>NC_134037.1:8726015-9334904 GCF_965140245.1 Athene noctua | reverse complement strand
CAAAAAATCCAGCCAGGCACTTTAACAAGGGTTCTTCCCACTAAAATAGTCTGCTGCATCATCTGTCATCACCCAGGGTACACAAGGAAAATGAAGTTATAAAAGATGAAGTTAAAGGGTGCCAATGTGTTTTTAAAGCTAAAAAGAATACAGTAACTACCCTATTTCACTGCATACCAAGGATCAACCTCTGAAGCTCAAAGTACATTTAGTGTTTTACGTACAAGTGATAGCACTTGAAGTAGGTTAGTCATAAAAAAAGAGAATTCTCTAATTAGCTCTACATTATCTTTGTTATCTTTATAATCACCAACCATCACCTAAGATGAAAAAGGTAAAGAAAGGTCACTGGCTTTCCCACATCATTCAGTCACATGAAATAAGCCCTCCAATCTAAAAGCAACATCACAAATTCACAAGGTCAACAACCTACTGCTCTCAGTCTTCTCAAAAGGACTATGTTTACATCAAGCTTCCCCCAAGAATTTAAAAACATGTAAGGATCCATCATCTAATATACCCTGTCAAGAGATGTGACATTACACTGAACTGAAAGCAGCTTTCAGAACTCAAAATAAAGTAACTTGAAAACAAGGAAGTATAGCAGTTGCATATATATATATATATATATTTATATATATGGAACATATGACAGCACTGGTGCTGCCAGAAACACTGGCTGATGTCACTGCAAGATCAAGCTCTATGATTTTTGGAAGGTCTTGGTGATCGGTCAAGGATCCTGATAACTGGAAAAAGGCAGACATCACACCCATCTTCAAAAGGGCAAGAGGGACAGTTCAACAATACAAAAGGCTGCTAAATCTGACTTCAGTCCCTGGAAGGATTATGGAGCAGATATTCCTGGGAGCCACCTACAGGTGCCTGAAGAACATAAAGGTGATGGGAAGCTGCCAGCACGCATCTCTTCAGGACGAACCACGCCTGGCACATAGCTTTCCGTGTTGAGATGACTGGCTCTGTGAATGAAGGTAGAGCAGCTTGTTTTGACTTTACAAAGGCTTTCAACAACGTCTCCCACAGTATCCTTAGAGCCAAACTGGTGAAATATTGTTTGAATAGGTTGACTATAAACTGAGTGGAAAACTAGCTTGACCACTAGACTCAAAGGGCTGTGACCAGAAGTCCAAAATCCATCTGGTTGGAACCAATAATGTTCCCCAGGGGTTGATACCATGGCCTGTACTGTTTAATGTCTTCACGGACAATCTGGGCAACAGGATGGGATATACTCTGAGCAAGTGTGGAGAGGGCTGCCCAGTAAGTCTGTGGAAGCTCTATCGGACGTAGTCCTAACACAACCAGACATGGCTCCGAGCAACCTGATCAAAGCTGGCCATGCTTTTAGTGAGTGTTGGACCAGATGATCTCCAGAAGTTCCTTCAAAATGGTATTATTCTATGACTACATTTTAGGTAAATAAAAGCTAATGGAAGCAGTTAAAAGCTATTTTTAAAACTAAGATACTGGAGATATTTCCTTTCAAGAAATGAACATTAAAACTAAAGATGCCCAACTTTTAAACCAGTTTTAAAAAGGTAAAGAGAACAGCTCTGGACTTTAAAAGAATCTCATTAAGTGCTGATTTCACAAATTATACATGCTGATCAAACTAAATCTTTTGAGTTAAGAGCAGAGACTTTACTTGTAAACTGTTAATTAGTGGGTTATCTCTCAGACCAGAGACCTCTATCTCAATTTTTAACAAGACTAGTGATCTGGATTACACTGCTCTTTAGGAACTAATCACAAGGTCTTTTCCTGACAGACACCTGTTTTCAAGGGGTGTGAACCTTTGCGATAATGCCCCAAGCAAAGTGCGTACATCACCTTTCACTTTTCAGATGCTGTCCCGTTTCCCCCACCAGCTCCACATGAGTAGCTCAATGAAGAATTACTATCACCTACAGAACTTAGCTTCATTTTTAATAGCTGCTACTCTGCTATTAAAGCATGGAATTAATTCACTTTTCAATATTAAAGACTACAACAGAAATACTTGTAAAAAAACCTACTGTAAAAACTGCCGTGGTCCCAATCACTGTAATACCTGAATCTCAATAAGTAAAGTCTTCTCAAAAACATAGTTCAAAATCATCCATGGGTCACTATCTCACTCCGTCCACAAGAAGAATGTTGAAAAAAGTAAGTAGCCATAAAGCTCTGATAGCAGAGCACCACCTATGGTAGATAACCCCATATGGTGATTAGCACGAACAAGCCATAGGTACCAAATTTTTGTTATTGTTAGTGCCACAGGAACATACTTTCTGCTTATATTATTACAGTGGTAGCCAACAACTCAGTCAGGGACAGATCCCATACCCTAGATCTTGTCTAGACAGAGGAGAAAAAAAATACATGCAATTCCCTCAGGATAGTAATTAAAAGGAGAAGCATATTCACTTGATCTAATTTAGGTATCTGAGTTAGGAGGCTAATCCGACCAAAATGTCTGCATAACAGAGAGCACGAAGCAGCCTGAAGCCATTTTTGCAGGGATGCATCCGATTCTCTTAACATCATACAGAGCCTAGTGTCTGAACTAAGGTTTCTCTAAGTATCCAGGGGTACAGTGGTGTGAATGCCCCTCCCAGCTTAGCCAGACTACAAAAATACAGACAAACCAAACAGGAAAGGTAGAGTAGAAACAAGGAAATAAAAATTAACAAAGTTTAGTAGTAGAATGAAGCCCAGCTAGCTATTTATCCAATTAGTTCGTAATGCTCATTATTTCTAAACATCACCATCGCTTCAGTGGATACAGATGTTGCAGCTATAGTCAGAGAATCACAGAATGGTCTGGGCTGGAAGGGACATTAAGTATCATCCAGTCCAACCCCCCTGCCATGGGCAGGGACACCTTCCCCTAGCCCAGGTTGCCCAAAGCCCCGTCCAACCTGGCCTGGAACCCTTCCAGGGAGGGGGCAGCCACAGCTTCTCTGGGCAGCCTGTGCCAGTGCCTCACCACCCTCACAGGGAAGAACTTCTTCCTTACATCTGCTCTAGATCTACCCTCTTTCAGTTTAAAACTCTTACCCCTTGTCCCATCAGTGCATGCCCTTGTAAAAAGCGTTTAAATTTCAACCAAATTTCAGATGAACAATTTAAAAATCTTGAATGCAAGCTCCATTTTCTATGCCACTGATGTTACCCACACCGCGGCAAAGCTGTACTGCTTCACGTGCTTTCTGTGTTTTCCTGTGTACATACAAGCATGGGAGCTGCTGCCACCACAGGCAAGCATGAACAAAAACAAGTTTAAAAAACATGTTCCCAAAAGAGATGTGTACAATAGGGCAGCCTGAACACAAGGATAAGCAGCTTGTAACTTCTCATTCCAGTGCTGTAGATGGGGAATTTCCAGCTGATGCTCAAGAGAACTGCTATGAGCACAGGTTAAAGATCATAGGTACTACGGAAAGCACCATCTATTTTTCAAGTTCTGCTTTGTGACAGATGTCAAAATGCAACTGCTGTGAAAACCAGTTAATATATTCAAAATAGTATCTTAATGTTTAGGGAACCGAATCAGGTATCTTGGCCTCATTTTATTTTCTGAATTACTACATGCCGCAGTGCAAAGCTGAGACAGAGGAAAGCCAGTCTTATTTACAGACAAAACAGTTTACAAACTTTAACTGCAGAAACCAGTTCAATTTCTCCAAACTCTAGGTTTTCACAGAACAAGAAACAAAATCACCACCGCCACAGCAAACCGGGGTCTCTTCACACGTCCGAGTTACCTCACCTGGGCGGGCAGGGAGCTGTCTAGGCACCGACACCGGTATTTCTTCCCTTGCAGAGCCGTAATACAGCAAAGCCGGGCGGCAGGGCTGGCAGCCGGAGCCACCGCCGCTCCCGGCAGTCCTGCCCGGATCGCCGCCTCCCCCCTGCCCCGCAGACCGGCAGCGGAGCTCACCAGGCAAACTTGAGGGCCCGGCGATGGAGCCGGCTCCCGGGAAGAGCAGTTCGCATAGAAACGACGGGGACGGCGGCGGGGCCGGGGCCGCCGCTGCCCAACCCGGCTGCCTGACAGCGCCCGGCCCCGCCGCCGGCGGGGGGGCACGCACGGCCTCGCCGGGGAATCGGCAAGTCAGCTGCTCTCCGGCAGAGAGAAACGTCCGCAAATCGCTATTTTTAAGAGAAAAAAAACTAACCCCAAACTCCACCACGCTCAAAGCGGCGAAAAAAAACCCCGAAATAAAACTGCTCGGTGTAACAGAGTTTCGCCTGTTCCTGCCCAGGACCGCCCCCCGCCCGGGCGGCTGCGGTGCTGTCAGGACGGCAGAACAGGCGCCTCCCCGCACGGCGCCGCCGAGGCCGCCCCAGGCCCGCAGCGAGGGCCGGGCTGACAGCTCCGCGCCGCCGGAGCTCGCCCCCCACTCCCCGTCCCCCCGCTCACCCGCCCCGGACCGGACCTCCCTTCCGCCGGCCGCCCCCTGGGGACGAGGCGGCCCCGCGGGTCGGGTCGGGCCGTGGTCCCGCTCTCCGGGCGCGGAGGAGCCGCAGGCCGCCCGGGCGCTGGTACCTGTTGCGCTGCCCGTGAGCGCCTGCTCCGCGCGGGCTGCTGCTGCTGCCGCCGCCTCCTCCTCCTCCTCCTCCTCCTCCTCCTCCTCCTCCTCCTCCAGCGGCGGCGGCGGCGTCAGCCCCACAACATGGCGGCGGAGGCGGGGGCCGCCCGGGAAGGAAGAGGGGGAGGGAGCCGGGCCCCGCGGGCGCGGGCCGAGGGCGCCGCTGGGTGCCGGCTCCGTGCCCGGCAGCCGGGGCTGGGGGCGTGGGGCTGGCGGCGGCCCCTTGGCGGAGCTCCACCGCGTCCCGGGAGGCGGACGGGCAGCCCCGGGCGAGGCGAGCACCGGTACGCGGGGTGAAAGGCCGGAGCCTAAATGAAGGAAGGGTCTTGTGCCTTGCCCTGGGGTGCCGCCTCCCGGGTCTGGCCCGGGCTAACGGAGCGCTGCCGGGATCCGCGGGTTGGGGGGCAGCGCTGTGCCCACGGCCCGGCCTGACCTGGGCGGCGAGCGCCGGCCCGGGGCCTCAGCTCTGCAGGGTGGCTCCTGCAGGGCTCAGCTGCTGTTTAAAGATCTGAAAATTTACCACATCCTTGCTGAATTTTTTCTCACTGTTGCTTCTAACTGCTGCCTCCCCATCTGCTCCATAAAGTACTTTCTCTTTAGTTTCTAGCTGTATATATTTAGGAAAAGAAGGTAATAAACAAGAATAATCTCAGTCTTAACTGCTGGTTTCTTGTGGAAGCTGAAAAGCTAACGCCTCTGGTTTGATCATTCTGCACAGGCCGGACTCTCAGATTAATTTATTTTTTCCACACTCTGCACCCCTGGGAGAGGGATGACGGCGCCCGTGGCAGTGCCTGGTGGTGCTCCCCGGGAGAAGCCTGTCCCTCGGGGCCACCTGCACTGGGGAGGAGGAGGATGGCACAAGGAGCTAAATTTGGCTCACACCAGGCACTGCTCAGCATACTGAAATAGGTAGGGTTTCAGGGATTTATTTTTTCGAAAATTAAAGAATCCTATAGAAAGGAAGTACATTAAAAATGCCATCATTTTTAAACATTAATCATTTTCCGTCTTCATTGAGTGGATCTTGCTATGTACAGAAGATTACAATGCCTTTCTGCTATGGTTTTGCTGTGTAGATAATTACATACCACCTTCATACAGAGCAGATTTTTCCACTGACTCATTCTTCTGGGATCTCAATGAGCCTTTCCAGTTTGTTACACCTTTTATCTTTCATTGTGATTCCCCTATAGTCTTGTTACTGTGCCCTGTAATGGTCATACTCACATAATAGCACATACACTCCTCAATGTTTTTGCTTAGACACCTAATGTTTGCATTTGCTGTTACAGCTGCCCCGCTGCATTGGCAGCTCACATCCATGTATTTATCCCTCATGATCTCCTCAGCTCCCATCTGATTTAATGCTTTTGAAGATACAGTATTCTCCTTCCTTATTCCCAGCCCCAAAGCATGCTTCGTATTTTTGTTCCTGTGCACAGCCAGGGGCCTCATCTTTGATGCGTAGATATTTGCCATGTAGGGGGTTAAAACACATGTTGCTGAAGGGGTCCTTGCTGACTTGATGATTTAAATCACTCAGTGGTCTCCAGCACAGGTGGCCTTTGGCTTTCGATTGTTTTGAAGTGACCTGCAGATTTCATGAGCAGTGCTTCATTTAATGATTGACTGAGATAACAGAGCAGCCCTGGGTCAAGAGCAGACTTATGTGGAGCTCATTTAAAAAGTCTCTTATCTGACAATTTTTCATCTGAATTACTTTCTTATGGCTCTTAAAATGCAGCTGTTAATCCATTTAGTATACATTATAGTGATACAGAATACTCCTAAATGTGACTTTGTTGTGTCGACAACACCTACAGCCTGCTCTGGATCCAAGGCAAGTGCTTACATCGGACATAACAGTCTACAGGTTCATAAAGGCTACTTTATGAGAGAGAATTAAGATAACAATAAACCAGATAAACATGTTTCTTCTCATAGAAAGAAAAAGATTAGGTTACTGATTAAAGTGGTTAAGTATTGGGAAGGGCAGTGGAAAAATCTATCAACAAAAGTGTCTAAAAACAGGTTAGACAGATAACCTATGAGGAGTCCAGTAAATACAGTTGATCCTGGCTTGAACACCGAATTAGGTGTCTTCTCAAGGAACCTCACAGCTTTATTCTGTAATAAATGTCACTGCCAGGTTCCGCCAAGTGAGCAGACTTGTGCTGTGTGATATTCATCCCACTGGACAAAAGGCTGTGTAGAAAGTCAGGGGGGAGATTTGGGAAGCTGCGCAGGGGGCCGGGTGTGTGGTAGGGTGTGTGTTTGGTGCACACGATCAAAGGGAAGATGAATCATATGGGGGGTGATTTTTAAGGTATACTTCGTTGATTTTAATTTTATATACAGTTCTGCAACTACTTAAGCCTATGACTAGGCTAGAATATGACCTTCAGTGACTCTCATTACCAGCTTTGCTGCCTCCGATGCCTCTGTTGCGAACTCCAGCAGAAATAAGGGATACCTAGAAGCTGTAACATCTTAGCTTTGAATACCACCTTAGAACACCATGTGAAATTTTGTAGCCTAATAATGTTGACAACTATTAATTACATAGTTTGATATTTTGTGTTCTTACTGTTAAAAATTCTTCTCTCCCCACACTAGATAATTCATATGCTAAATAAAGGCAATAGTGGCTATATATATGCCTTCTTAACTACTGGAAATGAGACTCCTTATATGATATTGAAAAAAATCCCAAATTTCTTCTCTACTGTCTGAAAACATACTGCCATCTGAAGATAAGTTATTAAACTTATTTTTAAAAAAATGTCAGCCAAAGATAGTGCTTAACCACTGACTTTGAGGGGACAAAGTGCACAAAGCAGGAAGTGTATAAAGAACGCTGGGATACTTGATTCTGTAAATATGACAGATGGGGAAGGACCCCTCTATGTTATTAATATTATGTGAGATCCCTATAGAAAAGCAGCAATTCACCTCATTTGCAGGAACTATAGATGTTGCCTAACACATTCTTTGATACAAAACTGAAGCCAGGAAAACCTACAATACTGTAAACTGTGTTGCCTGGGAAGGGAGAAGTCAAAGAAAATGAAAAATTCAGCTGACTTCGTAGAGAGAAAACCTTCTGTAAAAAATCAGCATATCAAAGCTTTGTGTGTTTTATTCTAGACAAATTGAATGCTGTTTCATCGGCATTACCACAAACAACCAGAGCTAATCAGACGTATTAGAACAATAAATATCTGTAAGAATTAAGCAACAGGAAGAGGAGCAGGACTCACAGGTTGCTTTGAAGACACATTTGAATGCAGCAGCCCCTCAGTCACTCTTCCTTGGAAGTGGAGTGTATGGACATCCAAAGTTTAGTATGAGCTATAAAAAATGCATACTCAAAGTGAAGCTGAACTCTTACCCCACCTGGGAAGACTCTTACAGGGATGGTTTTTTTTAGTGATGTCTGAGGCACAAACTACATCTACTTTGCCTAAATTTTTTGCTTTGTTCTGTTTTAATCAGTAACTGCATTACCATTTCTTTAAAATGAAGAATTTTGTCCTCTGGTTTGCTAGAATGAAAATTGTTTCCATTCAGAGTTTGACTCCTGTTTAAAGTAGGTTCAAAAAAACCCACTACTTTTATGAAGGTGGAGTTTCTAAAGGCACTGTTGCAGATGCTGCCTTTGGCCATCTCAGGGTTTGGGGAGGGTGCTTTTTGCAAGCTTCAACATGCAGCTTTGGGGGCTGATGTCAAGTATCAGGTGAAATAAAAGTCCCATCTGGTGCTGGGTAGTACTCTTGTAGCAACGAGTAGACAGTTGCAAAAGAACTTAAAACAGTGGGAATTAATTAGTTTGTCTCAGAAAGCCATTAAGGGGAATTACTTAATAATAACTGATGAGTAATAGAAAAGACAGCTGAAAGGAGAAGAAACCAATGAATGGTATGATAACACAGGGACTTGTTCCAGACATAGGGGCAGGGTTGCAGCACAGCAGCTACCCAGAGGAGACCAATTAAGACGAAATGTGTGGGAGAAGCAGAATTTACTATAAGCAATGTCTCATCCTCTAGTATTACTATGTTATCATTTACTATCCTGCACATCCTTGTCATATCTGAGCCAAAACCAACATACAACAGCAAAAGCTAACAAGATATAATGAGGATGGAGAAACTAGAAATATTAAAAGCAACACAAGTTTTACATTAAGGCTTTACTTTTCAATCATTATCTGTACTCTGTCCTCAGTTTCCTGTTACAAACAATTTTGCTATCTTTAGAGTAGCAAGGGAAGATCTCCACTGATAGCAAAAGACATCACGAGTAAAGTTGCTTAGCCTGAACTGAGCAGCAGTAGATAATATGACTTTTCCCCTGCTCTCAGTTTATTCCATAATACTGATTATTTTCTCTGCTGTAGTGCAGAAAAACACACCAGAAGTGAATGCATTATTCTCCCTGTCCAAGCCCTCTGACCAGGCACTGTCTAAGTTTGTTGACAGACATGTTTCTGCAAGTGTATGTTTAACACATGTAAAGTTAAGCCAGAACATAAATGAACACCAAAAATCAGTTACTGCCAAGAGGAAGCCATGCTTTGTGTACAGTTACTGATCAGGGATCAAGGAAACTAAAGTAAACCAACAACTATTTCTGAATTTCAAAAAGTAGTAATTGCAGCACAGTGATCTGCACATGTTCCTCATGCGGTGTCCTGTTTAATTTTGTTTGCTAATGAGAGGCATTTCCTCATCGGCAGAGTTCAGCTTGTTGTCACAGCTATAAAGAACTACTTAGAAACAGCCACACCTACCCGATGAGTGACAGCTTTGACCCCTTTATTAGATTCAGCTCTATTATTCATGCTAAATTTCCTTTTGTGCCTCTTCTTTTTCCCTTCGGCTAATACAGAAGCAATGAGCCCTCACTTAATGCTGCTGCCAGGTTTAATTTTTTACATCAGTACTCAACTGTTTTATTCCTTTTGAGCAAATGCTAGATACTGTCTTTAGCCTAGGTCTTTATTTAAACCTGGAGGCACAAAAACCAATGGGATAAACAAAAGGACAAGGTAATATTTACTTTCCACACCTAACACAACAGGGGTGGTGCATTTCAGATGTTGATTCTGAGTAATAATTTATCAGAAAGGTGGAAGGCACAAAGCACGTGCTCCATCAAAAATAGTACTTCTAGAGATGCTGGTTTGGTTTCTGAACCAGAAACCTACAGAGTTTTTAAAACAGTAAATGGTACACACTACTTTATTCGTTTGAAGGATTTTCTATTACTTAATAGCTGTATAAAATAAAATATTCATGTCCCAACTTTGTTCCCTGCCAAGCACAGATATTATTTTGTAGGGGACAGAGAGCTGGACTGTATTTGTTCAAAGACTGGCAAAGGCTTCTTTGCCTACTGCACTGAAAGATGCATTGAGATTTATAGAACATCTGTGTAACCATAGAGAAAGTAGATTTCCAGACAGGCCAGAATGTGTTGTGAAGGAAGGCAGAGCTGACTCATGCAGACTGAATTATGGCAAATAAAATTTTGCCAACTGCTGAGCTGACACAAGAGTTTTACTTGCAAAAACTAGCTGCAGCACAGGCGGTCAGAAACATTCAATTACACATGAATTTCACAAGTTTCAAGTGCTGACAATAACACAGTAGTGGGGTTAAGCAAGGTTATTTGTTGCAATTTGCAATCCTTATGATATAATTAGTAAATAATACCTTGGTAAGCCAGAGTTGCAAGTTCATTTCAGACATGTTTGTTTCTCCGCACTCTTGGTAAAGAGTCTAGGCTGGCATTCCTACTGCATTTGCTATAAATGATTTTTCCCAAAGCTTTTCAGTTTTAGGTCATGAGGTACATATTGTTAGGTCATGTGGTTAAAGCTCACATGCATGCCCACAGAGAGACAATGGCAGGAAAGACCAAATAATACCCAGCCCAGCTACCCATCACAGGGGCCATGAGCCCATCAAAGATCCACCTCCACAAGCCCGGAGGAGCACAGGGGCACAGTGGCAGGTGACAACCCAAGTTACAGACTCCTGAGGAGCGAGCGCCTTGTCTGGACCTTGCCCAGGGCTGACCCAGCAGAGCCATCAGCCCCACTGTCCAGGTGTGAAACTCATCACAGTGATTGTTGGGAGCAGCCCTCCAGGACTATGGGGGTTACTGTCTTGGGGGTGTGCTGCACATTATGGGATGAGGGGAAAAGCATTTTAGCATTGCACAGGATTTATTATGGAATGTTTAGGGGAGGAATCAAAGATGGGAAAAGGGAGGGATGTAGGTGATTTGGGGAGGAACAAGTGTGGGAAATAGGGGTGGGCCTTGGGGGATCATCAGTTCAGGTGCCAGCAACTGGGGAGACTGAGATCCACATACCAGTACTACCATGGTGTACCTCTTACATGAATTTTGTAAGGTTCTCTGAACTACATGTTGCTTTTAAGCCTTGAATGATATAAGAGTCAACTTTGAAATAAATCTTCTCAAATCTTTCAGAATGTCTTCTGAGTTGCTGTGAAAAGGAAAGTTTTTCAGATTCATAGATTTCTGGAAAGAGGCAGTCATGCTGTAGAGGAAATAAGTACTATGATAAAGACAGGCAAACCAGTGTAAGACAGTAAAGTAAGTGTATGATTAATAGCTTAATAAAATCAGGGATTCAGTGTCAGGGCAAACAGATCGCTCTGGTTTCAAGGTGGCTTCTGGAAGTCTACACAAAAGCTCTGTGTTGATGAAACACCCAAGTATCCCCTGACTGTGACTCTTGCTCACCAGATGTAACGCTGACAGTTTGAGGTGCTACTGCCCCCCTCTGACTGACATTCTGCTGGACTGTTCCGTGACAGGCAACAGAAGCAAAGACAAATTCTTCTCCCAGCTTCTGCAAATAAACACATTGTGCAGTACCTCTAATTAAAGTTGTTGCATTCAGAGGGTTGGACCTAGTTTTGGCGTCTTTTGGTCATAACTGTGTTGGCGTTTACAATTTAGGGTTTTTCTGCACATGAATATTGTTTTTGAAGTGTTTTAAGTCTTTCTGAGCAAGTCACTTTGTAACTTACATTGATGTTAAAATTTAACAGAGTTCAAGCCACAGCTGAAATCAATGGAGTATGAAAAGAGACCATACTATCAGCCATTAATGCTTCACTTCAATTTTTGTGCAAGGTTTGTCTTGCTTGCATGCTGCTTCTTGCTTTGGTAAGGGAAATCTTTAACAATTTGCTGATTTACTTCATTGATCTCCTCAGAGCCTTTCTTAAAATTAATTTGCCTGAAGAATGTTATAATGGTTAGGCTGCAGAGTCACTGAAAGAGTATCAGTGGTCTAATGGTTCTAATATTTCTGACCAGAAATCCTCACCTGTCTGTCTGTTACCTTTAACCTTCAACTCAATATTTTAAGGCAAAATGATCTTTTTATCCTATGTCAGCAGTGTCAGGAAAAGGGCTTTTACTGCCTGATAAAATAAAGCCATTGGCACTTGGCACTGGCAGTCCTTCCAAAGAGATGGTGCATTGCTGTGGTTGAATTTGCTTCTCCTCTTCTGCACTGGGATGATCTTGATTGGATGCCACTGCCTAGATTACTATCTTGGCACTTAGCAAGCATATTAACTGGAGTGACAACTGCAAACATGGCAGTTTAAACTTGCTAGAAATAGCAAGCATACAATAACTGTGTCCTGTGT
Organism: Athene noctua; assembly: GCF_965140245.1. Taxonomy (NCBI): domain Eukaryota; kingdom Metazoa; phylum Chordata; class Aves; order Strigiformes; family Strigidae; genus Athene; species Athene noctua. The sequence goes on along the minus strand of NC_134037.1, from coordinate 9,322,609 downwards.
TTCTGCCATGCTGAAGTCCTGGACCATTTTGTCTTACAAGGAGCCAGCTCTGTCCTGCCAAAATAGCACTCACTAGATTGAGAGGATTTAAAATCAGATGAAAGAGAATAAACTCTTTAATACAGAGTCAAAGCAAATGAAAGGAACTTTGTCACCATTATGTCAGAATATCAATAGGTTCCTGGTAAAACTCGCAAGATCTCTGTATAGCATCATCAAGTCTTCAGCAGTCCTGGAGTAGTAAACAAGAAAAAAATAACTTCATGGGCACTATTCCAGGTCAATCAATGTCAGCAAACCATGCGTTGTCCAGGTTACAATGGAGAAACTCGATATCCCTGTGCATCCACAGACTATCCTTGACTTTATCCTTCAGTCAGGGAAACTAAAGGGGAAAGCACATATCAATTCCACAGTGATAAGGCAGCTTTGAATCAGAGCTTGCAGTAAGTCAATTTAAGATGCAAACCCATAGAAAAGTTTTGTTCTATAGTGCTTGCAGAAGTACTTTATTTTTTCACCAGAACCCCAGCCTTTTTCAGTGCAGATGAACGGTGCTTACTGAATTGTTACTTTGAAGTTTTTATAATCCTCATTATTCATTGTATAGTCTTGGTCTTTATTTAGTACATACCATTAAGAACCAGTGCTGAGTAGAAATATATTTTACATTATTTTTCTCTTGGGTTTTTATGTTGTTTATACTGTAATGGGTGCTTCACAAGTGAGGTTTTTTCTTCGCAAGATTCTCAAGGCAAGTTAATATTAGTATCTTACAGATGAAGGACAGAAAGGTGGAGCAATTTAAGTGAGAACATTTCAAACATCCGCTATATTTAGATATTTCTCTTGAGACACAAAGGCCTTACTTGAAGGACTTGCTCTGTGTAGCTGCCAGGGTTTCATTTGAAGCTGCATGTGCTTTCTTTCCACACAGCCCATCACACACAGCTCAAGTCAGCACCACAGAAATGAAGGGCTGGTACAAGCTACAGCACAACGCTTTACCATGCAAAGTGACTGAAGTCATCGCTTGCCACAATCCCACCTTCCTTCTGTTCCCAGCCATATGTTCCCCTCCCCTCACACCAGTGCTGGCACCTCCCTGATTCCTTCAGTGAGCTAAACCTAGAGAAAGGAAGAAAAATGTGCAGTTAGTTTTTGACAACAAGCTACAGAATAAGCTTCATATTTATAATAGTATTTTATTATTAAGTATATTTATAATTCTTAATAATGCTGAATTAGTGTTTTTATTTATTAATAATTATGCATTAGTAACGATACAATTATTGTTTTGCATAAAGTATTATAAAATTAGTTTAGGACTAGACATTAATTACATAGTTATTAGTAATTGAAATGATTTGTAAGTAGTTTATAAATTATTATAAATTTTCTATATAATACCAAACCGGGTAAGTTTTTGATGACCCAGCAACAAGCAGGGGGAGTACCCACCACAGCAGCCCCTGCCATAAACAGGCTCACAGCCCTTCAATCAAATTCCACTTTTACGCATCGATGATCAGTTAATTACCGGCGAGGTCCCTCCCCCGGCACAAGCCCCCGGCACAAGCCCCCGGCACAAGCCCCCGGCCACTCAGCGGTTAAACTCGGGACACGCCCCCTCGCCCTCATTGGGCAGCATTTCCCCTTGCCCCCCAGGGGCGGGGTTTGTGCGGGGCGGAGGCGGAGCTTTGGGGTTGTGGCGCATGCGCGCTGGGGAGGCGCTGCGCGCGGCGCCCCGCGGCCGTTCGCAATGTTCCGGCGCCCCCCGCGCAACTTCCGCGGCCGGCGCCGCGCGGCCTCCGGCGGCAGCAGCAGCGATGAGGAGCCGGAGCCGGTCGCCGCCCCCCCGCCACCGGCCCCCGGTCCCGGCTCCGAGCGGGAATCGGAGCCTGAGGAGGGCGAGGGAGACCCCGGCAGCGTCGCTGCGTCCCCCGAAGGGGCCGGGGCCGCCGCAGCGGAGGCGCCGCTGTCCCCAGAGGAGCCGGCGGGCGGCCCCGGGGGCCGGGAGGGGAGTGGAAAGGCGGCTGCGGGCCGAGGGCCGCGCCTCGCCGGAACCGGGCCGGCGCGGGGCGGGAAGGTGCTGCTGAGCTTCGGCAGTGAGGAGGAGCGGGAAGGTGAGGGCTCGGGGGCGGGTGGCAGCCGGCCCCCACACGCCGGCGGCGCAGGCTCGGGAGGAGCAACCAGGCTGGGAGCTTGAGTGAACGGGCCGCTCCTCCGCACCCGCGTACAGTTCCTGCCTGCCTGAGCCCCGTGCTGGTGACCCGGGGAGCCTTGGTACCTCTTTGTGACCCAGAATAGGAGAACTCGATTATGGATGGGGCTGTTGTGAGGGTTTGTAACTGAACTGCGTACAAACACGCTTTGAAGGTGACACGTGTCCGTGTGCTTTTGGTTGGGGAGCTTTTGAAAGCTTAGAGCAGAGAAAACAGGTAGATAGTATGTGATTCTATGCCTAAACTAGTTAACGATGAACAAGCTTAAATAACTGGAACTTAAATGTTGAATGAACTCTTCTGGGCTGTTTCTTTTGTGGCTGATGACACAAGACAGGCCAGGGCAGCTCACACAGTCACTTTGTGATGGACACAGACTGCTGAGAACTGCAGTTCAACAGCATAGCGTTGCTGTGTTGAGGAGGCTGAGCTGCTCAGTTTTAAATGGAGAGGTGGTGGATCTTGAGTGTTAAAGCTGTAGAACTAGTTAGACTTAATGCAGCCAGAACTTAAACCCATGCTGTGCACACATAGAGATTATATGTGCTTTTTATGTAAGACATATTCACGTATGCTGCTCTCTCTGTTAACGTTACTCAGAATAATTTTGTTTTGTCTGGATAGGTGATGAAGAATTTTTCAAAGTTAAAAAACCATCCTTCAACGAAGTGACCTTTAGCATTCAAAAGAAGGAAAGCCTACAGCCTGCACAGACAGAAATTGAAGACAGCAAAAGTAAGAACATTTTTCAGTGAAATATTTTATGGAATACTTATATGAAAATATATTATGAGATTGGTAAGTGAAGAGTGATGTACAAAAGCTGCTATTTGATGCTTTTTACTTGTTAATTGAACTTGGGATTATCCTTATAATGTTACTTTATAGGTTTATAGTTTAAAACTATTCGTGCTCAAATTGTTTTCCATATGACCTCGGTAAAACAGTATCAGAACTTGGAGGCTGTTCTTGAGAAGACCTGGGTGTGCAGAACCCCTGTAGTGAATCAGAGTTAACAAACTTCTGATAAATATATACCTCAGCATCATATCTTTTGAACAGTGGGGCAAATATCCACTGCTTATTGCTGTGTCCTAATTTTGGCTAGGATAGAGCCAATTGTTTTGGTTTTTTTTCTTCATTCTTATTAGCTAGAATAATGCTGTGTTTTGGATTCAGTATGGGATTTGATATGAGAAGAAAGTTGATAACATACTGATGTTTTTAGTTGTTGCTAAGGAATCAGGGATTTCCAAACTTCTCATGTCCTGCCTGCGAGCAGGTATGCAGGAAGCTGGTGGGGGGTACATAGCAGAAACAACGGACCCGAACTGGTCAATGGGATATTCTGTATCACCTAACTTCATGCGCAGTATGTAGATAAAGGTTGATCGGGAAGCTCCACTTGGGTTTTTGGGCTGGTGGTTTCAGGATTCTCTCTTCTCAGGGATTACTAACAAGGAGCAGGCTGGGCACCAGTCAGCGTGTGGTGAGCAATCACATTGTGCATTGCCTGTTTGCATTTTCTGTTGTTACTGTTATCATTATTATTTTAATTCTATTTTATTTTGATTCTTAAATTGCTTTTATCTCAACCTACGAGTCTCCTTACCTTCAAATCTCTGACTGTCCCCCATTCCCTGGGTGTGTGGGAAGGTGAGTTGGTGGCTGCGTGATGTTTGGCTGCCGGCTGGGTTTAAACCATGACGTGCTGTCGGATTGTAGTTTGATCCTGAGTACTTGCATTGAGAGCAAACGTGACATTAGTAGGATTTTTTGGATAAAACTTTATATTAACTTTGTGTTGTTAAACTGTGCTATTACAGTATTTGAATATTTTAATCTAATACAGTCAATAGCCTTGATTGGTCTGGTGGTATTCCAGTCTCATTCAACTATAGTAATCTTCCTATTGAGATATCTGGGGTTTGTGTGTTTTACAAACAACTTTGTCTAGAAGTTCTCTTTTCTTCTATTCCTCTTTTGACACCTCTGTCAATTCACAGATAATACCCTAATTGCTACTGTTAGATAAAAGTAAATTATTTTGAGAAATAATTACCTTTGTGATTCAGATGAGATGGTAAATTTTCTTAGTGACTTCTTATAAAAGTATACCTCATACTTTTTATAAAAAGTGCCATATTCAGTAATCTGATGATTTACTGAAGATGTAGTGGCAGATGAAGATAAATCAATGTTTTAAAAGAATTAGAAGGTAATTGGAGACCAGACAGACATATCTAAACCTTTATAGTTTAAATAAGAACTCCCTCATTGCTAATGCTTAAAAAAAATTAACGCTCTTCCTAAATAGAGATTATAAAGTTAAGGTTGATGAATCCAAACATGCTGTGAACTGTCAGGATATTAATCGGTTGTCATCTGGGAGCTTGTATCATTGCTTTTGTGCATGTAAATGTGCTCTGTCTCGGAAGGACATAGTAGTTCAGGGCTGTCACAGATGCTTTGATTCAAGACAAGAACTGGCTTGTAAATTACTGTCTTGGGGTGTTGGAAAACTTGACATGTTTTGATGATAAGTGGAGATAGATAAGCAACCAGTCTTTGCTGCAGCAAGGTGCAAATAGTTACTGGTAACCAGTTATGGCACATCAGCTTCCAGCAGCTGAAACTGAAATCACAAAGCTTATTACTTTTTCCCCTAAACCAGATATCAGTCAGTTGGAGCCTAGAACTGGCAACAGCAAAGGTGCTCGTGAAGGCGCAGAGGAGAAGGGGGATGAAAGTTACTCTTCACTAAGTGAGGACTACAGGAGCTCAGAGTCTGAAAATGAATCCAGGTCTCTACAGAGGGGGAAGGATTTATCACCAGGTTAGTTTCCTGGAGTGTATGTTTTTTTTAAAGGAAGTTATTTTACAGCATTGTTTTGTTTCACGTTAGTTTAAGACAGGTGAGGTGGATCCCATTCAGTTTAAATCATGTGAGGTGTAGGCATCTTGTATCAGGGCTACCCTTTCTTTCAGAAGAATAGTGTCAGTTTCCCAGTATTTTTGTTGCGGATGTTTGTTGTATTTCTGTGGTAATTTTGGAAATGGATCAGAAATTATGACCATTGGTTTCAGAAGAAAGGCAGCAAAAAAATTCCTGTTTAACAATGCACAATTTCCTTCATGGAATTAAAATATAACCTCATTTATGCTGATTGGTAAACATTGGATTCCTTTGTAAACTCACTAAGTTTAGTAATCCTCATCTTTTTGGGAGATGAAAAGACAAGACAGGCACACAGCAATTTATTTAAAAGAAAAAGTCTGAGCTTTGTTTTTGGACTGAGAGCCAATTTTAAGGATGCTTTTCCATCTCCTTTTATTCAACATATCAAGCTTAATAGAAAAATAGCTTGTGTCCTATATTCAGAATTGTACAGTGGTCCTGAACTATGGTGATTATTGATATTAGGTGACATCAGAAGCGTTACGGTGTGTTGCTTTTAGTCTTTTGCTTAGATTTTCTTTCTCATCAATGCAGGTCATATCCCCAGTGCAGCTCATATTGAGGCTGCTCGGAGGAAACGTCACTTAGCCAGGACACAGGCTGATTATCTTCCTCTGGATGTTTCAAAAAGTCATCAGGGCTCTCGGAGAAGAGAAAGCAGTGACTTGGAGAGTGAAGATGAGTCTGATATGAAGAATCTCAATTTTGTTCCCAAACTGAGAACTCTGAGGCAGAGAATGGCTGAACACATGGGTGAGTTTGTGCTCTTTCTCCCAGTGGCTGTGGCTTTGTTGCACTGGTGTCTGGAAGAATGTGGGACTTGTCCAGTAAAGGGTGAGTGCAGTGCAAGGCTTTGCTCCTCAGGGGTTTGGCAAAAGACTGTACAGCTGGTACTTGAGGTTGGGACGTTAATCTGGTTTAGGTCTCACTGATGTCGTGGTGCAGGATACTTTGAGAAACATGAAAAAAATTCTTTTTGGCCTTGTTGACTGAAAAAAAATTACCTTGTAGGAGGCACATTTAATGTGAATAAAGTTGCTCTAAGTCCTGCTTCCTGCTTCTGGTCCAGTCAAGTGCTCTACCCGCACTGACGTGATGACTCTACCTGAAAAAGGCAAAAAAAACCCCAACCCAACCCCGCCTTTCAGAAGTAAAGAAACCTATTGCATGCAAAGCATATCTGGCTTTTCTATTGCTTTTATTTTCTTATAGCTGCTTATAGTTTTGTTTATGAAGCACTGGTTTATTTTAATAAGGATTGTAAGGAATGCATAACTATGAGCTGATTCTGCAGTTCTCATTAGTGATAATGAGATATATTTGTCTCTATAGTAGAGTGTACATTTTTGGAACACTCAAGGGTTTGCTGAGTATAATGTCAGTCACATACTCCGTGCTTATAATACGTGTGTTATAGTATTATGCACAGCTTAGCTTTGAGACATAAAAATGAGGTGTTTGTGCGCCTTGTACTGCAGTAGTAGTTGTCTGAGAAACAGCATGTTGGGGAAATTAATGTTGGTGTGAATTCTACAAATCCCACTAGCTGTTTCCAAGCCTTCCTTGCCTTTCAGTTTGGAAGTCCTTCATCTGTGGGTTTTTCATCTGCTGTGTTTTGTATTTATCACTTCCCAGTAATGGCTGGGAGAACATGGGAGGAAAAAATAAAGGATGTTATTAAGTCTAATTATGATTGTTTTATCTTCCAGTGTCTGAGAGTGATGAATCTAGTGAAGATGAAGCACAAATTAAGTGGGAAGAACAGCAAATAAAGAAAGCCATTAAACTCTCTCAGGTGACACGTTCTTTCCTAACCACTGGAAGTTGCTTTTTGCTCATAGGCAAGAGAGTTTCTGGAGTGCTGTCATATCTCCTTCCTGCCCTCTCATTAGAGAGGTTTTTAGGAAGTTATACACTGATTCTTTCAGTGAAAAGATGATTAGAAATATGGGAAGATGATAATGAAAATCTGTACTATCTGTCTAGCTGTTCAGAACCACAGGGTATTGTTGTCTACCTCAAAGGCAGGTACCCATATGTGGTGGCAGACTGTGAAAAGCAGAGAACAAAATTCTGAACCCTGGAGTGGTGTTTTTTTGCTGCCCTGCAAAGGATCTTGAAAGCAAGAGTATGCAAATAATACAAACGTTGAAAAAGTCGCAAAGCAAAAATTATTCTTTTGTTATGCTAAATATCTGTTGGGTAACAATCTGAGAGCTCTTTTCACAGTTCAGCGAAACTGTTTTTTTTTTTTTTTTTTTTTTCTGGCAAATATTTGACAAAAATAAACCGTGTATCTTCTGCTGAGCTGGAAGTTTTGTCTTGTCTTGTATCACCAACTCTGGATCAGACTATGAAAATATGAATAACCATTTATGTCAGAATAGAAAATTTTAGAAATTTTTGCCTCTTAAAATGGGAGTAGTTAGAGCACCGGGAGAAAGTTACATTTTTCTGCTGCTGAATTTCAAATCCAGTATAATTTGTGTTCTTAGGTCCTCATACTTGTTTCTAGAAAACTGTTCATCTCTACTGTTCAGGAAACTGCAACAATTTTTAGTAGTAGATCTTGTTAGTCATGGACTTGACTGCTTTAACTGATTGTGTTTTGGCTAGATTTTAATATACAAACTTCTACTGGTTTAGAATGCAAAATGTCTTTTAATTTATAAGCTAAAATTCAGTGGAGTCCTTTTTTAGTTACAGTTAAGCAGAGTTGTCAGAGTCAAAAATCTGTTTTCTGGCCCCTGACTTTGTCAGAAAGTAGCATTCATATTAGGGTGTGGAAATCAAAAGTTTACTATGAGAAAACAGAATATTAAATTACTAATAGATGGCAAATAATGTATCATAAATATATCCAAATAGTTTTTAAAAAGCAAGATAAGAGTAAAATCAGATTGGATCACTACTTGGCTGTAGTTTTTCTACATTTTATATTTAGAATCTTGATACTAGTGAAGTCTCAGCTGTCAGTATAGAAGCATTATGCATTATTGAAAGTTATTAATTTCAGACCAAGACAGCAACTTAAGTGTACCCTAAGTTATGAATTAGCTTGTGCTGTTTTTATCTGTATGTACTGTATGTTTTTATACAACATATATAGGCAGGTTTTTATATTTTCAGTTTTCTTTGCTTTTGTGTTGTACTTTTCTGTGCAACACTTTCTGTACTTAATTTCATGATTGAAGTATGCATCTTTATATCATATGCCTTGTGGATTCGAATGATGTCTCTTCTTGATCTGTAGAGCTGGAGAAGGAAAACTTGTGTAACTGGTCTATTAAAAATTAACACTTAAAATTCTTGTAGGAAACTTATGGTGATGCTTCCCTGCATAAATCTCAACCAGCTAAACCAAAGTTTGATCCCTCTGTTTCTCTACCACCCATGAACTTGGAAATTGTGAAGAAGCGACTGACTGAAAGGTAAATTCTGCTCTTATGAACTTAACTTTTGTCCTGAGTTTTTGTCACAGAATGAGAGATGACAGCTTTGAAGTCTTACTCTTTTTCCAGAGTAGTGGAGGATTTTTGGGTTATGTGTAATATGCCTGTTAGGGTGTCCAGTATAATATGACAAATTTTTAGCTTTACCTGGCAATGCTTTGTTGTAGGGGAGCATTTGCACTTCTTTCAAGAGCGTTTTGTCAACTAGAAGTTTAGAAGGTAAATGGCAGCAGCTTTTTATGCTTGCTGGTAGTTTTTGACAGTATTGGTTCAGTGTTATGTTTTCCTAGCAAGCAAAACTTTAACCAGGGCAGATGGAGCTGGCAATCCTAGCTGCCTTATGGTGGTTCTTACACCAGCTGCAAAAATAGCTCATTATTTCCTAAAGCAGCAATAAATTCTCTGTAGCCTATTTAGTCACGCCAGAACCTGCCTGGGGGTTTTTTTCGGTAGTGTGCCAGGCTGTGACTTTCAGCAGTTCAGCAGCTGTTTTATGGGCAGCTGAAGTGTACTGGAGTGAAAGTGGGAACCTCCAAGAGGGCGTGCGAGGAGGACAGCTGGGGTCAGGCATCTGAAGGTAAGCCATCTCCTGTCATCTCTCAGAGTACTGAGAGGCAGCTGTTCAGATAAGTTTAGACAAGTAACATTATACAGCTGAAACATAAATGTGTGCTATGGACTTGGACTGAACTCTCTCTGTGTATGCTTTGCTTTGTACAGACCATCATTGACCTGCTTGTTTGAAGGATTGCCTCTAAATTGGACTAAATATTTTTTTTTTTTTGGTAGAATTGCATGCTTTCCTTGCCATAATTGCCTGAAAGGAATGAGTTAAATGAAGTAGGAATTTACATACATCAAAGAACTAAAATGAAAATAAAGCTATCAAGAGTGGGAAATCTATCTGGCAAATAACAAGGAGAGGAGGAACCTGTTAACATGCTAAATGCTGAAATAGCTTTTTTAATTTCTAGCACAGTTGAGAACTATAGTTCAATTATTTTCACTGAGAAATGTTTTCTACTTCAAGAAAGTGAAATAAGTCCATTTCTTGTTTCTATTAATTGGCTTGCTCAAGCTGAGCAATCACTTGGGATATGTAAGGAGGGAAGGGAGGAAAAAAAAAAAAGGAAGAGGCAGAATTGTAATAGATGTGAATATTCCTATGCTACTTACCTGATTGTGACAGCTGTAGACCCAGGTTCATGGGTTTTACCTTTACCACCTGTGAGCAGGAGAGTGCTCAGCTGGTTTGTATTTAGTAGTGAGCACATGGGGAATGCTTATAGGTGCTCCTATCCATGCAACTTAGACTAGTAATTAAACTAGTATGGACATACTAACAGGAGCTGTAGTTTTATCCAGATTATGTTGTGTAGAATCCGTTTAACGTGATATCACACAATTTGGCTTTTTATATTTTTGGGAAGTGTGGTATATTGAAGGATCTAGGTAAAATGTCAGTGATGCTTTCAAAACTAGCACCATTTAAGTTACAGGTAAGTCTCCAGAGTATGATGCTTGTCCACATTCCCTACTTGTGCAAATGTTGGCATGGATAAATGCTTTAACACTTATTTGCTCAAATGCAAATGCTGTTAGCACAGGCAAAGATTTTGTATGTGATTATAATGGGAAAAATGTTTTGGAATGTGTCAACTGCTAATTTGGCAATAGTTTTAGTTGTCTGTGTTTCCCTTTTTTTTAGGATAACATCATTACAGGATGTACACCGTGCCCACCAGAGGGAGTATGAAAAATATATGGAAGACATTGAAAGTTCAAAAATGACTGTCCAGGAGTTAGAGAAGTCTTCTGATGCAGCTCTGAATTACAAATTCTACAGAGCCATGAAAACATATGTAGAAAACCTGATAAACTGTTTGAATGAAAAAGTATGTATTTCTTCCTTTTTTTCTTTAGATAACAAAGGTGCATTTGGTCATGACAGATGAGGGGTTTATTTGTTTGGAAATGATGAGGGAAGCCACTTAGTTACATTAAAAATTCTGATAGAATTTATTCTGATAGAATTTATTTTTAACAAAAAACAAAATACAGTGAAGACAAATCAACCCTCACCCAGACCTAAAGTGATGATAAAGCTGGTATAGATGTACTGACTTAAACTATGGTCTCACTAGATTCTGTTGGATGAAAAAAAATGGTACTGGAGGGAGTTTTCTGCAGGTCTCGTAACTAGAGCGTGGTGAAGTTGAATGAGAGGTGGAGCTGAATTTCCCTTTTGGGATGTCTCTAAATGTTTTTACTCAGGGTGATGTAACAGAGGTAGTAAGGATTTCACATTAGGTTTGAGTTGAGATTGAGTTAGAGCTGTATGAGAATTTGTCTACATCATCAGCTGCATCAGTTTCTTAACTGCAGACTTTGTGTATTTAAAAAAGGGGAGGAGCTGCCTAAAGTTTGGCCTTGGTGGAAGTAAACTGCTGCTATCCACTACAGATAGTGCTATGAAATCTAGTTTATGTCACTTGATTGCATCGTAATTCAGAGAATCAGTCATAGAATACCAGGTTGGAAGGGGCCTCAAGGACCATCTGGTCCAACCTTTCTTGGCAAAACCATGGTTTAGACAAGATGGCCCAGCACCCTGTCCAGATGAATCTTAAGTGTCCGATGTTGAGGAATCCACCACTTCCCTGGGGACATTATTCCAGTGGCTGCTTGTTCTCATTGTGAAAAATTTTCCTCTTGTGTCCAATTTGAATCTCCCCAAGAGTAACTTGTACCCATTACCCCTCTTTATGTAACTTCAAAGAGAATTAATGAATACTTCTGTGGCTAATGGCTTGAAAGCAAACCAAGAGCTAAATATACCAGTAGTGTCCTGTTGAACCATTTTGTGTGAAACCTTGGGTAATCCCATGATGAACAACTGGTGTTCAGTTTCAGTTTTTCAGTCTTACACAACAGTCTCAAAAACTAACAACTCCAGATGTACTTTTCAATCTATAATACTTTGGTTCTGACCAAATACTGAAAACTGGAAACTGTTTTTTGTTCATTCTCATTGCATTTTATTTGAAAACCTGATTGCTGTTTACTATATTTCAGCTGAAATACATTAATGAGGTAGAATTGGCTGTACATGTGCTTCTTCAGCAACGATCCATGTCTGTGTTGAAACGAAGGCAAGATGAGCTGAAAAATGAATCTGCTTATATTCAGCGTCTGATAGGTTAGTATGAAGTTAAAAGCTACTTTTTTACTGAAACATTCACTCTTTGAGCAGAAATAGACATTTACTTTTTTTGGTGAAGTATTTTATGCTCACCTGTGATCTCCTTTCCTCTAATGTCAGTAGCTGTTTTCTGCTGTATGTCAGTTGAAATTCTCACCTCAGTAACGTCCATGATGTTGGTTTTACTTGGTTTAATACTGAACATAACATGACCAAATACTTTGTCAATTTTGAGTTATTCAAGTCAGCAATTTCCCATTAATATTTAAAAATGTAGTTGGTTTTCTAGTAGGTCTTAAGTTGGAGGAAGCTTGCTGATGTAGGATTCTGTAAATATATGAAAAAGCAGTGTTCTTACATGGCAAAATCAGCCTTACATGAGAGTGTCTGTAAGGCTACATGAGTTATCTGAAATCTTCGTTATGACTAGGAGGTGACATGTGACGGGGAGGACAGAATGCAGCCTCTTTGTTTAAGGATTTTATCAAATACAAAATTGTGTTTTGTTGGGGTTTTTCTTGTCACTGTAGGAAAAAGCATTACAACTGTCTCATCTCGTTTTTTCTTTCCACGCCAATGTATTGTTTGTGTGCTGTGTAAATCTTCAGCTGCTGCTGTTTAAAACAAACCCAGGCTCCAAAACCAAACCGTTTGAAACTGTTTAGGCAAAGCTAAGAGCAGTATGCATGGAGCTGCTGGGAACAGATGGAGGCCAGATGCACCAGTTTCTGGTAACTACTAATCATATGGGTTCAGTCTTCTCACTTCACAGGATAAAGTGCTGATTAGAGAAAGCCAGCAGCCTGTGTGAGTTTGTAAAATGGTGTAGCGGACTGACAGCAGATGTTAAGAAGAAAAGGGTATAATAATTACAGTATTTTAATAATAATAATGTATTATTAGATATGATAATAGTTGCCATTAAAATTATTTTACTTCCAGCTCATTACAAATGAGACTCTATTTGCATGTTTTAAACAGCACTTTCAATTCTTTTTTTTATGTTCCTAGTTGTATTTAATATAGTGGAAAGGCTGTTTTTTTTCTCGCATGATAATATTTCAAGAGTAGTACACCTTTTTAGCATGTTGTGCACATACCAGCACTAATAGTGCTACAAATGAATGGCTCAACTGGAAAATACCTCTAGTTTCTACTTCTCTGTGTTGGACTGAGGAATCAATGTAGGGGTAATTGGGGTCAGACAGTCAGTGACTACTCAGATAACGGGAGGCAGTGAGGAGCTGACTAGTCTTGAAATCTAAGTGCAATGATTTTGAATAGTGTAAATCAGGGATTTAACTTCTATTATAATGTTCAGCCAAACCTCAGAAGTCACTCTAATTTATTACATGTTTTCATTTTTGACCTACAGGATGAAGGTAGGTCCCTATGCTTGCCTTTCACACCGCTAAGAACTTGTTGTGGAAGGAAGGCTCTTAAGTTCCTTGCCCAAGACTAGGAAGCAGTGGGCATCGACTGGGATATCATCAAACTCACCTTTTCATCAACTGCTATAAGTGAACCACCACATCTGACTATATGCAGTTAGCAAGTAATATTTACTGTGCGTTACTCTGGAGATCATTAAGAGTTTTGATCAGGAGGTTTGATTTTTCTTTGGTTATTTTCCAAATGAAGAACAAGAGAAGGAGAATCTGTGTTTTTCTTGTTTGAAAAAAAAACCCAGGAATCCAACTACTTTATTTTTGGCTGTTTCTGTCTTCTGACAGGTGGGAATGACAAGCCAGCTAATGGTGGATTGGAAGGTGATGAGAAGACACAGCTTCTGGAAGTGTGTGAACATCGAAGGTAGCTATTACATATAGGTGCACTTAACTGATAAATGCCCAGTGTACTGACTCTGATGTCATTTATGCAGTGATGAATATAAACCTGTAGGGTTACTAAATGAGAATAAAAAATAGTTTGTTTCCAAATACTTGAAGTTTTGGAAAGCAGGTACGTATTTCCTGTCTGATGTAATTCTCTTAGTGTTGATTTGAATCTAATAGATCATGTTATTTTAAATTAGCAAGTCTTAAGTGAGGCAAAACTACAAGGGGAGCTTTTTCCCTCCTATTTTAATAATATTATGACCTTATACAGATACATTTTTATATTATTGTATAGATAGCAAAACCAGGTGGTATTGTGGCTGCTGGGGAGGTGCTGGTGAGTGATGCAAAGCAACATCTAACCGCTAGTCTGTTATCAGTGTGGGTCAGACATACTACATTTTGGATATTATAGTGTTCAGAGATTGGTACTGATTTTTTTTTTTTTTTTAATTGGGAGCTTTGAAAGTTTTACAGTTGCATTAGTGCCTCAACTCATAACTGTACTTTGAAGTGGCAAGAACCTTGGAATTTTAATATATGAAAAATGGTGTAATAAGAACTTCCACTTGAAGCAGTTAATCTCTAATTGATGTAAATAACCATATAAAAGTATTTATGCGATTCTCTTTCATATGTATATCATTTTCCTGTGGCAGAGATGCAAGCTATTGATTTTGCAGCCTGTTATGATTCTTGGTGTCATGGCAATAGCTTTTTGAGCCCAGCTGGCACTTGGGTGCTATCACAGTTTTTGTGGGTTGTTGCACAAGTAATCCAGTACTAAGGTGACAAAGACTGATGGCTCAGTAGTTCATTAAAACTGTCAGAGACAGTGTCCAGTGCTATGCTAGATGTTCAGTGTTGCAGGTGGGCTGGGTAATTAACCTCATTGATGGGAATGAGGTGAAGTAAAAGTTATTACATTGTTCATAGGGGAGATCAGAGATATTGCTATAAACTCTTTTACGTCAGTTCCCAAGTTCCCTCCTCCTTTCACAGTTTGTGTCCTATGGTTACATAATTACTGTTGCTTCCTCACTGTGGTTCCTTAGGCTGTTGCTCTTTCAACTTTAAGTACAGTTTTTGAAGTCAGATAATTTTTCATTAAGCTTCCTTCTGCTTACGTGGGAGAAGATAACTCATCTGAGCTCATTACAAAATACAGGACTTGCAGACGGCAAGTGAGAGCGCGTTCAGGAGAAGCTGATCACCATGAAGGCATGTCGAGTGACGATGAGCTGAGCCTGCCAGAGGTGAAGGAGTTCCAGAAGAACAAAGGTTGGTGACAGTCTTACTGTGATGTCCTAGAACAAAATCTTTCTGATATGTTTTATGATTTATTTGTTTTAGGAAAGGTGGAAGAAATACTTTGAGTTGCATATTCTTAATTACACACTGTAGAAGAGAAATGCATTCAGAGAGTTCTGACTAATGACTTGGGAAGAATAGGTGTATAGTTTGGTTTGAGTTATATGGTGGTAGCATTACACGTGACTGTTTCAACTAGAAATAAACTCTTTTAGATTATGTCAAAGCTGATCTGCTAGTACTCAGTTCAATGCTACAATGTGTTTTCTATAATCAGTTTATTTTCTGAAGATAGAGTAAGTTAGTTTGGTGTTTTAATTGTCTTGAATGAACAGATGAGGAGGAGCAGGGAAAGGCATAGTACCTTTTCTCCAGATAACAGCAGAAGGGTTTTTGTGTCTGAAGCTTTATCGTTGTGGTATAAAGTTTGAAACACAGTGGCTGTGTAAATCTGTGGAACAGATCATGAAGAAACTTGCCTTTTTTTGTCTTCTGACAGTATTTTTTTTCTGAAAGTGGGTTTTCCAGGGAGCTGGTTTTAAAGCCTGTTTCAGTGTCAGGTGTGTCAAAGATAAATGACAAACGCAATTATCATATATTTCTTATATGCTGTAGATGAATGAACTCTTCAGCTTATGCCTCAATAAGTTCTGTGATTGTTTCTTTTTATTCCCAATGAATATTATCCATAGATAACGTTTTAGAGGATAGTAGGAAAGTCTTTGAAGATGTACATGCAGATTTTTGTGACATCAGAAAAATCCTGTTGAAATTCCAGGAATGGAAAGAGAAGTTTCCTGACTCTTACTGTGATGCTTATATCAGTTTCTGCCTGCCTAAGATATTAAATCCATTGATCAGAGTTCAGTTAATCAGTTGGAATCCTCTTGAGGTAGGTGCATCAGCTGACTTTGTTTTCTTCAAAAAGTATATGTGTGTTTTTGTATTATATTAATATGAAAAATGAAATTTTTTTAATTCCTATACATTGCACAGTGCATTAGAAATCATAAAAGGATGCAGTGTTGGTCTCAAGTTGAAGAATGTGGTTGGAATCTTCTTCACTTTTTCCTTTCCCCTTACTTCCAGCCTCTTTTGCAACACCCTGTGTAAAAAGAATTCTTGTTCAGAGTTCTTTGAAGACACTTTAACAATCCCATCCTTTAAATTCTAACTTTAAATCTAGTTTTCCTGATTCACTGTTTTGACCCATTCAGTGATGAGAGTGGATCTCAAATTAAGTGGAAATTGTAGTATCATTGGATGGAGCTTTTCTTTTAATCCTGACCAGCTGAACGACTAACAGGAATGATCTTCCAGGAGAATTTTACGGAGCTGGAAGAGATGCCCTGGTTCAGAGCTATAGAAGAATTCAGTGGTGCCAAAAACATACATGAGTCAAAAAGGGATGATGATCCTGATCAAGAAGTTTTGCCTAGAGTGGTTGAAAAAACTATTCTTCCCAAAATCACAGGTATAGTAAGATTGTTTTGAAAATGTTCACTGCAGCTGGGCAGTCAAACCTTAAATAAAACTGATAGCTATCAAAGAATGGTAGTTACATAATGGTGCTTTGAGATGTAGTGATTACTTAGTTCCACAGAGTGAGGCTAAAGTAGCCTCTTTTTAAGATTACTGTGAGAGGGTTTGCTTTTTTATATAGTTACTTCTGTTACATTGTAATGCCTTGAAACTAGAGCAGATAAATACTTGCATATTGTGAATGAAATAAATCCCTATTTTTTTTTTTTTCAGCATTTGTAAAGAGTGTGTGGGATCCTTTATCTACTTCACAGACAAAGAAGCTTGTACAACTTTGCAATCGCATCTTTGAAAAACAAGTCCTTTCCAAAAATGAATGCAGTCGAGGAAAAGAGGTAAAATCTCCTGTGGTGCTGGGGAAGGGAGAACTTTAATCTACTGTGTGTGCTCCTATGGGCACTTAGAAAATCGTCCTGATGTTGTTTGGTCCTGATTAGTTGTTTGTTTTGTCACTTTATATTAAGAACATTTAAGTTAAACTTCCAGCTCTCTGATGCTGCTCTTAATGAAGATTAAGGGAGATGGGACACTCTCGAGGCAGAAACTAGCTCCTGTTCCTAGAAAAATTCTGTCTGTACCTATCAAGAATCTGATCATAGATGTAATCTCATTTCACAATAACAATGGTTAGAATTTAGATTTGCATTTAATTATGTCTCAAATTTGAGCTTTAAATGCTAATAATGCTCTCGTGTTCACCTTCCTAAATTCTTATTTATAAAGTAGATCTAGAATTTTAAAACTTAGAAATCCCCAAAGGTTAATTAATTGCATAGGATAAATACTACTTTGTAATCTTAGCAATCTTTTAATAATTACTTTTATATGTGTAGTCACTCTAGCATGCCCTTCTTCAGCCTGATTCCAGTTTTATTTTGAAGTAAATCTGAAGGTTTATCTAGTATAGAACTGGTGAAATTGCTGGATGTTTAGGCCCTGAGTAGGAAAAGAAATACTCTTAAGAAAATATGTATGCCTTCCAACTGAGCCTTCCAGAGGTTGATGATTTGAAACCATGACTTGAAGTGGTACAGTTGACATTAGCCGTGATACTGTTTGTATAGTAAGTAAACCAAACCAGAGCTTTAAATAAATAAATAAATAGGCTGTAAAAGAAAGGTAGGTGGCAATCTATAACACCTAAAAGCATGATCCCTAAAACCACATACTATCCTAGCTATGGTGATGATTTTTTTTAAACCTAGAATTTCACGGCTTTTTATGGAGATCCTATGTGCATAACTCATTTTGTCATTAATATATACAGTTTTCCTGCTGCCTTGCAAATTAACATGCAAAAAAAAAAAAAAAAAAAAAGCCCTTACTTAGGGAAATAACTTCATCTTAAAAAAATCCTTTAGGTTAACCCTATAGAGAATTACAGCTGTGATAAATCTACTGTTTTTAATGTATTCATGGTCTCAGTGTGTATTATATACAAGTGGCAACTGTATTTACCTCTAAGATATTACACTTCTGGATGAACAAAACAACCATTGAAGTTGTTACAAATGGAAGATAAAGTCTTTCTTGTGAGGATATATTAATTATAAATTCTTTTTTCATAGGATTTGATCAACATGGTTGTCCTAAGAATGAAGAAATCCATAGAGGAAGATGTCTTTATTCCTCTATATCCTAAAAGGTGAGCTGACTCTGGGACTCTTTTAAGCTTCTGTTTTTTTTCTAATTCTTCTGCCCTCCTCCCCCACAGATGTAGATGAAGTACTGTAGGTATCCATTGACAGCTGTCTGTCTTCTACTGTTTTATTATAGGAAAGGTTATGAAACCTTATTCCTGTTTATGAACTCTTTCTAATCAGAGTAACTCCACTGACAATGCTTTTCTACTCTTGTAATCAAAAAGTTTTTTAATATGAGGTCCACAGGGTGGTTGTAGCATAGCAACTTATATCTGAGGCCCTGTGTTAGTTTAGGTGGTCTAGTGTCATGTGTATGTGTCCCTCAATTCCTCCTGTCATTCCTAAAATATGCTGAGGGCTTTTACTGTGGATGCTTGTAACTGAAGATTATTTCAAAGGTGGGAGCAAGTAGGAGTCTGGGAGATGTGGGGTTAAGATACAGCTAGGAGAGAAGCTTTGCTAAAGCTGATGTAGGATGTTTGGTTCTAAGCAATGCTATTTTGATCTGAATCCATGAAATATAGACACAGGTGTTTCCAGTTGGTAGTTGTTTTGTAGTAGTTGTATTATAATGGGTTCAAATTGACAGCTGTTTCCCTAGATCTTTATTCTGGTTGTGGCTGATGCTGCTGAAAGAATGCCAGAATTAACATTCATCAGTGTCTTAAGAGATAAATTATCTGTTTATCTTCTTTTAAAAACAAATTAAAAATCCTTCTTTTAACTTTTTCTTCTTTCCATGAGCAGCACTGTGGAAGACAAGTCATCGCTATGTTCAAAATTTCAAGAGAGACGGTTTTGGTCAGCTGTTAAGGTGAGAAAATACAACTGTTTTTTTTCTTTGGAATTCATTTTAGTGAAAATGTTTTTCAGGCAGACAGGAAATACATCTCAGGCAAGTCTGATTCCTAGGAGATTAATACATTTTTATTAGGATGGATAACCATTTTTCTCAGTGAAGGATGTGTTCTCTGTGCAGCCTGCATGTGATGATTTAAGAAGGAACTATAAATGAGCACTTTATTTCTGTTTACCCAACTGGTACATCTTCTGAAAGAGACTTTGATCTGACCATCTGTTCCTGCTGGTTCATTTTTTTTTGCCTTGAGTAGGGTCAGCCAGGCGTGTTGGCCTTACATCATATTAGTTAGTCATTGTCACTCACCACCATGGGGACAGACAGGATCTATTGGGGATCCTGGGCAGAATGATGATAGTACTAAGTTGTAGGTACAATTTAAGCTGCTTTTTTTAGCAGAATTTTATGATCAGCACAGCATTTTATGATCAGAGTAGCACAGTATTTTTTAATTGGAATCAGGTGTGGCACAATTTTAAAAGTAGTGTAGCATAATTTATAGCACAGCTTAGCTTATGGTTCCCAATCACCTGGACTCTCTGCAGGTCCAGCCAAATCTTAATATTTGGCTTACAGCATCAGTAATATGACAGTCATGATCTAGACTAGAAACACATAAAAGAATGAGAGTCACTCAGTCCTCAGAGGAAGCAGAGGACGGTGGAGGTATCTGGGGCCACCAGGTGGGCTTATGGGTCTCACTGTCCAGCAGCAGTTCTGGTGCAGGTTCCTAACTGCTTGATTGTTTTAGACAGTGCTCTGTGAGCTGTTATGTGTCCCTGTTCTGTGATGAGGTCATCACCACCACTGGGTTGGCTGGGTGCCCGGGACCTTTAAGGCTGGTAAGAAGGGGAGTAGGCAGCCTGGAGCCCAGGAATTTTGAGGCTGACAGGGAGGGGAAGAAGAAATCTGTTGGATTCCATCTCCTTGGTGCACAGGACCTTCATGGCCTAATAATGGGGGGGAAAGGGGCTAATGTGTGGCCAGCTCAGTCACAGAAAATGGCTGTTTGCCTTATGACATGGCGTTAAGTTATGCGAACCCTTACTGTAGAATATGATCACTGTGTGTTCATATAAGCACATCAGTATAGTTTTTACTTTTGGGGTGCTGAGTTGGGAATTTCTGAATGTCTGTGATTCAGTTCCCACTGAAGATGTGTTTACTCTGAGTAGATTTGGATTCTTACCAAAGATGAGATTTAGATGCATAAAACCCCATTAAAATCTCAGACAGTATTCCAGTTGCCCTGCTATTCATGATGCCTAGCCCTGCATAGGCTTCCTGTTGTCATGATGCAGAGCTTCCTTTCTGTTGAAAAACCTGGAAAGTTGGATGTGTTCAGGTCTGTTTGGCGAAAGTTGCTACCTCTGCTCCTGGGGTCAGCTCTCTGCAGGAATCTGTCATGGACAGATGAAGAGAAAGCAAGGGGGACCTTAATACTTAGGGTTTAGGACATCTAGTAAAAACCAAGGCAGACTTGCAGTTCTGATCCCACCTTCTAGGACTGTGAGGTGTGTGTTCCTGGAAGTCAGACCTGAGCGCTTTCCTCTGCAGACCGAAGTTTTCTCCTTTTAGCTTTTGATTTCTATCGTCACTGTCACAGGAGTCATCTTGGGAGGAGTGAGATAATGGAGAGAAGTTTAAAGTGCTCTCGCTCTGTATATCTGTTGGATAATTGTCACTTTTTAAATTTTTTGGAGTGGAGGTGTGAATTCAGTCACCCCAGGGTAGATAGTACTGCAGCTCATCTGTGTTAAACTCTTGGGACCTACTCATCTGTGCTTGAGCCTGCTCTCTGGTGCTGAGACCCGCTGCTGTTGGTCAGCCCTCTGTTCGTGCTGTCAATCCCTGTCTTTCAATAGCGGTTGCTGTCTTCACAGTGCTTATTAGAAATAGCCTCTAATCCATGCCCATAAATTGTACGGAAAAATACTAATTGGCTTGGGTGAGAAGTGTCACGTCCCTCTCAGATGAGGGAGACTAGTGACTCAGATTTGCAAATCCCCAGTGGAGCAGACAGCAGTGAGACGAGTCTCAAAGTCCAAGCATTTATTAACTACCCACAGTGTACTAACTGAACACACGATAATTGGCTAAGTATATAGCAAATTGTGGCAAGCAATACAATATGCCTTGCATTTCTTAATGGGAAAAGAGGGTGATAGAGGGAATGGGGGAATACAGATCACCGGTCTGGGTTCCTGCGCTGATCCTGCCAGTGAGGGTTCCAGGAGGCGGCCGTCGTCTTCACTGGCATCAGTCGTCTTCGCTTCACTGCACTCTCCAGGCCTCCCCCTTTTTTCCCCCTGCCCCTTGATTTATACCCACTTTCCTTGGGTCCATCCCCTAGGTTGACCCACATACCTATGTATCCCATGTACGGGGAGGGGTAAGGTGTTTCATGGGATGATGTAATTAGTATGATCCTGTTAGCCCTCGTTAGCATATTGAGGGGTGTTAACTTTAATATGCATTTCATGGGTAACGAAGCAAAGTTCATTCATCGGACACACGGCCCTTGAAATTTGCCCATGTGCCCCAGAGCAGGGCTGTCCTGTCTCCACAGGGCTCTCTCCTCCAGCTGTATCTTGTGTTATTCAGGCAGCTTTATCAGCTTCGACCTCCACACTGTCCACCCTGTGACTCATAGTTTTGTTTTGCGAGTGTTTGAGGCATTTCTTGGATCAGCCTCAACTTTTGCTTTCTCAGGCTGTTTAGTTCGTCTCTCACATGAAGAGAGCCAGAGCTCTTCTAATGCAGAAGTACAGGTGATGGCAGTTCAGTGTTTGTACCCAGCTATTGCTTAACTTGTCCAGTGTAGCTCAAAACATGCTTCTTGTTTACTGTGCGTGTACTTTCCTGGTTAATGCTGGCCAGCGGAAGCACTCCTTTTCCTTTGATGTATGTTTAGTTGTGATGGAAGTGTCCCATCAGACACTCCAGAGAAATGTGAAGAGGTTTTGTGAGTGCTTTTTGAGTGGTGACTGCAGAGGTAGCAGGCTGTGTCTGTGAGGGTAAAATACCTTGAGGTTAATAGTTACCTGAAAATTAACTGTTCTGATTTAAGGGAAAAAATAGTCATGTTCTCACATCAGACTTAAAAAGGACAATTGTAAGGATTTATAGTGATAAGAGCAACAGATGAAAACTCTCAGTACCTAATAATACTGATATCAACTACAAAGAGATCTCTTTGTGCTGCTGCATGGCTACCAATCTCATTGTGTTATGAGGGATTGCGTGTAGTAGTATCCTGAGCAGATGCAGTAACTTTTTCTACTTCTGTCTTGGATTCTCTAATGGTTTGCTTAGAATTGGATGTCACTTGGTTTTGGTCCCTATGCCTTGTAGGAGGAGTGTCTTAATACTCTTCCTCTTTTCACACTTTCAGATTTGCTGCTAACTCTTCTGTGTAAAGCACAGTTGTCTTCTGTACTTGGGACTTAGCAAATTGTTAACCTATTAGAAGGGCAAAATGTTCTTCCCAGCCTTGGGAATTCATATAATTGCATATTGGGGGACAGTTTATTGTTGCAGATGGAAATATTAACATGGTAATGATTTAGCAGCAAATCACGATTTATTAACAATTTAATCATTAACCAATTAAACCAATCGTTAACCAATTTAAGGATTTACAAAAATAATTCAGTAAAATGTTATTTAAAATAGCAACTTAACTACAGGTTTAAAAGTGACAAGATTCACACTAACTTACTATAAGGTGTCCTAAATCCATATATATATGTATATTCATACACAAGATACACAAACACATGGACAGAAATATTTGGATCCAGTGAAAGATGTATGTACTCACACTCATGAAAATAATTGTGTATATCCAAACACAGAGACAGGTAGAGAGGTGGGTGAAAGAGAAACTAGCCTACAGTCACAATTTCCCTCCTTGAGTATAAATACTTAAAATGCATTGGCGTTCCTCAACAGGTGATAATTGAGTCATGAGGGGGTTGACTTCACCCTGGCCTCCTGTTGGCTCTGTTGGTGGATGGTGCCTCGAGCAGTTGATACCTGAGAGGTGTCCCAGCTCAGGGGAGATGCTGGTCACAGGCCCACTGTGATCCAGGAGAGCTGAAAGGGTCTCGCTGAGAGTTGTGGTTTATAGCATCCAAGATAATTGACTTTTGTCAGGTACTTTTCCACTCCAGCCCAGCTTGAGTGATGAAGTAATTCTGGTGTTTTCCACCACTTGATGGATGTGCAGTTCTGTTATCACCCTCCCTCGGCCACGTGGCAGGTGCAGATGTACCAGGCTGTCAGGAGGTGATGGACTGTTCTTACTGTGCTCAAGTGATAGGGAGAGCAGGAGCCAGGCTCATCGAGGGGGGCCTTAGTGCTCTGATCTGCTGCCATTTGCAGTCTGTACTGCCTGGGTTGGTGTGTGGCCCAGGAGAGGTGGGGAAATCACACCAGCAAGGGGAGGGGTGGAATTGCACCACCACACAAGTGAAATTAATTATCTTACTTGATAAGGTTATTTATTTACTATATACAGCTTATTAGTGGCTGTCTGACAATAAGTTTGGAGAGTGTGAATCTTGGGGTCTGAGTACTTAAACTGAGTGGATGTAATATTATTTTTATCTTACATAAAACTTCTAATAGTGTGTGTTGGTACACTTCCAGCCACCAGGTATATGTATTCCCTGTTTCTTCATTACTGCAGCTGCTCTCCAATGTTCTTCTTTGGGATGGGATTGTACAAGAAGATACACTCCGTGATTTGGGACTGAGCAAGCTGCTGAATCGTTACCTTCTTCTGATCCTCTTAAACACACCACCAGGGCCGGATCATACAGAGAAGTGTAACAAGGTAAAACATAACATGTATGTTGGAAGAGGGTGTATGCTGAAAGGTTTTTTCATGAAGAGGAGTTGAAACTGAAGATAGACTATTTAAAAAAATTAAAATTAAAAAAAAAAATAAATTTATGACTTTGTTGCATAAGAGCCTTTTACAGCAAACACTGCTCCGTAGGTTTCTTAGGAATAACTACTTGTAGGGATAATCAATCTTGGTTTCAAAGAAAAAAACACACTGCTAATAATGACTGAACCTGCAAAAAGTCCCAGCCAGAAGTGATATGACTTGGGTATATTGAAAGACTTTTTTAAACTTTTTTCAAATATTTTTTTGGTGAACAGGTGGTTGCATGCTTCTCAGAAAGATGGTTCCAAGATCTTAAAAGTGGATCAACTCTCCCCGAATTACGGAACTTCTGCCAGCACTTGCTGCGATGTGCCCGTACGCTACACAAGAATAACCACAGGTAATAGATAAGGCTTTCCTTGGGGTTCAAGCACTTCCTTGAATACTTTGTTAAATCTTTCTTAAATTCCTTAAGTTTCATATTTGACACTTTCAAGGGTGTTCTTGTCACGTACGTAAAACAAAAGATGGAGTTCATAATGTAAAGGAGTGCTTCTGCAGTTCTAGTTTAATGGGATAGTTTGAGGCATTAGATGTTGGGTGCTGTTAGTGATCAGTGTAGCCAAGATCACCCGTTGCCAGGTGGCCAAAGAATGATACATGACTTCTTAATAAAGTGTACTTCGGTACATAAAAGTGCTGCTATGTATTTTTTTTTTTAGTGATGAAACAAAAGAAGTTCTTCTCCTGCTGGTGAAAGTCAAAGCTCTTCATATTGTTGAAGACTTCATTGAAGAGTATAAACTTGAACACCTTAAACCAATGATTGGGAAATAGACATTTTTGAAGTGACATATTACTGAAACAAGCCTGCTATTCACACTAAACCAGTTCTAATATGAAATTAGTGAATCCTGCCTACTCAAAGATGTAGTAATCGCTGTTTTACCATTAAATACTTGAGGGTTTTTTTTCCAAATGTCTTTAACTGCCACCTGCTCCTAGGTTAAGGATGTCACAGGAAAAGCGATTGGTTCAGGCACTCTAAAATGTATGACAGTGCCTTATTGTCTTACCCTTTTTGTAAGGGTTCTTGGAAAGATAGAAGGTGCCTGTAAAGTTTATTACTGCTGTCCACTAGACAACTTTACAAGCTACTTTCAGTATGAATTGCCACATATCACCCTGACCCAGCAGTCACTGAACTCTTTTAACTTGTGGTCCACAGTGATTTTTTAGTGGAGTTATTGTTAAGCCATCCATAGTGGAAAAAAAAAAGTTTATAGTGTTGCAGCGGTTTGACCCTGGTACAGAAACAAGGGAAGCTGGTGTGCAGACCAGGAGTCTGATGGATGTTTACTGATGGTAAATGTGGGTTCAGTGAGGTAAGAGCTGCACAGGAGAACGTCTGGGAAAGAGCAAACACGCAGTGAAGATAATGTCTGATGTGTGTTAGAGTTTTGTATCCAAGTGATACAGACTGAACTCACGTGCACCGAGCTGGCGTTGTCACCCATCCTACTTGGTCAGGCTTTTAATAACGAACATCTTGATGATGAGAAGCACAAGAACAACTTCAGTTGCTTTCTAGGAACTGACTCTAGGAAAGTCTGCCTTTTCCTTCCCAGCAAGATCTACTGAACCTTATTTTATCATACCCTTATTAGATTTCTAATGTTTTATAACTTTATTGCAAATACACAAACTTATAGAACAAGGATGCTTTATTGTAGAAACTGTAGTGCATCACAGATGCTGTATGTTTACTTGTGACTATCTCCACAATCTGAACTAGAATTTAATTCTTGCAAACTTAATCCCTGTGATTTCTTTTCTATTTTTTTTAAGTTAAGAATATATTTTTGTAACATTTTAATTGTAAATAGCTTTGAACAGTGTTACAGACAAAAGAAGACTTTAAAAATAATTTTATTTTGAAAATAAAGTATTTTGCTGTGTTAATGAGACTCCTACAGTTCAATTCTTTAACACGTGACAAGAATGTTGTTAGAGGTATTGAAAAAACCCTGTGTTAGCCCTCACTTCCTTCAGGAGATAGGAGTTATAATGTAACTCCTGCTTTCTAATTAAATTTCTGTTGCTTTTCCTCTTAATGCCAACAAAAATGCAGTAGCTGATCAACAATCACCACAACCTCATGATCTCACTGCCTTCTCTTGTTCTCCTTTGCCTCATCCCAGCTAAAGGTAGCCTTGGGCTACTATAAAAATACAACAGATATTCTATCATGCCTTAGCTCTGTAGATTAATCTTTCTGGAAGAAAGATTACTTGTAGTAACTTGTAAGCATGGGAAGGCAGTTAACCCCTCCATGCTTCTATGGAAATAGTTCTATGAAACCAGTTGTCCTGTATTGAGAACATTGACAGTTTGTGAACACTTCATCATGATCCTTACACTAACACAGGATTTGGTTTAAACTGTCTCAGTAGAGTATTTGTATTTGCTCTGTTGTCAGATCAGTATTACTGCTCTCTCAGAAACATTTTTCTTTAAATGGGAAAACTAAACAGCACTTACTCTGGATGGTTGGCTCAGACATGTCTCCTTCCCGGCTAGAGCCTGTTTCTGAAGTTTGAGTCGAGCAGCTCTACCATTGGCCACTACCTAGTCTCTAAAGAGAGAAGTAACAGGAGTATTTGGAAATGACAACACAACTAACCTGACTAGGTGATACAAACCCCTCTTGTTAACTGTATTTAAAAAAGGCTTCCAGTTTCCAAAGAAGGGGTGAACACAGTATTATGCACCTCAGAGAAAGGAGGGGCTGTTTTCAGGAACAGAAAGTTAGAGTGTTCAACCACAAAAGTTTGTACACTTTGAGATCTTCTGGAAAGGTTTATTGTGCCAGCATATATACAAAACTTGACAACTGATATTCCATACAGTAAATTAAAAGTTAATATTAATCTTCTCAGTAATAGTTCTTGCAGTCTAGGAATTACTATTTTTTAAGCGCTTCACTCACTTCTTTCCAAATTTTTTCCTCTATTTTTGAGGTATCATATTCTCGCAGCATATCAAACTCTAGCCATGGCTTGCTCCACTTCTGTGCTTCTTTCATTTTTTCTTCAGGTAGCTCAAACTTTATTCCTTTTATATTGTATTTTGGCCTTTCCCACCGTTTTGACCATGGCTTAGGTTTCATTCGTACCTGGAGCTAGGGTGAAATATTTAAAAAAAAAGGAAAAAAAAATCAAAAGATATCAAGTAATCAGAATTTGATTGGGAGCTTAGCAAAAGGTGAGAACTGCTGCTCTAACAGAAGTAAAACAGACCAATTTGTCAGCATGTTAAGGAACTACTACTTCAAACTGTTAGAAGAAAATGAATTGTGTCCACATGACTTGTTATAGTATCTTGTAAATTGAATAAATTGAAGTTAACTCATCTTTTTTAGTTCTACTCCTGTTCCTAATTAAGGAATGTATACTTTTGTCACCCTGTAACTAACATAACAAAGAGCTGTTTAACGCCCTTCCAGGATATCAGTCGGATACAAAAGGTACCTAAATGATCCTCTACTCTCCCTCTGAAACATGTGGCTCCTACCTTGTTTACAGGAATTTCTTCATGTTCTAAATGAGACACGGGTTTCATATTCACATCAAAAGTACTATATTCAGGGAGGGCATCTCGCAGGTACATCAGGTTGTCATCTAGCCTCTTTTCCAGCTTCAGAACCTCAATCGCCTGGATTCGAGGACTGTACAGTTCATAACATATTTCAACACCTTAGAGAGAGGAAGTCTGGTTTAATAAACAAAATTTGTTAGAAATACTAACACCAAATTAGTATTTCTTCAGTATTATACATCCCTTATTCAAGACCTGTTTTTTACTTATACAGAGAACTACACTATACAGTGCTGCGTGCACACGTGGTTGTACACGTGCATTGTGCCTGCACAGGCAAATGCAGATTTCTAAGTCAGGTCTTTGGTAACAGTATGGCTTACGTGACATTGAATGGCTGGAATTTAAGGAAGATGAGCTTGGGTTTTAAACTTCACTCCCTTTTGGTTCTAAGAGCTGTTACTGCCTCTCTCACTGTATGTGTAATATAGAGACACCCACCCCTTTCATATTTGCTCTCAGAACATCAGTATTTGCATCTCCCCCCATTTTGTCATAAATCAGAGTATGAACCTACTACAAAACGCTACTAATCTGTCACTTCTTAAACCGTTCACACATACATCCCCAGTTCATGCAAATACAGAGCGCTCAAACTGGGCTAGTATTTACATGGCTGGCAGAAGACTTCCCAGGCTTAAATACAAGCACAACCATTGTGGGTCACATTCAGTCTCCTCAGAATACAGATCTAAAAAGTATACGGGCAACAAAAATCACTAAGCACTTCCACGCCTTCAAATATATAGCACATTAGCATCTCTGTGTATAGAGTTTTAAACCTGCAGCATCCCCTCGTAGGCAGACTCACAGTTTCACTTTAATCTATTGTCACCCTCTCTCTGGACTAAATTTCTACAACAGATACTCCTTCACACACACAACATTTTTTGCTTAACATTTCTAGCATAATTACCACAGTTAAAAACCCACCTTGGTCTTCTATGACATTCCGAAGGACAAAGGTAGCACCTAGTCCTTTTCCTCCTCTTTGAATGCAGATGCCTACAAACCGGCTGGCTTTCTCATTGGCATATGGATTTGCAGTAGTAACGGCAAGTATACTGCCTGTCAAAAAAAAAAGAAAAAATAAAAAGTCTGTTCAAGTAAACACACACCAAAACACAGAAAGAGAATCAGACAAAGTGCATGCATTTAGGTTCATTTTGAAAATGTTTTGTTTTCCATTAAAACTGTCAGAATAAACTTCTAACATGCCCTGAATTCATGTATGTTAAAGAAATTTTACAGGTTAACTATGAAGCTTCTCTACCTTTACACCTTCACCTTTATTTTTTACTCTTCATTACGGAAACTGAATACAAATAATCTAATGTATTTTGTTTTATTGAGATTTACTGGTAAACCAAATGCTAAAGGGCCAGGATTTAAAAAACATATAAGAAACCCATTAGTATTATACTTCTAATGGAAACTGAATGCAAACATGAAATTAAAATATGAAGTAGTATGTACAGAAACACATAATAGTTGATCTAACAGATCTGATGCTGTGATGTTCTATGATATTCTACACCTTTTACCATCCAATCCTACAAAAAATACTGATGAAATTATGAAAACTCTAGCACCGTTACTGACCAACATAGAACTCTGGGATGTTGAAGACTTTCCGTCTCTGTATCATATCCTTCCTTTCTATAAAAAATTTAAGAGGATCTGTTCTCCCTCTGGGAGGTATAAATTCAGGGCTCAAGAACCTGTAACAAAATCCAAACTTCTGTAAGTGTTAAACAAAAGCATTTGGCAGCTCCATTTCACAAACAGTAACGAACGCACTTAAGAGTTGATCTCAAGGTCTAAGCCAAAGGCGGACACATGGCCGATATCCCTGCCACCTTGTGGCATATTAAAGAGATGCATGCCTTTAACAGATGAAAAACCTCGCCCATCACCAAAATCTGCAGAAGTCTTTAGAATTATACATACTTTTTCCCGTTTCACTGCTTTCAGGAACTCTACAGTATTTTAAGAGTTTTTTTAAAAAGCATATTTCAATATGAATTCTTTTTGGTAGAATTTTGCAAATACTTTTTGTGCAATAATGTCCTGGAGCTTTAAGAAGGGGCTCACAGAATTACCAGCCTGACAGCACACCTGAACACAGGCCTACTGTGAGAAGCACCAGGACACCCTACCTCCTCTGCAGTCCCTGCTTCTGCTTGTCGATAATGATGGGCTTTGGAGGCGGCTGAAATGTTGCTGGCTTTCCATCGCTGCTAATGCGGCAGCTTGAGGAAGAAAAACACCCTGTAAAAAGGAAATTTTTTTACAAACGTGTTTTCAAGTTGAACTGCCCCAACAGTGCGCGGTTCGGGATCTACCGCCGCAAAGCAGGTCAGGGGCACCCCCGACCGAGGACACCCCCACCCGTTCCCGCGGCAAACGCGCCGGGGCGCGCTGAGGGCCGAGGACAGGCCGCGGGCAGCCGCTCCCCGCCGCGGGCGGGAACAGGGCACCGGGCAGGCAGGGGATAAGGGGTACGGGCGGTCCTCACTGCCAGGCAGGGCGGGCGGGGCGGCGGCGAAACCCACCACCC
Source organism: Athene noctua (assembly GCF_965140245.1). NCBI lineage: Eukaryota > Metazoa > Chordata > Aves > Strigiformes > Strigidae > Athene > Athene noctua. The sequence goes on along the minus strand of NC_134037.1, from coordinate 9,292,464 downwards.
CCGCGGCAGCACTCCGCGGCAACAGCCTCCCACAAGCGGCTGCCATGGCGGCTGCTGCGCCTTCCGGCTCGCCCGCGCATGCGCGCAGCGCCGCTACGGCGAGCGCAGAGGGACGAAGGAGCTCCAGGCGCGAAGCGGAGCTGTGGCTGGCGGCGCTGCCCCACCGCGGCGGCGGGGAGGCGCGGAGCCCGCCTTGCCCGCACCAAAACCTGCCCGTGGGGCGGCCCAGTTCGTACGTGAATGGCATCCTGGCTTGTGTCAGCACTAGCGTGGCCAGCAGGGACAGGGAAGGGTTCTGAGCCCTGGGCTCGGCACTGGTGAGGCCGCGCCTCGATTCCTGTGTTCAGTTTTGGGCCCCTCACTCCAAAAAGGCCATTGAATGACTCGAGCGTGTCCAGAGAAGGGCAACGGAGCTGGGGCAGGGTCTGGAGCACAGGTCTGCTGGGGAGCGGCTGAGGGAACTGGGGGGGTTTAGTCTGGAGAAGAGGAGGCTGAGGGGAGACCTCCTGGCCCTCTGCAACTCCCTGCCAGGAGGGTGCAGAGAGGGGGGATGAGTCTCTTGAACCAAGTAACAAGCGACAGGACAAGAGGGAATGGCCTCAAGTTGCACCAGGGAAGGTTTAGACTGGATGTCAGGAAGCATTTCTTTCCAGAAGGGGCTGTTGGGCGTTGGAATGGGCTGCCCAGGGAGGTGGTGGAGTCCCCATCCCTGGAGGGGTTGAAGAGTTGGGCTGACCCAGCGCTGAGGGATCTGGTGGCGTTGGGAACGGTCAGTGTGAGGTTAATGGTTGGACTGGATGATCTTTAAGGTTTTTTCCAACCTAGATGATTCTGTGAGAAAAGGGCCTTGGCCTGCCCTGCTGGAGGGTCTGTGGGGCCATGGCTGTTCTGGGCCCCAGGGAGGGGCCCCTGCCTCGAGCAGCACCCCAAATGGCAGCAGGCTGCTGCGGCTGCCTCCTCACAGCATGGCGGGTGGCAGAGCGAGGGGTCAGTTGGTGCTGGAGCCAAGTGTCCCTTCAAGTGTGGGGTGGGAACAAAGTAGCTCCTTTCAGCCCCATCCCTCAAGGTTTCAGGTGGGGGAGAAGGACCCAAAAGGAGGACTAGAGAGCATCCCCAGACCTAAAGCAGACATGGAAGGGGAGAACAATGGGTGCCATGGCATTGGGTTGCAGAGCTGGAGCTTCCCATGTGCCGCTGGGCTCATCAGCGGTGGTTGGAACACAGTGCAGGCAGGCTTCTAGTGGCTCCTTGGGACACCAGGTGGACCCACAACAGTGTATTAATGCTGGCTTTGTGGCATGGAGGTGGTGGTATGGTATCCAGAAACACACTCTTGGATGTTTTCATGACAGAACAGCTCAGCTAATAATTGTTTTCTGGGCCATTGTTAGCTTTATCCATAATTCAGATAACCTCCAGCCCCAGTGTTTTCACCGTCATTACTTTAGAAATTGTTATATACATTGGTATTACTGAGCTACTTCTAAGACATTTGTTTCAATGAGATTTCCTCAGGTATTACTAGCAATCTGGATTCAATTAGCAGCTACACTGGCAGGAGAAAGGTGAAGTTTAAACTTCTCAGAGATTCACTTCAAAATATGCCTGACCTCATCAACTAATTAGATCAATCATGTTGTCTGTGATGTTTCCCCCAGTCCCTTTTATTGGTGGCAGCTGATTTTGTAGCCTGCCTGAGCCCCTACATTAATGAGAGTAATTTTCTAGTTTGGTTTCCTAACTGTGATTTAGAAGATGATAGGGTGTGAAGAAGACAAATTGCAGTATTTCTCAGTAATCTGTTGGATCTAACACAGGAGTTAATCAGGACACGGATAGGACAGAAGAGGGCACTCTGACCCTTAAAATACAAAAAAGTCTCCGTCAACACTGAGCACACCACCCGAAGCAAAGATTCCTTCTCTCTCTCTCTCTTTTTTTTTTGAGTTCTTGTCACTACTTAAGCACTATTAAAAAGGCAGAATATATCTCAGGGGGCTGAGGAACAGAGATACCAGAGTAAGTCCAATAACTTAGTGGTGATCGAGAAGATCCAAAACAGCTGTCAGGAGATGTGTGGGTTACAACTTGGAAAACTACAGATTTGTCTTTGAAGGCAATAGGGTGCTTCAGTGTAAGGGAGCCATTTCTAACTCTTGGCTGACCGCTGTTGATTGCAGCCTGGCAAGACCATCTTGACAGGCTGGACCTGCACCGAGCTCAGGGCTTCCCAAGTTACTACAAGTGAACCTCACTTCACTTGAGATGCCTACAAGCCCCACACCTTGCCCCTGCACCCGGTGTCTAGTTCCCAAGTGGCCTGTTGAGGCACCTTGACATCAAGGCACTGCTGGTTTTCTTGACTAAGCTGGTGAGGTGTGTCATGTCTTTATATTTTTAAGGAGCCCAAGTGCAGGTTGTCAAGGTTGACTTGTAGACAGCTGTTTCCTTATGGTGGACCCCCTGTTCTTGGGTCTCTCTTTTCAGGGACAGCTTTCTTGAGTTTGAAATACAGGTACAAAGCACTCATCTTGAGTTTATTCACTCTATCAGATAGTGTAGAGGAAGGGCTGCCTTCCTACTTTTCTCACCCATATAACAAAATCTATGAAAATATGCATCACTTTACAATCACATGAATGAATGACTTCAGTGAAATGCTTCAAGGAGCAGGGTGAGACTCATAAAGGTATCGCTGTGCTCAGGTGATCTGACAAAGATTAAACAGACTTTTGGCCTTCTCTGAATTAATTTCATTAGAGTTGAGCATATTTCTAGTCCCCCCTGTCAGGTCCTGGGGAAGCTCATCTGTGGTTCCTTACTACTATATAAAATTTTTTTGTGACTGCTTCCCCAGCTTGAATTATAGCTTCCTATTACTTAGTGTGTGTCTTCCTCTCAGGTAGTCATGGCTAAGTCACTCTTCAAGTTCTTTTTGATAAGAAGTGTTGGTCAAATCTATCCTGGAGGAGCGGGGATGTCCCATGGAGCACACTATAGTTGTGTTTCCACAATGCCTAGGCAGCTGTGACTCAGTCTAGGGATGCCGTGTCCAGTGTGTCCAGCTGGACATACTCCCACCTACAGCCTATTTCAAAACCAAATTTCTTTTGGCATGGGCATTTCAGTGACCTGCCTTCCTCCCCTGATGTTTGTGTCCTTGCAGATGTATCAATAAAGACAACATATGCTCTCTCAGGTCACCAGTATAACTGTTCCCTCTTGGACCTATGTAGAAACACACTTCCTTGCTAAAGTTTTTACTGAATGATGGTTCTATTCATTAGAGGGAAAAAAAGCCGATATTTAGGGATTACCCTGGGATGAAGGAGACCTGCCTTTTGTTTTGTGACGCTGTGACTCTGAGCTATTTTAATTTCTGTTTTCTGTGCTATAGCTCAACTTTATTGTAAGCATGAAAGCCTGAAGAGCTGACTTTCTCAGACCACATGCTGCTTTTAGCCAGGTAGGGAAGGGTTATGTGTTTCTGTTGTGGAGGTGCCTGAGAGGCTGTATCAGTGTTGGCTCAGAATGAGTTCAGAGACAGCTACTTCAGGTCTAGGACACATCTGGGTTTCTATGACACTGAATGTGAATTAAGAAACCCCAAAAGCTTGTTACAAGCATCAGGGCAGGGCTCTTACTCTGAGTTGTGTGAACATGGGCAGATTGCTTCCTGGCTGGAGCTGATCTGCCTAGCTGCATCTAACACATGCTCTCTGGATTTAACCCACTCCTGGCCCCATGAGGCCAGGCACACAGTGCTTCAGTCCCAGCACAGATATGTGCATCAGTCTCTGCAGCACTGGGATGAGGGCTGTCAGTGTCATCTTCTGCTGTGTTGCAGTCTGAAAAAACAGAGATTTCTTCTAAATACCCAAGGCCACGTTGCAGCAGCCCCAACACAGCTGTCCATGGAGTAGCAGAGGGTTTGAAAAAGGGACTGAGTTTTCATGTTGCCAAAGGGAACCTGGATGTCTTTTTAGAGGAAACACAGCAAAAAGTGTTAACACCTGCTGTTATTATGTCTCTAAACAGAAAGAGATGTCTACACAGGACTGAGCTGCTCTGGACATGCGGTCTGTTGTGCATTCAGGGTTGAGAAGACCTAAGCCTTCAAAGCTGTACCAGAGGAGGTTCAGACTGAACACTAGGAAGCATTTACTTACTTAAGGATGGTCAAACACTGGAACAGCTTCCTCAGGACCTCTCTAAGGCGGTTGATGCCCCAAGCCTGTCAGTGTTTAAGAGGCATTTGGACAATGCCCTTAATAACATGTTTTAACTTTTGGTAAGTGCTGAATTGGTCAGGCAGTTGGACTGGATGGTCATTGTAGGTCCCTTCTGACTGAAATAATATTCTGTTCTAAAGAATGGGCAGTCAGATGTCCACAGATTCCAAAAGAAATGGGGCTGCGTCTTTGAGGGCCTTCCCTACCTCATCCTCTCTGGGTGTACAGAAAACACCTGTGGTCATCTCCTTCTCAAATGGGAATGAACACTGTCTTAATACAGACCTCAGGACTTGGCATGGTTTGGTTTCAGTTGGTTTTGAAAGTGTAAACATTGCTTTTGATAATTCATTTTTAAAACCTTACTTTGGCTTCTGTTACCACAGGAGTGAAGCTCCTTCAGCTGATATTTATGCAAGTGTGGCACAAATGCGTTTCCTGTCCTCTCACCTGTGTTTCATTGGTTTCTACAGTCGTAACGCTAGGTACAGAGCCTGGAAGTGATCCCTGGTCACAGAAGGACCCAAATGTCGGAGTGAGAGGAAGAAAGGTTAAAGGGTGAATCCCCTCAAGCATTCAGTATGCCCTTATTACTAGGAGATGCTGGGCTCTTATACTGGAAGGATGAGGACAGACGCCATGGTGTGGAGTAGATCCACTGCTCCATGGCTTGAATGGTAACATCTTCCTGAGAAAAGCAACCCAGAGTCTGCTTTTGTCCTAGCTAAATCCTGCCCTTTACAGAGCAACTGTCAAGTCATTCATAGTTGCTGCAGCCTTACAGTGGCCGGTGGAGCAGACATAGCTCCCTTCAGACTGAGGGGCTGTGTATATCACACAGTCCAGGAATATCTGAGTCCTTCAGGCTCTCCTGAAGAACCATGTCACTGTGGGCACGAGGCAATGCCTGGATCCCTCTGTGTGCTGTTTATCCTAGGCATCAAACCAGCTCTATAAACTACTTGAGAAAGGTTTGAGTATAATGGATTTTATGTGAATATTTGAACAATTTGATGGCAGCTCTAGTTTTTCTGGAAGCATACGTTTAATGAGACGTGAGTTTTTGGTTAGTTTAAGCTGAGTTGACCTTGCTGAAACTTAATAATTTGAGATATCCCAAAATATTACTTAAAATAACCTAAGGTGCCAGAACTGTCTGGTTTGAACAGCTGTTCATTAAGGTGGCCATCATGCATCCATAGTTACATTTTTCACCTTACTGTAGAGCAAGCAAAGAGGAGAGGGAGGACTGTTCTTCAGACACAGTGTCCTAGCACTGAGCTCGGAGAAGCAATGGACTGGAAAATCTTCAGCTGGTCCTGTCAAAACATCCCCAGGCCTTGATCGTTTTGGAGTGTACATCCTGTTGGAGCCACGTGCGGTTAACCCTGCCAGACCAACTGCATGTTCTCCCCTGTACATGCAGTTGCTGTAGAAGTGATCATATCTGCTCCCCTGAGCCCGAGGCTCCTGGGGGGCCTCTGGCAATGGGCTTCCATGGCACATCACCAGTGTGTTCATGCCCATCTATTTTCTTCTGTTTCCTTTTCCCTTTCTTGCATTCCAGCCCTGAAGAATAAATTGTTATTGTGTAACCTTTATGGGAGAAGAAAGAAACCAGTTGCCAGTGATTTCTATCAGGGTGCAGGTGATACATGAAATATAAACTGGTCAGTTGGCAGCTTTGCCTGTGCCTCAGTAGATACTGTCTCTATGTTTAGAGTCAGAAGTGTCTTTAAATTCCTCTTGGAATCTGTGGTGTTTTCACATCATCAGGAATTTAAGATATGACTGGCTTTTTCAGCTTCTCTTAGTGTTTTGGCTCTTGGTTGTGTCCCCACTCAGTATTGAGTTCCCTGTGGGATGCCTCGCAACCTTACAGGTTACAGAAGGGACAGCAACACTGGCTTATCTCTGCATCCATGAAACACTTGATTTTCCTAATTTTCTGATTCAGTAAGATATTTTTAAGTGGAACTGAATCTAATGTGGAAGTCAATGTTGAAATGAATCTAAAGTAGACTCCAGTAGTCTGTGTAGAAGACAGGTATAGCATTTCTGCAGAGATTAAATGAGTGAGATAAGTTTGGACAGGGATGGATGACGAGTGTGTGACAAAGTAAGATGAAGTTCAAGAAATGGCACCAGAGGCATTTCCCTTAGACAGTAAATTCTTGGGTCCTCTTGAGTCCTGTATGGGTCCAGATGCCAAGGGGTGTCTGTGTCGAGTTTCCATAGTGTAAGCAATGGAGGGTGAGTCTCTGGAGCCATCTTGCAGAAAAATGCAGCAGAAACACCATCAAGCAAATAACTCATTGACCAGTCCAGGCAGCTCCTTCAGTACTTAATGTCAAACTGAAAGGCAACTGTTGGGTTGGGAGCATCTTCCTCATTCCAGAAATCAGAAGTACTGTCCTTCATAAGTAGTCTGGAACATCTTGAAAACCTAAAGACAGCCCTGAGTTGAACGTCCCCATGCTGTTTCATGAGACGCTTAAAAAAAAAATCAAAATGGATTATGAAAGAAATCCCATTTGTCTTGAAAGGCAAGCGTAATCTAAAGACTGATGGGTGAACTTCCAGGTACCTTTACATTTCATAGAGTCAATATTTGTTCTTTCTCCATTTATAACCCCATTACTCTCTCTAGGTGGGCAGATTTCAGAGGGGGAACATTTGTTTTTCTTGATTAATGCATTAATGCTAGTGGTTTGTCATAGTAAATTATACCTACTATCACAACCAGCTCATGCAGGAGAAAAAGCAAGACAAAAATTTATGATCAAATTGTTCAGAGTCACTTATTATTTTAAACAAATCATGCCAACTTCTGCTCTTCATTACTGTGTGAACAATGACTAACCTGAGGAGAAAATGTGATCCAATATCCTTTGTTTTGCAAAAGTCCTTTAGAAATCATAACATTATTTTCCACTACACTGGTTCACCTGCATGCAGTATTATTGCAGGAAGATAGGTGGGAGAGAAAAACTGCTGCTTCATTTTATGTCTTACTTAGCTTCCCCTGGATTCACATCAGGGCTTTCACCTGAGAACTGGGCTTTACAAGTTCAGTGTCTCAGCCTTCTGCTTCACAAAAGCAGCAGCAGCTGTAGACGTTGGCTTCCTAAACCAGCTGAAGAAGCCCTCAACTCTCCTCGGTATTCATAACACCATTTGTGGCAATCTTGGTGAAAACCAGACTGTCTCAAATCAGCACTTAGGACTGAGTGTCCTTTTATTGTACATAGCTGCTTTTCCTTTATTGCCAGAAGGTACATTTTTCAGAGGGAGGGTTATGTGGAGGCTAGCTGGTGTGCTGTGTCGGGGTAAATGCAGTGAGCTGAAAAGAAAAGATTTTACCTGTCACTGCAGGAAAGGTGGTATGGCTAGTTATGTATGTCCCAAGATGGGGTTGGCAAGTGAAGCAAGAAATTATCAGCAGCATAGTAATAAATAGAAAACATTCTCCATGGGCAGCAGCATCTCAGGCTGAGAATGACTAGGGAAGGGCTGGGTGTGAAATAGCACCGAGAGGATAAACTGCAGAACAGGGCGGAGAACAAGCACCGGAGTGGCGGGCAGGGGAAGGCTGGGAGGGTGATGCTGGCTTGTCAGTGTGCTGCAGAGGGCTGGTACAGCAAAAATAAAAAAGTAGTTGGAAGCTGGGTGGGCTCTAGTCCCTTTTTACCTCAGCTGAGTTGTTTCTGAGGCAAGTTACCTGTGTATAGAAATGCTACCTTTCATACCAATCTTAGGCAGCTCCCTGTTGCTTGCAAACACTAAGCTAAAGATTAGCATGCACACATGCTCTGCACATAACACTACTGTTAGTCCAGACAGTGCCTAACCTGGCCAACTCGGACATTTGCAGATCTCTTGTAAGCCACTGTACAGTCTTCTTCCTTCCTCTGTGTTCTTTGTAGCTGGTCCAGTAACGTTACTGCGTTAGGTATCAGCGATTTGTCTTCGAGCTAGGTGCCCAGAGACAATGAATGCAATAAAATTTCAGTATGAGATTTCTTTAGTGGGAAGTGTCTCTTGCCCTAGAAGCAAGTTAACTGGAGTTCCCTAACGCTAGTGTTGTGGCTACAGAGTGCAAAGGTCTGAATGGCCTGAACTTCAATGCCATTGTAAGTTCCTCAGGCGGTTTTAGATGACATAGTCCAGCACTCTCTGCAATGCCCAGTGCACCTGGGCTTTGTCACTGGGTAGTCTCCTGAGACAACTGTAAAACAAATAACTGGTGATACTATTGTCCTGAGTACTTAAATGCATGTGGAAGCATATAGTTACTCTTGAAACAGTCCTTTCAAATAGAAAAGATTTAAATAAGGTAAAGAAAAAATATTTTTAAGCACAGGTGAAAGGAGGACATAAACCTGTTCTTGCAAATGGTAAACCTAGTCCATTGTTGAATTTGCACTGATGCCAGTGAAATTACACTTGGGATTAATTTTACCCATTCAGCAGAAAGGCATTTCCTCTGATTCCCTTTGATTTCTTACCAGTTTATGATCTGGGAACCAGAGGGGTTTTTGTGTAATTTGCTGTCTGTACAAAAAGGAGGGAAATACCCTGTGCCCCCAGGCAATGATAAGCCTGAGGTGAAAGCTGATCTGTTCCAGTTACGCGGGAGATTTGCTCACTTTGTGTTCCTCGAATGTTCTTCAGCTCTGCCTTCCATTAGACCTGTCCTTTAATAAAGAGAACATTAGAAAGTGTTAAGCTTCAGTGAAATTGCTTTTCTGAAATCTAGAATTGTTCAAATCCATCCATGATCAAAGATGTGAGGATGGAAGGGACTTAGGGAGATGTGTTGTTGGTTCACTCTCACAGGAGAAGACAGTCCTGGCCCTCAATCAGGGAAGCCGATAAGATTTTTTTCACTGACTTCACCAGCTCAAACGGGAGCACAGTCTATGCTGAATGCCCCTATAGGAACGGTCTGTCCTGCTAAGTGCTGTAAATAGGTGGGAGCACAGCAGGGAGCAGCCTGGGCTGTAGCTGTGCTGGAGTCCAGAGGTGGGACTGCAGGATGCACTGTCATTCCTGGGCAGCTCTAATCTGCTACCTTGCCTAGGTAGCAAGACAGAGAAGATGCTGTAGCACTGGCAAACAGTACCAGTCTGCCCTGGGTCCAGGGTTGTTTATTCGGTTCTTAGCCCACACCACTCTGTCTTCACTATGGCTAGTAAGGACTTCTGAAACACTGGTGGGTCTTTTAGCACCTGTCATGTGGCCATATTCAGGCTATCAAACTTCAAAGCAGGATTCCTTCCTGCGGTTGGGATGGCCAAAGTCCCTGCTGACTCCCAAGCCACACACAGGAATTGTCTGGATGCCAGGTGGCCTGGGTGAAAAGTGTGCCAGGGACTAGTCCAGCAGGTAACTGTAACCAGATGAGTTGCAGTGCCTGTGTCCAGACCCTTGCTTGGTTCAGCTTATTGCTATAGATGTGGACATTATGCAAAGGCTTCATGACTATGCTTGAAAAAAGTCAGTTTTCTGGGAAAGAAGGTCTCTGGCAATGAAAATGTCTTTCCCAGTCTAAGTGTCCAACGTAAGTTCTAACAGTAGCTGCAGTAAGCATGGGGTGTGATTGTGTGTAGAGGATGTGTGCCCATGAGGGACAGGAGAATCTGAGGGAGCGCTGAAGGACTCTTTTGCTGTCTTTCATGCTATTGCACTTGCATGTCCTCAAGGTGGAGTCCACAGTACTTGTGAGGTTTGGGATAGGTGTCTGTGGTATCACTTTAGGTATCATTTTAAGCATGAATGTTGAGATGATTCCCAGTTTGTATAAAATTGCATCATGGCATGTTTCTCCCACAGGACAAGCAGAGAACTTCTAGACAAGTAAAGCTGAGGAAGAATTCTGGTTCCTGTGGAAATGCATGACAATGTAAGTTATCTGTGAGGGTTGGCAGTAAAACAGGAAACAAAAGGGAAAAACAAAGTGGAGATCAGGATTAAAAGGGGTCTGTAACCTGAAGTGACTCACACCTGCATAGCAGCAGGATAGAGACAATTGTCACTTGGTTACCATAGGTGAGATGATAGTAAAAAGCCATACTGCTGCTCACATTGAACCAGCTGGGAAGTCTCTTCAAAGCAAAGACCATCTAGGTCACAGATAGGTATCTTGAGGTGTAAAATTCAGGTTCTTATTTAACAAGCACTCCCAGAGAGCAATGGAATATACTAAAGGAAAGATAGCAGTGGGAAAAAAAAAAAAAAAAAGCAAAAAAGCGCTCCAGTATATACCATTGTTCAATTAATGGAGAAATCTTCCCAAGATAACTGTTGGGAGAGGACTAATGTGTCAGGTCAAGTGAGGGAGTAGTTTCACATTACAGAAATAAGAAGACAGTGCAAGTCCTGAAGGTCTCAGTGAATTTCAGGATCTTAGCTGGGTGCTGTATGCCCACATAGCAAAAAATCTCAGGGAATGACATCCAAAGAAGCAGGACAGATGACACACAGGGAAAAGGAAGGATCCAGTTCACAGATGAGGAACTCTGAACCTTGAAATCCTTGTCTCTTGAAATCCTTATGTGACTTACAGTGGAGTACAAAGATGAAGTAATGAAGATGACTCCAAATCCCTGTAGTTCTAGTACAGTGACTAACCCAATAACATCCTGTACACCAGGCACTAGCTAAACCCAGCTGGATATGCTGGTCCCAGATAAAGCACAAGACTTTGTGTTTTGTACAGTATCCTCTAACATAGAACATGGCATAACATAGAATCACTATACTAAGGAGAATGGCAGCTGAGAGACACTTCAACATCAATTACTTGGTGCAGACACGAGGGGAGAGTTTTCAGCTTTGTTGGGAATCACTTTGTAGTCTCCAGATATTTTATTTTTTATATTTTCGCACATTGGAGGATTTTGCATCACTCCGTACAACATTTCCCAATGTTTTAGTGAGATAAGTGCATCGCTTGGGACTGCTCTACACAGAATTATGTTAAAGCAACACCCCCACTCTAAACCTGTTCCAGTATGGAGAGAAGTCCCCCAGGTTTTATATTTGTATTTTTTAAAGTGGGATGATTGAGTGACACAAAATGTGAAAACTTCAAAGGCTTATCACTTTGAATATTCTGCACAGCTGTTGTTTAGCATTGAACGTGGAGACAGGGGAGGATTTTACTTGTGAGATGCTTGGTGTTGTATTGCTGAACTGCATTATGTGAAGTCCTGTGCCTTCAAATTGATGAAAGCAAACAGTGCTTACTTCCATGAGTAACCCCATCTGTTTCCATAAGACACTCTTAGGGAAAAGATTAAAAAAGAAAAAAAGAACAAAGAGCTGGGAAGCTGGGAAGCTTTGCTATTTTGTACTTGAAGCTCTGTCTACCCATTTAGATGTATTTCTATACGTATAAATGCACATATACTTTGTCATTAACTTACATTCGTTTACAAGGAGGCAATGTGGCCAAGCGGAAAGAGCTCTAACTGGACTTAAATATTAAAAGTATTTGATCTTTTCTCATCACTGCCAGTTTCCCCTGGCTGACCTTGAAAAAGTAGTGACCTCAGACATATGACTGCTTTGTCCGTGTATGAAATGGCGGAATGCAACGGTGGTCTTTTGGACAGTGCTCTGAGACCTTATGGAAAACACAGTAAGAAGTAATAATGTTACTAGGGTTCAGAAAGCAAGACTAGTCCTAGCACATTTGTACAAATAAACCTGCTTGTCACTGTATAAACAAATATGGCTTCAACCCTACATATGATTCTCTAGCTGAAAGCTAATCCTGGTCCAGCTCATCTACTGACCAGCCCTTCTTCAAGCTGTTGATGGTTTAGTCAGCAAGGTAGAGCTGATGCTAGGTCAATGAAAAATAGAAAAGCATTACCAAAAATCAGCACATCCAGCATTAAACTGGGAATCATCCTAACTGCTATTCCTGATTACCATTTATAAACCAGGTGATGTTGGGGTGACAAAATTGGCTTCACTTCTCAGTGCCTCAGTTTCCCCAGTTGCAGCTGTACTTAACTGCTTTTAAAGCATTTTGTGAATTTGCATGCATGTTTGAGTTGTTACAGTTTTATGTGTAGCAGGAGAAGGAGATGATCTGCAAGAAAAAGTATGGGAGGAGAAAGAACAATATACTTAAGTATCATGGGCAAAAAGGAGAACTGAGGTACAGTTGTTCAGCATCCTGGACTAAAACCACGTTGGGATTCAGGTGCTTGACTCATGGTTTAGCTCTGGCTGGAGAAGTACCCCAGGAGGTGGGACTGGTTTGTGTGCCTGCATCTCAGTGCTGAGTGGGTACAGCACCGGTTGTTGCAGGGGAAGCTGAGAGGTGCTGATCTCAGCCCTAGGCTTTCTGTTTGTAACTAGGTGCTATGGACTTCGCTTCTTAAACTGGGCACATAGACCTCATGCGCTTTTTCCTATGATCGGGAAGGGATTAAAACCCAGCTCAGACAAAAGGCTCTGTGTCTTCTAGAGGGAAGACGTGTTTTTAAGTATACCCAAATGTTGTATCTAAAACAAAGCAGTCATTCTCCATAGTTACTCTGGGGAGAGAAAGAGACCAAATAATCATTACTCCAAGCTAAGATGTAATGCTGAACTGCATCAGTAGTGGCCTTTTCCTGCTTCTGGGTGGCTTTGGGGACAAGGGATCCAAGAGATCATGTATCATCATCTGCATTATTACCTATCCCCAGGAGACATATTTGAAGGCATGGCTGGATTTTAAGGGCTGTTACTCCTAAAAATAAAGATTCATGTTGGTGTCCCCTTGATTCATGTTTATCCCGTGAGACTACCCATGACAAAAAGACCATCCTTTGTCTGTACTGCAGCTGGGACAGGTGGCCTCTTTCTGTTTGAAACACACAGCTGATGTTCCCACATGCCCTAAGGAATAAGGGCATTATGGAGATGGGCTTTAACTGAATTGTCTGTTTCTCAAAGGCTGATATCTCTTTTTTTTTTTTTTTTTTTTTTTTTTTTTTTAGCAAGAGCTGCTTTCTGCTTTCCTTTTGGAAGGCATCTTTACAAACTTGCTTAAAAACAAATCCCTCACGTGACACTGATGTAAACTTTCTCCCCACTGGTACTGGTTTGACTTCATTAACAATAACCTAAAGGGCTGCTCAAACACACTTCTGAAGTTTAGCCTTAAACCCTTTTTCACTGGAGTTTGGGATTTTTTCCTATATACTGAGACAGCCAAACCTAATTACGCTTTAATCAGTAAAATCAACACCTGCTAACAGGGTGGGCTCTTTTCAGCAAATAGTCTGTCCCTTTTCCAGAGCACTGATAAATTTCCAGGGGGCCTATTGTTTCTTTGTCCTTCTGATAAGGGGCTTTGACTGATAATCTGGTAATGGGTATGGTTATTTTATGCCTATAAGCAATAGTGGTGAATCTTCCTTTTGGCAAGAGCAACAGAACTAGGTGAGACAGGAATTATACATAAATGCTAGGAGCCAAATGTCTTGATCTTTTCTCTTTAAAATTTAGGTCAACCCTGTAAGGTATGGGTCAGGGAGATCTGGCATGTGGGATTAAAGTATTAGGTGAAATAAAGAGTAAGGCAGCCCATAGAAGTTCCTGGTCTTTGATCTTGTTTAAGCATTCCGCTGCAAAAGGGTAAGGTGGCAGGACTGTCTGCAGAGAGCAGGGACTGGATTGTACAGATCCTGGTGGACCTCAGGGTGCGCCTGTTCTTGTCAGGTCAACCCAGAGCCACCACTGTCCTTGAGAGGTGACCCATCTGCACCTTCACTGTAGATCCTCAGTGTGTGAAGAGCTCTTTGTGGGAAGGAGGGTTGCTTAGGTGCAGTTCAGGCCAGACCAGCCTCTTGTTCACGTGGTCTGGGTGGATGAATCATGGACAGGTTTCAAGCTCAAACTCAAGATTTCCCATACTACCCTCATTCTCCGTGTGACTGGTTAGAACTTGAGCAAGTGGCAGGATAGACAGAAAGCAAATGGGGCCACAGCTCTTACAGCTCCCCTTGAGGTCTGCTTCTAGCACACAGATCATCCCAAGACAGATTTCTGGTGGAAACAATGACTATGGTATTCATGGCAGGACTCTTGAAAATATCTTTCACATATAATCTGACAGCCAGTCTGATTTTCATCTGAGAACAGCTGAAACATTGTTAGAAATTTCATCATAAGAAACTCTTTACAAGTGCACTGAGCTGTGAAAAATAAAATAAAAAAACAACAGAGCCCTTTGGGCTGAAGTCTTTACATTTCTTTTCAGCTCTAAGGTGAATATTTTTGGAAAGTTTTACTTAATTCCATGTGGATGAACAGGACAGAGGAGTAAAAACCATCTGTGGTTTTCCCTGGGTGTTGCTACTCAGGTTATTTTTGCTGGATAGAAGCTGCAGGTTTGTTCAGCAGCTACATGTGTGTCTGGCTCCATCTCCCCTTCCCTGGCAGCCCCACAGAGTGCTGCTCCATAGGTTTGTGTATGTGTGTACACAGGCTGCTAAATGGCTGATGTTGGCTTTGCCTGTGGAAACTATCCCCTGTTCTCTGCACTGACACTCAGCCTCTGCTCTAGCCTAGATAGGTTGGTTATGTCCATTATTTATGTGCAAACCTATGCCTGAGCTGCAACTAATGCTGATGACTGAAGCCTGGGATTTTCTTCCAGGAGAACAGAGTCTGCCAGTCCAGTCTGATTCTGTGTCCCCAGAGCTCAGCTCAGCTCTTCCAGGTTAGCATGGCTGGCTTGATGCTGCCAGGGTATAGATGAAGATCAGGCAGGATCAAGTAGCAGATGTGCCTCCAGGTGTGCTGGAGCCTTCTTTTCACTTTGAGGGCGAGCAGTGCTTGAGTTAGCAGCTAAGGCCATGCTAGTTGGAGGTTAAAGTCATTGCTGTGGAAGGAGATGGGTCTCCTGGGTCTGAACACCACATCTGCATTGAAGAAAGTTTGATGGAGGGGAGAGGGGTCCACTGGGGAGAGGGAGCCTGGCATGGGTGGCTGTTGCCAAAAGGTTTTTGGATATGTTGGCTGACACCAGTCCCGGTCCTGCACTGAGATCCAGGAGGGTTTGATCCCTGGGCCTGTGCAAAGTCTCCTCCATTGTGGGATTACTCTCAATAGTGGACACAGCTGAATAATTGTTCTGTCACCAGTCTGGCAGGACACCACTGCTCACACTGATTTCAGCAGCAGCTACAAATACCCATCACTCCAAAAATCTCTGTGAATTGAGGCACTTTGTTCTGGGCTCCCTCCTTTGAAAATATTGCCCATCCTTCTGTCTGTGTGCGTGCACCGGAGAGACAAGATCCCCGGGTATCTAAACCAACAGCAACCGGCTTTTCCAAACCAGCCCCCCAGGGCAACCCCCGCCCCCCCCGCCCGACTCTCCCCCCTAACCGCTTGCAGTGCCGCTGCTGGACAGCTGCACGGTAATAGTCTGCAGCAAATTTGGGGGAAGCGATGGCTTTTAGGACCCTGGGACCTCCGCCAAGGCTCAGGTAGGTTTGTCTCATTCGTCAGCCTCACTCAGCCGGGGTTCATTCACTCCCAGGGATGTGTGTGTGTGAGTGTGTGTGTGTGCTGAGCGCTTTTCCTTCCCCGCTGCTGGCTGCGATCCTTCCAAGCAATGGGACTAACACTGTTCTCCGGGCAATGAGTACTGGATTGGGGCAGAAAGCACTTTCCTTTTCTCTGGAAGAAAACAAGCTGTGAGGATACTTAAGGATGTGCTGCCCAGAATTGTCTCCCACCTCCACCTTCCTCATAGGACTCATGTGCTTGACAGCTTTCAGCAACTTTGCTAAGTCTTCTGCAGACTTCTCAGGTAGGGGAGAAGCACAGATCCTTCCGTATGCTGGACGGCTGCGTATGGATGGGAGCTCTTGTTACAGTGTTCAGAAGCAGCTCAGGAAAAGTGCAAGTGAGCAGATCTGGGATAGTTATGTGGGAAGTAATTTTAATATTTTTAAAATAAGCTAATGAAAAGGATCTTCCATAAGAGGATTCTGAGTTTGTTAAAAGCCTTTCTAAATAACCCTTAGCAAAACTATTTTGGCAGAGTTAGTTTGAGTAACTTTGGGAACAAGGAAAGGAATACTGTTAACTTGTGTAAGTTTTTAGCAGATTTTGTGCTGTGTTTCTCTAGGGAGTGAGAAGAGCTAGCTTAGGACACTGGGAAGATCTAGGACATAAGTTAAAGCTGACATAGCAAAATCAAAGTATTTTGTAATGGGACAGATTCCTCTCCTCTTAACATTCATCTCCTGATTGTTGCAAAAGCCCCTTGAGCTGAAATAAAGGAGATATTATATGCACAGAATGAATTATATTCTGAACCTATGTTTACTTAAGCCAGGAGAAAAAGTGTCTCATTTCTAAATTTAAATAATTTCTGAATCTAAAAATGTTCATAGCACTTGTTTTGAGTTGTGCACAGCAGGTAGATACACAGCACTTTGGAAGTGTGGAATCCCATGTAAGTTTTGTAACTATGTACAGCTGCATCAGTCACTTTTAAATTACGTTTCTGCTTATGTTATTTGTGGATGTGCATGTGGATCAGAGAAAATATAGCAGATCTCATTTTACAGTTGAGCAAGGTTGAATAGTTTTCTCAGGAATGGCTAATGAAGGTCATTGCTTTTGGAATATCGGTTCTAATTTTGGGTCTTAGTGTGAAGATCTAGTTTGGCATATTCTTTAGGTGTCTGTTGCAAAACTCTTGTAATGGATAAGAGCTGCCAATTATAGTTTGCTGATGAAAAAGTGTCATTAACAAGAGCTGAATCTCACTGGCCTCTGGTTTCAGCACATCACAACACTGCTACTCACTTTCTGGGAGTGCATGTGTCTGAGTGCTGTGAGAGATTTGTGTTAGAAAGGAGGAGCTTGGGGTGGAGGAGGGCAGAATATATACAGTAGCTTAAAGTCTTAATGTGAATTAAAGGGGGCTGTCTTGCTTGTGATTCAGTCTTCTTTGGAGGCAGATCAGTCCTGGGGGCTGCCATTCAAGGCAGATCTGCCTCTGAATGGAATGGATGGAGTCATTTCCCTGTTTCTAGTGTGTTTTTATCTCTTTCTTGGCATTGAGCTTTCTCTGTGCTCTTCCTTGGAAGCACGTTAATACAGAAGGGGTGCATGGAGTGGGCAGAACAGGAGCTAAAGCTGCAATAGGAAAAGTACTGATCCTTCTGAAATACAGATAAAGTTTGTCCCAGCCAGGCCAAATTGCTAAGCATGAAAATGTGCAAAAGTGTCCCAGAGCAATGGTACTTTACCTTGTGTCTGCACAACGTAGCCAGACCAATGGAAGCAAATTTGACAGGCTTTGGTGATGCTGAGGGTGGGATGCAGATGCTGTCCTTTTAAAAAATAGATAAGAAGGTTGCTGATAACAAAATCATGTTTTCTGCAACATCCAACTGTACTGTCACACTTTGAGAGAAGAGGGGTGGCTTAAAACTCTGTGTATATGTTTGGCAAGGTTGTACTCAGAATCAGGGTCTGTAATCCCAACAGCACAACCTCCTGTATGTTTCCACAACTGTTGAAATCTTCTGCCAGGTCCAGGCTTTATTTCCTGATAGCAGGCTTGGCAAATGTCCCGTCTGTTGGACTGGCTGTACCTTGAAGCACAGGAAATGATTTGCTGCAGGAAGGGGCTGTACCCAGTGTGTAGCAGCTCAAATACGGTTTTGTAAGTTCAGTAGCTGGTTAGCCACAAGATGAAAGGGTACAGTAAAAGGTACAGTATTTCCCAAATCACACCTTATGCTTCCCCAATACATTTTGCAAAGGCCCCATTCATCGCCCTCCAATGCTTGAGGGCACGAGCCAGTGATGTGCCTCTGAAGGAGCAGTGGCCTAGATCTTCCTACCTGATGTTTGTTACTGTTTCCCCAATATATGAATTGTCAGCTGACATGAGGAATGGAAGGGACTAGCCTTTTAACATAATTTGACCATAACGGTTTTTCTATACTTCAGGGTGTTCTGGGTTCTCCAGCATAGCTCCAATTGAGCAAGTGAATGTCTTTGGGGAACTCTTACAGCCTTAGGATATGCCATCCCACCTAGAGGTGGTGCATCCAAAACATGAATTGTCTGCATCCCAAGTAGATGAATGGATTTGTATCAATTATTGGTGCTGAGGAATGGAAGGCTTGTTGTGATGCCCTGAGAGGTTTCTGCAGCAGATTGACTGCTGGCCGCATGCTGGAGGGAGATGACACAGCTCACTGGGGTGTAAGGGCTTTTCCAGGTTGCAAATAATAGTACAGTCCAGAGAGAGCAGCTGAAGCTCTTTGGCAAAGAATGTTTTCTTAAACTCAGTCCTGTAGACCTTGTTTAACAACAAAGCTTTCCTGGCTTCTCAGCTTGGTTCAACTCAGCACTGCCAGGGAGGTGCTGCTGTTAGCAATAGGTCACAGCCTTTTTGTGGTGGGCCAGAGAGAGTGCACAGATGAGCGCTGGAAGGAAACAGCTCAGGGATTAGGGATGGCTAGTTTTGAGCTCTAAGCAGTTCATAAGCAGCTTTGATCTCTCTCACACACCGCAGCTATGCAAAAGGGCCGGCCAAAAGACTTAATAAGACTTGCACACCCACCCATGTCCCACTGCTCCCAGTACAGTCCCCCTGGCTGGGTCTTCAAGATGTGTGTCTCTTGGCTGCAGGAAGATTTCTTCTTTACACAGGTCATGAGAGGCCATCTTGAGAGGGTAAGGAGAGGCCCAGCATGGCACTCATGGGAAAGCACAGGTAGAGCTGGTGGGGATCTCCATCATCTGGGCTCCCAGGCCTCTGACCACATGGTCTCACACTGTGGCTCCACCCCTCCTGTTTGAACAGCTCAAATGCCACAACATGAACATGATGACTGCATGTCCTGCTGGGGACTGGTACAATCTGAGATGTAAGAATTAAAATTGCTTTTAAGGGAAGTATTTGAACTATGTGAAGAGTTTTGATGTTGTTTTCTTTAATAATTCTTTAAACATTGATTTTTGCAGGAGGATGTGTGGGTAGGAAGCAGGTCCTTGGGGAGAGAGTGGAGTTATCAGGCACTTTGCAGCCACTTCTTAAGAAGGCCTGGACTTTTTCGCTGTGGCTGCTTGTAATATGGATTCTTGATCTAATCTCATTCTGTGATCAGTTCTTGTGCTCAGGACTGTTTGAAGGTTTAGGACCTACTGTTGTGATGTGTCGCATGCCCTCTTATGTTCAAGGTGACACTTGAAGACTGTGATGAGGTGTGGGTTAAGAGGCAGGTCTTTTGAATCTCTGTGCTTTAACTATAAACCCTTAATACTAATCTCAGTCACAGCAATGAACTCTCTGAAATCCCTGCTGGTTGATAAAACTTCACCTTTCTTTTAGCCCTTTTCTATTTGTGGTGGGAGTCCAAGACAAAGCAATGTCCTTGCCCTGCCAGAGGAAGCTATGCCATAGCTCCTCTGCACAGGCTCTGGGAGGCAGTGATCTATGTGCAGTGCAGAGAGCTTGCTCCTTAGAGGGACTAGGCTAATAAAAATGGGGCCAAAATTAGTCTTTGATGCTAATTTAAAATGCAGACATTGAAAGCTTAGTTGAAAGTTTACTCAACAGCTATTGCTCGTATCCTGTGTGTTGTCTCTAGCTCCAGCCACGGGATTCCCTTTTCTGAAACTAATCTGTGCAAACACATGTTGAATTCTGCTCTGCCCACTGCCAGCCAAGGTGACCATTTAATTTCCAGCTGCATACCTGCAGGGAATTAGGCTTATGTGATTATGATGCCATGCTCCAATTCTCCTCAATAACTTTCCCATTCATTAGCTAATTTCAGGCACATCAGATCTACACGATTGCCACAAGTTTCATGTTAGAGGAGACAGATCATTTCGCTAGTGCTGTGGTACAGAAAATGCTGTGCTGTGAGCTCAACCATTTGCAGACATCAGAGAATCCACTGCAGGGGCTTAAGCCAAAACCTTTGGTTTCTAGGCATGGAAATAGCTTTGATGGGATCTCATGCCTTTTCTGACAGGCGAACTCAGCTGCAGGACATAAAGCTGTAGGAATAACAGCCCCAGTAGTGCTGCTCCCCCTGGGCCTACTTTAATTTTTATGTTCTTTGCGTTATATTTGGCACAAACTCGATGTGAGCAGCACTTTGCTCAAGGGAGCTGATCCGGCAGTGAGCCAGATGAATACTGCTAGCTCCCATCCACACCCTGCAGGTGAGCCCTGGGTAGCTTTTGGGACTTCTCCCTGGATGCTCTTCCTGGCTTTGAAAGCACAAAGATATTTTTTGTTGTTTTTGTTTTCCTTTTCCCCAAGAATGGCAGGTTTCAAGTGAAAGCTGCTTTTGCCACCTCCCTGCTAATTGGCTCAGTGTGTTTGTTTGAGTTGATGAGGGCTGGAGTTGGGAGGGGAAAGGCACTTCTCCTTGATTACATTTAATCAGTCCATAATAAAGGCAATTTGTTTGACAAGTCCATTCACCAAATTATCACTAAAATCTACATGCTAACAGCTTCTGAATGGCTTTAGTCAGACTTTGATATTGGTTTTGGAGCTCTGAATGGGTCAGTGGTGTCAAGGGGGTCCACAATTTCCATGTGTTGAAAGCTGCAGGCTGTGAAAGGGGGATTTTAAAGAGAAAGGCAGATACAATTTCTTTTCCAGTGCAGTGGTGTAACCCAGTAATGAGGTTTGTGCTTTTGACCCCAGAGGCAAACAGACATGGTTTAGACTTTGTTTAAAGACTGGACCAAACCCACCTCCATATTGTCTCCTGGTGAAGGGCTCTGAGTGATGAGTTTAGATGGACCTCAGGCTGCTGCTTGAAGAGGTCCTTGCCCCAGGTGGTGTTTTCCTCCTCAGCTGGAGGTTGTATGTGCCAATCCATCCATCACAGCTGAGTGGGTTGCAGTTTAGTTCAATGATGGGGAGCCTGTACTGGGGTAGAGAAATTCTCCTTTGAAGAGGTGACAAAATCCAAAACCTCATCAAAGCCAGTTAAAAACCACTGTTAGCCTCTTCTGGTGATGTTCTGGAGATGCGCCCGCATGGTGACCTGGAGGCAATGGGTCTGGGGAGCTGGAGGCAATGGCTGGGTCTGGCAGCTGTGGCTGAGCGGTTCTCACAGGGGGAAGCTGCATTTGATTTTGTGTCATGTATGTCTGTCTGTCACTGAGGAAGCAGTCTAAAGACCTCAGAGAGCTGAGAGGTGTTGGAGGAGGAATTCAATGGGCAGGGTATCAAGTACAGGTTCTGCTGCTCTTGGGAGAGGAGGAGCAGCAGCAGCACAGAAGCTGGCACTTTTTGGTGCCTTAAAGAGTTGTTTAGTTTGTTAGTAGGGATGTAGCTTTGTGAGCATCAATATACCATGTTAAGCAAATATACAAATGTCTATGCACTCCTGCCCTGAGGCCTGCTCCAGAAAACACCATGGGTTTCCCAACAGTTGTGATAATAATGCTGTGAAGGAGGAGTCAGCGCTTGCTGATTCTTTAAATGCTCAGAGTTTACTTTTACTGATAGCTGAGGGGACCAAACTGAGCTTCAGGAAGAGAAACACATGTTTCCAGTTCTGTGTGCTCGTGGTCCTGGGCTGTGATCAGAGGTGCTGCTGTTACTGCTGTGAAAAAACAGCTGCAGGTCTGTATTTGCAGTGCCAGGGAGAGGAGGCACCGTCGGGTGGGAGGGATGGGGTTGCTGTGGGTGCCAGGATATCTTGTGAGGGGTCTGTGTGAAACCTCATGTAGACAATGACTTCAAGCTGAAGAGCCATATGTATGCATCTGGCTCGCGTCTTGTGGAAATCCACTGTTTTAGCCATCAGAGCTGTCAGTAAGAGCCAAGCGAGACCCCAGGGATCCCAATGTCTGTGGGATGATTGGTAATGTTTATATAGTACCTACTTACTGCAGTGGCTCAGAAGCTGGTCCACTGATGCAAACTTTTGTCAGTACCAGGAACACTTAATTTAATTTATATTATTAACAACAATAAAAAATCCCTTGTGGTGGTTTTAATCATTTCAAAGTATCCCAGGTTATTGGTACCCACTAGATGCACAGTCTAGTTGAGAAAAATGTCCTTACAGCATTCTTCCTATGTCTATGTGTTGTTAGGGATACAAATGCTGCAGAATTTAAGAAAGCAACTGTTTATGTCCTCAGGTAAAAATTGTTCCCTCTTTTAAGACTCCGTGAAAGCAGATTTTATATAACACAAATAGTTTGATCAATTAAAAAAAAAAAAGTGGGAATTTTAATGTATCCTCTCTCAACCAAGACACTTGATACTTAGAAGCTAAAAACATAATTTAAGGGGTCTGTGGGGGAGCAGAATAAGCTTAGTCTCTGCAGGGAGAGAAAATCTATGTATTTACACTTGGCACTTTTGTTGATCCTTTTGTTGATGCTAATTTAAACATGGCCTGATCTCCCACAGAGCTTGGTGTTCAGAACTGAAAATCGGACGATGTGTTTAGGTGGGAGTGCAGTGATTTAGGTGGCCAACACCAGGACTGTTTACATGTCTTATTTGAGATTGGCTGCTTGTGCTTGGCGTGTTTGTGCATGTATAGATTGAACTTTTTGCTTTCTGTTCCAAGATAGCAATCCCAGTCCCTGTGGGGGACCATTTGAAGCAACTACCCCTGTTTTTTTTCTGTGCTCTTGTCATTTCTTCTTATTCAGATACCCAAGACTTTCACAGATTCAATCTGTTTCTGTCCCTTGAAAGGTATGTGACTGCCTGCAGGAACAGACGTAAAGTGCTGCTCAGAGTAGTTAATAGGATTTTTGGTCATGCTGGTTTGCTGCAGTACTACAAGGTTCCTCATGTCCTTTCTAGTGCTGTGCCTCACTGATCTGGTACTGCTGTTGTCTGGGATTTTTGTGCTCTTCAAGAGACAGGCAAGGGCCAAACACTGCTCAGCTGTGAGGTGACTATGCTGATTTACCAAGAGCTTTGCAGGATGCACAGAAGTTAATCCCAACTCATCTTTTGCAGATTAAATCTGATAGAGAAGTAATAATTGTGAACATGTTTAAGAGAACTGCTTGAGTTACCTATTATTATTTCTTTCTTTATTTATTTACATGGCTGCTCCTTTTGCCTGAGGAAAAATGGTGAGTTGTGTGTCTCAGCCTGGGTTTGGGTTGATCCAAGTATGCCTGGCTCGGCTCACTAACTGGGGATATGAGCTCATTCGTAGTAATTAAAGTATGTATGTCTGCTCTTTTGGGGATGCTTAACGCTTGTCTGCCTGGAACCCAGTGCGTGTCTCTTCATGTCAGAGAGACAATGATGGTTTGGCAATTCTGAGTTGCATAGTAAAATAAATCTTGGCTGAATCTGTTCAGATATACCATGTGATCTTGAACCATGTTGGTAGATGCTGTGGCATCAGTGTTGATGGGGCTCCTTTGGATGTGAAGGCTTGCTATACAATATTGCTCTTGGGTCCATCTGGGTCCTTGCATGAAGATGGAGCAGCATGTGTGGGACCTGCAGTTTGGGCAAACTCTCCGAGTAGTCAGGTTTCAGAAATGTATTTGAATTAACAGATGGATGTAGCATACTGCTGAAGAATTTGAAGTAGATGTTGACTGAGCACTTTAGTTGTGGTGGGCAGGGAAGGTTGCATCCACCTGCTGAAAGAAGTGTCCCCTCAACAACAGAGGGAGAAAGATATAAAAAATATACTTCCTTTTTAAATCTTACATTAAGAGAAGGCCCATAGACCCAGATTATGAGCAGTTTTATCAGCCACTTACAGTCAAAGAACTTCACTATATACTTTTGTGTACCATCTTTTGACCTGGTATCCACACACTAATTGCTAGCAGAGACACTTCTCACTCCTCCAGCAGCCCATAAAAGCACCAGAATCATCGTGGTGTGAGAGAGGGCTATCTTTAGGTGAGTTATACTAATTCTTCAATAGACTAGGTACCTGATGGTGCTGCTTGCCAAAAAAAGGACCATTCAGACCACCTACTCTGAGACCCCCTATGCGATTGTGTTATTTTATTTTCATCTGCTATCAGATGCCTGTGGTTTTGCTGCTATGATATTATCAACATGTGTTGTATTAGCCTTAAGGGTTTAAAATGGGCTTTTACTCCAACAAGTAAATATAAAAACAAACACAGCAGTGGGGGGATTTTCTGATAATTTTATCTCTATGTGATTTTTGTATCACACTGGGCTGGGGTGACCTGCATCTTGTGCCTAGGACCTGTGGGCTCAGCTGTTATCCTTTATTGTTTGCTCCTCTGAATTGATATTAAAGTTGCTCTATGGCAGGTGCTATTTCTGGCATTCATTTCCCATGTTTGCTGTATTTTGCAAAGTCTTTTGGCTCATGCTTTTCCCCTTAAAGCTGTGTTGGCCCAAGAGTGCAGGCACTTGGTGCAATTAGACTGATAGGTGGTAACTTGAGCTGCTGTGGCTGGATTATGTTCCATTTTGGGAACATCTTTGGGAAATCTCTTATCTCTGTGGTCTGTGTGGGGCCTCTAAGTGCAGTGCTGCTGTGGTCCTAGTGATGCCTGTAAGTTGCTGTGGGACAAAATTCTGCACTTTGGTTTTGAAAAAGTTTAGCCTTCGTGTGGAACATTCAAAGAACAGCATTAAGGTTGCAATTCAAACATTTGGAAGTTAAGAAATGTTAAAATTAAGTACTTGAATCCAGCCCTTTGGGTTTTTATAATATGAGTTACTCTTTTTAATGAGAACATACTACTTTTTCTCCACCTCCTTGGAACTCCTTTATTGTCCAGTGCATGGGACAGCTGTCTAACATTTGTTTTCTTTATCCTTCTGGTTCATTATGGCTCTAGGGCTTTATTTAACATGTGTTATTTAAACCCTATTTGGCTTGTGAGCGTCCTACAAACAGGGATGTACTCACCCTTCTGGAAAAAGAGTCTGGAGTGTTACCTGCATTGTGCAGATGAGGATCCAAGGCACCCAATGATGATCCATTAGCATCAGGAGCTCTAATTGCCCAATATTTCAGAGATTGTTCAGTATCTACCTTTTTCTCCAGGAGAAGCCCCTTATCCATTCTCTCAAGCTGTGACAGGCAGGAAGAAATAAGTGGTACTTGATACACAATTTCTTCTCCAGCACTGTAATGTATATATGCAAATGGGCTGCATAGCTTAAAATGAGTATTACAGTTGCAAAGTCAAGTGCATGTAACTAAGCATTGTAGGTTAACCCCTGTAGGCAGTTAAGCACCACACAGCTGCTTGCTCGCCTCCCCTCTCCACCTCCAGGACAGGAGAAGAGGCAAGGAAGAGTAAAAGCAGGAAATAATAATAGAGACAAAAATAGTTTAATAACTAAAGAAGTAGAAGATAAAAGAAAGAAAACAAAATAAGCAATGCAAAGGCAATCAATCACCATGTCTCCCGGGTAGGCTGACGGTCAGTTAGATCCCAAGCAAAAGATGACCCCACTCCATTCTGTTTTATTGCCAAACATGACATTATATGACATGGAATATCTCTTTGGTTAGTTGGGGTCTTCTGCCTGTTTGTGTTTCCTCTCAACCGCTTGTGCACCCTCCAATCTATTAACTGGGGGGGACAGAGTGAGAAACAGAGGAAGCGCTAATGCTGTGCAAACACTACTCAGCAATAGCTAAAACATTGATGTGTTATCAGTACTGGTTTGGTCACAGATCCAAAGCGCAGCACTATACAAGCTGCTGTGAAGAAAATTAGCTCCATCACAGCCAGACCCAGTACACTAAGGAAAGGGCAACATTACACCTGTATTTTATATGTAATATGAGCTAGAGGTGGATACGATAGCAAGCTTTTGGTTGTCAGACATGATATCAGCCCATAAAGTGCAGTTGTAAGAAGGGTCTGGTTTTGCATAGTTTTTTTTCTTAGAGCAGTCAAGCTTTGAGGATTACTTTATTTGGAATGAGATAACAGTCATAAAATTGGATTACAAATTTGGGGTCAGCCCTTGGAATGTATTCCAAGAGATCTTTAAAAATTAGTTTTGAAACAGTCCCCCTCCAAATTTTTGTTTGTTTCTTTCTGTCCCTTGATGGGAGAAAAAGAAATGTAAATGTGTCTATTCAAAGGCATGAATACAGAGCCTCTGGTGCAAGTGATACCACTAAAAATAGAGCCTTGGGATTTGTCCAGTTTAGTTTCTCTCTAGTTTTTTATTGTGTGAGTAACCCCTTGGAAACTGAGGTTGTTGATCTGACAGTTTCCAAAGCACGTCCATCTCCTCACGTATCTTTTGTACAGGGGCTGCTTCTGTTGTGTTAACACTGTTTGCTTCCTGGTTTATGTGCTCAAGCTGAATTCCAGCTCAAAGAGGTTAAAGCTTCATAAAAGTGAGTTGAGCAGGGAACTGGCTCCACCGCTGACGATGAAACGCGCACATCTGTGACCCACGCTGTGCTCACATGTTCGTTTATTGTTAGCCTCACAATATAGGGTAGCACTGGGTTTTGTTCAGCTAAACAACTTTGATGGAATGAATTGTATATAAAAAAGAATAGATGAAGCCTGGCTGTTATTTGCCAAAATGTTCTTTGTTTTAGCTGTGTTGTGTGGGATGCAGAACTCCCAGAAGAGGATAGTCTCTCTTCTATAGCAGCCAAGGAGAGCTGATGGATTGAATAGGGAGTCAGAAATAGGAGTTCAGCGAGAAGGGGTGAAAAATTTTTCTGATTCTTCCTGCCCTTTGGATTGGTTTGTCTTTAGCTGACAGCCCCAGGCTTTCACTTTAGCTGTACTGCAAGAGTAGGGGCTTTGCTATAACAATAAATTGTACTGTAAATGTGGTTGGTGCCATTTGGCTTGGGTTTGGTTCAGAGTTAGCATGCACAGATATAGTTAGTGCATTTTAGCAAGGGTATAGTCAATGGCTGGAGTGTAAATGTCTATCATCAGCTGCAGGAAGCTGAATGCTTGGTGTTAGACAATCTATTTTTCTTGCTGGATAAATGAAAATCACTTTATCTCTCTTAAACATTGTCCAAATAATTGGAGGGCAGGGTTCAAGTTCAAACTGATAAGATTATTTTGCTTCCCTAAATTGCATGACAATGGTCCCCTTAGCAAATTAAACCATGGACTCCTTTTGCTGTAATGGGAACCAATCTCATTAGAAACAGAGCTGGATTAGTGAAGAGTCAACCTACCATACAGATATGCATTCTGACCCCAGCAGGCCTGAAGTGCCTTTTGTTCACTCCAGCCTCCTCTGCATTTTCCCATCGCTTATACATCTGTGTGGTGGAGCTGGTGGTCATTATTTCTGCTCAAGAAAAAACTGCTGGGAGGTGAAAAAGAAGTTGGTTGGCCAGCGTGATATCACAATATGAATGATAAGGTGTTTTTTAAATGTTTCCCTTGATTTAAATCATTGGAGTACAAGATAGATTAAAGATGTCTGTTGCAGGGTGTTGGAGATTAAAGGCCACTCTTCACTGATTTGACCTGTGAGACAGAAAATGATCTTTTTCTGCCCCTCAGCATTATTCTCTGCTACAGATCAGAAAATCCAAACCTATTCACACCAACCTCTCCAACGTCTGGACACAGAAAGCTCTTTTTTGTGGAAAAGAAAGACAAATCTTTTCACCTGTGACCTGTGTTGGTTCTATCTGTCTTTCTTGATGATGGTGGTTGGCTCTTGATGGATCATGTGTGGACTGTCCAAGCTGCTTTATCAAGTGGTTGGGCCCAAGAGCCTTGAGCTGGCTCTGTGCACACCAGTGCTAGCAAGAGAGCAGCATGACTGTGCCTGCCCCAGGCTCTCGGGTAGATGTTGTGGCTCGGGAGTAGTGCTGAGCTGTGGGGGTGCTGCTTCTGGAGATGTTCTTGTGCATCGCCTATTTTGGCCCTAGCTCAGTGCTGCTCTTGTACGTGCTGCTGTTGTCTGTTGTTTTCTTTCTTCCCTTTGCATCCTTACATTCTGATTTTGGGATCTACCCAATCTAGCTATCTAATCTAGCTACTTGTATTATCTGCAATTTTCCTCATTCTGAGGTCCTTCAACTCTGGGAGATTACAGGTACAGTTTTGGCTGATTCCAGCTGCTGCCATGAGGTGAGGCCACATCAAGAATGCTAAAAAAGGCGAATCCCATTGTTTCCTGGGTTAAGAGCCATTTTATGATCCTTAAGGAAATCCTTGTGCCCTTGCATCTCTCCTATATTCTACTTCTCTGACTGATCTTGGAGGTATTGCCTGGAGCTTGCTTCCTGGCTGGAATTTCATGCTTGAAGCAATCTGGCAGGGAGAGCAGACTGCAGACACTGTTTGAAAGTGGCACCAATGAAAGAATGAGCCTAGTCAGTTATTGTAATAATTTGTTGCTATTGATTAGCCTGGAGGCTAATGCTGAAGTGGTGAGGAGTCCTGACTTGGGGAGTAATTCAATATAAAGCAGTGGGACTATTCGTATGAGGGAGAGTTGGCTTCTCTTTATGCCCACCCCTGATGGATATGAAGTGGGTTTTTTAAAATAAATGTCATTAATAAGAATAAGGGTTAACCAGGGTAATTAACACTGCTAAGCTATAGTCTAGTTCTCACCAGCTAGGCTGCAAATAGGCAGCTGAAGAAACAGATCTATTTTCTGTTCTTGTTACATTTCTGGATATATTTTAAGATTTCTCAGAAAGACCAGAACAATGAAACACCCTTTAATAATAGCAATCTCTTTTTATTCGTGGTGCAGTCTGAGCAAGCATTCAGACCCTTTCCGTCTGGGATTGTTCATTTCCTTTTTTTCTCCTGAAATAAAAAGAATACTCCACCAAAAGCACAACTTCTGCAGGCACTGTGACAGAGCCAGCTGCTGTCGCTCTTATCAGACAGGCGTTGGGTGGGAAATTGTCTTCGATTTTCCCCTTCTAAGCTGCAACTCAGGGAAAAAGAAATCATAGAAGCAAAAAACCCCATTTCATATGCTGTTCGAGGGCTGTCAAAAATAGTAACTAATGCCCACCCTGAATTTCTCTTAAGTGCTTTTTCAAAGGCTTCCATCCTTTATGTGCATGGGGGAGAATGAGGCATGTGGGAAAGAAATTGCATTTCAGTAAAATGAAATATTGCCAAGCCAATTGGAGTCATAATCCTTGGATCTCCTGAAGTCTGAGGCTGTAACCCTAAGCCTGATTCAAGTGTGAGGAGAGCCTGTGATTAAAGAGACTGTCACAGACCTCCTGTGTGTCCCTGCCTACACAGGCCTGAAGCTCACTGCAAGAGCCTGGGGTCTGTGGGACTTAACCTCTGTTTCCCTGCCTGTCCCTTTTGATTACATGTTTCCTGAGTGTCTCCGTGTGTCTGTTACTGTAGCTTGATCCTTTGCTGGGTTTTTTTTGAGCCCAGATCCCATAGTTACCTGGATTGTAGTGACTTCTAAATAGTTTTGGGGCTGGGAAGTTGAAGGGTATTTGTACTACCCATTATTAGTGCTGCCTCTCTGAAGATTTCTGGTACAGAAAGGTCTCACAAAGCAGAGAGATTAGATAGTCCTGTCTATCTGCTGCTTTCAAATGAATGTCTCTGCTTGATCCTGTCTGTGACTAGTTAGATTAACTAGAAGTTACTTCTGGAAAGGATGCCTGCCTCTGCACTTGTGCAGTCCAAAACCCTGGAGTAGCTCAGGTAGCACACACGGGTTTACCCATGTCTGTGAAGCTTGCCAATAAATGCTTTTGGTGAGACACTGCTTCAGCAAGTTCCTAGTCTGTAAAACCTGTGGTGGCTGCCTGCCTATACCATTCAGCAGACCGGGAGTAAGGTACCAGCAGTGCAGCTGTGGCCGATGGGAGCATTTTCTTTGCTGGCTTGGCCTGACAGCAGCAGGCTCTGATATTACCTTGTCCAGTGACCCCATCCCTTTCTTGTGAGGCTGGTAGAAAATGAAACATTTCTGCTTTTTTCACCTCTGGGGTTGTGGTCCAGCTGTGCTCCCTCTTTTCCCCAGTGCAGTATCAGAGTTGTCTTGGTCCAAACTTTACATGTCTTAAAAAGGATCAAATCAGCCTGACCCACGCTGATCTCCAGGGAAGGCCTTATTTACTGCAGCTTTTCAGTACTTAAAGGGGACTTTCAAGAAAGACAGAGAGTGACTTTTTACCAAGGATTGTAGTGACAGGATAAGGGGCAATGGTTTTAAACTGAAAAAGGGTAGATTTAGACTAGACATAAGGAAAAAAAATGTTATGATGAGGGTGAGACGCTTGAACAAGTTGCCCAAAGAAGCTGTGGTCGCCTCATCCCTGGAAGTGTTCAAAGTGATGTTGGATGAGGCTTTGAGCAACCTGATCTAGGGAAAGATGTTGGGGGACCTGGACTAGATAGTCTTTAAAGGTCCCTTTCAACCCAAACCATTCTGTGATTCTGTCATCATAAGAGACTTCAGAACTGTCTTTAAACTCAGACCTGTCTGTGCAAAAGTCCTCTGCTGGTTGAAAACTACTTTTCTGCTGTGGGGTTAGTGAGGGATGCAGCATGCTGTTATTACCCTGAGAGAGATATTACCCTAGTATCCATGCCTGTGGATGCAGAATTACATTTTAAAGCCCCACTCAGCCTTGTCGGTGTTGGTGGATTAGTACAAAGCTGCATTTTTATGTCTGCTGGCCAAAACAGCCTAAACTAGAAAATGCTGGATGGGGAGGGAGGCTGGCTAGGTGCTTGATTTCTTGTTTCAGGGACTTTCTGGCCCATTTCCTAGCATAGTTTTCTGGAGGAAATCAGAGCTGCCTCCATCCCAGCCATATGTCATGGGCTTAATGGCAACACTGATGGATGTCGTGGGAGATCAGGGTTTACTCTGAACACTTGGCCAGGTAGTGGAGGAGCAAGAGTGAGGTCAACACCCTTTTCTGCTCTCAAAGGAGTGGCTATCAAGGGACAATAACTTTTCATTTAGGGCTTTTTCCATTGGTGACAATGAGCCTGATTTGCATTGTAGAGAAGCTGTCATGTAAATGCTGTCTGGCTCATGTGATAACAGAGCTCATCTGTGTTCCTGCCCCTGTGGGATGTGCAATGAGTGCAAGACGTTCTCTTAGACATTAGGCATGTGGAAGGCACACATCACAGAAACGTGGTGGGGAGAGATAGGGAAAAGTCCATCTGATGGTGTATTTAAACAGAGATTGAGCATGCAGGAAATTGGAGAACAGAGGCAGAAATTTACTCTACCAGGCTGTTCTCCATCTTAATCTTGCCTGGCCACGTGAGGTGGGCATCCAGCCCTCCTGATGCCCAGGCATGAACAAAGCTTGGTGTATTTTGAGTGCTCTGATGAAAACTGTTTTATTCTCAGTCTGATGGTTTGTTCATGCTAGAACTTCATTGATAAATCATTATTGGTGTTTCTAACTTTTAGGACTGGTCTGGAAACTTTAAAACCTGTAGTAGTAAGGTAAGGCTGTAGGTTAAACACCTGAGAGGTCAGGTGCTTTCTGTTTGTGGCTTGACTCTAAATTTTCTAGCTTTACTTGAAAGTTTTAATGTTTCTTCCCTCTTTTCCCCCTAGTTCTGAATTTCTAGCAGGTCTCCAACTAACACAGTATTCAAGCACACTCAATATATCTATCAGGAGTAATTCAGAGTTACATAGCAGTGGTCATTCATGACTGTAGAAGCATTTTGCTGTAGAGAATAAATACCAATAGAAATATATTGCAGATGGATAAACTGAGACACAGATTGTACCATCAGCAGTGGGATTCCGTTTTCTTTAGCTGCTTCAAAGGCACCTTCATCTTACCTAAGCTGTTTCTTTGGACTTCTAGGGGATATATCATCTGACTTGCATTACCTCTACATCTAGATATCACTGGCATCCTGTGATTATTGGTTCCTCTCCATTGACCCAAAGAAGGTCCAGACAGCTAGCTTAGACTAGATGGGGCCTGTTTAAAACCACTAAAGTGGAGAGCAGTAAAGCTGACAACCTGATTTCTAGCCCATCTCCTGTGCCTTTTTTAGTTCTTGGTATTTGCTGATATGCAGCAGATATATGATAATTCTGTAATTCCTTCTTTCTGTCTTTTTTAGGATACTTTTTGCAGGAAACTTCCTATTAGGGTGATGAGGTATGGAACTGGAATACGACCCTCTGCTAGTGTCCTTACAAGTAATGTCTGTATAGTGGATTGCTAGCTTTGCAGTTGCTCCCTTACAGTGAGGAATGGTAGGTAATACTCCTTGTACTGCTCTGATAGAGCTAAAGAAGCCCAAGGAGCAAGGAGACTGGCCTCAGTGGTTTGAGATTCGTGCATTTGTGTTTGTATTTTCTATTTTTCACTTTCCAGCCTAAGGACGTTCATTAATTGTTTTGATGTATGTGCCATCTCCTACTCTTAGAAATTCTGTGCTTGTTTTAAGAGCAGAATGACATTCATTCACTCTGAAATAACCTGGGGATTTATTTTTCTGGGCATTGTAAACCAGACTAGGTATAAATGCTGCAGTTAGGAGGTGATAGGCTAATCTCATTAGTCAGTGGGAAGAAACACTGGGGTCAGTGGGTTGGATAATGAAATCTGAAGATAAATTTTGATGTGCCAGATGGCCTGGCATAGTGGTTCCACTAATTTGGAAGGAAGGAGAGCCAACAGTAGCTTTGAAGAACAAAAACTGTAGCAAGAGGCAGCATGTGATTTCTGTAAGCTAAAAACGTTTTTTTGGTGATGTTTCAGTTGAATGCAGGCCTGTGGGTTTAATCTGGCCCTGCTGTCTTTTTTTGGCCTTTTGACCAGTTTTGGCCAGTAAGAGACAGGCTTCCAGCAAAAATTAACGAGGCACTGGTTGTATATTTCTGTGTTTCTATGATCAGTGGCTCAAAAAGAAGAAATAAACCTGACATCTCATTCTTTTGGAAGGGGCTGATAATTTAAATATCTTTGTTCTGTGGGGAAGATTGTGCTTATGGTACCCCTTTATCCACAAATATGTAAGACGTAAGAGTCAGAAATCCTGGTAGTTGTTTTTGGGGATGAGATTGTAGGCTCTTTCAGCATAATGCTTTGTTTGGGCTCAACTTTTCATTTTATGGGATCAGTTCTTTCATCCCTGCTGAAGTAGGCAAGAAATAGAGGTTTGGGGGCTAAAAAATAAAAGAAAAAAATTACATTTTTCAAGCATGACCTCTAAGATAAGAAAATCTCTGCTTGGCTTGACTTGACACAACCTGAGATACTGTCACCAGATTTTGCTTTCACAGAGGACCTGCCAGCTCCTTTCATCTCCATTCACTTTTAGTGTGCTCGACATCAGCACACACTGATGCATCAACACACACTGAGACACTTCCCATCCTGAGTGTCTCTGCAGGGTTGTGGCCCAAGAGATACCCCAGAGGTAAGTGGGAAGAAGTTGGGTATAGTCCTTCTCCTTTCTGCTTTGCTCCATGCCCAACACAAGCACTCATTCCTTACCTCTTTCATCAACCCATACCAATATCTTTCCAGGAAATAATAAGCAGGGTTTGTCAAGCTTGGCTGTATTGCCCAAAACAAAAGCCGAGGCACATTCTGGCCATCTTACCTGGCAGCACCCTGGTGCTCTTTTCTTTTAGCTAGCATCCAGTGCAGGCAAAGGCTTGTTCTGGGCTCTGGGCCATCTCAGCAGCTCTACTGATGAACGCCCAAGCTTGGAACAGTCTGATAAAAGCTCTTAGTTTTTAAAGCAGTGTCCAGATTAGGAGCCAGACTTCATTTGGCCCTGAAATAATGAAAAGCCTTACTGAAAAATGTGCTTGTAATTGGGGCACAGCCAGTCAGAACTCTCAGTCTCCTGGCAGAAGGGAAAGGAGGAACTTTTCCGTAGTAGTTTAGTATGTTTGGTATTATGGAAGGTCAATGGCCTGGATCTTCAGTGAGTGTACAATAACAAAGGTCTGATGTCAGCAATGCTGCAGTGATAATGATTTGTATACAGCCTGAGAGTAAATCAGGTTAAACATAGCTGGACCATTCTCCTAGGATCCTTTACCATCTCTATAGAGTAAAATGGGCTCTAGTTTCTTAGCTCCTATTTTGAGTCCTATTTACATTACCATGGGTCAAACCCAACACTATACATATGACTCAGTTCCAAACTAATGTCGTCCTAAGAGTGCACTGTGTGCTGGAAGTAGAATTGAATGTGGAAGATGTTAATCTGGCAAGTGTCCTCCTCCTCCTGCAAAGGGTCTAGGTTCTGCTGCTGGAAGGGGACCCAACTGCCAGGCAGTCCAGCGAGCAGAGGCAAGAAAAGTCTCAGAAGAGATGCAGCTGCAGGGGAGGCTGTTATAAATCACAGTGTCCCCAGCTGTCGGGCAGGGCAGAGGGGAGATTGATGGGGTGGGTGGGGGAGCTGAGGCAAGGAGAGTTCAAGCATCACCCTGACCCGTGAGAGGGAATAATAGCCCCAACCCTCAGCAATGTTTAATTGAAGCCTGCTGTTCCCCTGAAGGGGAAAGGTCAGGCTCCTCTTTGTCAGGCGCCCTCAAACAAAAAAACCTGTTTATACAGGACCCACCCCTGTACCTTGTGAGGTGGAGGGCAAATGGGCTTGGAGACATTCAATGCTCCTCTCTGCAGTAACGTTTGTGTCAATGAACGGTGGAAATTCAGATTGTGCTGGTAGTAAAAGCCTGGAAGTAATTGAGCAGCTTAAAACCCCACATAAACATTAACTGGAGTTAGCCTCCATAAGTGTTTTATATTGGTGGTCCAGGGATGATGCTGTTTAGCGCCTTGGTTCCCCTGCAGAAAGGATGGATTGTGTTGGAGGATGGTGGTTGTTTTGTTGCCAGCATGTGCTCAAAATTATGCCTGAAGTGGTGCATGGCTGTACATATTCCCTGCACCCTTGCAGCCTGAGCATGGTGTGGGGTGCTGCTGGCACCTGGGCACAGGAGGGTTTCCACACTTCATTGCCAGCTCTGTGCCTGGGTACCCCAGTGACCCGGCGTAAGGCTTTGCCAGTCCCAAATGTTTAGCTGGAAGTCAGATGTAAATATACTGTGTGTCTGGGGTCCCACAGTCAGGACAGTCATTTAGATATGTCTTGAATTCCCTGTGGTGGAGATCTCTGCCTGAAAAATTTACCTTCGCTACTTCCAGACATCCTCTTTCCTGAGTGCCCCCAATATGTGAACAGGGAATAGCTTCTGGCCTTCTGAACTGTTACAGTGACCTACTCCCTCTCCCAGTCTTTCAGAGGGACTCTTTGGGTCCCACGTAATGTGATGGGTATTTTTCCAAGTGTCGTATCATGCAAACACAAATGTCTCTGTCACATGTATATACATGACAGAAAAATAGGTATTGGGAATCAGATACAACTTCCATGTCCTGTCCAGCATCTGGTTTGTGAGCATATTGTGAATAAGGCTGTTTGAAATGAGGGGCCTGTATGACTTGCCCTAGCCAAAGGCTGGGCACCTCTTCAACTAACCAAAGTAAGAACTGGCAGTTCAGGAACCAATTTCTGAGTGAATTGGATGTTTCCATCAGAGGAGAGGAGGCATGAAAACAGCTTCAACCATCTGATTTTAATGTAAGATCATATGTCTGTCGGAGCCCTCCCAGCCACTTTCCAACCCGTCCCCTCCCTTTCTGCCCTTACACAGAAGAGAAGCTGAACCAAGTACCACTCAGCCAAGCATGGGCAATCTGGCATCTCTGCTCTGGTCCTGCATAGCTTTTATCTGTTTGAAAGTTACCGGCACAGAATACATTGATTAATGGCCCAGTAAATTAATTGGCAGCCTCTGTAGGTTGCTTTG
Organism: Athene noctua; assembly: GCF_965140245.1. Classification (NCBI taxonomy): domain Eukaryota; kingdom Metazoa; phylum Chordata; class Aves; order Strigiformes; family Strigidae; genus Athene; species Athene noctua. The sequence continues at coordinate 9,256,449 of NC_134037.1, read as the reverse complement.
CAGCTGATGGCTGCAGAGAGCTGTTGGAGTGGAAAAGCATAACAAAGTGCCAACTTACTAGGCTGTGACGGTGCCCGCTGTATGGCAGGCGTTCTCCTAACAGGAAAGGAAACAAAGGCATTTCATGAAGGAATGTTGCAGTCAGAGACTGACTCACAAGCAGGGTGGGGGAAAGGAATTTTGAAAAGCCCCAGACCAAGGGAAAAAAACCCAGATGCATAGTCCAAACACAAAGTTGGCACTCTTTAAATAATGGGGTCTTTGCCACAGGTTTGTAGCTCGACACTGAATTAGATTTGGTTTTACAGAGATTGATTATACGGTGTTTTGTGTGTTGAAGGGAGTATCAAATTCTGCCCATATCTGAGGCTGTGAAGGTCTTTCTTCTGCTCTTTCTTTCCAAGGCAACATAGATGTAACTAAAGGGAAGTACAGGCTGTATCTTTGCCAGCTGCTGCTGAGGCACCGCCTTTTCCCAGCTCTCCGGAGTCACCTTCTGATCTGTAAGCAGAGCAATGACTGGGAAATATGACCTTAAAATGCTCCCTATGTGTGCCAGACAAATAGCTGATAGTAAATATCAAAAGCAAAAAGTTTCTGTTGTCTTGTAACAAATTAAGATTTGCGTCTGTGAGGGGAGCAAAAAGGGCCATCAGGATAGAAAAATAGATAGACTATTTGATGACACATTAAATTCAAGTTATTGGATAATTTTTAAATGTCATGGAGACCATCCCCTCATCTGCGTGATGCATTTATTCAGCTCTTTTGTGTGAGCCCCTTTATTTTGTTTCTCTAGTTTTGTAAAAGAAGCTATGAAGGCTTATTTGAGTTGTCTAGAAATTACAGGAAATGAAGCAAAATGCTTTGCTTTGCCCTGGTCTGAGGTGGTTGCTTGTGTAAAAAGCCTGCTTTGCAATGATCCTCCCTTACATGGGAGACTAGAATTTAGTTCCTTCCACTTTCAGTGTTGTTACAGTTCCCTTAATGGGCAACAGGAGGGAGATGGAGCTCCAGAAGTCAGTTACTTTAAATAGTCTTTGAAACACCATGACTTAAGTAGGGTCTTAACTAAGTAGGATCTTAGCTCCTGCTCAGACTCATGGCTTCTTGTTCAATTTTGGTGAGAAGTAAGGATTTTATGCAGGACTCAAGAGCTAAATCTTGTATTGAATCTTGGTTTTAGCCCGTGTCACTTAAAGTTGCTGGCTGGTTTTCCTTTGGAATAACTAACGGAACAAAACTTTGCTGTGGGAGTCTAATCTTACCAAAAAGGAAATCTGGCTTTAAGACTTCTGCAATCAAAAATGCTGCAGCATTGTAATACAGGAACTTCCTCTACTGGTTCAAAGTTGTTAAAACAGAGTTTGATGGGTTTAGTTTTACATTAATTCAGAAGTGAGGTCTTGTTCTGCAGTCGGGATGGGGGAAAATGCGTACAGGAGTTGTGGAAGGGGCTGTAGCAGAGAGCAGATTTTCAGCTCTTGCCTGGCACTGTGGCTTTTCCCCATGACTTGGCTTGCTGTCACTCTGCCTGTCATGTGAAAAGGCTTGTGTATGGAGATGTAAGAATAGTCTGACCAAAATAAAATAGAGCAGATGGTTTGGAGGTGAGAGCTAGAGATAGCGGAGCAAGCATCTACTTTCTTGATGGGTGCTAGGGTTTCTTTAAAGAGTAGTGAAAGACCAGGAATATTTTAGCTGAAAGACCTCACTGTGATTCTCTGCACACATCTTAGGTCCAAGTTGGTTGATCAATAGGAGCCATTATAGGAAAATAACGTTAACTTTACTATTTTGTTTGGTCTGATTAGTCAGAGGCAACTGACCAGCTGCTAGACTGTTCATTTGGCTGTCTGACCCCAAATGGCTTTGACTGTAAGAGTGGTGTGTGCTTAGAGATGATGTGTGTTGGCAGCGCTGGTTGTGTGCTTGGTATTGGCAGGTCTGATAAAAGCCACCTTCTCTCCCCATAGGGAAGCAGAGGTGCACCTCAGTGCCTGACCCAGCAGATCTTTACTTAAACACAGTCATACCTCACGCCAGTTTATGTGAAGACAGACTTACAGCTCTCGTGTTTTGCCTTGTCTTTGCATAATGAGACACCAAAGTATTGCTTGTCTTGGCTAAACAACAGAAATTGGCTATGATGGATTGCATTTGTGCCTGTTTCTGATCGGCTTAAGGTGCCTATTTCAAGTGGTCAGGAAGAAAGATGAATGTTTACATTTTCTTTAAATGGCTGGCGCAGGCTCCTTGCCCCTAAGTAGTCCAGATTAGTGCATAGCCAAGAGTTCTGGCGTAGGGCCACAAGGACAGATTATTCACTGTACTTTGAAAGGGTGTTGGGTTTCTGGATCTGACCTTTTGGGTGGATAAATGGGAGGATTAGCTGCTAAGGAAGCAATTATCCACTCTCTATAATTAATATCTTCTTCTTATTCTCTGGTGTTACTTGACCTGGGACCAGAATCTGTTGGTGTTGCCAGTTTTGTGTAATTACCACCTTTAAAACAAGGGCTAGAGTCCCAGATCTTTCGAAGACAGCGCACTGGAAGTGGGGAATAAGAGCACAGGGGTGAAGTTATTGAATCAAGCTCCAGTGTCCAAAACAATGAAGATCGGGATGATTAAAGACTGTAGTTTTGTCCCTGAGGTAACTCTCTACCCTTTAATGCCACTGTGTCTTTTGACATGAAGATTAAATATGCTTGCTATTCTTCTTAAACAAAGCCTGCCCTGTCAATAAAGCAAACAGGTGCCTAATGCTTCTTCACATGGCTTTTTAAAGGTTGCTTTTCCCATCAATTCAGCTGTGTTTTCAGCTGTCACAGTTTAAAATGCCATCTTGATCAGGTGCAGCTAGAGATTGTCATTCTGCACTATCATTTCCCATTTACAAACCTATGCAGACACAGCCAGATGTTGATAGCATCTGACAGTTCTAGGAGGAGGATATATTCTTTTACTCTACTTTTAAAAGTATTCCTGGATTCCTTATTTATCTCACTGTCTATTTTGAGGTATTACTGTGTCCATTGCCATTGTAAAGGAGACTGAGACTCAAAAAGTATTTAATGATTCTCTGGAAATGTCCAATCTTGGTATGCATCTGGATATTTTTTTTTTTAAGGACTATAATTTTAAGAGCAGAGCCGTAGCTCAGCCAAATCAGATCAGATTCCCCTGTTTGAAAGCCTTTCTTGTTAAACTTTCATGCACAAAAATCGCTTTTGGGACAAAAAGCCAAAGGAGAATAAACTTTTAAAACATGTAGATATAAAGTTAAATATTAACTTCTTTTTAAACTTCTAACAGGATTAAGTGGAGCTTTTAAAATGTACTTGTAAATTAGAGGTTTATTGCAGACTCTTATTTGATGCCATTGCTGAAGTATCACCATAGGTGGGAGATACAGTTATTTTTCCCCTGAACTGTATTTTGAGATAAAGGGAAATCAGAGTTAATAAATTAAAAGATAATTAAACCTTTTATAGGATATGTATTTTAGACTATGCTATCTGAATACAAAGGATTATCAAGGGGATTGTCAGTTGAGTGAAGAGTCACTGGGGAATTTCTGCTTGGGTTTTAGGGAATGATGAGGTTTGAGCAGGTAAGGTGGGACTTTGTACAGCACATAGGTAAATGGGGAAACCACATACATACTTAGTGAGATTATGCGCTGCAACCCAGCTGTGGGATTATCTTCCTGCCTACCACACACTGAAAGCAAAAACAAACAAGAAGTGTTAAGCACTTCAGTGTTCAACAGCAGCATTTTACTCGGAGGAGACCTCCTAGGTTGTCTCCTGGGGACCACATCTAAGGAAGAGCTAAATCTATCAAATGGTCTTCTACAGAGCACTAACTTCAGTAAAACAGCACCCAATCATCTGTTTACCAGGTCTTGAGTGAATAGAAGTTTTCATTGAAAAGTCAAAAACAAAGCAGAAATTTGCTCATTGTGAACTAAGATTTTTCTCCAACTGAGCATGGGAGGCTGAATTCCCAGACAAAATATCTTCTATGTTCACTGCAGATACTAGAAAATGTCATTTTTCTTGATAGAAGAGGGTCTCAACTGCTACTAATACTGTGGAGTCATTCTCAGAGTAGTGAGTTCACCCCTGCCTCAGGAGACATCTGTGGGCTTGTTTGTCTGAGCTCAGCGGGAGTCTGATTGAATGAGCCTGACTTAACCCTGTGCAGTGCGAGAACCTGGGGACTGTTATATTACCCTTAAGGCAAATTGAACTTGGAGACAAACACTGACAGTGCAGATTCAAAAGAAGAAAAACGTGAGGAATGTGAAAGCGGAACGTCCTGTGTACTCTTGCAGTTTAGTGTGGTGCTGCCTTTTATTAAATCAAAGAGGTCACTCTGTGTTGTTGTAAAAGATGTTTGTCTTGGTTTTCAGAATACACAAGGACTAGCCTGCAGGGGAACTTCAGTTAGATATCTGTTGTCTTCAGTTAAACTTACTATTTCAATTCAAATAATAAAGTCAAACAATAGAATAACACAAGTCATCTTCAATTAATGGATCATCACTAAGTATTATAGTAGTAGTGATACTTTATAGTACTCAGCATTTCTTAGTTGCTGTGTAGGACTTGCATGTCCTGGGCCAACACTTTTTTATTTTTTATATCAGGACAACTGCAGGAGGTTCATCTACCTTGATGTGTTCAGATCAGGAGCATGATGATTTTTCTGTCTCTCAGCTGTTACTGTGTATAGGTATCTTTGTAGGTCTCCTTGTCTAGAGAAGATTTCCATTGGCAAAGCAAACTTCAGACTTTTCCAGTGATGAGAGTTGATAATCTCCCAAGGTTACCAGCAAAGTTGACATAAGCTCCCTTGGTGCCTGCCTCATTTATGCTGATGGTGACTGCCCAAACCTCAAAAGTCTGTGGTCATCTCTTTCTCTCAGCACCAGAAGGAGGACTTTTTGGTTTCTTTTAGTATTCTCAACCTTTACTTGTCTCAGAGATAGCTCTGCAGTCTTTCTCCCTCTAAACATTCAGCAGTTGCAAATCATGACATCTGCTATAACAATAATCATTAATTCTAATGAGAAATTGGAAATTGGCCAATGTGATGCCCATCTATAAGAAGTGTTGGAAGGATGATCTGGGAAATTACAGGCCTGTCATCTTGACGTTGGTGCCTGGAAAGCTGATGGAGCAGCTCATCCCAAGTGCCATCACAGAGCACATGCAGGTCGATCAGATGCTCAGGCCCAGTCAGCATGGGTTTATGAAAGGCAGGTCCTGCCTGACAAACCTGATCTCCTTCTGCGACAGGGTGACCTGCTTACTAGATGAGGGAAAGGCTGTGGATGTTGTCTACCTTGACTTTAGTAACTCCTTTGACACTGTTTCCCACAGCATTCTCCTGGCAAAACTGGCTGCTCGTGGCTTGGATGGGCTCACGCTTTGCTGGGTAAAAAACTGTCTGGATGGCCGGGCCCAAAGAGTTGTGGTGAACGGAGTTAAATCCAGTTGGCGGCCGGTCACGAGTGGTGTCCCCCAGGGCTCGGTGTTGGGGCTACTCCTGTTTAACATCTTTATCGATGATCTAGACGAGGGGATCGAGTGCACCCTCAGTCAGTTTGCAGATGACACCCAGTTGGGTGGGAGTGTTGATCTGCTCGAGGGCAGGGAGGCTCTGCAGAGAGACCTGGACAGGCTGGAGCGATGGGCTGAGCCCAAATGGGGGAGTTTCACTGAGGCCAAATGCCGGGGGCTGCCCTTGGGCCACAACAACCCCCAGCAGCGCTACAGGCTTGGGGAGGAGTGGCTGGAGAGCTGCCAGTCAGAGAGGGACCTGGGGGGATTGAGAATGAGCCAGCAGTGTGCCCAGGTGGCCAAGAAGGCCAATGGCATCCTGGCTTGTGTCAGCAATAGCGTGGCCAGCAGGGACAGGGAAGGGATCTGACCCCTGGGCTCGGCACTGGTGAGGCTGCGCCTCGATTCCTGTGTTCAGTTTTGGGCCCCTCACCCCAAAAAGGACATTGAATAACTCGAGCGTGTCCAGAGAAGGGCAACGGAGCTGGGGCAGGGTCTGGAGCACAGGTCTGCTGGGGAGCGGCTGAGGGAACTGGGGGGGTTCAGTCTGGAGAAGAGGAGGCTGAGGGGAGACCTCATGGCCCTCTACAGCTCCCTGACAGGAGGGTGCAGAGAGCTGGGGATGAGTCTTTTTAATCAAGTAATAAGCAATAAGACGAGAGGTAATGGTCTCAAGTTGTGCCAGGGCAGGGTTAGACTGGCTATTAGGAAGCATTTCTTTCCAGAAGGGGCTGTTGGGCGTTGGAATGGGCTGCCCAGGGAGGTGGTGGAGTCCCCATCCCTGGAGGGGTTGAAGAGTCGGGCTGACCCAGCGCTGAGGGATCTGGTGGAGTTGGGAACGGTCAGTGTGAGGTTAATGGTTGGTCTGGATGATCTTCAAGGTCATTTCCAACCTAGATGTTTCTGTGATTCTGAGAAATAAATAAAGTTAGAGTTAATTCATTCTGTCTTTGGTTTACCTATACATCTGTTAGGGGTACTCAAGGCACTTCTAGATTTTTCCACGGTGTCTAAAAATGTACTTTTAAAGTTAGTAAAGTAGGGATTTTCCCATAATCACCTGTCTCCAGGAGATGGAGCTCCAAGAAAAACACTAATTACTGTTGGGTTTGTAATTTAAATTATGAAGGTTAGCAACACTAATTCTATGTCCCTGACTGGGAAGACTCGTCAACAGCTCAGTTACCATTAGTGATTCTCATTATGTATTCTAGAAGCATAGTGAAAGGAAGTGAGAGGAGAAAAATACACTCATTTACCTCAGCTAGAGAGAGCCTGGGCCTGTATCCAGTTGTGAGTAATGCTGGCTGGAAACAAGACATGAGCATTTAACAAGGCGGGTAATTAACTATTAGTGTAGCTTATGAAGATATGCCACAGATTTTTGCTTGCTCAGAGCTTTTCAATCCAAAATGCAGGGTTTTACTCAGTGAATACTTCTTTGAAGTTATTGAGCTTTAGTGAAAGGTTTGTCATGTGAACACCTAAGACCTGTGTTATGGTGGAGATCTGGCTCAACAGGTTTAATAGTGCTGCTTGGCTTTGAAATCTCAGTAATTGGGTTGCACACAGGGATATGAGGCTAGGATTTGGTCTTTACTGATTAGGAAAATGTGTACCAAAGAGACCCTGTGCCTTTGGAACTTGAATAGACCACTCTCTTTTGGCTCAGACAGCTTTCAAAAGAAGGTCCTGAAAGAGGTGAAACCCCTGATCCATCGGCAGCAGAGCCCTTGCACCCCGCTGTTCCCCACACCCTGGCTGCTTCTCCTCCCTCCCTGGTTGGCCTGGACGTGATCTCCTGCAGTTTTGGGGAAAGAAGGGTTTTGCCTGGAAAGTGCTGCCCTTCCTGAGGGAATGCTGGCTGTATGCAGTATAGAGGATCCTGGGCTGAGGTTTGGTGGGGAGGAATTCAGCCTATTCAGTACTGAATTTTGCAAATGGATTAATAAGAAATTTTGCTTCCTGAGGGGGACCATGACTTCACCTCAGCCTTAACAGGCTACCAAATGGTTCAAAGCTATATAGCAAATGGCTAGTCCAAAGTGTCGATTATTATTGTGGCGGTGGAAAAACACCTCACTTTAAAACATACCGCTGAGTAACAGTCACAGTTTTTATTTTAAATAAAAATGAAAACAGGTTCTACAAGTTCTTTTTACTATGAGATTTTTTTTCCCAGTTTTTGAATCTGAAAATTCCAAATAAGATGAAAATTTCGAAAGAAAAAAAAAACAAAACGAAAACTTCTGCTCAGAAAGCCTTTTTTCTTAATTTGATAAGAAAAATTATAAGAGAAAAAATGATAGGTACATAGTTGAAGTTTTTAATTTATTTTTAATAATCTAAGACAAGTAGGGGCCTTTGGTCACAATAAGTTCTTAAGTGTTTTAGGAGTTTTTTAACAAACACTAAAATCAATAGTGAAGATTATAAAAGATGGCACTTCAGCCTGAAAAATAGCTGTAATTTGTGTAGGCAGAAATGTTCACATATACCCAGCTGGAGCCCTGAATTTGTTTTTATGAGTTTAGACCAAACATCTACCCCAATAATAGTCCATCTAGGGGATGAAATCAAATTAACACACAGCTTCATGCTGTTGGAAATGCTCAGAGCCTTTTTCTGAAGATGAGTAATACAGAAATCAGGATGTCCCTTCAGACAAAGAAAGAGACCTGCTTTTGTGAGTGCCAGTATCACTGTTTTTTACTGTTATTTTCTCACGTGTGGGAATGCTTTAGCATGGAGGTGATGCTTTGAAGTGGTGAGTTCTATCTTTGTAAGCTGTAACTCTCCCTGGATTTTATTTGCCATAGGTTTCTGGAATGCTATGCTCCCACCACTTTTAGGCTGTGCACAAAGTACAGTGATGACTGAAGAGTGTGACTGAGAGGTTCCTGCTGGGCCATAGTTTTGGTATGGGCTATATCCTCTCTCTGTCTTCTTTTTCCTTGTGATTTATAGAAGAAATCATGGATCATGACCATAGTGACAGGGTGTTTTGATAGACTGTCATACTGCCAGACTGGTCTCCTGGCACTTTCCTAAACAGTTTGTGTGCAATTTCTGGAGTTAGGCGTGGGCATATGGGGTCCAGCAGTACCAGTTTGGAGGCTGTAAGGGATTAACCATACAGCCAAGGCCAGGCCATGGTGATTTTCTCAGGGCAAGAGAAGGGGATCTGCCACTAGCTATTATTTTTGAGGGTGTACAGGAAAAATAGGTGATCAGGGCATTGGTTCTTGTCATATGACAAGATGTGTGAAGCCTAAAGAGGGTAGAAAGTCACCTGCGTCAGCTGAAGATGATCGGACTCACTGATATGGTCCATATATAGCCGAGCTGGTTGACCCCTGATATGGTATGGCCCCTGGAATATACATTTGAGATGGATGTACTGAAATCATGGTGACTACAGATCTCACCAGCTCTTGCAGGAGGTGGTGGTAGCTCCCTCTTAGGAAGATCTTCAGGCACTATCTGTCATATAGCATTACAGCAAAGGCAAATGGGATAGAAGGGCAGAAATGAAAAAGTTGTGAGATAAGCATGGTCTTGATCACGATCTAAAATTTAGGATGTTCTTGGGGCTGCCTTGAAAAGCAGCAGCTCCTCTGGTACTGCCATTGCAGAGGGTGAAGTTCTGTGGACAGCCTCGGATTTGGCCTCAAGCACAGAACCAAGGCTGCCCTTGTGCACATACACATATAAATGACCGCTAAGATGTTGTTCTTTTCAGTAGCTTAGGGCTTGGGTTAGCTTTATGTAGCCATCAGCTCTGATGTGCTTGCCCCTTCTGGAAGGAGGAAAAGTTCCTCTGGCCCTTCTCCCATGATCTAAGGGCAGCATGGGGAGGAAATGTCCCCCAAGAATGTCACCCATTCACAGAGCCAGACTGCTTAGGAAGTAACTTGGTGCCGCACAAAAGCAGTGGAGCAGGTGTCTTCAGAGAGTCAGAGGTCCTAATAGCTGCTGTTCCTAGTCCCATGGTGCAAGTGCTTGCAAGTACCAGCTTTTACTTCTGCTGTTTTAATGGTGGACAAGAGGATGGTTTGCTTTGCCCCTTCTAATTTAATGTGCTAGTGCTTGGCTCCTTGTGAATCACTGGTCCATATTGTTTATTACTGGGGAGAACTATCAAAGGCTTAGGGGTCTGAAAAAAGCAGTTGAAGTGCATTGCCTTTTTCTCCCTGATTTCCCATGACAAATTCTAGGTGAGCATGAAGGTCTCTCTCTGCTTGTCAATGTGGAGTGAAGAACTGGGTTTTCTATGCACTTAGTGTTTCTTGGCAGCCTCCTTACGTGGACCAACTGTGTCTGCAGGAAATAGATGTTTCTGCATGCAGATTTTTCCAGGATATTTCAGGGGTGATTCAATGAATCATGCAACGGTTTCATTCCTCTCCCCACCAGACCTTCTCCTTTGCTTCTCCCACCAAAGAGGCAGAGCTGCTGCTAATTGGCCTGACAAGTGAAACAGCTCCTTTCTGAGGGAACCCATACTCCCTTGCAGAGAGGAATTTGCTTTGATGTTGTCTCCCTGCCCTGTATTGTCTACACACCTTGCTTTGCGTGAGTGTGATAAATGGAAATCAAACAATCCCAGACTAAGGGAATGACTGCTAAGTCCTGCCTGTCATTCCAAAACATTTGCTGTGTTTATAATAAAGCTGTCAGGGTTGCACTGAGCCGCCAGATTCAAAGCAGCCAAAATGCTGAGTAGCCAAATGCTGCTCTCCTCCCCTTGATTAATTTTTTTGGGTAAGAACACATCAAAGCTGATGGAAGTGGGTTGAACTGAGCTTGTTATTACTAATGTCCATGTGTGACACAGTGTCAGAAGCACTGTGACCCAGCACAGCTATACTGTTGCAGTAAGAAGCCCAAGACAAAGTTTGTAATTAGGATACTCAAATGGATTATGCCCACAGTGTTATTACTTCTTAGAGCCCTCAAGCTTTCCTCAGCCATGTAAAAAGAGTGATTTCATGGTCTAATGGTTAGATGAGTAGAGCAGTATCAGTAGAGCACAGGACTGGGCTTCTGTTCCCTGGTACTTTCACTGAATTGCAATGTGACTTGGTAAGTGGTTTCATCTTTCTGTGTCTCTCTTTTTCCTCTCTTCCTCTGCCTCTATTGTCTGATTGGAGTCAGATTGTAGGACTGAATTAGACCCTTTACTTACAGGGCTAATAAATCCCTTCATTTTATTTATCTAATGCATCTGGATGGGAAAAAAGAAGTTGACTTTCCTTAATAAAAAAACAAGGGGAAGCACTTAAAAGTGCAGGTTTTCAGCTGCTCAGCTGCTACTCAAAACAACTACAGTGACTCTGTGGCTTGAGAGGGAATCTTAAACAGAAGGGGAAAGACACCATTTTTCAAAGAAATGGGCCTGTTCCAAGATCCTCAGACTCTGGGGTTGAAGTGCCCATTGACAGCTGCGTGGGATCACTGAATGGGCAGGTTAAGGGACCTTTGCTTCTTGGGTGTACTCAGAGATACTGGTTTATTGCCAAAGTGATTGCAGGAGGGATGGATCCAGATGCTACCATTTTCTAGCTTCATGTGCAAACTGTTTTCAAAGAAAGATTTGTGCCAGGATGACATGCTTAGCATCTCAAAGATCTGGGATCCACAGGGATGATTCCATCTTTCAAAAGTTGTTTAGAGTAGTCTTTAATCCCTTGTTGCTGCTGCTGACCAACTTGCACAAAAGGTATGATTACCGTGTCACTTCCTAATGTGATGCGGCACGTGGTGAGATGAAACTCCAGAATTACAGTGAAGTCCTCAGGAGATGGTATATCAGAGGCTGTGTATGCAGCAGACCCATTTTCCCTAAGGAAGTACCCCAGGCCTGCCTGTGATACAAGGGGACTCCACAACTCCACAGAGTGGTTGGCCGCTGTGAGATTCAACGTGACAGTGGGGATATGCCAACAGAGAAGGGTTGTATTGGCTTGGCAGAATTTTAGCTTCTCATGTAAGACATTTCTCTTTACCACCACAGACATAAAAATGTAAATTGGGCAGGGAGGTAAAGCACGTAGCTGTTCAGCCTGTCCCACCACTGGAAGTGGCACTGGCTGGAGAATCTCTCCCTGCTGAAGAGCTGAGCTGTATGGGGAGGGGTGCGGTGGCTCTGAATGCCAGCAGGAATAGCTATGTAATCCAAACTTTCTTGTTTCCTGAATAACCCAGCCTCTAGACACAACTGGGCTTCAGTGATGTGGGGGGAATCTTATTAGGAGGTTGCAGTGAGGAAAGAAGCCTGGCTTTTGTAAGTGGTAAATGAAGTAGTTATTAAAAAGGAAGGACAAAGCTACCAAAAGCCTTATTCATGTTACAGGTTCGGGCATGGGACAGAAGAGAAATCCACAAAAATCTGCCTTTCAGCTTTTTCTGTTGCCTGTGTTTGAATGGGAAATTGGATATCCCCAAGATCCTGGGAGACGGCACACATGAAAACAGCACCAAATTCCTTCAGGGGTATGCAAGGAGGAAGCGACATCTGTTTTGCATCCAAACATTACTTGAAGACTAGTTAAAACTGTTGTTGTGACAGGGGGGTGAAAAAACACAGAGAAAATCCTCCTTCCCTTTTGGTTGGGAATCAGTGCACCCAGGCGAGGGGAATAATAATGGAGGTCTCTGATCTTTCCTCCACTTACGAATCAATGCCAACCCCATTTTCAACAAGGCACTTAGTCACCCATGGTCGAGTCTTCAATAAATGTGAAACAACTTGCTAATGATAGACAGGGTCATTCACATTGGGCTATCTTGGCCTCTCTGTATGAGGAAAAGAACAGTATTAATCTAAGCAGGTATTTATTCAATGTTCTTCAGTTAATTATTTTTACTTAATCTGATGTATGGAATACAGTGTCTCATGTAAATTAAGGCTGGTATTTCAAAGGAAACATTAGGGTTTGGGATATTGAGATCTCTTGGATAGGGATGGACAGAAAACAAATCTGTGTGTCATGAAATGTTTTGAGGTTTTTGGCTTTGAAGATCCTTAGGCATTTTTCATAATCAGAGACACTAGTTCTTTATCCTTACTCTTTTTTCTAGAATACACTTTCTTTTTGGATACTCACTTGGGAGCTGGGAAGGCCACATTCGAGTGTCCGAAGGCCCAATCTATGGAGTCTGTTTCTCTTTGAAGCTCTTCTGTCCTGTGGTATATTCCTTTGGTGAATGAGATGTTAGCTGATCTTCACCGTGAGTACAATAGTTATGGCAGTTGCCCAAGATAGAGGATTCATGGACAAGAACCTATCCTATATAAGAAAGCTCAGGGACTTCCATATCAGTTCATTTATCTGTTCTAGGGCTGTAGCTGCTCTTGCTTTGGGAGTCGGCAAACATCCCCATCAAAGTGAAATCAGAATGAAAACAAGTTTTGAAGTGTAAAGTATTGCATTTTTCTTTGGTTCCTTACCCACAGAAATAGTTTTGTTCTTTTAAAATGTGTTTTAGGTCTTTCAGTCCCTAGCTAGGCAGGTAGGCAGGCCTGCCATATAAAATATCATCACTTTTTGCATGTGCCCTACACTGTGGCTGCTGTTGAGCCTACATGGAAGATTATGGTGAAACACAAGAACAGCTGAAGGGCTGCGTGTGAATGGCTCCCCAGTTAGATTGTGCCAGAGCCCATTTTGTGACAGTTAGGGCAGCACATGTCTCACTCTGCTTGCAAGGGGGATTTGAGCTGCTGCTGTCTGAACTGAGATACCTCTAAGCACCCGTGTGAACAAGGCTGAAAGCTGAGTTGTTTCTTTTTGTTAGGCAGAAGGATCAAGCAGGCAAGTTTGGGCTAAAGATTTTTCTGCTTTATGAGACCACACAGCCAATCTCACCTGCTCTCTGCTAGACAAAACACAGAGCCCAGAGGTAGGAATAAATGCTGGAGGAGGCCAGTGTAGGGAGGGACTGCTCTGATTCAGTCAGGGAGATTTTACCTATATGGTATGATAAGCAGGACAGCTGTGCTGGGTTTCCTCTTCTTCATACATGGAAATGAACAATCAGTGTATTAGTTGTCTGGCATTTATCCTATTTCATACCTCAGTTCTGAATACACTTCTAATTAACAGAAGATTGAAACAACCTCATGCTGTAAGTCTAATGGTGGGAGCAGGCACACATTCCCTCTTGGTCTGTGCCTAGGATGGTTTGTGGATTTGTCTGATAAAATCCTACTGACTTTTTCCCTTCTTTCTCTATCTTGGTCCAATTCCACGGTCTCTTCAGGTAGCCTTGAACTTCTCACTGTGGAAGGCAGAGAGGGAAGATGGAACAACAGAGTTATCCTGACATGTACGGGACTGTGAGTGTCATCAGTCAGATGATTTAGCATGAAATTTGCATGGAAGAAGATACTGCAGTGCAGTTATATTTGGCTACGGAAAATTTGCCAGTCTTATAATAAAGTCGTGGCATTTTTAGCTGAAGAGCAGGTTCTGGAGCCGAGCTCCTAAACTTTTTTTTTTTTTTAATAAAATTATGTGTAGTATTTGTACTAAGGAAGTGGTTAGAAGGCTTAGACCTTTGTGTGGTGGTGGTGGTTAGTTTCACTCTTGTGGAATTAAAATCCTGGTGGCCATTCTTGCACTGACACAGGGACCAGATACATTTGCACAGACCCCTCTTTGAGTAGTAGAAGCAGGAGAGTTCACCTTGCCTAGCACAGCAGAGATGGTAATTTAGTGCCCTGGATCAGCATAGACAAGGCCTTAGTCTACCAAGACATGAGTGGAATGAATGCTCAGTTTTTAAAGGTGGGTTAATATTCCTGTGTCTCTTGCCTGAGCTGAAGGTCAAATACATAAAATATTTGCCTGGATTGAGGCCTAGATGTCCTAATAGCACTAAGTCCTGACTGAGATAGTGTCCAATGTCAGGAATGACCGCAGGTATTTAATTTAGCACTTGATCAATCTTTGACTGTCCCTTTAGTCCAGTAGTTATTTATAAGGCTCTGGAAGTGAATAGTTCTGTTAAGTTTTAGATCCTTGAACTCCTCTGCTGTGGTTTTGTTCTCCCAGGGTGACTCAGGGAGCCTGATGTACTCCAGTGGCTGTTCTTGCAAAGAGCTGGGTATAAAAGTCTCTTGATTCTTCCCTTGTTAGAAGCTTGTGGTTTATGAGGTTAGAAACCTTTTAGGTTAAGCTTTCACTTTGTGATGATAAGCTGTTTTACAATCATGCAATGAATTTCTGAGGTTAATTTCAACTAAATAGGCCCTTTTCACTGTACCTACAGCAGAAGAGACCATCTTTGGGGTTTTAAAAGAAAGTCTTGCAAATGAGCAAGTCAAAGACAAACAGTGGGTAGCTGTACCAGCACAGAAAAACGGGAAGTTTATTGAAACCAAGACATGTTTTTGTTGGACTTGGGAATTGAACTAGGGATTTATTTTTTCCCTGGTGATAAGGCCTTTGCTAAGAAGGCAGTGAGTGCCTGGTGCAGCCCTCTGCAAAGAGTGGATGTGTAGTGAGAGACTGGATTTTTCTGGGTGACTCCCCTAGTTTATCTATTCCCCAAAACCTGCCTAACAGTTTTCAGTATCTAAGTGCTGGTCTTCATGTAAGTCTGTGTTCTTTGTCCTGCAGACTGTAAAATCAACTGCAGCAGAGAGCAGATTCAAAAATTATTAATGTTGGGTCTGAGGTATTGGTACTCTAATACTGGGGGCAGAATAGGGACTGTAGGAGCACCTGGTGACAGAGAGACTTTCAGAGAAAAAAATCTGGAGCATAAAGGGAGAGGACAGAATGGGAAGTGTACAACAGGAAATAAAGAAGACTTCCAGGACACCACGGAGCAGTTCAGTGACTTGGCTGGAGCCCCAGAAACCCAGTCTAGTGCTTTATCCATTAGACAGTGGCCTATTCTTGGCACATTCCTGTTTTTTAAGGTTGCGGTCATCACATTTCACTTAACATAAAAGCAATGTGTGTGATAGGGTGTGGGGTGAGCTGTGTCCCGAGTGAAACTGGGATGGTCTCTCTTGTGCTCCAGTGGTCTCTGATGATGGTGTTCAAGGGACCCTGTGCAGACCTTCACACACAAGTGGTGGAGGTTGATCTTAATTTCTCCCTCAGCCTCCAAATGTTCTTGTTCTGGGAGTGATTCAGAACTGTTCCCTGCCTCTTGGATTCGTGCCTAGATGGCTGCATGGGGACACTCCTGGAGGGTTTTTTTTCCACCCATGTTACACTCATTCAGACAGTGTGTGGCCTGTTTGCTGCAGAAGGTCTGGCTTCTGACTTCCCTCTCTGTAGCATGCTCTGAAGTTTGGTAGTAAAAGATATGAGCAAAAGAAAGCCAAATAATTAGCTATCCCAGCCTTAATTCCCTGGGCAGAAGTTCACTTTTCAGTAACTGAAACTGGCTTAATCATAATCCCCTGCAAATCCCCCTTCCTAAGAGTCTTTGTGAGACTCCCTTATTGGCGAGAGGTTCCAAAAAGATCAGAGCTGCTGTTAGAGTGAATTTTCCTAAAGCCTGTAAATGTTGTATCTGCAGTGTGATATAATACAAGGCTAGTTAATCTCTGAAGCCACAAACCCCTCACTGTGTGGGTGGGGTTATTAATGTGCAAAACAAACTAGAAAAAGAGCTCTAGTGTTGCAGGGACAAGTCTTCTCCCCTATGTTACTGATAGAAGCCTCATTTCTTGCCTCTCAAGCAAGCTGGCCATTTTCTGGGAGAAGCCTTTCTCTGAAACAGCCCCCACTGCCTTTTCTGCTTTGTTGACTGACAGTGGTGGATCTGAGGGGGTACACTGGGATCACTTGTTATTGCTGCCTCATTTGGCACTTCCTTCTGATGATCTGGGTGATGGGCTCTACTTGTCTGTGTTGTCCATGCACGGAACCCGAGCCTGACTGCTCAGACCAGCTCCTTGTGTTCCTGACTGCAGATGACCCACTAGTTAGGGCACTGAGTTAACCTGTCTGAATTGTAATTCATGGTCTGCATGTCTCGGGCATATATGAGAGTTAAAAAAGGTGGAAATCTCAGCCATGAATCCTCCTTCACCTTCATGGGGAGGGGAGTGAGATGTTAGAAAGCTAGAAGTTCCTGTCCTACAGTGGGTAGTCAGTCTGCTCATTGCTGATGGAACTTACAGCTTTTTATTTGGCAACAAATGGGTCAGTTTCCTCTATCTTCTCACATCTCTCCTTTTACCTTAGTTCTCATCTCTGCTGTTCCACCTTTCACCCCGGGAAAGGTCTGGGTGAAATACTACAGTGAGTGATACGGGAACGGCCCACTCTTCCTCTGCTGTTGCCTTATCCTTTCTCTGCCACAGGGATCAGGTGGGACACCTAGGCAAAAGGAACAGTTATTTATCATGACAACTTGGTAGGTGAGCATCTTTCTTTGAATAGATTTGCTAATTAAAGGCAGTGTGTGTGCTAATTACATTGTTCTTATTGTAACCAAGAACTCCAGGGAACTTGCTAGTATCAGCAATAAAATGAAGAGAGGATGGTTTGGGGAAATTTATGGTCTAATACAAAGTGAAACTTCCCTTGTTATCTCTATGGATTTAAAGAACAGTCTCTTTCTGATGTCTCTTTTACTTGCTTCCTTCATAAACCTTTGGACTAATTAGCTCGGATGACTTCTCTCCTGAAAAAGAATTAAAGACAAAGAGGAGATAAATGAACCCCGAATGTGTTTTTTGACAATGTTGCTGTTACTCCTTTCTTTAAATTTTTTTTTTTTTTTCAGTCCCAAACTGGATCAATCTCCTTTTCACTGTGCACTTCTAATAAAGTGCCAAGGGTCTGATATCACCTTTCTGAAGCTTCATCCATGCTTTGGAATTCCCCATGCCTTGTGACAAAGCTGTTTGGTAATTGCTTGCTTCTCCTCCTCCAGGAGCCACCCCTCACCCCAGTCTGGCACATACAGCTCTGAGGAGCAGAGACATGGTGGCTTATCCCAAGCTAGGTTCTAGATCAGTGGCAGCTGTTTAGGAATACTTGGGTGGAATTTAAAACAGCCACAGCTCTGTAAGTCTGTTATTCAGGCACTAACAAGATGTTGTTTCTTATCTTTAGGGGGATTAGCATCTGTCAAAGGTTTAAACAGCACTAAGGGAAGTAACCTGCTGTACTACTTTATGTAAAACCAATGTCTGTTGGGAATGTATGTGGCCTGGGCACACCCTGTGATCTGTGGAGGGACCCAGACAACTCGAGGCCAATCTGTATCCCAGGCTGTATCCCTACTGAAGTGCCCTTCCTTCTCCATGGATGGCAGACGGGTCCTGGGGTGATGGTACTCTTTGCATAGCTCAGTAAACTGGCAATATTAGGTGGGTAACCCTGCATGCATTTGCTATTGTCTGGTCAGGACTGCAGTGCTGGTTTTAGAGATGCTATGCAAATGCCTAAAAGGTGTCTCTCCTTAATCTGAAGTGAACATAAAGTCCTAGATTGCAAACTGGTGCATTCCTCCAACTTGCTCACAGAGGAAAAGGCAGCAATTTCTAGGCTGGAATTGTCAGTGTTGCCAAGCTGCCTCATGGCAGAGGGACCAAGTGTGGGCACCAGGATGTGTCCAGAGCCTGAACTAATCCAAACATCTCAGATGAGTAAAAAGAGAGGGACCCAAGCAACATTGGCTTTGGTATCCTTGAGGTTTTTCTGGATTACTGGCTTTTGCTATTCTAGCTAAATCTACCAGCCCTTACTCTTCTGCAAAGCATGCATTGGTAGAGATTGACAGCCCTGAAGTGAGGGAGTCCTGGCATTACCTTTAATGAGGGAATTGAGTTCAATGTACTGACGTGCAAACGGAGAGAGAACCCATGTTTCTGAATAGAATCCTCTGTGCTTCACTTGTCTTGGTGACTGGGAGAGCTGCATATTGTTATGCTTGATTTTAGGACCTGTCTAGGAAATGCCCTTCCCTGGCCTCCAGGCTGAATGGACCTTACACCAGTCTCTCCTTGTGCCTGTGGGTCATTTGCATTTGGTTAAGGGACAGCATAGTTCAGATCATGGTGCTTTTCAGAGAAAAGTGATAGTTCCACTATCAGCTGAGATTTAATACTTCCACAGCAGGCAAAGCCTGTCATATCAATTTATTGTTCTGGCCCATTCCCAGGCAGCATGCCATTCCCTGGTACAAAAGCGTCTATTGTTGCCACCGAGCCAGTTCCAATGTGTCATGCTATATGCCTCCTTCCTCAAAGAAGTGCAAGGTGCAATATGAAATACAGTTTTAAGGGTTATAGATTAAAACTAATTCTCATCAGTTCAACAGAGCAGACTGTAATAACTATGAAAGTCTTATATGCTGCCTGAAGATGAGCAGGAGATAGAATGTTGCACTGTGTATGATGGAGAAGTTTTTGTCTAGTATTACAAGCTTTAATTCTTCAAATTATTCAAAACATGTTTAATAAAACAGTCTATCTTTTGGCAAGACAAACTTTGATTAAAATTGTTTGGGGGAAAAGAAGGTAAAGGAGCAGGTCCCTGACTCAGGAGATCATGCCTGTCCTTTGGATAGCAGTTGTACTATGTGACTATGTCTGTACTAGAAAATTAAATGCTTTCAGGGGACACCAAGGGACTGGAACTTAATCACAGAATCATAAATAGATTTAGGGTACAAGAGACCATTGAAGATCTTCTAGTTCAAACCCCTATTTAAAGCAAGGTGGATCTCAAAGTTGCATTAAGATACTTGTGACCTTGTTCATTTGAGCCTGAATATATCCCAAGGATGGAGCTCCCACAGGCTCTCCAGGCAACCTGTTCCAGGACTTAACCACTCTGGGGGTGAAAAATTGTTTTGTTAAGTTTGGTTGGGTTTTCCCTTGTTGCAACTTGTGACCTTTGTTTCTTATCCTCCCTCTGTGCCCTTCTGGGAAGGATCTGGCTTTCTTTTCAATAACCAACCCCATTAGGAAGTGTAAGCCTGCAGTTAGGTCCTCCCCTTGCCAGGCTAAACAAACACTAGCCTTATATGTTACGGGCTCCACCCCCCTAATAATTTTGGTGGTCCTTCTGGTGAACTCTTTCCAGTTTCTCAAAATCTCCATTTTACTAGAATTTTCATGAGTGCTGGGTAGATAGGAGCCATCAGTCTCTTGGCTGCTGAAGTAAGGAGGATTTCAGCACATGCTTACAGTATCTCTAAATGCTTTCCTTGAGCTGAAACAAAGTTGTGACCACAACAGTTTTGAACTTGCTCAGGGTCTTGTTCAGCTGAGTTTTGAGTACCACCAAGAACAGAGATTGCACAATGTCATCTTAAAAGGATCTGGGACAGCCCACAAATTGTCCTTGGGAGGCACCTCTTTCTCATTATTAACGTTGGTAGTTCAGATTTTGATGTTAATTTAAATGCCCTAATATCAGGTGGATGCCTACCTGATACATCCTTATACAAATAGTCTGGTTTAGTTTATAACTGCTTCTGTAGGGGTGGGTGGCCAGTCAGGTGTGAACAGGACAGAACAGATATGCTCTCATCTCCTCCTGTTGTGGGAGTTTGGGTTTGAATGAGGATGTTTTATGGGTATTGTAGTGGTAAATATATTTAGTACTCAACGTAGGGAAAGGAGAGGTGGGTAAGCTTTGTATGACCCACATTAGAACTGAGTTAATTCCCATTTCTTGTATTTACTCTGGAGGACACCCATTTTCAGATGTATGGATGTTTTGCCAGCTCGCTGAAAATTTTTCAGGGGGGGATTTTGTGGAGTGTGACATGGTACTGATAAATGGGGATTTTTGTGGGTTTTTTAAAGCTCAAGTTACCTGAAAACACCAAACTGGGTTTGAGTTATAAACCTCTCCCAGCTTCTGGGTTGAATTTAGGGTAAAGAGAGAGCAAAAAGGCAGCTACACTGTTTTGAGCAGACTGGTTGGTCAAAGTTTCAGGGCATTGGTTTTGTTAGAGGAGACAGCTCTCTTTTGGTGCCATTTTAATCATATAGGTAACTGTTCTTCCTTGAACACAGAAGATGTTGAACAAGGAAGGTTTTAACTGTGTTTATATATAATAACTACCATTATATATGGTAGTTATTGGGACGAAGACCACTACTATATCATGCTGTTGCTTTTGTCCCTTTGAAGTCAGCTGCTTCACATCAGGAACTGAGGAATCTGAAATATCAATAAAGTCAAGCCCACTCTATGATAAGAGTGTGGATTTTGTTAATGCCTGGTCCACCTCTCCCTTGATTCACATCGGTTCCAGTGGAAAAAGAGTCAATATTGCTCTTTTCAGCAATGGGCATATTAGTTAAGCACTTCAAAAAGTTCCAGCCAGCAGAAGCCTTCCTTCTACCTTTGGAAGGGTTGCTGTGGATCACCTACCTCCAGCACTATTTGGGAAGACTGTGCTCTTCAATCTTCCCTTGTGGTTTTGGTTGAGAACTAGATGAGAGATTGGCTTGACCATGAGAACCTGATGACAGCCATGTGTCCTGTCTATGCATGAGCTATGTTGAGACTGCTGAGAGCTACTTGTACCCAAATGTTAATGATGATGTCCCCTTCTGTCTCATCTGAAAAACATCTTGATAACCAGGCTGGGTCAAGCGTGCATGAAGTGTAATTCCATTGCACTGTTGTTAGGTCTAGTGCCTTGACAGAAACGGATGTCGAAATTCTTCCAACCAGCCCTTCTGCCTGGGGTTGGACAGGTTGTTGAAAGACTCAAGTTACTATTGATTTGGGAAATCCTTGGGTCAATGGGCTGTATATGAGGGTGTGAGTAGCAGATCACTCTCTTTTAGCTGTTGGTCCCAGATAGATCTGCTGAGTTAAGTATCCCAAGAGCCTCCCATTTTTGCATTTTCCTGTGGGGAACAAGAAGTGCTGGGAGGATTATTTCAGTCTCATGAGATCTTAGAGTCACTAAGCTCTGAAAGCTGCTTTTTGGAACTGTTGTTTTGTTTTGGCAATTACTCCTTGCTGTCCTACTCTCTCCAGTCCTGAGGAAGGTTTCCATCCCACCTAAATGCTCTGTTTTTCTTTGGAGAATAATTCTGATTGACTCCTATGACTTTAAAAACAGTATGTAGGAGAGTTTTGGTGCTGTTTCCTACTGCTTAGCCAAGATATGAGTTCTGTTGTTTCTCAGTGCAGGGAAAGTAATGTCTACACTGAAATTGTATCCAAGAAGTTTCTCTCCTTGCTAAGGTGCAGATTGTGGAAACGCAAGCCTTGTGCCCTTGGTTTATCCTCTGGGAGGGACAGTTGTGCTCCGCAGAACCCGAGGCATTCTGCCAATTCCCCACTGTTGTTTTCATCCCCTGACATTTCTCCTGGCTTATCTCCCTCCCACCTCGAGGGTGAGAGACAGTGAAGGGAAGATGGAGTTACAGCTTCCTAGACATTTGACTGTTTCGTCTTTTGTACATCACTTTGTGGCTGACAGGACATCCTTTTTTTTCAGAAAATACCTTGCATGCTAATGTCTGTGCATTAGCTGATCGCAACATAAATGCTTGTCCATTAATCCAATGCCTTCCTGCATGTCTTTCATCTCCATGCTCTCCAGTGTTCTCTTGTTTCACTTTTCTCCTTCTTTTGTCTTCAACTCTGCTTAATACAATCCACCTCAGTACCACAGCTCCAGGCTATGGAAACAGGGACAGATACTGTAAGGAGATTGATAGACTCAGTTAATAAACATGCCACCCAGTGCCAAAGGCTATGCTCTCTGCAAAGGCCAATCTTCATGTGACTTTAAGAGACATGTTCCCTTCCACTACTTCTTTATCTGCTAATAACAGTAGCCTACTGACTTTTCTGACGTACCAGCATGTTACCTAATATACCACAGCTTATTTCCAGAGAATTCAACTATTATTATTGGTGCTATTTTACCTTCTGATAGATTGGGTAGCTTGAGAGCAACACTCAATATGATGTAGGGCTGGGATTACTCTGTCCTAACTCTTCTGAGTCTACCATGCAGATTTCTGTATCTGAGTTACTCATCCTTGGCTCCCTGTATAAGCACTGCAGAGATGTAGGCACTTTAAACATCATACAAGCACAGCTATACCAGCTTGAACTAAAGAGCCACCCATAACCACTCTGGGCAACCTGTTTGATCACCCTCAAGCTCAAGGACTTCTTAAATCAAGAGTTGTGTGTGAGTTCACTTATTCTTGATGGATTTTTCTTCCATTCATTGATGTTGTGGTGGTTTTACTCCATGTAAATGTTTGAGACCTGTGGCAGTAATTGCCACAGTTCAGCTTTGCAGAAGGTAAGGAAATGCCTCCTTTTGTTTACCTTATTTGATGCCCCTACACCAACCTTTTTTTCTTTTTTTCTTTTTTTTTTTTTTTTTTTAATTGAAGGAAACAACACTTTTAATCCCTTTACCTCCCTCCCAGGTTCTGTGTTGTACCTCTCGGTTGTCTGTCTTCCAGGTAGAAGAAGGCTAGTTGCAGCTTATCACCTTTCTCTTATCACTGCATAATTTCTGAGTGGCGAGGGAGATTGGAGGAGTATCCAGAAATGCAGACAGTCTTCTGGATATGAGTTCTTGAATGGTTATACAGTGACGCCATGGTGGTTTCTGGATTGTTTTCTATTCCTTCCTAACAATTCCTAGTATCTTTTATTCTTCCTATTTTTAGTGAATATTGACTTTTATATTTTCACAGAACTTTTACTATTCCAAAACCTCTATCGTGTTATTTTTCATTTATTTATGATGACTTTTATCTGTGACTTATCACCAAACTTCTCAGTATCAGGGTACATTTTCTGTAGCACCTCTGGCACGGCCTTTTCTTCTGGACACAGAAAGCAGTTTCTTCTGTGGAGGGTGGTGTTTTTGGTGGGAGCAGCAGCTGGTCTCCAGAGACTGTCTCATCATCTCTTCACCTGCCAGGTTATTTTCCCCTCTTTGCTGAGAGATTGCTTGTGATGATCTGGGAAGGCATTTGCTGAGATTTGGAGAAAAAAAATTTCAGAAGGAGTAATCAAACAGGCTACAGGATAATGCTATTGGTTGTGTAAAATCTGGGCACTAAGTCATTATATAAAATTCCTAACATTTTTCAAATTTCATTATCAAAAACTGTGTTCCTGTAGTGCTCTCTGTGTCTACTTCAGAGTAAATCTAATTAATACATGTAAATATGAAGACTAAACAAATCCCAAAAGGTGATCTTGTTACAGTGCTTACTCAGCAGACACAGAGTGCCAAGTGCCATCTCCACTGTCTGGAGCAGCAGTTTGCTTGAATGATAATGTTGTTTATAAAGGTCAGCGATGGTGCTTGTCCAGGAGACGTACCTGGGAAAGACGTTTCTTACTTCCCTGAACCCTGTTGCAGGACAATCCATCTAACTAATAGGTGTCTGTGCATGAACAGAGCTGAAATGATGCTGAAATGCTACCTGGGATCGTGACAAACTTTGAATAAAGGTTTTTTTCCAGGGTGTCTTAAAGAAGACTGGAGCTTGCCAGTGCATCCTGATAAGTGATTTGATATCACAGAATGGCTGAAGTTGGAAGGTACTCTTCAGATTGTCTAGTCCAACCTGTCTGCTTAGAGCAGGGTCACCTACAACAGGTTGCTCAGGGCTGTTGTATTTTGAAAATCTGTATGGTTGGAGACTCCACAGCCTCTCTGGGCATCCCGTTCCAGTGTTTGACCACCCTCACAGTATATGTTTGACCACCCTCACAGTATATGTTTGACCACCCTCACAGTATATGTTTGACCACCCTCACAGTATATGTTTAATAAATGGAATTTCCTGTATTTCAGTTTGTGTCCATTGCTTCTCGTTCATTCACTGGATACATTGAGAAGAGTCTGGCTCTGTATTCTTTAATCCCTCCCATCAGTTATTTATGCACCTTGACAAGATCCCCCTGACCCTTCTCATCTAAGCAGTCCCAGCTCTCTCAGCCTCTCCTCATATGAAGAGGTACTTCAGTCCTTTGATCTTTTGTGGCCCTTCACTGGACTCACACCAGTATGTCCATGTTTCTCATGTACTGGGGAATCCAGAACTGGAACCAACACTCCAGATGGGCCTCACCAGTGCTGAGGGGTAGGCTAACCTCTCTTGACCTGCTGATGATACTCCTACCCATGGCTGCCATTGCACAATACTGGCTCACAGTCAACTTGGTGTCCATCAGGACACCCTGGTCCTTTTCTACAAAGCTGCTTTCCAGTCTGTTGGTCCTAAACATGGTGTGTGGGGACAGCCCTCCCCATGAGCGGGACGTGGCATTTTCCCTTAGTTAAAATTAATGAGATTCCTGTTTGCTCATTTCTGCAGATTGTCAAGATCCCTCTGAATGATGGAGCAACCATCTGGTCTATCAACTGCTCCTTCCAGTTCTGTATCATCTGCAAAATATGCAGATGACACATACACAGGTTCAGAAGTCTTCCTAAGTGTAACAGAAAAGCAAAAACATTAAACTCAACAGCAGAATAACTGGGTGCAGTTCCCTGTCCTGTCTCAAACCAGGATAATGTAGGAGGGGATATTCATCAATCTATCTAAGCTGTCTGAAGATGAAAATAATAATAATATTTTTTTAAAAATCACATTTTTTGGGGAGGGGTAATATGTCTGGTTCCAGCATGGAGTTGGGATACAGCTGGGATGTATAGTCAGATCCAAATACTGGGAAATGCTCCCAGGTCTTGTAGTTTAATCACAGCCTTTAGCTGTAATGCTGTCCATATATGAGCACAATTCTCACTGAGTTTAGCAGCAGACGACCCTGAAACTCTTTTGGCTTGTGATGTGTTTTGGTATGTAATACAATAGGTGGGAGGAAAACGTGTGCTGTGGATGTAGTTGCTGTTACAGCTGTGAGGCAAAGAGCCCTTCAAAGTGTTACTCTGCGAAAGAAATCCCTTTCTCTAGCCTATTAGTCAAAACAACTGCTTTGTGTCAAAGCAGCACAAATAGCTTTTAGCCAAAAAGCTTTTCTAACTGCTGTTACGCTGGGGCCATTCTGCTCTGCCTGATTGCTGTCCCTATACAAGGGGTTAGTGTAGTATGCGGCTTAATAAATTCCACTGTCGGACTTCTATTGTCTCTTTGTTCTTCGTTGCCAAGGAAGCCAAATATTATTTCTGTCCTTGAAAGAAGCTGCAAATATGGGGAATGGCCTCAGTGAGAGGTGGGGGAGAAAAGAGATCCCATGGAAAAATACCTTTTGTGTTTTCTCTTATTGCCTTTATAGAGAAGATTGGGGTGATATGGTAGAATGGGGCTGTTCTGTCTTTTTTATGTTAGTCAGATGTCTTTATTATTACTTAAGCAGTTCCTTCTCTTTGTGTATCCTTTGTCATGTTCTGAACTGCTACTGAGTGCTCCTGATTAAAAATCAGTATCTCTTTATCTCCAGTCTTTCTGTGGACCCTGTTACCTCACATTCACTGGTCCTTATTTTTTTTTCCTGGCCTTTCCACAGGTATAGAAATAGGATCATCTTCAGCTGATATCTGGGAAACTGAGGTGCAGATGAAACTGATACCAGATGAAGTGTGCTGGGAACTCTTCCCTGGCTCTGGTGGCTGTCAGCCAGAACTGACCATTCACGATGGCACCAGGGAGGATGTAGAAGCTGTCTGTGAATGGCCTTTTGGTCCTGAGAAGCTTAACTAGTATGGTTAAACTTTTATACTAGTAAACTAAACAGCGTCAGGGGGATGTGCTAACCACTGCCACACAACTGTCCTGTTCAAGATTTTGCATGCTCATGGTCAGCGTTTGGACCTGCCCTAACAAGCAGTTTCCCAGTCATTGTCAGGGCATGTCTCTGGAGAGCACAGACTGTCCAAATAGACAACTTCACCTTGTTTTGGGGACAAAGAGAAGAATGTAGTTGTTTTACCTTGTCAGTCAAGTTAGTGGTGTTTTGTCCTTCTCCCTCAGGGCTATGGATTGATCCTGGACTTGATTTATTTATTTACATAAATGAAATTTTGTTTTATGGAGGAATCACTTTAAGGTGATTTAAGGTACTAAAGACAAAAGTTATGGTGGCAGAAAGACTTTGGGAATAGTAGAGGCTGAAGAACACCAGAGTCTCTCCAAAGACTATGCTCTATCACTAGCAATAAATGTGCTGCTGTACTATAAACCCTCATTCACCTGTGGGTCCCAGAGGATCAGGGCAATGAACTGCCACTTGCACCAACCTTCTGTACCCATGGTGAGCTCCGCCTTAGGAAACCCTTATCAGAAGAAGGTCATGAAGCCATTGCTCTATGCTATGATACACAATGAGCAGTTCAGCTCCTCTTTCTTTTGATGCTTATAATGAAAATGTTTTTGAGGTAGATAGATGGGGCTCCCTTTACAGTCAGCAAACCAGTTTCAGACATGGCTTGTCTCCTTTTCTCAGTTAGACATCTAGTTTATAATAAAATGTTTCACACCTGACAGTGCTTTCTTCTTTCTATTGACTGTATGGAGAGAGTTCAAATGGCAGCTAAACCCCATGTATATCAGGCTGTAAGGGGCACTCTTCTAAGCTGAAGTTTTCTTTCATGCTATGGCTTTGCCTAGCTAGGAAACAAAGCTACCTTCCCACCAAGGCAAAAGAGAAAAATCTGAGGACAGGGATCTAATAGGTCTAGATAATAAAGCCTAAACGAGGATAAATTAATTTAGCCAGTAATTTTTAAAGCCCCAACAAGAATACTATAAGTTCTGTGGTCGAGTGATGTGATTTTTCAGGAAAAATAAAACTACAATTTAATTAGTGAGATATTTTGAGACAGGCAAGGCTTTTCACTTGAGTACCAGGAAGGTATAGCTTGTTTAACAGGCAGAAAGGAAGCTCCTGCATTAATGCTCGATCTTCAGCCCAAGGTACAGAGACCATCCTGCTTTTACTCCCAAGTGCTATTTCCTGACCATTCCTGCAAAGTCTTTTCCAGAGGAGCATGTGGGAAGATGAGGTTAGTTAGCTTCAGGCTGGTTGGGCAGCCTGACAGCTTGAACTGGTGATGCTCAGGATGTCTGTCTCTTGTTAGTATTGTTTATATCAAACAATAAAAACCCAATTTACCTGTGAAATCCATCATTCCTGGTACCCTGACATTTATCATTGCTTTAAGTTGTCCAGTTACTGGTGAATAATAAATTCCCTCTTGGCTGAAGTCAATGGCTTAAACAGAAGATGCTGATCTGGCAATTTTGCCTGGTTATTGCGTATGTAACACACTGCATGTTCTGTTAATGCAATATTTGAGGCTTGTAGCCAAGTCATCAGTGATAGGACATATTAGAAATTAGGGGACACTCATGCAAACCTACATTTTTATCTTTTTTTTTTTTTTCTTTTTACAGTCAGTCTGAGCTCCCTTTTCTCTTGGATAAATTTTATCTCTGGGTAACACAGTCCTTTCTTCAAGCAGGTATGATTTTGAGCTCCACCATGTGGGAACATAAAGAGAGGTTGCTTACAAATGGATATACTTGCTCAAAATCTTTCTCTTTTCCCCCTTTTACTGTTTTAAGGCTGCTCACTGTTTCTTCACTTTCAAGTGACCCAGCCTCCACAATGCTTCCGGCTGATTCTTGCTGATTCTTGCTGGCAGGATAAGCTTCTGGGACCACACTTCTAATTGAGGAATGAGAAAGATAATTCTTTTTTAATGTCTACTCTACCCTGTGTCTCCTTCTGTTTTCCCTTTTTAATTTTCTTCTTTTTCCCCTACGCTGCTTCTTTCTTTCACTGTTTAGCCTTTTCTATCTTGTCTCAGTCTCTCATCATTTCCTTTCCTCTCTTGGGGTTCATAAAGCTGCCAAGGCCTGGCCAAAGAAAAGAGAAATATACATTTCACAGACAGAGGTCATGCAGAGGGCAGCATTATAGTTCTTATTGCAGGTCCTGGGGAAAAGGATGCATGTTCATTCCAGAGCTGTTGCTTTCATTACATTTGTCAAGTCTACCTTGAATAAACATAAATAAAATAAATATGAAATTTACAGCAGAAGGAAAAGGGAGATACTAAAATCCCAGTGTTGGAAACAAGCTTTTGCCTAATTTTTGAATTTTCTTGGGAGGTGAGTTCTGGGAGAATTAAACACAAGGTCTCTGGTCTGGAAGAAACCACAGTGTGGATTCTCCACGATGCCTCTGCAGAGCTCACATCACATATGTTTGTGAGCAGGAGCTGCCCTTCCCATCACAGACAGCAATTTGTCATTGTCCCCCAAAATTTCCTGCTTCTTCAGTGCAAACATTTCTAGGTGGCAAAGCAATCCAGAGTGATTTGGCCTACTTGAGTAAAAAAATTGCCTAAGCCCTACCCTTTTACACAATGTCAAATGAAGTTTGCAATACAAAGAAGTTTCTAATAAAAATGATGATTGAAACATTGAAGTGCTTGTTAAAATTAGTGAGAGAGACTACAATCTGATTGGAAGTATTTTCCTGTAGGATAACTCTTCACAGTCAAGATATTTGCACATGTAAGTCACGTATTATTTCATGCAAGGTAACAGGATTTCAGATTTGCTCTCTGGGATCACAGGAAATGTTCGACATTTTGACCTGCCAGCTGAAATCTACTTTTTTTTCAAGGATGTGTAGGTCACTCTGAGAGCCCCAGAGCTGGCTTTGGGCACTGTGTGCAAAGCACTCGCATCTCCCTGTGATGGTTTTAGCAGCAGCTCCCATGGGGTTTTGCACTTTTGCCTTCAGTCCTGTCATTTGCCCTAGTCTAAACAAAGCTGCCATCTCTCTGTCCTCATAGTCTTGTCAGAATAAGTTCTCCTGAACGGGCAGAAACCTGTTTATTTAGTATTGGTGTTTCTTAGCCCTTGTCAGATTGTCACGGCTTCGTTCTTGACTTGCTTAAAGTATTGGTCAGTGCGCATAAAGTCTTGTCTGTCACTTGTGTGGTCAAATAACTGTTTTATTTGTCCCAGTGTGATATCCTGTGTAAAAGCTTTCTTTTAACAGGATATATCCCTGTCACTCCCAGTAAAGCTGTGGACAAAGGCCAGGTTGCTTTTAGGTGGTACTTCTGCTGTAGCTCTGCAGAATTGCACAGCTATAGCAAAGCTGATTTATATTTCCCTTATTGCATGTTTCTAATACAGAAACAAACTCTTCCCTCTGTGTTTGCAATGGTGAAAGTCCGTGTTTTGGTCAGATTGGACAGTCCCGGGTTGGTGCTCTGTCTCTTACTGTCATGCTACATGGGGACACAAAGGAGCTGTCACAGACCTTACCAGAGACCTGATATACAGCAGCTGATTTAATTATTTATTTAATATTTCCTATTTCCAGAGAATACTTGGGGCTGAATTTTCTTTGGTATGTGATGGACTGGTAAACTCTGTACTTTCAAAATGCTAGAGAAAAAAACAAAAGTGCATTCACTGGGCATGAGGGTGCACCAGAAGACTGCTGTCAGGTGCCCAAGAAGGGATTTGATGGGGATGAAGAGGTGCTGTGGAGAGACTTATAGGGTGCTTCTCCCCTGGGTGTGGAGAAAGTGTGACAGTGGTGGTTTGCAGTTTGACTGCAAAAGCCGTGGAAGTGCAAATTCTATGCTATGCTATGCTGTGCTATGCTATTCTATTCTATATCATGGGTTAGATGGAGGTGCATTAAGATGTAGCTCATCATAAAATGTTCTTGGCCTCTTGAATAAGCAGCAAGATATTCAGTGAACTTAGAGCATTTCCCGAGGGAGGTGCATGGATCAGCTTCTGACTCCTTTCCCTGTTACATAAGAATATTGTGTTGGTTAATTGCTTTATTGACACCCTGGCCCTTGAGAAATGGCACAAATTTGATTTCAGCAATTTTAGTGACTAGACCAGAAGGTGCAGAAGGGCTGTCAGTCTCTTGCCATAAGACCCAGTGATGCTTGTAGGGAAGTGTGGTGGTTTGACCATGGCTAAATGCCAGGTACCCACCAAGTCGCTCTATCACTTCTCCCCCCTTCCCCCTTTTTTTTCAACAGGGCAAAAAGGGGGAAAGAAAATAAGATAGGAAAAAACCCCAATAAAAGCAGTTTTAATGTAAGCAAAGCAAAGGTCAATGCGTGGAAGCAAAAAGAAAACAGATTATTCTCTACTTCCCATTAACAGATGATTTCGGGCGTTTTCAGGAAATAGGGCTTCAGTACGGATAGTGGTTGCCTCAGAGGACCAAGGACACCCCCCCCCCCCCCCCCCCCCCCCCCCCGCCGCCCCCTTTTTCCAAGCTTTATTCTCGAGCAGGCATCATATGGTCTGGAATATCCCTTTGGTCAGTTCAGGTCAGCTGTTCTTGTTGTGTCTCCTCCCAAGATCTTGCCCACCCCATCCCACTCGGGGGGGATATGTTGGAAAGAGCCTTGGTACTGTGTAAGGACTACTCAGTAGTAGCCACAACACCGGTGTGCTGTCAACGCCCTGCCAGCTCCCAACATAAAAGCACCATGAGGGCTGCTATAGAGGAAAACCAATTCTGGCTCAGCAAGACCCAGTACAGACATGTTGAGCATCAGCATGCCCTGGGAGCAGGCTCAGTGTGGGGAGAGATCCTGTCTGAGCTCTTAAACTTCACTGCAGACAGTGCTACCTACAGCTGCAGGAAGACACCAGACTCTGGGATTGTTTTTTCTTAGCTAGGGTCTTTCCATCTGCATGTCAGATTTGTAATGATGTTGATTTCCGAGGTCAAACTTATTTTCCATAAGAATTGCTGCAGGAAGGGGTGGGATCAGAAGGACTTCACTGTGGAACTGGAAGTCAGAATGAACACCAATGAAACTTGCCTACATGAGGAAGTTTATCAGCAAAGGCACATTGGTAGTTATGTGTGTTTCCGTGTGACTATGTTTACTATGGAAAATTATATGGGTGTCATTATGGCAGCCTAATTATATCACTGTAGTTTTGCTGTTAAAAATCTCTTGTATATAAGCCACCTAGAGAAAACTGTCACTGCAGTAAAAGAAACCTGTTAGAACTTAATTTAGAAGAGCTATATGACTTCCAGTGGTGTGAGCTCTTTGTCAGTACTTAGAATGTAATAGCAAGGCCACAGTGAGCAGCACTGTGATTTACTTGTGTGATGACTGTGTTTGGGAAGGGACTTGGTTGAGAGCCAAGGAGAAAGAGCCAACTGATGCTGCTCAGGAAGTATCACCCATGTAGTTCTTACAGCTATAAAGTGATGACCTTGACACTTACTGTAGCTGTATCTCTAGAATGAAATAGTGCCTAGCTTGTCTATGGTGTGGGGAATTGACCTTTTCGGGCTGTAAAAACTATACACTAGACATCTCTCAAAATTACAGTGCTCACTCTCTGAGTACTGAACAAACCCCATAAAGCTTCCCAAGGCGACCTGGTAATTATCTTTAGGTTATGCTATAAGATATATTTTATAAATAAGATTGTGCTACGTGCTATATACTTTATATAATTGACACATAATACATACTAAGTTATACTTTTTACAATTAAATACATTAATATTTATAATGCTGTAACACTAATTATATTATGTATTAATATTTATAATGCTATAACACTATTTTCACTAAATGTTCTAAGAAATTTAGTGCTTTAAAAAATGAGCTCCACAGTTATAGTGGAATCCAGGCTTCTGCAACTTAAACTAGGTAAAATATTCTGCAAAGTTCAGGTTTGTTTTTTTGTTTTTTTGGTTTTTTTTTAACATATGTGTGTATGTCGGCATATAAATATATACATGCACACAGGTACACACACACAAAAGTTTTAATGGGAAATGTTACGAGTTGACAAATCTGGTAGCCTGAGAGGCAAGGCAGTGACAGCCCTGTGTTCCTAGGTGCAGGTAGCAGTGATGCTGAGCATCTGTTCCCAATAGAGATGTGTGTGTGTCTCAGGCTACTGAGATCAACATAGGCTGAAACACTCAGCATTCACACAAACACAAACAGCACCAGTGGCCTCATCCTGTCCCCCTCTCTGGTTGATCAGGGTGAAAGCCTGTTAGTAGAAAATATACATGCTTACATACAATGTGGATCCCCCAGTAAGTGGCCTTAGGCAGCCCATGCAGTAGCTGGCTTATGGATCCTCTCATGTCCACTCACCTCACACAGACGTGTGTATGCAGACAGGTCTCCCAGTTGACTCCCTCACCCCCAGTCTTCCTGTAACTGGCCTGGACCTCCTGCTCTCTCCTGTGGACAACTCACAAGCTGTCTGGTCTCTACAGTATCTGACCCAGACTTGTGACTGCTTTCATACCTGGCTCCTAAAGCTCTTATTCTACATGCCACCTAGTCCAGCTTGATAGTCACTAGCGACCACAGATGGACATATGTACCCACACAATATGCACACCCTCACTTGCTCTGGTTGCAGGCAGGACACACGCACAGACCCTCTGGCCTGTGGTCCAACTCTGGTTGCTGTCACTGAGATCCCCGTACACACACATGCACACAGATCAGTGGAAGAGGCTTTGATCTGAAACAGCGGGGCAGGAATAAACAGCTGGAGAGAAGGTTGCAAGTTGGTGAAGTCCTGGTGCAACTCCTTCCAGCCAAACTCTCTGTACTGTCAGATTTCCTTCAATGTTGTGGCTGCCTGCAACCATGCAGTTAGCAAAACAGGAGTTTTTTTAAAAAAAATCCTTAAATCCAGAGGAACTAGATGGTCAACATCTTGATTTAGAGGTCATGATACTGGTCCAAGGTTATAAGAGAAACACTAACAAAGTGGAGGGCCAGTAGGATAGTTTGGGGCTGGAGCACATGGCATAGGAGGGGAGGCTGGAGAAGAGAAGGCTGAGGTGGGTATCCAGATGCTTCCTTAGAGGAGGTAGGCATGCTCTAAAAATTGCAAAATAAAAAGGCGAGAGGCAACAGACACAAGTTGTGACAGGGGAAATTCTGAGCACGTACTTGAAAAAAATTTGAATCAGAACATGGTGAAGAACTGTCATGTGTGCTTCAGAGGCTGAGGAATCACTCAGCAGTCCTTGCTCAGGACTGAATAAGGTGCTGAGCAGCTTGATCTCACTTTGATATTGGACCTACTGTGAGGAGCGGTTTGGACTAGATGACCTGCGGGAGGCCCTTCCAGGCTAAATTTCCCTGATTCTAGAAAGATAAAAAAAAAAAATTTTTTTTAATTGTTAATTTGCTGTTTCAAAATGTAAAAGATCAGGAAAAAAATATCTCCATAGTCATAAAGGTTTTAAAAACCTGTAAGTTCTCAAGAAACCAGAGACTTATGGGACATTCAGAGAAAATCATCTAAGATGATGTTCAAATAGCAAATAAGAGTTTTTGGTTTGAATTTTTAGAGTGATTCTGTAAAGTTTTAGAACTAAAATACCTGCAGTTGGAGTTGCTTATTAAATTCTTCAGAGTTATTCCAACAGTCTGTGGAAGGGCTGTAGTGTTTTATTAAATTCTATAGGATTTTACAGCTAGGAAATTTAAGGGAATAATTGTCAATAATTCTCACTAGTATCTGAGTTAAATTCAAGCCTGCAGAGTTAAAAACCACCATGTTTTTATTCCTGTCACCCCTAGCCCTCACCAATCTAATTTCCACTACCTTCTCATCCTTACACAAACCCAGTAGACCTATGAAATACTGCTCAGCATTTACAAAATGTTACCTTGTTTAGCTTTGAAATGCTGGCACTCAGCTGCAGTTCTAAATTCACTTTTGTTTCAAAGCCGTTTTTCTAAGTTAACACTGCATAGATACTGTTTGGAACCGCAACTGCGGTACAGAAGATCAGATAGCGGGCAAGGAACTGTTGACTTAAAATAAAAATATTTTCCTAAGTATGCTTACAAGATGCTCACGTTTTTCCAGTGCTGTATGGTATCTGAAAGGTGAAAGGGTTGGAGAATAGCCAAAGTGAAAGCAAATCTCTCTGTGGAAGGTTTGTAATAGCAAGTTTTAATCTGCAGTATTAGTAACAAAGCAAAACAAACCCTACTTGTCCATACTAGGCTGCTCTGTGATTTCAGAGAGCTGCTCTACTACTGCAGCCACAGGATTATCAGTAATGCCTGGTATGAAATGCATTAATTGAGTTACTTGCTCTGGCTTCAAGCCTTGCCTAGGGTCACATTTCAGCCCTGTTTGCCTGTCCTTGTGGCCTGTTATTCTATTCCACTGGTTTAGCACTGTTTCTGTGAGATGTTATGAGTATTGATGTTCTGCGTATAAAGAATAAGCTGAAATTCTCCAGCCCATAGCCTAGCTGCAAAACAGGGTGGCATAGGGGTAGTCTGAGCTCCAGAAAAGTGTCTGATTAAGGTCTCTCCTTGAAGAAAGTTCTGTTTCACATTCAGAGTCGCAAAAACATCTGCAAGGAAGCTGAGGAAACTAGGAGAAAAGAATGGTAGACACTGAAAAAACAATAGAGATTTGGAAAATAAGAGATTAAAAATAAAAGAATCTCTGTCAACCACAGAATCACAGAATCAGCTAGGTTGGAAAGGATCTTGAAGATCATCTAGTCTCAACCGTTAACCTCACACTGACAGTTCCCAACTACACCAGATCCCTCAGCGCTGGGTCAACCCTAAACCCTTCTAGGGATGGGGACTCCACCACCTCCCTGGGCAGCCCATTCCAACGCCCAACAACCCCTTCTGGAAAGAAATACTTCCTGACATCTAGTTTAAACCTTCCCTGGTGCAACTTGAGGCCATTCCCTCTTGTCCTGTCGCTTGTTACTTGGTTCAAGAGACTCATCCCCAGCTCTCTGCACCCTCCTGTCAGGGAGCTGTAGAGGGCGATGAGGTCTCCCCTCAGCCTCCTCTTCTCCCCAGTTCGCTCAGCCACTCCTTGTACGACCTGTGCTCCAGACCCTTCACTAACTTCGTTGCCCTAAACCAGGAACAAAGCGATGTTTTATTCACTAACACAGTTAACTGCACTGACTTCATGTGTTTCAGATAATGGGAAAGGGCTTATTTCTATGTATAATGTTCTTTTTTCATTATGTTGATTTTTCTCTATTATATGTATGCACTTCTATAAATGTCACTACAAAAGCTCAAAATGGAATATTTTAAGAAAACATTAATATAGCTTAGATATAGGTTGATGCAGATATTAATGAAGCTCTGGCTTGAATTATGTGTTGTAGTTCAATAACCGTAAAAGTACTTTGAGTTTCCTTGTAATTTATTAGAAGCTTTGGATCATATCCAAACTGTACAAAAAGTTAGTTTTATTGTGATTATTACAAGGTAGAATTCCTCGAGCACACACCCACAGAGATGTTTCCTGGTGAAAGATGAAATTTGTCTTCTGATGAGTGGTGAGCTTGTGTGTTGGTATACGCCTTGTCATGCAACTGTGTCTAGTGGAAGCGGGAGTAGAGGGCTTACTGCTTTTAGACAACCATGGTTAAATAGGATATATGAATGAATGTTTGTATACTCTCCTATTATCCTGTATCTGGATGGGGTGGAAGCTCTTATATCATCTGTGAACCACTCCATCAGTTGCTTTGGTTTCAAAAAGACAGGCTTATAACTCTATGAGTGTAAGTAAAGGATGATGTTTAGATTCACAGTACCTGTAAAATGATGATAATCTGTGTGAAACTTAATTTTCTGTAGCCCACATGTGTTAGAACTGGCTGTTGGATGAGAACTGAGCAACAGTTCCCTGGAGAGGCAATGGTGAAAATGGTTCTTGGGAACTGATGTTGCTGGGTAGGATAGAGTTACAGTCAGCACTGAGTGATGTGTTTGGCAAGTAGTGGAGAGTAATTGTGGATAGCTGATAGGAGTCAAACTCTGGGCTTTAGAAAAATAAATTGCAAGTGCTGTTTGAAAGGAACATTTCCTTGTTGGAGGACAAAAATTATCTTTTTTCTTTTTTTTTTTTTTTTTTGGTGATACACTTCTTTTTTGTTGTTTATTCTGTAAATCCTTGCTTTGGTGATGACATTGGTCTTTTGAATCAAGGAGAAGTTTAGCACTTGACTCTTTTGAATCAAGGAGAAGTTTAGCACTTGACTCCTGTATGCTGATTTAATTTGGTGATGCCCACCAGCAAAGATTCCATGCCCTCAACACAATCCTTAAAAAGAGAAGTGCTAAACCCAAAAGACTTTGAGACTGTTTTTGTCATCCAAGATTTGATGGGCTTAATGCTTTAGATTTATTTTATGCTTCTACCATCTTTTCAAATGAAATATTTACTTTTAAAGAAAAGCTCAAATTACCACCTGCTCTAACATTGTCTTCCCTAGACAGGCTAATAAGTGAACTGCCAAAAAATTTCCTGATAAAATCATGAGAATTTATGGCACTTCCACTCCAAGATGAACCATGTCAAAATAGAGTAGATTTGAATGTAGCAGTACAGCTGGAATAATTTCATCAGGTAATTGCTTGCCTTCAGTCCTGGATCTGACAATGGTGATTTCACATCCCAGAATTTGAGGATGAAGAGAGGAGTGGCAAGTGTCTTTGGCCATCTTGAAAAACAGCCTGCCTTATCTTTGTCTGGAGTGGGCACTTGTAAGACTGTAGCTTATATCTCAGATAATGATGCAGAAGCATATACTTGGCGGGGAATGACATCATTTGATAATACCTTTGTCATCTCAGTTTCTTGGCTGTCATATTCTGTGGTCTATGAATAGCTGATTGGTGATCTGCTGTATCATTTTACTAAACTAAAATAGTTTCTTGGAGCCATTGAAAAGATTTTTTTCATGCTTGCCAGAAAAGCGTGAAAGAGCTCTGTAAGCTATTCCTTATATGCTTCTTGTCTTGGTATACAAATGCCATTGAAGTCCTCAAACACCTGCCATTGGCTACATGTTTATGCATTTCATTCAGTAAAGAGCATCCTAGTAGTTCCCTCCCTACAAAAGGTCACTGGAGACTTATTACTGAAAATTCAGCAAGGATGATGAAAGTAAATCACATTTTGGGTTACTGAACCATGAATCAATGGATTTTCAAAAGAACTACCAATGCATCTAGTGAAAATTCGGCACACTTTAAGAGGGAAAAAAAAAAAAAGCAGCAATTCTCTACATCCATTTCCTTTTGCTCTTTGGAGAACATCATGTTCTGATCATGTGCATGCCTAATTCAGTATCTTCTCTTTGACAGTGGTCAGTGCCAGATGTTTCAGACATTGTGCTTTGTTTATTGTTAGCCAGTTACCATCAAAACATTCAATCCCTTCAATGTCTTGAGCTTGAATGAACTCAAGTTATTTTGAGATTGCTGATGGAAGACGAGAGGAAGGAGTTGTTTCAACAAGTGTTCTGCACTAATTGCAGGTGTTGAAACTTTCTGTGATCCTGAATTGCTGAATTGGTAATATGAAAGATATGCTCTAGGGTGGCTGTTTTGACAGAATAATTGAATATTCAGAGGAGCCAGTAGAGTCTTGACTGCACTTTGGCTGTATTTCTCTAGCTCCCTAATAGGTCAGCCTCAGGGAAAAGTCCTAATGCACTGGAGTAACAGCATGGAAAGTAGGGTTTAATATTTTGTATTATATTCTGGTTCTGTGTATAGTTTGATTTTCCCTGATGCTCATCTTGTATGGTTGCCTTACTTCTGAAGGAGAAGAGCTGATCTGACTTCTGGACTAGGTGTGCAGAATCACACAGATCATGTGTTCTACTGACTGGGAAAGGGCATGCACTCCAGTAGTTCATTTTATTCCCAGAGTGTTTCCTTGAACAAGTGAGATAAAGGCACTAAATTAAACAGTGCTGTTGCCTGATTTCATGCAGCTCTGTCACTCTAATTCTTGGGGCTGTGTCTCAGCCTTTTTCTTATAAACGTTTCCCTAGAGACTTGGAAATTAATACGTTGACTTGAGTAAATATCTATTTGGCACACATCTTGAGGCACTACAGCAACAGAACTGCTAAATAAGAACTGCAGGCTAAAATTTAGAGAAATTGGAGAATCCAGCCCTCATAGCGGCAGCTTGAATGCTGAAGCTAAATTACTGTGTGTTGGTTATCTCTGAGAGCAATGATTATAGTGCTAGGCACCTTGAAATTTGTTTGGATGAGTATTCTTTCACACAAGTCCTGAGACAGGTATCAGTGTTGGTGTGGCAGAAGAACTATTCCCAGTAAAAGCTCTGGATGTAGGCTACTATTTTGGAGAGGAAGAGAAAGTTGTTGGGTATGGCTTTAGGGACAGAGAAGAGGCCCCGGGAGTGTTCAACTTAGTGGAGTGAATATACCCTACAGATGTGACTATGAGGATAACTTGAGTTGATGTTGAAATGATTCTGAGCAAGCCTCGCAAATTCTCTCAAACCACATGAATTGTGGTTCCCCATGTGCATTAACATGCCTTGGAAGACAGGATGATGAATGTGAGGAAAGAGTGCACCTTGCAGTAATGAAGGGTAACTGCATACCTAGCTGGTCCCTCACTATAACAAAGATGCTGAGAATCTGGAGGCAGTCCCTTTGGCTGCCAAGAATGCAAGGGTACTGGTACATATGATAAATAGTAAGAGACTGAGGGATTTGGTCTGTTCATCTAGGAAAAGTAAAGAATAAGGAGAGTCGGATCTAATTACTGTTTTATACAACCTAAAGGTATAGAGGAAATGCAACCAGTTTTTTCTCTGAAATGTACAATGAAAGAATCAGAGTGAACCAATAAAAGTCATAACAGGAAATTCCAATTGTATGTCATGAAAAAATTTTTCACTGTGGAAGTTTTTAAGCATTGGCACAGATTGCCCAGAGAGTTTGTGGAGGCCTGATCCTTGGAGTATTCAGAACTGGACAAGGCCCTGGAAAACCTGGTCTAAATTGGCCCTTCTTTGAGCAGAAGGTTGGACTAGATAACTTTCAGAGGTACCAGCCTAAATTATTCCATGATTATGGGCCACCAAGTGAATAGTCACATTTTAGCCATTTTTAAAAAACAAGTCTAAGATGTACCTCAGGTTCCCTTTTAGGAATTTGTCCAGGGATTACTTGTTTCTCTTAATGGTTTTGTCTTTTCTCTCTGAGTCTTAAGAAAAGAGTTTACCTGCAGCAATCCCACAATGCCCTGCCCCAGGGGACAGGACGGCTGCTGGCAGACTCGTGTTGGTGGCCAACAGTGGGAAGGGGACTTCCAAGCTCGTTACAGAGAGGAAGTCTCATGGTTGAATGGGACTGTGGCTGACGCTGATATGGGACATGCTATAGAGTTCCCTGCACAGATGTCTCTATATCAGCACCTCAGTGGCTTCCCCTCATGCATGAGTTTGGCAAAGTCAGGAGTTGTTTGCAGTTCCCATGGCAATCAGATTGTAATCAGCCCTTTTAACTCAGTGTAACTTTAATGAGGCTTTTTTTCCCATGCTTTATTCTTGTTTAGAACTTTATTATTGTAGATAACGTCATCCTCTAACAAACAAGGGGAGATATGGTTCTGTATACTGTTTTCCTTCTAAAAAGATTGAAATCACAGAATGGGAGAGAAAGCAAAGCTTTTGTGAACAGAACGTGCAACCAGAAGAATTAAAATGGTATATTGTGAAGGGAGATTGAAGATATGACTGGTGTGCCATGATAGAATAGGACTTCATACAACCAACTGTAACCCCAGCTTTCCCCGTAGTGACTCTGTGTCTGGGCCTTTTTGCCCATGATCATAAGTTCACAGGAAAAGTGAACAGTTCTGTTCAGTTCTGTTAAACATCAGTTCTGTAGTCTAACATCCTGCTCAAAACAGGGTCAATTAGAAAGTCAGACCAGGTTGCTCAGGGCTTTATCCAGTAAGGTCTTGAAAATTTCCAAGGATGTAGACTGCACAACATCTCTGGGTAACCTCCTTCACTGCTTGGCTGCCCTCACAGTGGAAAAGTTGCTCCATATACACGTTCTGAAACTGTGTATGATCTTGTACCTGTTATCTCTCATTCTCCTCCCATGAACCACTGTGAAGAGCCTGGCTCCATCTCCTTGATAACTTCCCTGTAGATACTCTCAGGCTTCTATTAGTTTCCCCCAAAGCTGTCTCTTGTCCAGGCTGAACAAGCCATGTTTTACAGGACAAGTACTCCAGCTCCAACCACCTTCGTGGCCCTCTGTTGAACTCACTCCAGTTTATTGAAGTCTGTCTTGTATTGGGGGAGGGCAAGAATTGAATGCAGTATCTAGATGTGGTCTAAATGATGGGTCTGGGTCAGCCTGCATTTCCTGTAAACTTGACAGATATGCCAATGTAAATAAGTGGTATGGTTGGACTAAGAGTTTGGAGCATCTGAATATTGCTTCCACTAAGGATATATAAAATGGCTGAAGGCCAAATCACCAAGCCTTCCCCACTGCTATTACGTTGTCTCTCTCCTTTGCACGTGTGTGAGACGAGTAATAAAATCCGCGTCCTTCATTGCTTGTTAGTTGTGTGTTTGTTAGACTGCGCTGCTGTAAATTATCTAAATATTAACTACATTTCACTAATGATGGTTTTTGTCCTGGTTTTTGCAGGTTACATATCACAAGTACTAAAGAATTACACTGACCATGCCTGCGATGGAGAATATGTCTCCCTGAGATGTCCTCACAGAACCACCATCAGCATTCAGTCTTCTTTTTATGGCCGAATTGTACCAAGTCATCAGATGTGTCCTTCTCGCTATCCCCACTCCTATGCAACTTTAATTAAAGAAGATGTCGCCTGTTCAGTTGGCACTTCCCTTCAGGTATTGCATGTTAAACTGGATCTGTTAATTTTGGATTTTGTCTTTCCTTGGCCAGGCAGCAGCTTTCTGTGCTGGTGCTTGCATAGACCTGTATTAAACAGTGCTACTCGGTGTGGGAGTACTGACATCTCACACAGCTTAGTAGATAATTTGTCTTTGTAGTTTAGACAGGACCGAGTTAGATTTTGCTGATAAATTTCTTAATTTCGCTGCAACTTTAGTCAGTTCAGGAATGGGGTTGAAACAGAATTACGCTGCAAGATCACATTATGTTTGACTGGGTTCAAAGATTATTTTTTTAGAAGTAGTTTTCCTTCCCAATGGTTAGCTTTTTTAAACACATTGAGAAGTTGCTGTGGTATTCTTTTTGCTTTAGAACTGATCCTATTTCCAGAGGCTTTTACTTTTGTAACTTGAAACCCAAAACTGAATCCTTGGCTTTACTTCTGACTCATTTGGCTCTTAGGCCACTTAAGCTTGTAATGTCCCAAGCATCAGTAGTTAATGAGCTCTGTCCATTTGTGTAGGGGTGTTGACTATATGTATCCTCCCAAGAGCACATGTGAGGTCAGCAAATCAAAGGCTTATTTGGAAGGTGCCAATGTTACTTAACTGTCACTAGGATCAACTAAAATTAGAAACATGAGTTGGCTGATGTTGCTGAGATGAATGGGGTCTGCTCCTGGATGATGAAGTAAGCACAAGTCTTTCCAAGTGCAGGATTTGGGACTGTGAAAACTTTTGGACAAAGATCTTGAGCACCTAGTGTGTTTATGGCTATGAATCAATAATAACTCATAATAAAAAATTATAGCAGAAATAGATTAATAAACCTACAGGGCTAGAGAATAATTTCTTTTATAATTTGGCTAAAGGCCAGAGTTTCCCACATTGCTTCTCACTTTTACATCCAGGGTTTTTAAGAGGAATTTACAGCATTTTTTTTTAAAGTTGATACAAGTGCTTTGGCTTCCAAGTGACAGTGGTAAATTCTCAAGAAATTGCACAGGGTTGGTGTCTGCCTGCAGTGTAACCCTTAAACTGTCAGATTGGCAGTTGCCCTCATAACTTCCCCTGAACAAGAAATGACTGAGTTGTTGTATGGGAGGACATGGTCCTTATCAGAGGAAGGCTTTTCCACATATGGTAATGGAAGTTCATAATACAACAGACAAGAGGCAATTGTGTTGTTTAAGGTGGGAGGACATGGGCTGAAGACTGTGGCAGAGGCTACCCTTCCCTTCTTTCTTTTATCAATTTACTGCAAAATTTACTTGAAACATTTAATTTACCAGCATGATGGATAGCTATGTGTGTAGCCTCATCCCTTGTGGGTGGACGGCCCACTTATGGCATCTGGAAGAACTTGAGAACAGGGAAGATGTACCCTTTGTCTTTCCAGGCCATGGTCTTATGTGAGGAGGGATTTAAAAGAAATCCTTACCTGCCTGGCTTGGCTCCTTATGTCCTCGAAGGGGTTACCCTTTAGCTTTGCCTCCAATTATAGCTTCC
Organism: Athene noctua; assembly: GCF_965140245.1. Classification (NCBI taxonomy): domain Eukaryota; kingdom Metazoa; phylum Chordata; class Aves; order Strigiformes; family Strigidae; genus Athene; species Athene noctua. The sequence goes on along the minus strand of NC_134037.1, from coordinate 9,213,678 downwards.
CTATTTATCAGGGTGAGAATTGTGTTCCCTGTAGGTAGTCTTGCAGCAGATCTCTTATACAGTATGTTTGTTACATGACTGAGACCAGAACACTCTTATTCACCCATTTTTCGGGATGCAGATATTCTAGGAAAGTAGCTGACGTTCTCTGTTCTGCCACAGATTCCTTGGGGGACCTGGGGCAAATTCCCGAGTCTCTGGGGGAGATGCACAGTGCCTCTTTGGTGCCTCCAAATGTGGCTTTGATACCTCAATGTGCTGTGCTTAGTCAGGGCAGGATGAGTCCAAATGCCAGAGATTAATCTTGTTGTATTTTCAGTCTTGGAGGGGTGAGGCTTTTCTGAAGGGTAAACCAGAAACTCCACATGCTGAATGGCAAGCTGCCTGCAGCTCGCTGGTAGGAAATGCATGCATGTAGGAAAATTGGAAAGCTGTAGACAAGGAAATTGCATGTATCTTTGTGGTTTTGAGGCTCAGCTATATGGCTGCTGTAGGCAGGACCAATTATGTGTGTATTCTGATTGTCAGTAATTTAAAAAGTCAGCCAAGCCAAACCCTTCAAAATTAAGTATATAAAATCAGTGTGTCTAATCAAACCCATGACCGTATAAATTTGCTGCTTCTCTGGAGAGTGAACTGGAGGGAGTGTAAGGGGCAGTTATTAGATAGTACTATTCCCTGCAAAGACTACATGTGAGTAACAGTTAATTCCCATTTAGAAAATCTCTTCCCTGTAAATGTCCAGTTCAGACATTGTTTCTATTGTTAAAAAGGGAAAAGAAAGATTTGATTACACTGAGACAATCACTACTAATCCACCCTTATGTGGTTGGTTGCCATGATCCCTTGCTTTAGTCACTTTGTTTTTGTTTGGAATGAAATGCAGACCACTTGGGACACCGTGTCCAAGACATTAAGGCAGTGACCTCAAACTACACACTTCTGTCACTCTAACACCGTAATGTCAGATTCAATGGGAGATTTCCAAACACACAAAGAATTTGGACGTTGTTCTGCCGATTAAACTCATACACCAGGGTGAAAAGAGTAGGCTTATTTTACTGTTAATTATTAAAGAATATAACCAAGTAATACAGAAAATAAGTAATAAGAAAAATACAAAATAGTACACTTAATTATTACTACATACAGTTAATTATAGAAAATAAGAACAAGCAAGGTAATGCACCTAATCATTACTACACAACTGGGAGAGGAGTGATTAAGAAAGATACATCACCACTTGCATACATTCCCAACATCCAGACCCACAGTCGCTGGGGAGCCCCGGTTGAAGCGAGGATTTGGAGAGCCTTTCCCAGCAAGTGGGAAGTCTTACACAATGTGTCTGTCCATAGGTGAGGCACCCAAAGTTGTGGCAAGAGGGTCAAGCCTTATATACCAAAAATCAGGAAGTGAAAATGACTTGCACTTTTCTTTGAGTGGAAACATCTGGTTTTATCCTCCTGCTGGAGTCTATCCAAAGCCTGGCCAGGGCTTGGGGGGGAGATCAAGGGAGTTTCTAACAAGGCCAACCACTTGGGTTCTCAGCCTTGAACAAGGCTGAACAAGGGAAGTTGGATACACATTCTCACAGCATTTCATCCTCACTACTGATTACTTTTTGCCTAAGATGCGTCTTTCACTAGTGAGCGTACATATTTTGTTAATGATCAGATACTAATTAATAAATGCTAATGACAATATAGATTTTACTAATTAGCAGATACTAATAATGGATAACGTTTGGTTGTGAGGTTCATCTAGAGGTCAACTTTGTTTCAGGGCCTATTATTAAGGCCCTGGCACTACAGATGTTCAGACTGGGATTTCAGTTTTGATGTGGTTGGTCTCTTGTTAACTTTTAGATCAAAAGTCACACAAATATGGAGAGATCAGAGCAACAAAATAAAGTTATGTTGAAAGCCAGGCATTATTTGCTTTTTAAACAGCTCCTCCTGCTCCCCCCTACTCCACTCAGTTTAACAGCCCAAAGTTGGAACAAGTCAAGTGAGATATATGGCAGGAAGGGAAGAGAGATTTATGCTGTATTTGTGAAGCATCTTTGAGCTATTTTGAAGATGGAATTGTAGAAAACTCCCACTCATCCTTTAATACCAGAAGCCAATTTGGAGCACTAGGTCTGTTAATTAACAATCTGGTCTGCTATTGGCTTTTCTGTACTTTTCTTGTGGAGTCCTGCAGAGGGTATTCCTGACTGCGAAATAGTAGAGAGCAATGTCCTTGTCCCAGCCAGGAGGGGTGAATGTGGGACAGAGAAGAGAAACATCTGGAAACTTGGTGACTCTGGTAAAAGAAACCCATGGAGTGCAAACTGTCCTGCCTTGGCAGAGGAGGTCTCTGAGGAGGAGCTTCATGGTGGCTGAACCATCTCTTTTGTTTTTTGTAGGTCAGAAAGAGCAGCTCCCAAGACCAAAATCTATTCCTCTTTCACCCAGAAAAGTAAATCCTCGAATCTTAAAGGTTGATTAAGGGTTGGCAGTAGGTAAGAGGGTGTTTATCCACACAGCATAATTTATGCAGAGAGATGAGTTGTATGCCCACTAGAAAGTCTATGTCGTCAAAGCAGGATCATGCAAAGATTTTAGTTTGCCTAATGATAAGTAATTTAGTAAGAAATGTAGTCAACCCCAGCCAAGCTCACGATGCCCAACTTGTGCCTGCAAAAATATGTGGAGGTACATTTATATTTGAAGGAAGCTGCTCAGAGGAGGAGATTTGGAGCAGCTTGTTTATAAAGCTTTCCCCAGCTGCTCATTTCTGGATCAGTATTCCTGATGTCACTTGTTTTTTAGCAGTAAACTACTCAAGGTCTGTATGGAAGAATGTTTAATGGTTGGCCTAAAATTATGGCTCATTACCAGAAAACTAGATTACACTTTACAGCAGATTACCTGCGACATAGTAATTTTGGTAAATTGACAGAAAAGTAAAACCACAGCCCATTTAGAAGGAAAACAGAAAGACTTGGAGCAAAGTTGATTTAAAAGGAAAATAAAAAGCCCTGGAGAGGCACATATCCATGGTGGTTCTGCTCCCAGATATTTATCAAAGACATTGTAGGCTAACTTCTGGCTTCACAGTTGCATGTACCGTGATCAGCAGGAAACTGCGCTTCAGAGGGCAATGTTCCCATGTGACTTGTTTCCCCAAGAGGAGCTGCAGAGTCATGCCTCTGGTTAGAAAGATTAGCCTGTTTGTGGAGGGAGCGTAGGCATAGCCTGTGGCCTGGGCCTCTTTCAACACTCTCCAGGACAACCAGTTGTTGGTGACAAGAATCACTTGTGCTGCTAATGTGGTTTCCTTTTGTCCTTTAATTGAGATACAGGACACCTTTGCTGCCACCTCTCCTGCTGTCCCTCCAGCAGTGGTACAAAAGGGAGCAGATTCCTTGCATGCTAACTGCAGGATTTCCTGAGACCTTCTTCCCCTCTCTTTATTTGCACCTACCAGGAAGTTTTCTGTGATAGAAAGCAAAAGCAAGCTGATCTCTTAGGTGATGGAAGGATGAGATAAACTTTCCAGTAGCTGCATGACTCTCAAAGCACGGGCCAGTTGTTGATCACAAAATGATGGGGCTGGAAGGTGGGTGTGTGTGTTACTATTTCTGAAGAGGGTTTTATTTTCTTCAAGTATTCTGGATTAACAGTGTAGCATAGTAAAATACAAAGTAGAAGAAAATGATCCAACTGCTTTAGCTTTCTTAGTAGGCCAAAGACGGTGGCTACCACCATGCCCCATGACAGGATATTGCATGGTCCCGCTGATGTAGCAGCCCTAAGTGACTTCAACTGGAATCAGAAAGGGCCTTTTCTCATGTCTGAACATCTCTAAGATTATGATGGTCAAGGGAAAAGAGGGACAAAAATGTCAGAAAGGAAGAATATGGCTCATCAGTACCACTAGGAGAACCCACCATTTGTCATATTGCATATTAGATCTCCACAGCTTACAGACAGTTTGAACAAGGAAAGTTTCAGTCTCAGAATGAATTAAAGAGCAGTTTGGGCAACTCTCTGTCAGACTATATTAATTACTTTGCAGAGAACGATGAGCAGTGAGCTCAGGGTCCAGGAGAGGTTACTGCAGTGCCAAAGTTGCTCTTAAAAATCACAGAACCAGTGCATCTTCATTCATGAATCTTGCCTAGGCTGAAATATAACTCTCTGGCAAGCAGCTTCCCCAGCTAATTATTTGCAAGTAGAAGAACTCCTTGATGCAGGGGTCATAGATAATCTTTAAATTGCTGTATCTTTAAAATCTTTGGCTTGACTGAAATAGTTCATCAGAGCCGTGTGATTATATACCGCAGAAGAAGAGACACTGGAGGCCGAGGTGGCTGGTGCAGCGTGTCTGCCTGATGAGGCAGGACTGCTCCCCGGGGTGTAAGCCTCCTAATGCTTTGTTTACTCTAAATTTAAACTTTCCAAGTCATGGGGCTTCCATCATTGCCACTAAGACTCTGCTTGACAGTCTAATGGTTTGCTCTCAATGATTTTTTTTCCCACTTTGTGTTTTAAACTTTCCCTTTCTTTAATCCCATGACTTTTGGTTATGCATCCTTTTGTATTTCTTCAGCATAGATCTCCTCTCCCTTTGAAGTTGACCCCGCATACAGACTAAGTTTCCTACTGTTAGGAAATGTAGGTAATGTTAATTAGGTGATATTTGTAATGCAGTTTTTATCGGGTCCTTCTGTTTGCTGAGCATGTTCCTGCTTTTTTGTGAATTGCTGTCTCTGGGCTCTTTCAAGGCTCTACCAGTGGAGGTCTGGTGAATCTTGCTGTTGTGTGAACATCCCAGCCCACTGCTGCCTGCCCTGCTGCCCTGCTGGTGTTTACTACTCCCATAGTAGAGCTGGTGAAGGGGAATGTGTGCTCAGTTTTCAGCTCTTTATTTCAGTCTCGTGTATTAATGTGAGTCACCAAATGTGTGGGCATAGTTCCCTCCTGCTGACTCTGCTGTGAGCGTTGTAAGGTCCATGGGAGAGTGATAAGAGATAGCTAGTAGAGTACTAAAACCTGTCATAGATCAGCAGGCAGGATGCAGGGCCTTTGATCTCTTCTTCTTGTGATGCACAGATAGAATGGGGTAATTTGGACAGCTGAATTACTTTCTACCGGAGCAGGCTGGGAAGGTTGCTTGATGAAGCCGTAGGCAGATAACCTGTATCTCATCAGCATGGATTTAATTTCCTCATGTAGTCTGTTCTTCCCTGTTACTGATACTTGGAAAAATCTTCTTGCTCCATGGACTTCAGTAATTTGCATGAATGGAGATGAATGTGCAATCTTTAGGTAATCAGAAAAAGGACCTGTAAATAAGTTTTCAACTTGAAAGGACTAAATTTATAGTGTGTTTTAAAGCAATACCAACATTCAGGGGTATATAAAAGAGTATCAAAATTCAAATGAAATGTGACATGAAGCCATTATGAACGCATTGGGCTGTGTGGCTTTGTAGGGAGAATTCATGCCACCTTGTTTGTTGAATTCACTTCTTCCCATTGCAAAACTTCATGGAGGTGCACCAATATTAGTGTTGGTGTAACTCCACCGTAATGGCTATATCTGGACTGAATTTGACCTGAAAATCCTTAATCATATTTTTTAAAATTACTGGTATCTTCTTGTGTAAAATTCTTAGTACAAATCTCTGCCCATCTTCATTTGACTGCATAAAGCTCTGATCCATTCATGCAGTTTGCTCTGAGTTATTCTCTTCAGCAACATACAATTTGGGCAATTATTTAGTGGGGTTCCTCAGTGTAATTTCATGCCTGACTGGCATGCCCTGCAGTCATCCTTATGTTCCTTTGATGATGGAGGCTGTACAGAGAGCAGCCCTATGGCAAAATCCTAGTTCCCATTGAGTTTCACCAGTGGCTTCTATGGGTCCAAATTTTCACCCTAAATGTGTTTAATCTATGAACTACTACAAGGGACTAAGAACTGAGATAAGTTTAATTGCCTTGGATGTTAAGCTCAGTTGTGGTTTATTTTAAGCTTGCAGGGGAAGCAGTTCTTGAAGAGTGATTTGAAGAGACAGAATAAAGATGAGTGCACCCTTGGGAATGGCTGAGGACAGCCTTGCAGAGCTCACATCCAGTTCCAGATTTGAAAGGTTGTTATCTAATGAGCACAAGCAATTACTTAGCTAATGAGCACAACAAAATGAGCACGAGAAATGTGTTTCATCTGCAATGCCCACTAGAAAGACATGGTTTTGAGCTTGAGGCTGCCCTTGCTTTAAGACCTGGGTCACTGCAGTGAGATTAATCCAGGGCATAAATCACAGGGGTTAGATTAGTGTTTGTTTTTCTTGAATTCACATTTCTTGCTCTCTTATCTCCTCTAAATCTTGCAGTTTCTTAGCTCAATCATGAACCAGAGAATGGAATGGTTTTAAACAGCCACAACTTCCCTCCTGAGCACTGGCTGTCAGCCCTCAGGCTTGATTTACCACGGGAACGCAATTATGAAATGGCACAATGCAATTAATGTGTCTTCCCTCCCCTTTCATGCCAGCCAGGAATTCCTCCTCCACCTTTTTCAGTTGGAGTGATTTTTATAATATAATGTAATCCAATGTGACTTTATTTTGCATTAGTCAGGGGTCTACCAGATGGCAATGACATGAACAGCTGATTATATATCCTGGTCAGGGATGATTCTCTGTGTCTACTACTATTTCTGTGGAAGTTCAGATTGTTTGTGGGCCTCTTTTTATTTGGTTTTGTGGTTGTGTTTTCCACCTTTACAGCTGACAGTCACAGTTAGAAAAACAAGGCAAACATAGAATGAATTGCTTAAATTTTTCCAGCCATTAAGCAAAAGCCATGTGAGCTCAGGACATTCCCTCACTTACAAGTAAACTCACAGCTTTCCTGGTGTCAATCTAGCTGACCATCTGCAAATACTTCAGAAATGAGATCTGACATCTGCCAGAGCTTTGGTGTTGCCTAGAAGTATGATTTTTGAGAGTAAGACTAGAAAACAGAGGTCCAGATTTGTAAGGGCCCCTGTAAACACCAGATGCACAGAAGTGTGCCTGCAGTGGATCATCTTGTCACATATGATCTGTGGAGTCACTGTGTGGCACAGTGTTTAAGAAGATGCTGGTATATAGCACATACTGATGAAAGCATTGGGGAGGAAGATTTCCATGTATACAAGGATAGGTAAAAATTGTATGTGCCAGTTTTGAAGTTAATGTTAGGGCTGGTGTAATAGTCAACTATTGCGGATTTTCTTTGCATTTTTCATGATGTATTTCACTGAGCACTGAACGTATTTTTTTTTATTTTACTCTTTATGGATATATTTCATTATGCCTAAGACTACTCAAACACTGCAGGAAATCAGAAATGTGAATGATTTTTTTTATATTTTCAGGAAAATCGTTGCCCTTCAGAGGGAGGCACATTAGAAATATGTGAATGAAAAGGAAATATTGATTTCTCTCCCTCTGTGAAATAACTTCTCAGAGTCATGGCTATTATCAAATTAAATTGAAACTGTAGCTAAACACTAAAACAAATTAGTAAAATGCATATTCAGCCTCAAGAACACTTCCTTTTTTCTATGATCTCGCAATGGGATAGATTGCTTTTGCTCCTTAATTTAGGTACAAACTCCTCCCTAGGGCTTTGTGTTACTTTGCATACTGCAGGAAGTAAACCCAGGAGGTTTTACTTATGTGGAATATATGGAGTAAGCAAGACGTAATGAAAGTTAGAGCACAGCAAGAAGGCAACATGTGAAGGCTGCCCATGTTCATTGTTCTCTGAGGTTGGTAAGTAACTGCCTTTGCTCTTGGTGCTGGGCCTAAGGACAGATGAACAAGTCTTGCTTAGGCATGGAAGCTGAGGTTTCCAAAGAGGCTTCCTGTTGGCCTAACTCAGTCTCTGATGAAACCCAGAGTGGTTTTCCCACTGGTTTTAATAGCACCTATTACACAATGCTAAAAGGCTTTTGAAAATCCCACCCATCTGCTATGAACAGGTTAATTGACCAAAAATCTGAGTCTGCTGCATTTGAGGAGAGAGAGCTTCCCTTGTGGGAAAGAAAACATTTGGGGTGCTGCTTCTTTCTGTTTGCTTCTTTGGGTGCTTGCTCTTTGCACTGCTTGGGTGTAAACACTCATAGCTTTCTAGGACCAGGAAATCCTTTCAGGTCCACAGTGATTTGGAGAGGATTTCTCTCCATATATGAAGCACTGAAGAGTTGTTCCAGTCGTTCTTTGCCTTTTGAGATCAAAAGAGGTGTCTGCGTAGAGGCCTCACTTAAATTCCTTTTGCAACTCATTGGATTTTGCATTAAATTAAATTTCACATGCTGAGTGAGCAGTCAACTCTTATGAGCCTAGAGAAAAGAATATGCTGTTTCTATGGATTTTAATGTGACGGTCAAGTTGGGGCTAACACTCCCAGGCACCTCCTTCAGTGTTCACCTTTTGGCCTTTCCATGCTAAGCCCTGTATTTTGAAACAAAATGCCTGCATTTTATTACCTTTGTAAGTGGAAAAGAACAGCATATGTTCTCTGCTCGCTAGAAAAGGCCTGAACTGTCTTGTTTTGAACTTTAAAATGAAGGTCAGACTTGAGGTAGGCATGAATTCTTGCATGTGTCAGCCCAAAAGGTGAAAGCTTAGGAAGTTATGAGCGACCACAAATAAGGCAGTTTCAAATTGCACTTGAAACTGGAACAGCTGTTGTTTCTGGTGCTCGGAGGTTGACATTCAGAGTTATAATGCTAAAGATTATATATATTACATTCAAGGAGAACACAAAAATAGAGAGTAGTCGCTGAGGCAGAGAGAAAATTCGTTTGGGTGGTGCATGGTAGAGAGGGAACAGCCTTTGTGTTAATGGCACAGGGATGAGATTGTGGGAAAGACCAAATATTGAGGTAGGTGTAAGAAAAGGGAGTAGGGTGAAGACAAAAGAGACCAGGGGAGTCTGGGGGAATTTCTGAGAAAGGATTTTCTAGCACCTCCTTGGAAGTGAAAATTAATTGTTTTGGGACTAGAATTCACAGGTCTGCGTCGCAGGGACTTAACGAGGCTGGTGGATTACCTCGCTCTGTGGTCTCAAAATGCTCTGACAGGTTCATGTGTGTCAGGCAAACGTTATGGTAATTTTGGTGTTTTAGGGGCTCTACAGGAATACATAAATACCACCTAAGCCATCCAGCTGAATTTTAAACTTACTTACTGCCCCACTTAATAATATTTACCCCCCCCCCCCCCCCCCACTACTTTAGGGGATCACAGGGTTAAAAGAAATCATTAATCATCTTTAATGAAGCTATTTTCTAGCAGGATACAGAATGTCTTGCCCCTGTGGATTCTGAGATGGAGTTTTTATGAATGTTATGAATGGGGAAGTGGGGAGTGAGCGCTAGGGGGAAAACAGTGCAGAAATGGAGATAGGACCCAAGATGCTGGCGGTGGGATGACTGTCTGACTTGCACGCCCTTGTTGACTTCAGCTAAAAGGAACGCGATAGTCATGGGGGAAGAGGATTGAGTCCTATTAAAAACTGACTAAGTTGGCTGTATAACAGCATTTCCACCACAACTACTAATTACTGGAATACCAGCCATTGCCAAAGCTTTTATATAACTGAGACAAGAGCTCTCTTGAAAGCTGTGGTTGAAATTGTGCATCTCTAGAGAAATCCAAAACAGAATAGTGGTGGCAGAGTCTGTGTCTCTGCTTTTAACTCTCAAGGTTGATGCACATTCTCAAAGCTGCTTTTCCTGGGACAGTGCTGCCTTATGCTATGATTAAATTGCATGCAAATCTGTCAAAATCTCTGTGACCATCCCAGTGCAAATTTCCTCCTTTTGCATACATGAAAGAGAAAGAAATCACGCTGCTTCAAACAGTGCAAGGTTTAGTCCTCTCCTAGCCTGTGGCTCCTGTGGTACTCACTGCGCTGAGCACCATTGTCTGCCTTGTCCTGGGGCTGGTTGAGGAGGCAAGGATGGCCTTGACATTCTCCAGCTTGTCTCCGTTTGACGATCCCTTTGGTGGAGATACTGAAGTGCTTTTGTTTCTCTGTTTCTTGTGTGCATCCCTGGCTGCAGAAGATGCTGGATGAGTGTCAGGACAGGCGGAGCTGCCAGTTTCTCGTCAATAGTCGGCTGTTTGGTGCAGATCCATGCCCTGGAACCGGCAAGTACCTCATCGTGTGGTACAAGTGCAGACCAAGTAAGTATCTCACTATCAAATCTGTTTGCTCTGGTGACACCAAAGCATTTTGTTATTTAATACTTGCCAGAGAGGCTTCCTGGAACATTTTGTTCCCTTCCCCCTTTATTTCTGGTGTAACCCCGTAGGTGCAGACCATTTCCCCTCTTCTCCTCACTTGCTGCCTTGCTGGGATGGTGCTGCTCCAGCTCCTTCCTCCTTGCTGGCAGCCTGAGTTGCAGATTGTTTTTGCAGGTGCCAGTGAAAGCCTTTGCCAATGCTGAGCTCACACTGTCGGCGGTGGGTGGGCTGCTCCTGCTCTCATCTGCAACCACCCTCCTCCTGTCCCAGTGGGCTAGTGGGACTTGTCCCCTCTCCGTCTGCCCCTCCAGAGGGAGTGGGAGCTCTTTATGTGGGCAAAGACTTCGGACCTGGTGCCTAAGGCAGACACTGAAGATGGTGGTGCAACTGGAAGCTCACCTGCCCACACCGTGTCATAAGACAGCTTTTAATTGTTCACAGATCACACTGGGAAATATTAACCTGTGTTTTGCCTGATCTCATTATCTGTGTTTAAATTAAATGAGGCTGGTGTCTGGATACTGGGAGTGCTGCAGAGAAGTAAACCTGGTGTGACTTTGGCCCAGGACAACCTACACCCTCTTGACCAATTCCTGGCCCCACCGGGGACGTTAGCACAGCCTGGGCAATGTTCTCCATCTGTGCTTTGGAAGCAGACACGTAAGTTTGGAGACAGATAGGGTTTGGTGGTGGCTAAACTGTGACAACTGATTTCAGCCAGTGAACAGAACCTGACTCTATTTGAACTAATAGTCTGGACATGGTATTTCAGGCCAGCCTAATCCCAAGCCTTTTAGAAGACATAACCAACATGGTTCTAGCATCACATCAGCAAAATTTTTGGGGAAGAAATAAAAAAAAAGTTTGCATAGGGAAGAAAAACATATCTGATTTCAGAAAAAGTTTGAAACAAAAGCAGAAACATTCAGCCTCTGTCAGCAGCATAGAGGAAGACTTTTTGCCCCAGCATGTAGAGACCTGTGCTAATGAAGTGAAGGGATCTGGCAAGATCTGTGAGGAATTCAAATGAAAAGTAGGTAATGGAGCACCTGCATTTGTTGTGGGGTTTTTGCAAGTGATTGTAACATCCCTTGTTGGGTGAGAAACGTGTCTCTGAGAGAGGGGTGATTAGCAGGGTGTTCTGACGAGTCCTCTTGAACTTGCAGGTTTTGTATCAAAGCTTGCTTGAAAACTCTGAGAATTGAGGCCTATGCTGAACTTCTGAAGGTACTTCAGGATCCCATCTGTGCATAAATGTTTATGACATTCTTTTCTAATTACAGATATGCTAGAAAAGAAGGAGTTTGTGTGTGTGCTGGGTAGGTGATTTTCCTGAAAGAGACCAGGGGAAGCAGTTTGAAAACATTTCCCCAAGACATTTTTCAAGCAGTGCCAATTTTGCAGGGTGAAACAGGGTAATCTGACACAAATTACTGTTTCTTAGTTACAGGGCAAACTTTTAATCAGAACCCACTAGATTAATAAAAAGATTTGAAATATGTGAGGATTAGCTTTGCACAGAGATACCAGGACATGGTCAATCTTTCCATGATGATTCAAAATGTTAATTTTTATTCTCACAAACAGAATCTAGTGCTCACAAGCCCTTCCACCTTTCTGTAAGGAGAAGGTTAATGAAGGGACTGAAGAAAGATTGATCCATAGAATGCAAAACACAGGACCATGAAAAATTTTGGTGGGATTTTTGGGTTATTGAGTATTGTTTACAAGCTGCAAATTAATATATGTTTAAGAGATGATCCCAAAAGCTGCGGTCCTGTGAAGTGTTGAGATCTGCTTCAGAAAGTCTGAGCACACGTAATGTCACCAAAGGGCACCAGGGAGTCGTTATCGAGAGCTCACTGCCAGGCATGTAGTTCAATCCATAACTTTATCAAAAGACAAATGCAATTTTTTGGGTTCTGTTCCTGAATTTGTCCTTCTTAATAGTAGACATGACAGAAGTACTTTAGTAAGGAGCTATTTAAGGTCTGAATTATCCTCTAGAGTCATCTATTTCTTTCCTTTGCTTATTGAGGGAGCCTGATGTGACCATGCTACTGAACTAGGTGCCTTTGTTAAGTGCCTACCTAGGTAGAATGAATGTGACTTTTCCTGTGTACAGATATGAGAGGTGCTTTGGGAAGTGGTTTGCAGAGTTTGGACAGGACGTCTTTATTATAAAATAAGGATGCCCAAGCTCTCTGAGTCATTCTGGACCCTCAAAAGGCCCCTAAATAGAGGTAGTTATCTATAAAGAAAGACTTCCTTGAAAGAAAGCAAAACTGAAGTTAATGGGATTTATATGTACCTTCACTGAAGAATAACTAGATGGTGCAGTCATTCCCTCCAGCCACTGTCACTGCAGTTATGCCTCTCTGACGTTACGTTGCATTTGAAATCTAGTGGTTTTGATGCTTGCTGGCTGTATGGGGTTCACTCAGGTCAAGGGTCTATTTTGGTTTCTCATGGGCGGAATTTCAAGGTGATGGAGGACACTAAATCATGCTGAAGCTGAAAGCCCCAGATTTTCCAACTGGTGGGGCTACGCAGAGCAGGGCAACGTGGGGCAATCTCTACTGCCTAATCTCTTCAAGACTGATTTTGCTGGAAGCAGGGAAGACTTGTGCAGGGCTGTTGTGGTTCACCTCCTCTAGGAATTAAAAGAAATAGTTCAGAGAAGTGTGTGCTTTTTTGGGAAGTCTTGTGCTAATCATGGTCCCCTCTGATCCAGTGAATGGAACTGGGGTCTAGTGAACACTCATCGTGTGTGTACAGGACTCAAATATGTGCATGGGACTGCTTTTAACTGTCAGGTGCTTTGGCAGTCCTGAGTCTTCTCTGTGCCTATAAATAAATAAATACACTATATGTGTGTATACTTTTAATTTTAAGATACAGAATGCTTAAGGAGATCAGAAATAATCAATAAAATGTTCTATTCTGTCTCAGTTTGAGGCAAGTGAGACTTATTTATTGCTGCTATGTGATTTGAGGGCCAAGGTTCATCAAAATGTATAGATGCTTAGCTTTTATTTTCTTTTCCCATAGCAGGTGGGCCTGAGTTTCTGATAGGCACCAACTTTTGGGAAGATGTTCAGAAGTACTGTACTGTGCTCAGCAGATCACAGCTATGACTTATGCTTCTAAACTTGGAGGTGCCTCTGCAAATCATCCTGCTATCAACAGCCTCAATAGCAAGCCCCCAGAGGGTCACTGCAGGTCAAGGTTGGGAAATGTTGCTATAGCAGTGAAACCTGAAGTTGTTCTTTGCGAGTGTAGATGTAGTCTGGCATTTAACACTGGCTGGGGATGGTTTCCAGTGAGAAGTCTGGATACAGCCAACGTGTTTTAGAGGCTTAAAAAGTTGATGAGAATGGCTGTGGGCTGTCCCATGACAACTGGGACATGTCTTATTGTCCCATGTCTCTGTCCCATGTCTCTGTCCATGTCCCATATCAGAGAACTGGCACATTTAATTTATCAGGGCCAGTGTAGCCAGAGATACACATCCAAAGCACACTGAAGCCTAGGATCAAGCCCTGAATACACAGAGGACTTCAATCTCCGGGGTACCTTTCAGGATCATTAAAAAATTGCACGCAAATCCAATTATTTTTCAGGTAACATGCTGATTTGATTTAGACCCATTAAGTATAATTACCGGGTAGGCTGAAGGAACATATAATTAGAGGGAATTGACATACTATTTAATTGGTCTAACATGAATTCACTCTAACTGAAATCTGAATTCACCAATATTATTCAAACAATTCAGTGTTTGTTTATCCCCCTTACTTCAGAGACAGAGAACCATGTAAGACCATGTGTTATTGTAAGCTAGGAAATATTTGCTCTGTGTGCCAGACTTTCCGGAGGGGCTGCATGGTATAATCCTGGCTGGGAACAGGATCTGTGGGGCTACCCAAGTCACGCTGAAGAAATAACTTCACCTCTCAGTGCCCCAACAATACCATCGCAGCGGATTTTACTGGGGTTGGTCACTGCTCTGGGCTATTGTACAAGCAGGGATTGATCCGCTCCTGCACAGCATCTGTTTGCCCATGGTGGCTTTTTTGGTTGGTTGGTTGTTTTTTTGGCTTTGCTATTTCAAAAGTGCCAATGCTCCTGAACAAAATGGGAACATAAGTGCCTGCCTTTTTCTGAAAAGGAATTACTTAAGTGGAGATGTGTTGTCTGAACGACCATTTGCTGGCAGTGCTGTCGAGAAAAGAGAAGGCTCTTACCCTGCTTATGTGGCTTTCCCCATGAGTCTCCCACACAGTGTCTTTCTTTTGTCATGTCTTCCTCTCCCACTGCCACGCTTGGACTCGCTGTCCTCTTCTTAGCTCTGAATAGCCTAAACTGCAACCCCCTGTAACGCTATACTGACATTTTCCCTCTTTCCTATTGGGCAGTTGCTACTTTAGCTTATGACTGCAGGGAGAATCTCTGTCCAGTTTTGACTGGGTTTTTAAAAATTCTTATTATTTTAATTTCATTTAAAAATGCTGTGTGGAGCATCTGGGTGTGATAATTTGAGGCTGGTGGGTGTGAAGCCTCCCTGTATTAATCATCTCACCAGTGTAAAAAATGTAAATCCAAACTTTGCTGCTCTCTCTTCTATTCACAAACATAAGCGTAAAATCTTTGGAGTTTTAGAAAGCCTGGATTGTGACCTGGACTCCAATTGTAGCTCAAATCCCTCTGTAACAATACAAAAACATATTAGTGAAAGGCACATCAAGGTTCTGAGAAATGCATCTGGGAAGAAAACTTGCATTTGTTGGCAAAGAGTGAAGTGCCCAAAGTTTCTGTGGGGTTAGGAGGAAGAAAGGGGTCGAGGGAGGTGACTTTGTTTTAGTTCAGAACCTGTAGCTTTGATTTATGGGAAAACTTTTGTGCTGAGAACCTACTTGGACACATGTTTTGAAGAGAGCAGGCAGTTATTCTCTCCACCATAGATTTAATTCTAATCTAAGAGGCCCGGTTAATTCTTGTGAAATGTCAGTGACTTTTTTTCGAACATGGGAATACCCATCCTGATGTCCTTGCCAAAACCTTACTCAGCTAACTATTTTTCTTAACAGTCCTAGGCAATTTTAGTTAGAAAGCCACTGAATTTTAAAATCAATTAGGAATGAATTCCCATTAGATCATCCTTTGATAAAAACATCATCATCAAATTTGCTCTATCATATAGTGATGGAGCTGCCATGCTGTGTCCCAGGAGTGTCTGCCTTTAGGTGAGGATGTGTGATTTTTTTTCTTTGACAGTGGTACTTCAAAACCTGTACAAACAGTAGAATATGGCTACTTGTGGCAGAGCTTTTCCAGCTACCAAAGGACTGCCAAGAGTTATCCTCTGTGTTGGTGGTTCCCACTTGCTGGTGAATGTGAAGCTGTCGTGTCTCTTGGGGAAGTGGTCAGATTTGCTTATCAGATTTCAGTTGGATTGGCTGTAAAGTATGGAAATGACAATTTGGAAGGGCCATCTAGGCTTGCAGTGAATGCATCTAGTTCACCTTTTAATTTGTCTACAATCCATTCCTTTGATATTGAATCTAGTGTGGTCTTTGCCATTGGCTTTGCTGAGGATTATACCTTTTCTGTTAAATTCTGTGAATGTGGTGTGAGAAGCCTGGTCTCATCACACATCCTCAAAGCTTTCACACTCTAGGCAGGATTTGCAAAATGCGGTGAGCAGGAGCGGAGGACTGGAAAGAACAGAGTTTTTGTGGGAATTTCAGATGAGAGCAAAGAGGAACCTAAATGTATTCGTGGTCCCTTTAACACTAGTGATTGATTTTAGTGCTGGGATAGATTGGTAATTCAGTAGTTATCAACCCTTTCAGAAAAGCATTAATCTCCTCTGTAAGACAGGTTTATTGGTGGCAGGAGAAGTTCACTGTATTGTTCACTGCATTGCTTTTTGGTGGGCCAGGCTTTCCAAAGCAGCTCAATGGAGTGAGGGCTGTTTAATAGGCACATCCTTGTAGCCCAGCCACCAAGGCAACAGAATAAGCCTTTTACCTCCTGCATTCATCAGCTTGCTCTTGCTTATCTGTATTATTTCAAAACTCTTAAAGTGGTGCAGGGAGTGGAAATTTATAAGGGCAATAAAACCTCAGGCAGCAAACGCTGTGATGATGAAAAGGTGTAAATAAAGGAATGTTATAAATAACAGAGGACAGATCCATCAGCCTACAGTCAGGGTCAGAGAAACTTTAATGCTAACAATTAATATTGTTTTAAGCTGTTGATGCGTAGAGATTTTCAGGTGCTGTCAAATAGCCCTATCTCTGTAGCACACTAATCACTTGACTGTCAGAAGCAGGATTAAGAGGAATGCATGACTTCATTGTCAGCGAACGCAGAGATTATTGTCAGTCCCTGCCCCCACAGAGAAGGAAACTGCTGCTGACCTGGGAGTGTTTAAAAAATAAAATAAAATTTAAAAAAAATCCTAGTTTTCTTTCAAACCTTGTGAGTCAGCCCTAACTGAGAGAATAAGGTCCCAGTGAAGACCAGGATGCTTCCTGCTAATGCAGGTGGAAAGATTCCCTGTGCTGGATTAGGTCTCCAGTATCTAGAAGTGAACCACTAAAAAAGACAAATTCTGAAATATGTCTAAATTGTATAAATCATAGAGCTGTAACTTTTAGAGATCCCCTTTGTCCATTGATGTTTAAATTTTTTGTGGGGTCCTAGGAAGAAACCAAGGGTAAAAAACCTCTTTTAAACCCTGAATTTTTACTGAAGGCATACACCACAGTCTGTCTATGATGGAGCAAGTGATCCAATAGCATTGCTGGAAGGAAGCTTTTGCCCTCACATTCTTCAGGAGATTCAGCCCATCCCTAGGCATTGTGGGCACCTGCAATAATTTTCTGTGCTGATGGTGGAGGCTCCATTGTGGATGGTGCTTCAGGTGTGATGAATGGCTTTGGTTGCTTGCCAGTGATCTGGAAGCCTTTACCCAGAAGAGCAAGGGGGTGTCCTTGGTGCAATTAAGCAGAATATACACAAGGAAACCAAGTTTTAAAAAATGAAACCCATAAATCTAAATCTCAACATGGTCCTACTGTGGTAGAGGTTTGCAAGCTCTGAATGACACATTTCAAGATTTTCTGGCATATTGGTGAAGAACTGTGAGAAGAAAAGCATGTACCAGAACCAATATACTTATAAACCAAGTTGAGATGCTGCAGAGGCTTACTTTCGTGTAAGTTTGGATCTGTTTTAACAATGCATGTAGGCCTCACAGAACAGGGAAGTAAATTTATACAGTACTTCTGCAGGAGGTCCCGTATATGAATTTATTCAAGACAGAAAATGTAGATGAATTGCTCTTCTCAAATAAACGTCTCTTGGAAAAAAAAGCAGAGAAGACTATCTTCTGTGGATTTCTTCAATATTTTTTCAATATCAGTCCTACATTTGGTTTCAAATTAATTACACATTTTCAAAACAGGTATCTCCTGATATTTTCAGCTTTTCATCAAACTAATGGTGTATCAAGCTCTTCTTGGTTGCACACTTGTTTTTCTGACTACTTAAAAGGCACTGAAAGTTGTCACCTTATCATGTCTCTGGGAACTGGGACTTCTAAAGCATCTGTGATGAATTTGGGAGATTTGGTAATTGTATTTCTCCCAGCTACATTTTTTCTTCTCAGGCAAAACCATCGAGGGAATACTGTGTGTTTAATTATTTAGGACAGTAGTGAACTAGCTTTTAATCTAGTAGGCCTCATTTTCCCATGGTTTATGCTCTAGGCAACCCCATGGATTATATGTAAAAATATCAATCAGGTATCCTTTTAATGTTCCTGTGTCAGAATTAAAATCACCATTATTTTAACATTTGGAGAAGACCGTTTTAATAATATAAGACTAAATTTTCCCTTTCAGCTATTTTAATATTAACTTCAAGCAGCACTACACCATCACTGGAAGACAACAGAGGTGCCATGAACAGTGGTGCTAATGAAGTCTTTTTCCTTCTATATTCAAGTAATTTTTTCCTTAGTGCACCCCTCCCATCTTTTCATTGCAGTAACAAGGGTTTTTACCATGTTTCCTATGTTGCCTCCTATGGTGCAGCAAGCCCAGGTTTCTATCCATGCTAACTGTCCAGGTATTACACCCATGCTGGCTGGCTGGTGGGACGGTGCAACAATTACAACCAGCTTTGGGGCTGAGTTGGCTCTTTTCTGGCTATCAGTTCTTAAAAAAATGTATAGGAACTTAACTACATTTGTCATCTCAATGTTTCTGACAAATGTCACAAATTTAGTCAGCAGCTTCTCAGGTAAATGTGAGGCAGAGGCTCATGCAGCAGAACCCCAGTAAGTCACAGCTGCTTCAAAAAGTCAATCCAAATTCATTAATGGAAGAAGTAGGATGAGAATTAAATTTCTCCTGGGCTCCCAAGTGTTTTGTTTAACCCTGATCTCACAGTCTAGCATATATATTTTGATATTGTTCCCTTTTTTCTGCTTAGATAACCATATACCTATGTTTGTTCATCAGAAAAGTGCAACTAGGCGCATCTGAACTCTACTTTGAAAATGAAATGTAGCAGTTAAATTGCAGCACTGCCAGCCTTTTCATAACAGAATATAAAAATGCAACTACTTCAGACTAATGAAAGTGACAGTGGGGAAAGGCGCCCTTTAAACATTGCAAATTGGATGGGTGCATCAGGAGCGTAATTTTAAAGGAATCTGACAAGGTCGTTTGCAAGGAGCAGTCTTCTTACTTGTCGAAATGGTTTCAGACCTCAAAACTTGGCACTTTTGAGTTTTCAGGGTACTTCTGAGGTTGGCAAACTGCCTATTTGATATAACACTGGATTGTCATCAGAGCTGTATCTTTCAGAGATTCAGATTAGTTTCTGCAGAAGTAAGCAGTGCACTCCATGCCACTGAGGGTAGGAAACTTCAGTTTCTAAAAGTCAAATTACAGCATCTTCACAAAATGTTTCTCCAGGGAAAATTGGAGTAATGTTAAAAGATTTCTGTGTGAACGTATAAATTTATGACATTCTCACTTTTTTATGCTCCAAATTAAAGGGGACAATCCTTTTCAGACCCTGGCTGTTGAAATGAGGGAATGACCAGGCAGCCCACAGTTTAAGTGCTCGTGGGGGAGTCAGAGGAAAGGCTGTACTTGAGGACTCTGGAGACCTTTGCTGTCTTGGAAAGGTTTCCTCCATCCAATCCTGCCTAAAAGGAATGCTGGCTTGATATGGATTTATTCAGATCCTGATCTGAATGGAAAGTTATTAGTAGCAGGTTCACATAGATGAGGAGGAAACTCTGGGACTCAGGATATGAGGTGGATGTCATAAATGAAAGGAAATTGGAATAAAGCAAGGACCCGTAGCAATGTGCACTGGTCTAAGGAGTAGGCATTTGCCACCATGAGGAATTTCTGATCTATGTTGACTTATTTGCATTTGGAAACTTAGAGGCCAGAATCTGCTTATATCTTCTAAAGTATAAAAGAGGAGACAAAACTCAAACAACATATGCTTGCTTAAGATGAAAAGTAACTAAATATACAAACACAGGAACAGGAGCGTGGGGAAAAGGTTTGAAGTGGAGGACTGACTGGAAAATATCCTTTTAGTACAGTTACCTTCTTCACAGAGGAACGTGGGAGTCAGCGAAAGCTCTCCAAGGCACCTCTGCTCTGTCTGTTTTTAGATGGACTTCTTTATTTTAATTTTGAGAGGATGGACTTAGATCTACATGCACTCCAAAAAAAAAAAAAAAAATCTCTGTTCGTGCGGAAGGACCTGGAATTAGCTGATTCTGGGGGAAAAATAAAAATATATGAAAATGAGGGTTATAGGTTACAAGTATGGGTACTGGATGGATATTTTAAAGATAAGCTGTTCATGGGCAGTCTTGTTGCACAAGCACTCTTGTTCAAGGATGTTACTTAGAGGTGTCTGTCCTAGTGTTTCATAGGTCTTGAAGACTCACCTTCCTAATTCCCCTAGAAGAGACAGTAACAGATACTCACTATGCTCATGTCTCATGGGATTAACAGGATTACTGGAACAGGTTTCTCAAGCAAGTTGTGGAGTCTTAATCCTTAAAGCTGTTAAAAATTTGAATGGACACAGCCCTCATCAAACTGCTGCTCTTCCTGACTCTGGTATGAACATGGGCACCGGCCTAGACAGTCTCCAGAGGGGCCCTCTGTCCTCTGTGACTGTGAATTATGTTCTGGAGTGACTACATCCATAGTAAAGAGTTTGTATTTCCATGATTAACCTTTATTTTGGCTTTTCTCTTTAGTCTGACACAAAAAGTTACTATATGTGGGGACTTTTGCAATGTAAGCATTCTGCCTAGACATGCACTGAAATGAGCAAGATTTCACCGTGAGGTGTGAGATCATCACCATTATTATTTGATCATGACTTCCAGTGTCCATAAAGGTTTGCTGAATTTTAACTTGTGACCAAGAGGTTGCATATTCCACTTGTGCCATCTGGCCCACTGTGTATCGCAGCTGTCAGCCTTGCGACTAATCCATATCTGATAGGTGCAGTAAGAGATGTAGGTAGGAAGAATGACACAGAGCACTGGAGATATATCTGTCATGAACACGGTTCTGGGGAGAGTGGCTGAGTGAGAAAGGGAGTTGTCCCTATGCCCTTTTTCACAGACTAACACTAGCCACCACCCAATAGTTAAACACATTCATTTGTCAGTTAAAGAAAAATAGGTGTTGGTGGAATGGCTGGCTATAATGAAGAGTTAGGAATTTCAAGGCAAGACATGTTCTTTGTTTTGGGTTATATGTAGTGGAACAGCTAACAAAGCTAGGATTGAAGGTGAGCAAGGCAAAAGTTGAGCTAAGGACAAGTTATTTGCTAATATGGGGTGCAGTTTGGTTCTGAAGTGGCCATCTTGGGTGCAGTCTCATTAACAGTTATAAATGAGATAAGATAGCCTTCTATGGCAAACCCATCTGTTTCCTACAAAATCTCTTTGCTCAGATCCATAAGATTTAAAACCTTTAGGATTTTATGAGGAAGATAGATTTCTCTTTACATGTATTTCCATCTCTTTGACCTGGGAAATAGAGTCAACTATTATGCACCGATTATGTGAAACATGCATATTTTAATGAGCAAAATTTCATATTTTTTCCACAAGTGTTGAAAAATATAAATTTAGGCAAGGCAGATCTCTGCATTAATGCATTCCATCACTTTGTTAGATACAAAAATCTTTTTAGGAGCTTTTATCTCTAAGGTGTTTCGGAGATCGAGCCAATTGACATTTAGTTTTGAGCTTTCCAATCATGATCATTCAGAAAATTATTGAGGACCATTGGTGAAAATGTTCCTAAGACACTGAGTAAATGTATTTACTACAGGTCAATCCTTTTATATTCTTGTGCACATCCTGCAATTACAAAGGGTCTTCTTGTTCACTTTACTGTTTGATAGAGCCAATTTTTCCACTAGAAACATTTATAATTGTTTTCCCTTAATTGTTCTAGCTATATTATAATCATGTCATATAATGACCTTTAAAAATGTGTCTAGAAAAGCCTGCAGCTGTTCCCTCCTTGGTTTCGCTCTACTGAGTTATATTTAAGCCAGTGTCTCTGAAAACAGGCAGTAATAAAAGGGATATTATCCTTAGCAAATATCTTAATCACGGTAAATCTCTGTTGCCCTACAAATGACTGCATGGGGGATTAGAGTTGAGTAAGCCATTTGCTGAATATCACTGCCACCTTTCCTAGGCCATTTAAGCATGTTTAATTTTTCAGGGTGAAACATGAAACCCACTAATACAAATGTTTGCATTTGGACTGAATTATATCCAGACTGTAACAGTTATAGCAAGCTTAGGACCAGATTGTGACTGATCTGTAGGAGGCCAGTTCTTCTTGGGAGAGTGAGAGAGAAAAATGCAGATTTGTTCCCAGTCCCAGCTCTCTTATATCACTTACGCTGCCTCGGTTCTTTTCAATATTTATGTAAGGCTATTATGGGTTGAAGTACTGGTAAATATATGGATGATGCTTAGCTCTGTATTTTTTTTTACATCAGTCACAGTCCTTACCATCGTCTGATGCCTGGGAGTCATCAGTGTCTGGATGAAAGACAGCTGGCTTTAGTTCATCCTGGCTAAGATGGAGGTGGCAATGCTATGAAGCAGAAAATACTTTCAGGGACTTGTGTCCTCTGTAGCATCACTTTCTATCTGTTTGTTTATCCAGATTTCTATCAGGTTGCCCAGAAACACTGGAGAATATCTGTTCTCCAGTGATCAAGCTTAAGGGAACCTTTTGGGAGTCTGAAATGCAACTGCATATTTAATTATTTCTTTTTCTTTTTTTTCTTCTTTTTAAGAAAGCTGTGTCTTCATTCTGTGCCAGCCCAGGGGACTGCAGCCCTAACCAGTCTGGACTCAGCCAGAGCCTTTGGAACTGGCAGCTCCAGTAGCTGTTTCCTAGGGCAGAATTTAGTGACCATGAGGTGGCATCTGTTTCAGGTGGCACAGCCCTCTGACTCCACACTGCAGTGTGCCAGGAGCACATCACCCATAAACTGCACTGGTTCCTAAGGAGTGTGCTCTCAGATTCACCTCCCTGGTTTAATATCTCAAGCCATCCATCAGGCAGCTTCCCCCATAAGCCCTGAACACAACTACCCAGAGTGGTTACAAGGGTAAGAACTATGAATGTGAGAGGCAGGGTTTTGTTGTTGACTGTCTCATGACTGCTGGACTGACTTTCATCGGATGTGTGAATGTCTGTGCACCCCAGTGTCTTCTGGGCTAAATGTAATACTAACTGTGTTTAAATCCCAGGCGAGATTCCAAATGACAAGCCCTGACTTTGAATGGTCAACAGAATTTAATAAATATTCTAAGGACCTTAAATGGGTCCACAGGACATGTGGTTAAGCAAATACTTGTTTATTAGGAGATGTGGCTAATAATAACCAAATAAGAAAAGGAAATTGAGTTAGTGCTTTGTAAGAAATAAGACCTTCACAGAGGACCTTGGCACTCACTCATTAGAGACTTCAAAATGGATCTTTTTCTAAAGTTAATCAACTATTTCATATTTCAGCCACTTCAGCCAGTCATACGTACTTTCCTTTTTCATGATACTGGTTTAACATTAACTATGTGTAACTTGTCCTGTTGCAGAGTTTTGTGCCTGTGTGCTTTTAGCTTGAATCCATTTTTTTTTTCTAAGAAGAAAAAAGTCTATTCAGTCTATAAATTTCTATTATACTCTGTTAAATTTTATACTGTATAAGCCAAGTTAAAGCTTTGATCCCATTTCCCTCACAGAAAAAACAAAAATCCTATGGGAGACAATTATAGGTGAAGATGATACCCCTTAGTATGTTCAGTGTATAGATGCCTTCATGGTGATTGTGGATGAAATACCTACATAGATAAAATGGTGATTGATTCTTCACAGCTGAATGAGGTTTCTCTCTCCCTACATACTCTGATGTTGAAAAGAGCTTCTATTCCTGATTCCTGTCACTGTTTTACACACTCAGCTGGTTGTGGGTTTATCCCTATAGGTATTGCTGAAGGGTGTGTGCTCTTCACACAGATTTTCCCATGAATGAGTTGGTCTTAATTCTGTCTTCATCTGCATGGGAGGATGGAAAACACTTTCCCATTCAATAAATGTTTTAGGGGTTTAAAAGTTTCCCTTCAGTGGGATAAAAACTAGGATCTTTCAGAGATTTTTGTAAAAAGGCTGCAGAGGGAGAAGGAAGATTACATACTGGAATAGTGTCTCAGGTTAAGATTCTCACCCAGATTGTGAGGGTTTGGACCAGGGTTTTCACATTCCAAGTGGGTGCTCTGATCACCGGGTAATAGAGTATTCTGAGGGGGCTACTTTTTGTCTTTGAGTAGGAATTACCAAATTAAGCATGAAGAGTTGTTTGTTCTCAGACATATTTTTTTTTAAATCAGCACATGCCTGTTTTGGTATAGTATGTGTTTTCTCCATGCAGTTTCTTCTGAAAAAATGTAATCTAATGTAGAAATTAACCCTGCTTTGAGCACAGGTTTAACCAGATGATCTCCTGAGGAGTCTTCCAACAGAAATTTCTCTATGAGTCAACTTTGGTGGAAAATTCCTCTCCGTCTCCAATAAGGAAAAATTATTCTTGAACCTATAGTTAGAATACAGTCAAAAGTGTCACATTTAAGTGCTAGCTGCCATGGGGTAAAGAATGAAGTATTAAACTGTAAAGTGATTATTAGCTGGTGTTCTCAGTTACTGAGTAGTTTGATGCATATATGGACTTTGCGTAAGTTCTTATATATATATATATGTGTGTGTGTGTGTGATATTAGAGAACCGGTGGAGGGAGAGACAAAAGTCATGTCTATGACAGTAAATGATACAGGGCCAAGGGAACCCCAGGCACTGGCTGATGATTATCTACACTGTTTGGTTGCTAGTGTGCTCTGTGACACAATGTTGACCTGGTACAACTAGGAGCATTTCAGATGAAATGACTGATCATGCTTGGAAAGTTACTACAGGCCAAGGACCCTTCCCATTAAGCAATTTGGATGCTGTTGTGGATTCATTCCGAATAGTAAATAACATAATCAAGTGGAAGGTCACTACAGAGGCTGGGGAGGTTGAGGTTATATTCCTGGCTGTGCCCTGGGTTGGCTGGGGTGACCATAGACACACCTCTTCACTTTTCTTAGTCTCTTTCACACTTGTAGATGTCTAGCTGTAGAGACTCAGCTCTTCAAAATAGTGTTTGTCTTCTGTGGTGCGTTGGCAGACATACATGGGGAGGACCTGTTCTAGGTTGGGACCTCTAGAGGTTCCCATAATACAAATAATAATAGAAAAGAGGAGGGAATGACATGTGATTTCTTATGAAATGATTGCCCAGTCTCCTTGAGTGATGTAAACTGAGTGACTGTTCAGTGTGCAGCAGCCTTACAAAAGCAAGAGTGTACTTTGCATGCTTGGGCTGACCATTTCAAGAAGAATTTGAGGAATAGCTTTGCATATCTTTATTTGCAACAGGGAAGAGCACCTTCCATTATTAACAAATTTAATATAGCTCCTACCGAGTCTGCCAAGGGAGAGCTGGTGGGAAAAAAAGCTATTGAGCATAATTATGTTTGCATTTGAACTGCTATGATGTAGAATAAATGTTTGGCACATAAAGGGCTGATCTGTGGATGAGAAAAGTGCCTAAAGATGGGCTTTTACCTTCCCCTGCCACAGGCTTCTATTATCACTGTGTGGAAATCACTCAACTGCCATGCCTCACTTATTTGTCTGCAAAATGAATTTATTGGCTATTTACTGGAACTGACATGTGGTACATTAAAATATGTTCATTAAATGTGCTGATAATGCCAGAGAGAGAATGCATAATGTAAATGATCAGTGCTACTCTATCAAATGCAGTTGTAAGGCTGGGACTGTGCTGGCAGCTGATGTGCACCTCTGGGTATATGCCCAGAATCACTGCTACCTCTGACTAGTTCCCACCATGGGGAGGTGAGAGGGCTCCCTCCACTTCCCTGAGTGCTCACCTCTGGATCAGCTGAATAATTAAGTGTTTGTTTCCTTCCAGATGAATACAAGAGTAAAGTAGCCTGTGAAGATGACAAGCTGAGGCTGAGCTGTAAGAAGAGCATGGTGATAGCCATTTACTCTGCTATCTTTGGAAGGACACAAGGAGGCAGCCTGGAGTGCCCATACCAAAACCTAGGGATGCCCATGATTGGTAAGCAGGGGAATGGCTTGACAGAGCATGCTGATCTGGGCAGGGTGATTTCACTTACTGACATCATGGTAGAGCTGGCACAGATCCTGATTAGGAAAAGCAGGAGTGGGACACGCAACCTGCCACGGTGGTGCTCCTGATGTGTGTGGTACCTTGTTAATCAGCAGTGAACTTCAGCATGAGCACCAAATTGTGGTTCAGTTAGGTGCCTCAGCCAAGTTACCAAGCTGCAGACTTTTAGCAGATTCATCAGTTTATATGCTTGAAGGTACTTCTTGAATTTCTTATTTGAATTTCTGTCCTTCTGGTGGTTTATACACTGAACCTCTATCTGTAATATGGATGATCATATTACTGGTGGATGTCATAGACCATCTGTGGTCAAGTCAAGCCTTGACATTGCATTTAAACTTTTACTGAATTTAAAGCAAGGGGTGAAAATTCAAAAAGCAAGTTGTTAAATTGCATCATGTCACAGTTGACTTCAGTGCCTTCAGGTAGCTTCTTTACTTTCAAGCTATCATATTCTCTTACATCCATGCATTAAAGATTGAAAAATTTAAAAACATTCACTAGAACTATCTATTCTTGAGCCAATGTGAAATTACTTTGAATATTTTAGACTGTGGCAGAGAGAGCAACTGTTTGCAGTGCAGAATCCTGTGGTCAGCATTCCTTATCATCCTTGTCTGCAGAGGTGAGAGGGAATTAATTGGTTTCCCAAAGGAATTGCCTCCAGAGTGGGAAAGGCTTCAGGGGGGCTGTACAGGGAAGCTTGAGCTGCTGCTATTGCCTGTACTGGTATCTGTTAAGCTGTATCTGGGGATCTTTGGCTTTACAGCTGCTGATCCAGTGCCCTTAAGGAGTTAAATGCTATTCAAATGGAAACATGTGAAGTGACTGCTTGGAAATATGATACGGAGATGATGGGTGTCAGTAGGAAACCACAGGTGGAATCAGGCCAGTCAGGTTCTTCACGCAGCATGGTGAGTGCCTTAGTTGTGTAGCTGTGCAAATCTGAGCACTTGCAGCACAGCTGTGTAGTTCAGGGTCTCCTATGCAGTCCTGTGGTTCAGATGCATGGCCGGAGAGTCACTGTCCTTTAATAGTTACCTCCTATCTCCTGAGGTGACCTGTGTCCCTGGATGTGCTCCTGTTGTCACCCAGTTGCCAGGGTGGAGAAGCTGAAATAGATATGTGTAACAGGTTTTGCCGAGACTTCTTTTATGTGGTGTTCGGGATGGGCTAAGAGTGTGCATGCTGGTTGCTGTGGCAGTTTGGCTGCTGGGTGATAACTTGCTGAGTCAGCGAAACTCTATGGGTTCCTAGTGTATACCTGAACACATCACTTGTTTGTCCTTGCTGAGACAGCAGAAATGGGCACCTACCAGTGACAAGGTACTAGCAACAGGACCTGCTCTTGAAGGTCAGTGTGAAGCAAAACTCTGTGTGACACCTCAAAGGGTAAAGTTTTACTCTTCTTTGTCCAGATGCAAAGCCCTGAAAGTTGTACTGGCTGAGAGCAGGGTGTGTGGCACTAGAAAATGGAATGGGCAGCAGAGGAGCTGGGAGAGCAAAGCTGTAACTAAGAGAACAAGCAGTGAGGTGTGACAGTGCGGCTGCACGTGCCATACCACCACAGCACTTGTATGCCCTGTTGTTTTCAAACTGGCCTTGTGATCTCTACAAATTGGGATGTTTGCCCAAGGAAATAAGGTGTTGGATCCTAGAGTGAGTGTAGCATGCAGTCTGCTGGTGGGATGAGGCAGGGCCTTCCTCCAGTGTCAGCTCGTAAATGAAACTAGTTACAAGAGCAGGCTCAGTACAAGACAATGTAGTGCCAAGCTAGTTGTGGGAATGCCAAGGTAGCTCTACACTGAAATCCAGTGCAAGGTTTGAAGCTGTGAACTGATGCTAAAAATGACCAAGTTGTTGGACAGGAGGAAATATCTGCATGTTTTGAGTTGCTGGGATCTCAAGTATCTATTTCAGCCTGGTGCTGCTGGGGTGCTGAGGGGAGAGGTATGTCCTGCCTGCATAACAGCAGAGGGAGGGTGGGAAGTGTCTCTGGAATGGGCTGGGATGAGACTTGTGGCACGCACCAGGGAGCGAGGCCTTCCCCAGGTTTCCTCAGGCATTGGGCACTGTGAGTGTAATGTGAAAGACAGACAGTATAGCTGTTGATGATGATGTTTCCCTGCATGCTGAAATTCTGAATAGAGGGTGTGTGTGTGTAAGCTTAACTACAAAAAATGTGAGTGAGCAGGTCGTCTTTCAACTCACCATGCTCCATCCCACAAATCCCAGCTATATTTGAGAGTGTTTGTCCAGGTCTGCTAGTGTGTTCAGCAACAGCTCACTGATCCCCTTGTCATGACGCTGCCAGTGCTAGAGGCAGTTTCTGCCTATCGTAACCTTCCCTTCATCTATTTGTGTGAGCTGACCCAATGGGACAGAGCTCTAGCGATGCGGAAAATGGAAGGTGAGTTATTAGTCCTCTCTTGGCCCCACGGGAGATACTGGTGTAGGATCCATCTGCAACCCAAATCAGTGAAAAACATAATCACACTGTGCTTCCCCATGGCACGCTGCAAGAAAATAGCCCTGCCTACATTTACAGCACTGAAGTGAGGGGGTTGTGCTCCCAGCTGCCACTAGCAACTGTGGGAGTGGTGCACAGAGTCCCCCAACCTGCTCCAGAAACTGTACTCCTGCCATGGGCCTGCCTAGCCCAGCAGGCAACTCTGTTCCTTCAGGAGCAGGTGAAAACATCATAGTTTATAAATCAAAGCTTTCTCTAGCTAGGGAACATTTCCCTGCACGTTTCCCCAGCCCTGCGATATGGGGAGGGCTGCTCCATGACAGCCTTTGATCCCAGACATTAGCAACGAGCTGATCTTACAAATATGACTGTATGAGTCAGACTTCGTGGCAGCATCCAGTTCCCGTAAGGCAGAACCCAGCTATGTTCTGCACATGGAAGATTTATTCTGTTTGAATTTCATCGGACTGATGATTTGTGTCAAGTCTAAGCCTTGGCAAAGGGCCTTTCCCAGGAAGTAGGTCCTGGACAAGTTTGCCGTGATTACTTTCATCCAGACAGCATGAGTTACTTGATTAGTGAAGATCTCATACTTGCCCCAAAGGTGGGGAAGGGTATCGTTTCTTCCTCTCCTACTGAAAAACAGTTTTGAAAATTTTATTCCAGCTTTTCTGTGAACAAAATGCACATTTGGGTTGAATTTAGAAACCTACAGTTTCTACAGATGAACCTCTTAAAGAACTGAGGTCTAAGATGCAGAGGACGGATGGCCTAAGAGAGCATTGTATATATTTCTGACTCTGCCATAAGGGAAGGGAACAAATAATATATATCATTTCTACCTTGAAAAACAAGACCTTGTACTCCTGTAGGAGTGTTGAGAGGATAAAGTCCACTAATGGTGAGTCTCCTAGATTTTTCAGAGACATTAGGTGCTCAGAGAGGGATCCAAGGTATCGTGACGTTGCAGCCCTTTAACACCTGCATAACCCAGCCATTGCTGTGCTGCTTTTGGGTGATGTAAGATCCCCAAGTCAGACTTCACACACCATGCCATGCCAGACATATGCTTTCTCTCTGTCTAACGTCTATACAAACATGCTTAGCATCTGGGAAGGGAAAGTTATTGTGAAGAACTCAATCCTATCCCTGTCATGTTAAAGAGAAAATCTGCCAGGATCCTCTTTTAACTGGAAACATGCTGAAACTTGTGTTTCTGACCGTAATGGGAAACCCCTGCAAACAGCTGGACTGCTCCTTGAATGCCTTGGGAACTCTGAAAAGCTCCTAAAGGAATTTGACCTTATTTGTAACTCTCTTAATAAAGCCTCCACTTCGCTGCCAGTGTATGCAGAGAGAATACACAGAGCATAGGGAGGTCTCTAGGGAAAGGGTTATTTGCAAGCAACAAACCATTAATATCCCTCAGCTCAGTGAGCCCTTTGCCCCTTTATCATGCTGTTTACAGCTGCCTTTGCCTGCATCTCTGAGTGACTTGTTTGTACCAAGAGAAGCCAGTTTTAAAAAATGGCCTTTTCCTACTTGTATTGGGGTGCAAGGTAATGATCTAATTAGGAGGCTGAGGAGGAAGAATTTGGATTTTTATCATTTAATGGAGCAATATCCTTGATAATATTCAGGGCACCTGACATATTCACATATATATACATTTTTACAGTAGCCACCCCCCTGAGACAGAGAGAGTGAGGTGGACATGTTCAGCTGACCTCTAACATCAGGATCGAGGTCTCCTTCTTAAGGACCCTGTCTCTCTCCATCACGTATACAAAGACCTCACAGCAATTCAACTCCTCATCCTGGGCAGAAGGAATCTGGGCTTGGTTTGGAGTCGGTGCAAGATCGTGGGAACTCTGGCTCCAAAGCCTAGCTTTGGGTTGTGGTGTGTGGGTTAAGCTAATAGTCTGCTGAGAAGTGAAATGTCCTTGTCACTTAACATACAAGTTCTCTCCTGTGCCTCTGTAAGGGGAAACTGAATGTGTTTACAAAGCCCTGAGGAAACTCAGATGGTCAATGGTGCTCTTTAACTCATTGGATCTGATAACGTGAGAGCACAGGAATGAGTTCAGCAAAGGACCCTGTACTCTAGGTGCTCATTCCCTGGCATTTTTCATTTTAATGCAGTGACAGAAGGCAATCCAACCCAATTTGTTTTGGTTTCCTCCTCTTAATGCAGATGTATACATGACTCAAACCAGAGCCTTCACAGTCCTTCATATAAATATTTATTACAGAATATAAATAATAGACCCTTCTAGTTTGTTTATCTGTGATCAGATCTAGCATATGAATAAGTATGAAATACATACAGTAAAAACAATCCATTTTATTCCATGGTACATGTTTCTATTCCTGCCAAGGCAAGAGCTGGCTTTAAGAGATTGTTGCCCCTCCAGCCGTGTGTTTACGTCTCTCTTCCGCTTCACCATCCATGTCCATTTTCCGTCCTGTGTTTCCATCAGTACAAGTTTGTGGCTGTGCTCTAATCTTGCTCTTAAGCAAAATACTTAAAAATAAAAGGCCTCCAAACTGTGGAGCTGGAGCCATGAAGGGTAGTAACTTCTGGCACTGATGGGGAAAGCAGTGGGGGAGCGGGGCGGCTGGAGGAGATGGGGTATCCACTGAAATCCGTGCTGATCAGATAATGCCATGTAGCACAGCCGTCCTTTAGCAGATCTGAGTCCTTGTGACTGCTACGTCCTGATTTCACCATATGGGAGATGACAGCCTTTAAAACAGCTGTAAGGCTGGGTTTGTGGGTCGGACCATGTCTTTCTAACGTGCACACCAGGCTTCCAGAGCACCCCTGCCTGTAAGTGTGACTCTATGTATGTTTCATTTATATTCAGTGCAGAAACTACCTTATTATGTGTTTAGCTCATGATTAAGAACATGTTTTTAGAGGCCAATCTGTTTGTATGTAATACACCCCACACGTATCCAAGTTTGAAGGCTAAATAAATCAGTTTCTGTTTAATTCACATATAATACCTCATTAAATTTAAATTGAAATGAAATTCCCATTTAGAATGCTAAGTTTAAGTGGGACAAAGCCTGCTTTCAGAAAGTTGTTTTTCAATTTTAGATACTTTGCATGTTTTCCTTTTTGTCTCAAAACACCAGGAGGTAATTAAAAACACTTTATAGCCATTTCTAGAAAACTCAAACTATTGTTGCATTCCCGAGTCATAAAAAATGATTTAGATGAAGTTGTTTTTATATGCACGCAATTACTATTTTTTTTTAAAAAATGGAAAAATCCATTCAAATTTGCTTCTGGGCAAGATCTTTCTCAAAGCTAAGGTTCAACTTGCTTTTAAAAAGTTGTTTACAGTGGAGTGTGACCCCATGAAGTGGTTGTAAATAAAAAATTCTGAAAGGAGAAATTTAGCACTAGGAGGCTCTGTGATGATATTGATGTGATATTTGAGGAAGTGGCTATTTGTATCAGTAGAATCAACTTCTTTAGTAGCTGATCTTGTAAAAGATTCCTATTGCCTAACTAATAGTTAAAAGCAAATTCAGAATATAATCCTAATAATAAAAGGGCGGAATTTAAGAGGTTTAAATCTATAGCATCTCAACTTATTTCCATAGAGTTACTCTGAATGAAAACCAGTGTAACTTGTTCAGAACTGATAAAGTTCCTCTTAAAATAATTCAGATGTCACTCAAGAATATTACAAAATTACCACGATGGTGAATACTGAGCCTGAGAAACAAAGGTAATGTGAAACCTGTGAGTTTGCAAGCACACCATGCTTTACTTTAGGAACCAAGGGCAAGAAGTGACTTGCAGATTTTGTCAGCTGTCTCTTAAAAAAATGGGCCAGTCCCACAGCTTCCAAAGTTCAGATCTTGCTTCAGCCTGGGTCTAGGTACTTGCTGAACTATACCAATGTTCAGGAAAATAGTTTTGTTGGGCTAGAATGAATATGAAGGACAAATGAACTCGGGGACTTTACAGAGCAGTAGAAGCATTGAGGGCACTATCTCTATCTTCTACTGAGAGAAGCAAAAGCTGTTAGTTTCTTTGGTTTTTATCTTGAATGCCTTACAATCAATGCTGCTGAAAATTAAATAATAAAATTATACTGTCGTTGCCAGACTGAAACTGCTTTTTTCTCTGAGACTTCTTGGAGCCAAGTTTGAAGCTGTCCTCAGATTCTCACTTTAGCCCCCAAACCTGCAAAACGTTATTAATTTGCTCAACTTTACACACTCTGAGTCAGTCTCCTCAAAACTGGAGCCTCCTAAGTTTTATATGAGTTCTGGTTCCAGATACAAAGGTGATGAGATGATTTTGAGTTCATGTTAAGAAATCAAGCGTTTCTAACTGTGACTATAGCATCAGTAATTAAACCTTCAATCGGTCCTTCAGTTGCAGTCTCTAGATGTGATTAGTTTCTTTTAAGATCATTTTTTCTTTTCTGGCCTACTGCTGAAGTTTCCAAAGTTTTACGAAGTGTTTGGTGAGTAATTTTTCTCTCTCTTTCATTAAAATGTACTTTTTAATGTAAAGCTGGCATTCTCTGCACATCCTTGTAATTTTTGGATGTAGATTTCTTTTTTATCCAGCTGTTTTCAGTGACATTGTGCAAGACATAGATGCTATATCCAACTGCACAGACGTGAAGTTCCTTGCTGTTATCTGTAATAATGATGATGGCAATTTATATCAGAAACACAGCTCAACATGATACCAAAGTACCTGATACTGCCAAAGCAAAAACCAAATAGAAAGTCCCTCAAATATAAAATGTCTCAGAAGAAACAGCTTGATAAGACCAATGCTGCTGTAGGGGAGGTAGACTCTTCTTGCCCTCAATGTTGATTATGAGATGTTAGAGCATTTTTCTGACTCTGTTCTGCACATCATCAGACAGTGCTTGTACCACAGCTGGGGACAGGGACCTGGAAACCAGAGTTAATGTGTGGGCCAAAGCCCCAGTGATACTTCCCATCAGTCCTGACTGCAAACTCTTTTCAACAGCCCCGTGGCTTATCAAACAAAAATTCTGCTGAATCTATGCTTACAATCTCTTCTAATGAATTAATTCCTTTATTTCCCTACTCGAAGAGGGTTTTCTTGTGCTTGGAACAGATTGACTCTGCAGGTTTTCTGAAGCCCGCTCTATTCTGGCTTCCACACCAGCAACCTTTTAATTGTTTTGGGTCTCTGCTCCTGCTTTACACATCTCTTCTTTACATATCTGCTTCTGCATCTTTTTCTTGTTTAAGGATAGTCTTTCTTTTGTTTTCATTGGTAGGTCTTCACATCGGTTGGTCTTAAGGGCTAAGTATCTGCAGTTTGGTTTTCTCCCTCTTGTCTTCCACACTTCCTATGGTTCTAAACCCAACTCACTTCTTGTGTCCTCTGTAGAGTCTTGTATGCCATGACAAGGAAGAGAAATCCAGTGTATTTCTGTTGCCCCCATCTGAAACTGTGTGACAGCATTACTGATAAAGCAATTATCTTCCCAGGCTGCTTACTGTAGAGAGAAAGTGGACAAAGCCCATCTTTATTAACTGTCTTCTGCACTGGCTTTTAAAGAGAACATCAAATTTAATGGGCATGTGCTAAGCTGAAAATGCCTGGGATTTGATATACTGCATGTGGTGCAGACTGGCTCATCAGTACTCTATGAAGACATCCTTCACAGGCTGGTAGGATGGGTAATTTTGTCTAATTTGCAGCTGAAGCAGAGGCTTAGACATTTCCAGCAGCTGTCACTTTATGAAGGAGCTGAACTTTTTTTGTATCAACCACAGCTAATGGAGCATCTTTAAAATACATGAGAAACTGTCCACGAGCAGAAGGAGAACTTCCTTCCCTCCTGTTTATGATATTCTCTTGCAGACTGAGGCAGTTTCAAGCCACTCCTAGGTAAAATGCGAAGGAATTTAGGCAGCCGCCTCACCTGCAAGGTTGCAGTTACTTTCTTCCTGCTTACGTCCTTTTTGCCATTCCATCAAAGTTTGCTTTCTCTTCTGGCACATGAGTAGATAACCACAGCGCTGATTCAGGCATGTCAGCAGGAACTAAATTTCTCTCCTCTTAGTTAATTGACTCCTGCATCTTCCATCTTTCATTCTGTCCTCTCTGCTTCATAGCTCTCAGCAAGTAACTTTTCCTGTTTTATTCTTTAGCAAGAACTCATGCTTCAGAGAAAAATCTTGTCCTCTGCTTGGGAGGAGTTTCTTCCTAAAGCTGTCAAATGTTAGTAAATTACTTCCCTCAAGGGAATATTTATCTTAGGTTGTTCCTTTCACCTGCTTCTAAAAGATAGCAAGGAAAGCTAGGGTTTTGCTGACTGTTTTAATTCAAGATGTATATCTGCTCCTGGTTCCTTTACACTAAGCCAAAGTGTGCCACAGAATTTGTCTCTTGATCAGGTACCACCAGTCCTGTTCCAGTTCCTAACCGCTTACCTCACATGCACTGCTGGAAATAGCATTTTAGGCAGTGGTTCTCTTTCTGAAGACTTCAATTACAGTCAATCATTTGGTCCTTTCAATACTTCAAGGTCTTATACTTTGCTGGTTGTAAAAGTAGAATGAGTGCTCCAATTTTTTTTGCTAAATTCACAGACTCAGAGAGTGCATCCTCTGACAAGTGGGTGGAGTTTTCTTCTCAGGCTCTATTTTTCTTTATTTTTGAATGCACACATGTTGATACTGGGGTGTGCTCCATGCCCTGCTGCTTTTCCAGATCCATGGACAACCTGGGGGAAACCACTACCCGACAGCCTTACAGCAAGTTAACACGTTCACACATTCAGGTGTACATGGTCCTGCTTGCTCTGGACAGCCTGCCTCATCTGTGCAGGAACCTGCCTTTGCAGGCTCAACATGGACGTGGTAGGTGAGTCTGATCATGAGGTTAACAGATGCGCAGATGTTCTCAAGCATTTGGCATATGCCTAACTTCACTGTGGGATTAGTCACCCATCTCAAAACTAGGTGTCTAAATCTATTTGTGGATCCATCTGTGATGACTGTTGCCTTGGAAGAGGCTCCAATCTCTACCAGAGCATCTGAGAGTTACTGTAATGCAAAAATTAAACTGTTTGGAAACATTCTTTCAAACCCAGATAGGTTTTGCAATCAAAAGCAGTAACGTATGGCTTGAATTTCAGATTTGGATGTGTCACCCTTATTGGAGAAAAACAAGTAACAGTGAGTAACCAAAGTAACGGATGTGATTAATAGGCATTGGCTCAAATTTCTTTTTTTTTTCACCAGGAAGGGGTAATAAAGAAATAGTCATGCTGGGAAGCAGCCTTAAACTGACTAAAACCCATTCATTGTGGTGAGCTTGATGATATGGACATTACATCACTGAGACTGATTCCAGTTTTAAAGCCAATGCTGTCTGCAAGCTGCAGCTGGTAAAATCCTCTAGCATGGCTTTGTTGCCATCTGATTTGGGTTTTTACCCTGTCAGAGGTTGGACTGATAAAGATAGTAGCTCAGGGAGTTTTATCGTACTAAAACTGGTAAGATGAATTACCTACTGAGGGTTTAGATGAAGAGTTGTAAAATGAAACTGGCCAGCAGTCCGCATTTGTGGAGTGATCCTGCGAAAGGGAATTCACCTTGTACCAGGAGCAAGGCTGGAGGGACGTTCAACTTCTAGAAAGTAGGGCCAGGAGCAAAGAGGATAAAGCAAGCTGATCCCACTCTCCCCTAAACCCAAACTTTAGTTTAAAATACCCTATTCCAAAAGCACAGCTGATATCTTTAAACACTTTCACATGTGGAAGTTTCAGCGTAGCCAGGATTCGTATTTGCTCTTTGGCAGTGTACTGTAGCAATCCAGCACTAATGGAAGCTGAGGGTAACTCTGGCCCAACCTGTGTAAGTGGGCTCTCTATCATCTGTGAGGTCTTAAAGCAATTTTTATTGCTCTGCTGTGGGATTTGAGCTTTGTGGGGTTTAAAAGGTTCTTGGCAGGGGCCTGTCTCTGCTTAGCAGTACTTACATCAGATTTAGTGATATGGTGTTGGCATTTGTGAGTGTCCTTTCCATATCCCTGACACATGGGATCACTTGTTTGTCACTGATGTCAGGATGGTATTTCATATAACATTCACAGTTTGCATTTAGCAAGCAAACAAGCACAAAAAAAAATGGAGATGTTGCCCTGAATGATCATGCCATCTGGTGCAATAAGAGTGCCACATCTAGTCTCCCACTTCTGAAGACTTAGAAAATGGGAATTTGGCCAGCTGAAGAGGACCATAGCCCAACTCTCCTCTACCTCCTTGATGGGCTTCTCTTTCCTGCATCTTTTTGAGAGGCTAACTGCAGGATTTGTGGAGATGAGAGCCTGTTTTCTTGCCTCTCTGAGCTCTGGGAATGGGCAGCTGGAGGTGAAGACTTCTGATCTGGAACCACCTCCTTAAGAGGTACTAATATACTGGGAGTTTTCACTTCAACCCAGCCCCCTAAGGACTGACTTATCTTTGGAACAGCCAACAGCATGGTGGATTGCATTGGCAGACTGGAGAGGGTCCAGAGGAGGACCCCAAAGATGATCAAAGACTGGGAAACCTGCCCTATGAGGAAAGGTTGAGAGAATTGGGTTTGTTCACCTTTGAAAAAAGAAAGCTTAGGGGACACCTTATCACCATGTTCCAGTATTTAAAGGGTGGCCACAAAGCAGATGGAGACTCCCTTTTTACAAGGAGTCACATGGAAAAGATGAGTGGTAATGGGCATAAGTTACTCCTGGGGAGATTCCAAATGGACAGAAGAGGAAAATCTTTCCCAGTGAGAACAATCAGCCACTGGAATAATCTCCCCAGGGAAGTGGTGGATTCTCTAACATTGGACACATCTAATATTCATTTGGACAGGGTGCTAATGTCTAGATCATGCTTTTGCCAAGAAAGTTTGAACCATATGACCCTTGAGGTCCCTTCCAACCTGGTGTTCTGTGATTCTATGATTCAATGCTATGCTGAAGTCAAACTGGCAGCCACTTAAAAGTAGTCAGAGATCAATATTGCTTAGTGTCTTCAGTAATGATGTGGATAATGGGATAGAGTTTGTAGGTGGTACCAAAATGGACAGGACAGTTTTTACAGCAGGGGGTAGGGACCTCGAGGAACCTCAGTGAGCTAGAGGAACCTTATGAAACCTTGTGAAGTTTAACAAAGTCAAGTGCCAAGTTCTGCTCCTGAATAACCGTCCACAACAGCACAGGCTGGGGATCAGCTGGCTAGAAGGCAGCTCTGCAGGAAAAGGACCAATGGGTCTCGGGGTACAAGAAGTCGATCATGAGTCAGCGGTGTGATCTTATGGTAACGGTGGCTAAGTGGATACTGGACTTTATTAGTAAAACTATTACAAGCACATCAAGGTGAGGGTTTATTCACTTTATTTGGCATTCCAGTACTCCACTTAACTGGAGTATCCAGTTCAGAGCTCCCCAGATAAAGAGATATGTTGAAAAACTGAAGTAAGTCCAGTGAATGGCCACTGAACTGGCCAGGGAGCTGGAGCACACAGCATACAGGGAAAAGCTGGGGGACCAGGTTTCTTCAGTCTCAACAAGAGGAAGCTCAGGGTGGGATCTTACAGAAGGCTGTTCTTGGAAACACATGGAAAAAATTCAAACAAACACCAAAAGCAATGAACACAAGTTTAAGCAATGGAAATCTGATTAGATAGAAGGAAAAAGTTCTTCACCTGGAGAGTGGTTTAGCCCTGGAACTGGTGCCCAAGGAGTTTGGGGAATATTTATCTGCGAAGATTTTCAAAACCTGCCTGGACAAATTCCTGAGCAACCTGATGTAGCATCAAAGCTGGCTATGCTTTGAGCAGGAGCTTGGACTGGATAGGCTCCAGATATTGCTTCCAACTAAATTATTGTATGGTTTATGTACTGCAGTCCCAACAGGTGACTCTTCTCCTGGGTATATTTTCAATATTAAGGTTTGCAAAAAGTCCATGTAAAAGAGGCTTCTAAAATCTCGGTGTCTTTCTTTCTATGCTAGGGGATTTCATCCCCATCTGTAATTGAAACAGAGAGTCTTCTGCTTTTCCGATCATTTTGGCTAGTGCAGGTTGAACTGGAGCATCCTGGCAACTGGAGAGTTGAGGATTTCACTAGTGATATTTGTCAATATGGAGGCCTGGTCTGTGCCTGAAGAAGCTGGGTATCTAGGGCTACAGGTATGTAGGTAAACCAGCAGTGCCAGAGCCTGGGCACAGATACTGGAAATAGATCTTCTGTACTGTTAAACTGTAGCATGGTCTGTGGCATGGTTCATTGCCTTGGTCCTGGGCAGTCCAGAAGATGGTTTGAGGTTGGTTATAGGACAGGGACTGAGTATCACCACTCTGTTTTGGAGGATGAGAGTGTCTAATACCATGGCTGTGGGTTATTCCACCACAGTTGGCCTCAGGGCCAGGGAATGCTCCAGGGTAAGTTTTTATTTACCAGT
Organism: Athene noctua; assembly: GCF_965140245.1. Classification (NCBI taxonomy): domain Eukaryota; kingdom Metazoa; phylum Chordata; class Aves; order Strigiformes; family Strigidae; genus Athene; species Athene noctua. Next base: position 9,174,585 of record NC_134037.1, on the reverse strand, counting down.
GAACATATAGCTGAACAGTATAGGCTGTACCTGGGCACTGTTAAAATACAAGTAGGGATAGCAGTGTTAGGACCTGCTCTGGCAGATCAAGCTACATAGAAGAGGCTGGGTATCTTGAGCTACATGGAAGAGGTTCTTATAACTCAAGCTATATCTGCATTGGTGAAGGGGTTAGGGCAGGGTCACACAACTGCCTGTAGACAGTATGATATGTTGTTTTTAGTGGGTATGATGGGCAAGGCTGTCCTCTCCTGGGAAAAAAATAATGCAGCTACTACCTGATAAAGGTAGTAGCATCAGAATTGTGCTCATCTACCATGTACACATCAGTTACTCTGTACTGAATGCAGTGAGAAGGAGAATTCTGCCTGGCCTGTGGCTGGCTGACCTCATGTCCATGCAACTAAACCACCTACCACATACTCTTGCTCCTCTACTTTCCATCCAAAATATCTAGGGGGACCTTCTGCAACTTGATGATTGGGACTAGCCCTGTTATAGCTCAGACTTTATTACCTGTTTGGGGTAATGCTAATTGGCAAAATCATTCTAAGGAACGGCGTAGCACTTAAACAGGGGGGATAGTGGTGTGTCCAGATTTGAGGCCTGTTGGGTTTCCTAATGTGGATGGTGCTGCTAAAGTCAATATGGATGGAGGCCACAGCCTACTCAGAACTGCATGGGAGGAAGGAGGTCATTGACTAGTGATGGCTAGAAAAGACAGACAAAACTCCTAGAAGCATTTTCATTGTACTGAATCTACAGATCTCGCACCTGAAGAGTCAATCAAGTTTGTTAAAGTGGAGGGCAGAGTCTGGAGTTTGTTACCACTCATTCCTCCAAAACAAGTGACCCAAAGGGTCTGGTGAAGACATATGCAAAAGAATTGTCATGCCTCTCACAGGACCAGTAATGGATAATTCCCCACCCTCCTGTCAAGGTAGCGTGCTCCTGTGCCGGGGGGTGACGTCCCTGTGCAGACAGAAAACCATCATGTCTGTTTTGTGAGAACAATAGCAAATAAAAAGAATAGGCACCCTCCATGAAATCCTGTGCAGTGCTTAGATTTGGTGAGTTTCTCTAACTGGACGTTTGTCAAAAAGACAATAAAGCAGGATTGCTGCATGCCAGATGTTCCCACTGGAACCTCTGACACTCAGATCAAAAATCCCCTAAGGAAGTTTGGGTGGTTCAGTATGAAAATGCTCACATGGGGCCCTGTTTTTTTTTTGTCATTTGCAGCATGTGAAATGAAATGCTGCCTTTGATTTGAGAAAAAATATATGTCACCCTCTAAGCTTAGTTTTCTGTGTCTTTCCTGTGCCTCTCATGGATTTTGTTGTGCTGGTTTTAGCATTCAATGCCTTTTGGGGTTCATTTTCGCTTTCCCTGCCTCCTGATTAATGACCAAAAGGGGTTTGTATTCCTTTCTCTGTAGCTTTCCTGTTGCTTTTAGCAACAGCTTAATGTTGAAGAAATGTCTTCTTGACAACTTCCCCTTGTGCTTGGCCCTGCCTGGACAGTGAAAGCAAACTATCAGTCTAGCATCTAAAAGTTCAAGAACTTGTCTGTACAAATCGTTTTCACCTTTGCTGAGAAAGCAGGCACAAACCATCTCATAAAAAATAATACTTAGGAAAGTATTTACTTCTGGAGCTTTCCATATTCTAAATTCCTGAGATGACAAACATTTCTACATGCATGGAATAAACATGCTTCTCAGAGTATTTCTACTGAGATGGTACAAGGTAACATTATAATTATTGGACCTCATTAGACTTCTTAGAAATACAACATCTTCTAAGAGCAGAGAGGGACACTCATCACCTTTGTCTGCAGAGGGGGGCCAGAGATGGTGACTTGAGACAACTCTCTTGGACATAACAAAAACTAAAAAAGCCTACCCAAACTCTCCCTATATCTTCCCCTCAAAATGAAACAAGCTGTTTTGGGTTTGCATGGCGAGGTTTTGGTAGCAGGGGTCTACAGGGGTGGCTTCTGTGAGAAGCTGCTAGAAGCTTCCCCCATGTCTCATGATAGAGCTGATGTCAGCCGGCTCCAAGATGGACCTGCTGCTGGCCAAGGCCGAGCCCATCAGCGACAGTGGTAGCGCCTCTGTGAGAAAATTTTTAGGAAGGGGAAGAAAAACCCTGTGCAACTGCAGCTGAAGAGAGGGGTGAGACTACGTGAGAGAAACAATTCTGTAGACACCAAGGTCAGTGAAGAAGGAGGGGGAGGAGGTGTTCCAGGTGCCAGAGCAGAGATGTCCATGGGTGCAGAGATTCCCCCACAGCCCATGGTGCAGCCCATGGGGAGGCAGCTGTGCCCTGCGCCCACAGAGGTTAACAGTGGAGCAGAGACCCACCTGCAGCCCGTGGAGGACCTCATACTGAAGCAGGTGGACGCCCAAAGGAGACTGTGACCCCGTGGGAAGCTCATGCTGGAGCAGGTTTGCTGGCAGGGCTTGTGACCCATGGGGAACCCAAGTTGGAGCAGTTTGTGAAGAGCTGCAGCCCATGGGAAGAACTCATGTTGGAGAAGTTAGTGGAGGACTGTCTCCTGTGGGAGGGACCCCACGCTGGATCAGGGGAAGAGTGTGAGGAGTCCTCCCCCTGCAGCGGAAGGAACAGTAGAGACAGTGTGTGATGTACTGACCACAACCCCCCTTCCCTGCCCCCCTGCCCTGCTCATGGAGAGGATCTAGAGAAATTGGGAGCAAAGTTAAGGCTGGGAAGAAGGGAGGGGTGAGGGGGGAAAGTGTTTTAAGATTTAGTTTTTATTTCTCATTATCCTACTCTGATTTGATTGGTAATAAGCTAATTTCCTCAAGTCAAGTCTGTTTTGCCCATGATATTAGTTGATAAGTGACCTCCCTGTCCTTATCTTGACCCACGAGCCTTTTGTTGTATTTTCTCTCCCCTGTCAAGCTGAGGAGGGGAGTGATAGAGCAGCTTTGGTGGACACCTGGCATTCAGCCAGGGTCAACCCACCACCTGAGCAAAACTGGAAAATATCAACACACCCAAATCAAATCAGTGTTTTACTCTTCCCTGAACAAGATCACACTGTCCATCTCTCTTACACCCATGAGGTGGGAATTCGCTTATAACTTTGAATGTTACTGTGATCAATTGCATTATCAAACACCTAAATAAATCTACAGGAATTCCATGTGAATATTATAATTGCAGTATTTTCTGTTCCTATGACAGTCTCTTATTTTATGGGGAAGCTTGTAGTGTTTCTGGATAAATACACTGGAGTGAGACTCCAAAGATCTGAGTCTTTTTCCATGCTCTGCACTGGTTTACTGGTGTTAGTCTTTATTTTTGTATGACTCTGTTTCTCCATCTGTTAAAATGAAGATACTGATACCTGTCTTAGAGTTCTAAAAATAGAAATTATTTTTATTACGGATAGCCTTTTCCCTTTGAAAAGAAGCCATCTTGTATTTAGAGCCTTCTTTCTACAGATGTATGGGTGTTTCTGATTCTTTACTGTTCTTTCTGGTGATTTCCTTTCATCAATTTACAATTTATTAGAAGTGTTTGAGAAATAGATACACCTTCATTGTGTAAACACAAAGACTTTTAAAACTCATGGAAAGCTCATACGTATATGCTCTCACAGTCTGCATCTGGTAAATTTTTTTAGACAATTTCTGACATGAATAGACAAATATTCACAAAGAGGTATCCTTTTTCTCTTTTAGAGTGTCAATCAGCTACTGCTCTCCAACTCATGATCAAGCGCTGCCATGGGAAAAGAAGCTGCAGCATATATGCCAGCACCTATGAATTTGGAGATCCTTGTTACCCAGGCATCCGAAAGCATCTTAATGTCATCTACACCTGTGGTGAGTCACGAAATTCTCTTCCTTTAACTCTCATTGGGGTATGTGTTTGATAAACAGTGGTGTGTGAAGAATGACAAGACTTGTACATAAAAAAGTTGTTGAATTTTTGGCTCATGGTGATTCTTATTTGGTTAACAAGGGAAAGCTCTGTGGATCACCTGAGTGATTTAATTCTGTCTCTTTTTCTACTCATCAGCTTGATAGATAGAAAAAGCAGAAAACATGGAAATGATATTCTGTTAACCCACTCAACACTGCCTCTGCAAGGCAGGAAAATCTGGTGGTGGAATCAATGCACTCAGTGGATGCTTACATCCTGAATGTTAGCATCCTGCTGTTTCATTTGATGGCAGAAAAGTTGTGGTTGTCAGTAGGTTCCTTATTACTTTGTTCTGTATTTCATTTTGTACAGTAGAATAAGACACTCACCAATCCATACTCATCAACAGTGTTATTATTATAGAAAATCACTCCCAAAATCTTCAGGTGAACATTGCAACATTTTCCTAACAAAATACTCTTATTTGGAAAAAACAAACAGTTGAAGACACTGCAGCAGACACTGTGCTCCTGAACCTGTCTAGTCATCTTGTTTTGCAACAGTGAAAAAATGGTTCCTGTCTGAGCTCTGTGGTATGAAAACAACATCACGTCTGTCTTCTTCCAGTGATGGTCATTTGTAGCTGATAGATTTGAAAATATTTGCTTCAGGGTTTTGTTTTTATAGTCGTTGCTAGGATCAGCTCAGTCCCTCTCTTTCTGTTCCTTTCTACATCCACCTGGAAGAAGAAATTCTGGTGCTATTTTGAATCTGCTGAGCAGATGATGGAACATGTAGTAGAGAAGGTGCTGGCTGTGTCCTCAGACAACAACAGGTCTGTGGGTCAATCTCTGTATGTAACTGCAGCATCCTGAATCTGACAGATACTATTTGAGATGCAATTACTATAGGATTTTGTGTAGTTGCTATAGCATGCCAGATGTACAGCACCTTGAAGAGCAGAGAGATTGATGCAGGAGCATCAGGCTCTTAGCTCCTGTCTGGCTGTTGTTTCATTTGGCAGGAGTGGCAGAAAGGTTGATTTTTAAAATTATTTTCTTCTCTTGGTTTCTTGGTTTTTGTTTAAAATGATGTAGCAAGAAGTAGCAAAGGGTACCCATGCAAAACCCTGTGAATTTTCTAGCCAGGAAGGTTTTCTTTTCATAGAAATAAAGTGAAATATCACTTTTCTTGTAAAAAGACTGGAGAGAAGCTTATGTTCATGGGGATTTGACAGAAACGAAGACAATGCAGCAAAACACGAGCTCCATAACTCAGAAATCCAGGGACAAACACAACAGAGCCCCATGATATATTTCCAAGAGGATATCTCCTTCAAAGGCCTCTGCAGCCTTATTCTGGCATTGTGGTCCTGGTCTCCAAGTCCACTACAAAAGACATTAATGATATCTTAGTCTGACCTTAACTTTTCTAGTCATAGCCTAACTGCGTCAGGAAATGAGTCATGCTGGAGAGCATAAAATGGCATGTTTTGCTTTTTAGTGGGTGAAATCTGCCTCATCCTTTGAAGGTGGCCATGGCTCCTTTTCAAAACCATGACCTCAGACATGTCTCTGAGCTGGATTTTGTGATCATCAGACACATATTTCTCCCCTCAAACAGCAAAATCCTTCAAAATGTGAAAGCTAAATAAACAAGAAATCAAATTCCAGTCTCACGTGCTTGTGCCGGACAGAAGAAAATCCTGGAATTCTTTTAATGACAAGAAAACCAAGCTATTTTTCTATGGTTTAGAGAACTACAGTGTAGAAAACCTCCTGTTAGATATCTCTTTGTTTCAGGTTTTTTGCATGCGTTATTGCTCCTCATATGGTGTTATCCGACTTTCACAAAACCTGTGGGAATGACAGGGGATAGGCTTTGACTGACAAACATGAGTGCACTTTCCTGTTACCTCTACCTAGGTACATATCTGTGTTCCCCACCTCTTGCAGTTGGAAACACTTGATCCCTGGAGCGCAGGATGTGGCTTTGCTGCTCTTCACTGGAGAGCATTGAAAGACATAGGGTGACCCTGGCATAGCTTGAGAAATGTGATGTGTGGACAAAATGGGTTTCTCTGAGCATCACTTCAGCCCTTCCTGTTGCTGCTTCAAATAGGTGACTTCATCACTCTGAGATCAAGCAGATCTCTGTCACTCCCAGGATGTGGCAGGAATGTCCTGCCATGGTTCAGTATTTTGGACTGTGTCCTTGGTCTTATCTGTGAGAAAAACTGTGATGTGTCCTTGACCAGTGTTACTGACCCACTGTGCTGCTTCAGAAGAGGTGGTGAGAGCAAGCATACTGATGGATGGGGCAGCGTGGGTAGGAGGGTCTTCATGCAGACATTTCCCATGTGAGAAACTTCAGTAATATGGGGACAGGGCAGCTGAACTCTGCTCTTGGTGCTAAAGCATGGGGAGGGCTGGAAAGAAAAATATGTCTTCTTCCGATACCAATTCATGAAAAAAAAAAAATCTGTTGAGGGAGTAATTTGTGAGGTAACAAAAGGTAATATTAATTGAAAACTCATGTAGTGTTAGCAGAAATCATGGGCCTTTGGCTGAGATGGACTTTGTGACAGGCATTAATGCTGGTGTTGGCTGTGTAGGCCAATGACTAGTGAAGAGCTAGTGAGGTGACCTATCTCCTAGTCCTGGCAGGAGAACAACTGCAAGTGTCTCTCAGGTCAGCACATTACAAACTGTTCTTCTGTGCCTTGACAGCAGGACCTGAGCTGTATCCTGGATCTCCAGAATGTAAATGGATGAGGCAATAGCTTTTCTTTCTTTGAGCCATGGCCAAATCTCTTGGAGGTTCATTCCTCCAGCCTCCGTGTTTGTTTGGACATGAGAATTCCTGCCAGACATACACAATTTTTTTGATGAATCTGGTTTTAAGTAAAGGTGTCATCTAATTTTTTGCCCAGCTGGGTTTTTTTTTGGAATAATTTGTTGTAATTACTCCAGCCAGTGGGAGTGTCAGTGGTTCTCCATATCCTATCCCTTTGCATCTTGTGTTAAATGCCTGTTGGCATCACTTATCTGAGAGAGAAATGCTACAAGTTAGCGTGTATGTACAAGATGATTGAAACAAGCAAGCAACCAGCAGCCCAGCAGGATAGCGGTCTGTCATGTGCATTAGGATCCCACTAGCCCAGCCAAAGGAACAGATGAAAAATCTTCCGACATAAAAACATTCCAAACCTGAACCTTGGCAAGAGGTGAAATACACAATTTTGGCCCAAAGCCAGATTTAGCTAATGGGACGGTATGGAAGGTGGTGTTTTCCAGTATATGGGTCCCATTACTGCATGAATAAATACTGCATTAATTATTTCTTTAAAAGGAAAATGCCAGTTAATTCTGGGAAAACACATAACGCATGGTGAGGCTGCTTTCTGAGTGTGCCAGCTGTAACTAGAGGGAGATATAAAAATCTTAGCTCTGCCTTTTCTTTAAAAGACCCTGAAAGTCTGAGAGGATAACAGCAAATAAAAGATTATTAATGCAACTGAGAAAAACAGTGCGATAAAGACTTAATAGAAGTCTTTCTTTCTTTCTGCCCCACCCTCATCTCCCTGTCTCCCTGTCTCTCTGTCTTTCTTTGGTGTAAAGCATGGTATTTGTAATATCTGTGGGCAGCTTGCTAGTGGTTTTGTACTTAGTGATAAAGGTACTGTGCTCCTGGCCTTTTCCTTTTTCTTAATCCTCCACTTATTACCTTCAAAGACTCCATTTAATTCTCTAGACCTCTTTCCTCTCTAATATCCTAGACTTGTTTGTTTGGCCTCTGCTGAAATCCTAACTCAGCAGTGTATTAAAACCTGCTGAATTTTTTCACACACATAATGCGACTTGGATTCAAGGAAGTGTTCAAGTGTGTGCTTTAAGACCCCTGCATAACTGCCATGAAAGTTAAATATTTTCTCAAATGCTTCCTTAAGAGGGGATGAGGGCTTGTCTGTGTGTAAAGAGAAACCTTATTCTTAGCAGTGAAAGTCAAGGGAGCAATCTAGAGTGCCTACTGTCCCGACTGCCAGACCTGTCTCCCTTGTGCAGTCAGTGGAGGCTGTGGGTGTAAACCCTCTGCTAAGTAGCTGCTATTCTTTAAATACAGCCATTGGTCAGAAATGGCCTGATGAGGGAAAAAAGAAAAAGATGGGGATTGTGAATTTATTTGTGTCTAAGCATCTTTCAGTGGGTTGGCTATCAGTCCCAACAACTGGTGACTTTTTACTGCCTTTGTTAGACATATGTTGGACAAAATGGAGGAAATGTGGCCTTAGATGTATTTTCGACATGAATATCCATCGTGCGTTTAGATGTGTGTGTGACTCCCGTTTGATTCATGCTTGATAGAAAAGGGTCATTGGGCTGAGAGCTAATGAACTGCCATGGTAACTCATAAATTGCTTGGAAAATCCTGCAGTTCTGCCACATTAATAATCCTGCCATCCTGCTTTATGAGGCAATAAGTTGAGTCCCAGAGGCCAAGTGCTTCACATCCCGATGAAAGAATTGGGCAGGTAAAGGATAAAGCATGAGCGCAGGGACAGCAGCTACTGTTGTTTTGTGGTGTCTGGTGCTGCTGGGAGACCAAAACGGGGTCAATGAGAGGTGGTAGAGCTGCTCTGGGGTGATGGGGGGGTGTTGACCTTTGCTTTCTCTGGGTACTTGGGAAAGCAGTCTGGCTTTTGCCAAAATGTTATGTTTAAATAAATCCTCTATCAAGTTGGGCTAGAGACAGGGTCTGTGTTAGACAAGAGAACTCTGAGGTAGTTGCCCTCATGGTGATGAGGACAGAGGCTGAAAAGCTGCACAAATTCTCTCCTGTCATCTCCAAGGCACTGTGCTCTAGTCCATTAGCTCCTGTGTAGTAAATCTATCAATGCCTCAGGCTGGATGAATGAATGGAATGGTCCCTTTTGCTCTTAAAATTTATGAATGCATGAATGTAGAGAATGTATTTTTATCCCTGCAAAAATGCTTTCTGTTGCTATAAAAAGCAATGTCCAGGATTGGCAAAAATTAGAAAAGGAGAAACTCCAGATTTCCAAGAAAAAACAAAAGCCTTTTACACCCTTTTGAAACAGGGCAATGCTGACGGGGTCTTGCTAGAAAAAGATAGTCACAGAATGTATAATGCAGTCTTCCTCTCTTCAAAAGTTGAAATCAAATTGATATTTACAAACCAGTAAACATTTTAGGCAACCTAGCTCTAGGGATGCTACACTGAATGTGTAATAAATTTGATAATGTCTATTTAACTGAGATTCTTGTGTCGTACTGTAAAGCAGAACTCACAACATGTAGATTTTAAATTCATGGCCATGTAGTTTGACTTAGCAAATAAATAGAGAATAATGATATAATATAATTCCATTATGTGACTACTTTCAATGTCAAGACACTGGGTTCAGAGATGGTTCATCTGTTCATATACCCTGTTTTCTTTTACTAAGATAATAGAAGTTTGTCCAGTGATTTTTCTATCAAGCCTATGCTGCTTTTCAGGCTATAGTGTATTTTTTAAAAAGCTATCCAGTCCTCATGTAATGACTGTAAATAATGAAAAATTCATGAAGCGGGATTCATCTGACCAACTGTAGACTCATAAGCCATAGAGATTTACAGCGTAGGTATTCCCATCTCAGAAAAATTCCTTTTACAGGTAATGGAGAGAAACAGCTGCTTTTGAGGCACAAATCATCTCATCCTAAAGTAGATGCCTGAAAGAGATGAAGTGCATATTTGAAGTGACAGTTCTATACTGACTGTAAAGAAAGCTTCTGGTGCTTAGCTGACATGCTGTTATCTATATGTAGGACCTCTACAGTGCAGATACCTACATCTGGTTAGGTGGATTTCAACCACCGTGCTCTTACGCAAATATTCCTTTTCATCAAAATTATCACTGTCCCATAAAAATAAAGATAATACCGGAGTACTGGGGTCCACTTTCTACATTTCACCTTTATAAATTCCTTTGATGTTTCTAGGAGCTAGGAATGGGGTCAATAGCTTTTCTGTTGTCTTTGACTGGCTTCCAGGTTTTTGTTCTCAAGGTCAGATTTGTTGTGGACTGTCAGGGACTGTGTCTGGTGGTATGGTAGAGGCAGCAGAGTAGATTTTCATTGGTGATGTGACATCTGTTGCTTGTTCCTGCAAGCGAATGGACTTGCTGAATCTCCTTCTAGCCTTTTACACATTTCCATCCAGGGGAAGGAAAAGCAAGGAGCTTGTTTCTCCTTTCAGAAACTTAGACCTCACTTTCAGAAATACTCATACTTCACAGAACCTGTTAAAAAGCATGTGACAGTGTAACTAAAGACTGCACCATGGTGGGTGAGCACAAAGCTCAAGGCTGACATTTTTCAGCTTCTGGGGCTGTGACTTTGTCATCTTTGGTGATGTTGTCTTGTGTTTTGTGGATGCAGTTTCCTCAACCTTAGAGAAAAGCAAAGAAGGAAACCCTTCAGTCAGCAAGGCTTATATAATTCGGATTGATGGCACAGACCACTTGAAGATCATGGACTACCTGAGGGCAAAGGCAAGATGCCATCTCTTTTGCTGACCTAAAGTGAGTGAGGCACATGCTTTACTGATGAGCTTGGTGGTACCTGCTGATAACAGAGACTATAGTAACTCTGCCGTCCTACATCAAGGAGGCATATGCTATAGGGGCAAAGAACTCTTTAGGTTTAATGTTAGTGATTGCACAAGAATGTGAAGCGTGAGTGACACGGCACAAGTTTTAAGATGAAGTTTGGTAAATTGGGTAATGGTAAACTGTCATTGTGCTGCTCCTGTTTGCTTACTGAACAACTCACTGTGGCTTGATCTGAATCATGCGCCCAGAAGAGTCCAAACATGTCTGGCCTGGCTGGCCCAGACACAGCAACTCTTCATTACCAGGGCAGAATGAGCCTGTGTCTGACATAGATTAGGGTAAATAAATATTCTGAGGAAGCAGAGCTCTGCATCTCAGGTGGAGGAGGAGCAGGTAATGCTGTCACCTTAAAGGAGAGGTTTGAAAGGGCTTTGATTCTTGCAGAGAAGAAATGGAGACCTGGAGATAAAAATCATTGCCTTGGGGATGGGGAGGAAGAAAGATGGGGCTGGAGGAAGCAGAAAGGGAGTTCAAAGGACAACTTTTACGATGATCCTAAGCAGAATGAGCTGTAAGACAAGTGCTGCCTTACAATTAGACAAGCTTTGCAAGCTTGCTGCTGTGCTCCTCCATCTCTGCCATTATTGGGAAACATATAGAGTTGCTACTACAGAAAAAATGTCCCATAAAGAGTTAGCTAAAGTGCTCTGCAACCCCTAACCCTCACTGTTCACAAGGTCTGTGCACCTGAGGCCTTTATTCCTTTTGTCTCTTGGGTTTTTTTTTTTGGATTGGTTTTAGTTGATAAGTACCATGGTCTAAAAGTCACGGGGGAGTGCATGAGGAGCTCACCGTGATGTTCCTGTTGAGAGTAAGTGGCTGCTGCAGGTCATTTTGTGCGGGGTTGTGCTGCTCCTGGCTAGGGGATGCTGGAGTCTGTCAGACTGTCATGGTGGAGTGGGTGATGGCAAGGATGTGAAGGACGCAGGTAGGACTTTTTTCATTCTGGTATTATCCACATAGTTTTGAAATTTAAGAAATGTTTTAGAATGGACCCAGAGTTTCTACTATAGTAACTATATTGCTAAACTGCAACATAACCAAGATTTTACGGTGGCTGACAAGACTCTGAGGTTTCTAAACAGATTTGCTCATTAAATGATTTCCTCTGGCATAAATACGCAGGTCCTTGGTATTGAACAGCAATTTGACAACTAGAGAACTGATTTCAGGATGGGAGTGGATCCAGGGGGTCTGCTTGGCTGTCCCGAGACCTTCATGCTTGAATAGGGAGGGCACAGTGCACAGCCCTGAAAGCGATTGTGATCCAACCATGATTTCATCTCAAAAAAGCAGATCTACCTGAGAATGATTGTGAAAGACAACATCTGAATGTAATATATCTGAAGGAAATCTTTCAGGAAGTCTGGAGAGCGATGAGTGGAGCAGAATTAGTTACATGGGTTACCTATGTGGTGATTTTTTTTTTTTTTTCTGTAAGCATAACCCTGTTGTATAGATTATTCTCTGGCATACTGACTCCCTTACAGGTGTTTTAAAAGTTCTGACCATGAATACGTGGTAGATATTTACCATTTTATTGTCACAGGTTCCTTTTTTACCTGGGAACCTCACTGGATAGCCTCATTAAATAGGGGTAGTGTTGATTCTCTGTGCCTGTCGAGACCTGCACAGGTTTCAAATATAGTAATTAATAGTAATATTGCCACGTATGAGTCTTCTTTACTGACAAGGCGATAGGCAGCCAGTCTGCCAGCCCCCTTCGTGCAGGAGACTGCAGGCTATATCCAGAGGAATGTCTCAGCAATGAATGGCTGACCCTTCATTCAGTGATCACCCTAACTCCTCCTAATTGAGGTTAATGCCAAAAGCATTGACACCTTGATGCTAACTCAGTAGTGCCTGGAGGCTACTGGAGATTGCTGACAGCTCAGCGAAACACTCATTAGATTAAATTTAGAGGGAGCATTTGACACCATGACCAATTAAGATATATTTGCATGGATCACATATATATTTGCCTTCCCTTTTTGGAAATGTATCAAGACAATGCCATTTCCTTGCACCGCTTATAGAAGGATTCACGGCTGGTGTCTTTCTGCGACCATGTGCAAATTTCTCTGCTGTGCACGTACCACTGTCCTGCTGTTTTCTAGCTGCCCTCTCTTCTCTTTCTCCACTTCGATGTGAAGCAAATAGGAAATTCTCTGGGATTTGGAAAATCCTTGCTCCTGACCATGAAAAGAGAACTGGAAGAGTGGGACGGGGAGGGGAAATAAATAGCAATTTTGTGAAAGCCACCAAAGATGCAAATATATGCGACATCCGTGATGGGGTCCCTTGGTACAATTAGGGTTTGTGAGCTGCTGCTGAAATAGAATAACAGTAACAAGCACTCAGGGGTGTCTATAGCCCATTGATGAAAGGAACCTGGGCATCAGATGTGTATTTAATTGCTGGGAAGTGCACTAATGTTTTACACAATGTTGCCATGCCTACAGGCCTCAGCAAGGACTGTCCTGTTCCGCAATGCATTCACTCACTAAGAAGCAGTCCTCCCTATGAGTAAGTAATTCAGTGGTTACATAGGCAGGGCCAGGCAGACTCTGGGAGAAAGCACTAGTCTCATTTTACACATGGAGACAACATTTACACAAGGGTTTGTGTCGTCGGAGCTGAACCTAAGATCTATCAACATAATGTCTTATGTGTGCATGACTCCATCCCACCTAGTAGCTTATTGATGTGTATTACAGGGTGAGTTTGTTACAGGAGTAGATCCATGCTTTGTTCTCCAGGTGGACTTTTCACCATGTAGTATTTCCTGCCTAATGCTTTCTTACATGAGATGAAAAGAAAGCAGCAGGATGTGGCAAGATAATTTCTATTTTTTTTCCTGTTTTGAACCTGAGCTGTGGCTCTCCATGGCCAAACCAACTAGGGAGGGAGCTCCACGGCAAGCAGCCATTAACACCCCCTGTCCTCCATGGAGGAGGATGCTGTGCCTTATATGATTTATGTGATTTATAACAGCTGAATGATGGCTAACCTGTGTCTCTTTAGTCATGTGTCACTGAAGAGCATCTCTCTTGTTCCATTTCCAAGTTCTCAGCTGGGAGAGGCAAAGTGATGGTAGGGCATAGAGGCTGACATTTCTGTGTCTTACCACTACCCAGAAACCTGCCCAGCCCCATTTCATCCTTCAGTGGTATAAGAGAATTCCAGAGAATCAGTCTTTTCCCCAACTTTGGCCATCTTCTTGCATTCCTGCTTGATCTCTGAGGCCCAAGGCATGGATATTTTATCTTCTGGTTGTATAGAAGTCTTGGAAAGGGATTTTAAATTCTTGGTGTCTGATCATCCCTGCACTTATGCTTAGACATGGGTAGGCCAGTGAGACATTTAAGAGTAGAGACCACTCAAAAGTTCCTTAGGTAATGCCTGCTCCTCAGCACAGATGACCTTTTGGGGGACACCCCACCCAGTGGGGAGGAGATTGCCATAGGACTTACACCCCAGCAGTCTTGTTCTTCAAGAAACTTTCCTAACCGTTCACCTGGCATCTACTTTTCCTACCTCCATTTCATGACCTCCATTTATTCAAAGTGTACGCACCCAAACATTTAATGCCCCTTCAGACAGACACTTCAAAATACTGTTGACAGTGGCTACTTTTCGTTTTAGTCACTGTTTAGCTAAGCCATTCATGTTCAGCTCCTTTAATCTTTCCTCATAAATCAACCTGTCTAGCTGCTCAATTGTCTTTTTGTTGGTCTTTTCCACAACTACCTATGTCTTTTAACAAACACTGAGCAGGCTTATGATTATTTTTCCCCTGGGGGCCAGCAGAGACTTACAATTTCTTTGTCATATATTAGCAACAGCTGTTGTTTCAGCATCATGCAGTACTAGCACCACTAACTGGGAAGAAAAGCTGACTCTCTCTCTGGAGTTTCAGTCCCAAATATCCTGGTGCTCAGTATTTCACTTATTTTCCCTCATTTAGGTGAACTGAGCCAAAGGAAGTAGCAATTTCTGTATGTCAGAGTAGGGGAGCATTTCCGTGTGGGGAAAACAGGATCATGGGGGACAGTATCAGCCTCTGTTGCTGGCTGGTTGTGTTTCCAGCCTTACTAATACAAAGGCCTGGGCCCTTAAGGATGACTGATACTGCATAACATAAACAGTGAAGCAAATCCTACTAAATCCCTTTAGAAGATATTTAACTAAATTCCTAACCCATGAGGCCACCCTGGGCCATCTCTTATCTTTGAAAACCATCTCACAGCTGCTTGCAAAGACTCTGGAGGCTGCTTAATCCAAGCAGATGGACCCTTGGTGTTGGTGCCTTCAGGGAGAGGAGTGAAGGAGGGAGGGCAGAGACTTGGAGGTCTCTTTTTTGAATGGGTGTCGTTCCATTTTGGTCCAAACCAAAGCCTCAGGGAGAGGTAGTTACCTGGTATGCAGCTCCATCTGGAGTCCAACAGACCTGTTCCCTAGCTGGTCAAAAGTTGCCTCAGCCTGTATACTCAGAGCTTGCAGTGACTTGGGAAGTATGTATCAAGGACCAGTCTGTAGATGGGACTTCCACTATGTAGTCCCTAGATCATATTTATTTACTTCAAGCTTTGATGAAATTTTTGTAATATTTTGTATTGTAGAATCATAGAATTACAGATACCAGGTTGGAAGGATCATCTGGTTCAACATTTCTTGGCAAAAGCACCGTCTAGACATGATGACACAGTACCCTGTCCAGATGAACACTAGAAGTGTCTGATGTTGGAGAATCCACTACTTCCCTGGGGAGATTATTCCAATGGCTGGTTTTTCTCATTGGGAAAAGTTTTCCTCTTCTGTCCATTCAGAATCTCCCTCGTAGTAACTTGTGCCCATTACTATTCATCTTTTCCATGCGAGTCCTTGTAAAAAGGGAGTCTCCATCTTCTTTGAAGCCACCCTTTAAATACTGGAACATGGTGATAAGGTGTCCCCTAAGCCTTCTCTTCTCAAGGCTGGACAAACCTAATTCTCTCAGCCTTTCCTTGTAGGGCAGGCCTCCCAGTCCTTCAGTCGCCTTTGGGGCCCTTCTCTGGACCCTCTCCAGCCTGTCCACATCTTTTTTGCATAGTGGGGACCAAAATTGAACACAGTGTTCCAGGTGTGCTCTGACAAGCACTGAGTAGAGTTGGATAATGATTTCTTTATCTCTTCTGGTGACGTCCTTGTTGATGCAGGTATTGGTTTCCTTTAAAAGAAAAAAACCCACTTCTTGGAATAGACAAGATATGCCTTTTTTTTTTTTTTTTACAGTGTATGTGAAAAATTAGAAAGAAAATAGATCAGCTCATAAAAGGGCAAGACCTTATCACATTTAGTCCCCCTCCTCCTTATCAACAAGTGTTGCCTCTTTATTTTTGAACAGGCATGGTACCTATCATGGCCCAGTGGATGGGCGCTAGCTTAAAGCCAAGAGGCTTTCTTCTTAACCCTGATTTGTCACCAGCTCTTTGGTTCTGGGCAGTCACTTGGCTCCCTCCTGCCTTGTGTGGTTAGGCTGCATGTCCTAGGGCTGTTTGCTCAGCATCTGGCATAAGAGAACAGCAGCCTCACCATCTCCCTTGGGGTTTCAGTTTATGCATCTAGTGCAGACATGATTATACAGATGTGAGGAGTCTCTGCTTTCAGTGCCTACAGTTGCTGTTGAGCTTCACTGACATGAAGTTTAGGAAAGATCAGGTGTTAAGCTTCTGCCTGACATATCCATTGTTGTCACAATAATTCACTCAGTCACTAATTCAATGACTGCCTCACATTTTTCTGACATTTTTGGTTTCTTCTGAAGTACTGTTATAGTTTTTGTTACTCTAAAAATTAACTAATATTAAATTATCTCCTCCCTTATGTTTTTTCATTGAAAAAAACAAACCATCCAGGATTATCCCAGGACTACATACTAACACACATTTTTTTAACATGCTGTATATTGATCAAAGGGTCTGACTTCTTCTGTGTGAAAGCTGTACCTGATTCCCACAAGTAAAAAAGGCAATTTTTTTTCTTCTGTGCTATTGGAGATTATCAAAACCTTCTGCAGATGCCTTGGGTATTGATGAAGAATGAAGTATAGGATGTCAGTGCTGTTGGGGTTCTCTTTTGAGAGGATGGAGCCACCTAGTAAATTGGAACTGGAACGTGCGTAATGTAAATTTTCTGTCAGATGTTTCTTAGCCTATTACAGTATTAACAAACAAATGGATTTTCTTTCCTTCCTCACCTCATCATTCTTTGTCCCCTAAGTTGTGCTTAATTAAATATGAGGGTGCCTCTGACAGTAAAGAAAATTAAATGGGGAATGCACAGATATGGGTTTGTATTTTTTGTTTTTCTTTCCTTCCTGTTCCCATTCAGCATTGTCAGGGTAGTGATTTTCTCTTAAGCAACACTTAGGCATATGCATATGTTTGCATTTAATTTCCAGATGGGGAGGCCAGCTTCTAATAACAGTGCAAGTTGCTGCTTTATAGATCTAGATGACTGACTGACTTACTTTCCTTTTGCAGCTGGCCAAGAAACTGCACCCCATACCCTGGGATGCCGACACACTCATGGCTCAGACAGACTTTTTGACTTTCAAGCTAGACTGGTGCAAGAAATGATTTACCTGTCCCAGACTGCAAAAAGGTTCACCAGCTCTTTACATATGCGAGGCTGGCTCGCTCTTGAATTCAGAATCATACGAACTGCTTTACTTTTTGGCATGATGGGTCTTCATAAATGTGTTTCCTGAAGTCTCGAGCAGATAGGTTTTATTCAAGAAAATGTATTTAATCATTAGCACTGACATTTTGGTTAGAGCAAAAATATTTCCTAAGTGAAGGGACTTGTAATGATTCCTCTCTGTTTCTCTGTAAGCACTGCTCTGCAGACTTCTTGGAGGGAACGCTGTATCTCTAGCTGCATCTCAGGTGTCTTGTCCTGGCTTGGTGAGTTGTGTTTTCCCGAGGGACCTTACTGAGCGAGTTACAGATCTCAGTGTAGCCAGGTCCAGCCTACAGATGCTTTTGAAGTTCAAGACTAAAGCTTTGGACTAGCAATGGGTGCAGTCTTGAGTGTAAGTAGAGGGATAGAGTACTGAGTGCACAGACATATTGATCTGAATAGGAATGCAGTTGCAAATAGGTATGTTATTAAACATGCTCTAATGCTGACCAGATGTAGCTGTCTACAATATAATAAGCTACATATGGACTAGATATGCTGGCCTCCCTTTGTAGTCAGTATATGAAAAGAAATAGGCATTTCTAGGTTGCAGTTCATCTCATTTTCAAGTAGATATCTCAGGTACTTTACAAGTGCTTGTTTCTCTGTTTTTAAACGAAGCCACCATGACTAGACCAAGTGTGAATACCTTCATTGTTGACGTCTAAAGTTAGGTTAGATAATTCTTACCTTGAATGTGTTTTCTACAAAATTACATATTTTCAAGGACCATTTGTCGTTACTTTCCTGAGTCTTCAAACATCATGATGTTTAAATGAAGTTCTGTCACCTTATTGATTATAAGTTTACTAAATTGCTCCAAATCTTTTTCTGTTTAAACTTGCTAGTCATTGATGGTTTCATATCATATTACCAAAAAAGACAAAAATTAGGTATGCAGTTCAATAATAATCTGCTTTCAGGAAATATTGTATCTTCTGAAGGGTTTTTATTCTTCAGTGGATTTGTACCCAGTTTTGCAAGATGGGATTCAGGTTTTGATTCTGATATGGAATGTAGCTGTCTAGAGGTCAGTGAGACATCACAGCTACTTCTGTAGTCAGTGAGCCAAGGAAACTTGGTTTTGTACTTAGTAGATATCTAGAGCTGAGTTTCCCTTACATACACATATAATGATATTGTAGACAATGCATTTTATTTATAGGTCCTGCCTAATATTTGCACACCCTGTCTTTGATGCGTCAGCCTAGGGCCTTTCAAAAGCACTGGACACTCATGTTTAACTGGATCAGTATTTGTCCAGCTGAATTATTCTCAGACTGTAAAGACCAGATCAGTGCTGGTAATAATGGGAACTCACACACCTAATACCCCTGTGGACATTTACATTGCAGATACCAAAATACAGGTGTCTGAATCCAATGCTGACTCCCCTTGTCACTGAGCAAGGATGAAACCCTGGGAAGGGTTTATCTTTTTCTAAAGCATGCAGTGGTCCTAATATAGTTTCATTGCTCTGGCAGCTGTCCCTGTGGAGGACAGCAAGAATGCAAGAGAGAGAAGGCTAGTGTTGCTATTTATTTCTTGTTTTTAGCCATCTTTGAAAACAACGGATCCCAAAAATGGACATGGCAGTGTTATCCTTCTTATGGCACAGAAGAGCAAAGAGCCTCTTCTCTATTTTCAGACATCAAAAGAATCCATGTCCTTTTGAAGGGCATTTCCTTTTCCCAGTTAGTAATAAAAGAAAAAGTTTCCCATTCTTTTTATTTCAGTGGAATTTTACCCAGCTCAGAAAGAAGGGTTTGGGGTTAGAGCTGGAGTCTACAACATGGGAAACGTGATAATTTGCAACCAGAAATGCTTTGTACCAACCCAAGAATAACAACTTTCTGCAGACAAAAGGTCCTGGTGATATTTATGCACTGTAGTAATGCAGAGTGCTCTGTCAGGTTCATATTTTGCACACCAGCTCTGTGGGAGGTTTGTCTGCATAAAAGCAGCAGAGGTGACACCAGCAGAGCTGTGAGCACCTCCATAACCCTCCTGCCTTCTGACAATCTGGCTGTCCTGTGTACACCCTGTGCTGCCCGGGCACAGCTCACCACATGTGGCCTCATGTGCCTGGAGGTGTGTGTGTCACCCCGGCAGCCTTATTCAAGCAAGGGATGTCCTGTCTGATTTGGAGGACGTGTTCTGGCTGGAGCTGGCTGCTTTGACAACCTGTGTCACCCGGAGAAAGGACCAGAGACCCTTCAGTGAGTGAAGACCCTTAGTAACAGAGGGAAACTCTCCTTTCTCCAGCAAAGCAGAGCGTTTAGCGCATGCAGCTTCCAGCTAGACCCGACAGTCCAGGAGCCTCTCCAGGGACTACCCAGCCCTGATCTTGGCAGGAGCCAGCACAACCTTGTTAGAGCCCTTTCCAGCTGGCTCTGAGCCCATCGGCACCATCTGCCAGAGGATGTGCTGCCACATGCCACGGCTTGGCCACTTCACTGTCCCTGCACCACGGAGGCATCCCGGGAGCTGCTGCTGTTGGTTCAGTGCCCACCGGTAGGAAATCCCCATGCCAGGCTGGATCCCCCGACTTGCAGCCCCCAGCATCCTCTGCTCCCTTTGTGTCTCCCAGGCAGCAGAGAGCAGGGGATGAGTTTGAATACATCGAGGAGGCAGCTATGACCTGCCAGGCATCCTCTACGCACTGCTGCAGCTGCTGCTCTCTGACAGTTTGGACATTTAACGGTGTTTAGGAGAGGGTCCCTGTGGGCTACACTTGTGTAGTAAAAATGTCCTCTGGCCCTAAGGGCCAGTGGCATGGCTCACATTTGAAGAGATGAACTTTCTATACCCAAACTGTCTGCTGTAAACAGTTCCCTGGTGGTGCTGTCTCCTGGACTAGGCCAGGATGCTGTTTGAGTGGGCACAGGCCAAAATATCGCTGGAAATTTTATTAGTTACAACATGTGTACAGTTGCCAGTGCTTGAGCCCTTTAGTTTATTAATATAGATATGCCCTGAATTTGACCTCCAGATCAGGGAAGGTTACTGATCATTACTCTTCCAGTCCCTCTTTGTTTATTCTTCAGTCTTTCCGGGAATAACAGGCTACTGCATTCAGCAGCCTGGCATACTTAGAAACATCCAACTCCAGATCAGGACAGCTCTCCTGCCAGACAGGGCTATGGGGCTGCAGAATAATCTCTTACGGGGGAAGAGCTGAGACAGTCTGGCCCCTGTATGATGACGACTGAGCCTGGCATTGGCCAGTGAATGGTCAGTGAACCCTGAACTTGGGAACATTTTCTGCTTTGGCTCCTGTGATAGCAGGAGAGCAAGAGAGGGATAGAGGAGAGGGCTGTGCCCTGTCGCTGCCGGGGAAGCTGCCCCATTTTTTGCTCTTTAGCTGTTCTCAAAAAATTTTCTCCAGTTCCTTCTCTTGTTTTTGTTGCCATAAATTTGCAAAGCAAAACCTGATAATGTCAGTTGTTCCCTCCGCACACAGGACACGGCCACTCAGCTATTCAACACGTCTCCTCCTTTTCCTGGGCTCCCCTTCTCAGAGAGCAGCAGCTGCTCCATGTACCTCTGTCTGGTACATTCAGGGCAGGAGGGTGTTTCCTCTCTGATACTAATGACTTTGCCCATGATTTCTCCGCCTGCTTGGAGGGAAAAAGAAGTTCTTGGAAAACATTCACCATTATTTAGACTGGCGGTGAAAACCAAGCCAGGCTAATCTGATAACTTTGAAAAATACAGACTCCTCAGACAAGCGTTTCTTTTGGACATGTACATTCAAGTAGCATTTAATTTATTTCTTTAATAAAATGTCCCCTAATACTCTTTGTTAAATGTTACCAGTTCAGTCTGAACTCTTTGAAGATGCTTGGGATCAAATCCTGCACACAGGAGAAGATGGAGCATTTCTAGTCATTAACAAAGAATGAGTCTGAAAGGGGCTCTGGGACTCAGAAATGCGGAGCTATTAAGAGTAACCTTTCTACTCAAGGTTTGAATTCCTTCTTAGACAACAGCTATTGCAGGGAGAAAGTCCAAACTCCCTGAACATGCTGGGCAGAGCAGGTCAGTAAGAGATGATGTCTTGTCCAAGCGGGTACTAGGACCTGCTGCAAAACCTTTCAGTGGAGTCAACAGGTTTTGAGTCAGATCTCAGGTGATTCTGTTCTGCAATAAACATAGAGGAACAGCAGTAATTGTAGACTATGGTGTTCATTTTGGTCACTATGATGTTATTATAGCTGATTCCCAGTCCACAAACACACCCTGTTTCCTTCGCTTGCCTAGCAGCTCTTATGAAGCAAACATACTGTTGAAAGGGAGCTGCAGATAATGTGGTTTCCCTGAGCCTTTCAAACATATTATAAAACCAGTGGAGCCAAAGTAATCATCATTATTAGTAAGCAGACTTGGAGCCTGAGTCTGAATCTGCTGTGTATAAACAATACATATATCTGTGTGAATATAAACAACCTATGTTGGTGTGCATCCTCCCTGCCTTTGGTGACTAACTTTTCACTGTGACATTGAGGAGTTGAAGGCTCTGAGATAATAATTTCAGCTGTGTGCTCTTAGTGCTATAAACCCCATAGAATATCAGAAAATTTATTGCTGTGACTTAGTCGCAAACTCCCTGGAGTGGACGAGGGTTGCAGACCTCATGATAAATAGCACGCGCTAATATTTAGCAAATGATAACGCAGACCACAGAAAAGTACAGAGAGAGGAAAATATATTCCCAAGGGCTGATAACTAATGTAAAGAGCCAAGAAATAGTTTAGAGTGGGAGAGAATTTCCCCAGCTTCCCTCCTCCATGGATAAATCAGTGCCTTACTGGTGTGCTGCTCAGGGCCCAGCGTTGATCCCTCCAGCACCAAAGTTTCTCCTGGCAATAGTTCAGAATACACAAATTTGCAAAGCCCCACAGGCAGAGCAGACCTGATGTTTTCCAGCCCCAGCTGGAAGGTGATAGAGCCTATATTTGAAGCAGATGAAACGGCTTGTGGCTAAAGCTCAACTGGTTGTTTACAGGGCTTTTCTGATGCCTCTGTGCCATCTGCTCCATGCACAGGGGAGGTATGACCTGACAAGATAATTTTGCTGTCACCACTTCCCAGCTAGTCCCTTTCCAGAGAGTTAAAAAATCCTCCATCTTCTTGCATCCAACCCGTGAGGGCACATCCCTGCTAGAAATCTCCCTGTGCCTGGGCTATGTCCTCCTGAAGAGTCATGTTCCTTGACTGTAAACAGAAATGTGCCATCGGAGAGGATGAGGCATGTGTAACCATGTCAGATGGTGGTGGGTGAGCCCGACTTGAATCAGGATCACTTGGTGAGGTATTAAACATGCGTGTGTACAGACGGCACTGTTCTGGTGAGTGCTGTGCCAAATTATGTCAGTCCTTGAGGCAGGAGAGTTTGTACAGCTGGTAGGTGGTTGCAGTAAGTCAGAGGCTGAGGTGACCCACAGCCTTTTTTCCTTTTTGTGGCCTTAAACAGAGGCGGCTGGAAGGTGGATGATGCTGACCAGCTGTGTCTGCCGTTTGCAGCCTGGGATGGGGAAGGGGCCACGCATGGTAATTTCCTAGTGAATGAGTAGAAGGGGATGAGGGGAGAAATGAGAGGGGCAAATCATAGCCTTGAGACATGATGGGTCTGCAGTGGATAGGGCTGCTTTCCCTTGATGTCCACATGAAATCTGTACCTACTTCATCACTGTATTTTGACCTGTGTTAGAGGTTGGTCTTTTCACCTAAAATATTATACACAGAGAATCCGTTTATTCATCCCCAACCCTGACCCAGTGCAACACAAGCTTACAGTATGCTGTGGGTCATTCCAGGGTGATGGATGCCTTTGCAGAGCTGTCTGTGCTACACTGATGGAAAATGCCCATCTCATGCATCACCACTGTGCTTAATCCACAGCTGAAGTGAGGAGAGCTCAGAGACAGAGGGCAGCAACTGCCTAATGACTTTAGGTGTTACTTTGGGATAGGAGGTGGAAAATGATGCTGCTAAACAACTGATCATGAAGGGTAAGGCTTTGCTGCAATCCAGTTTGATTCAGATGTTTTTCCATCAGTTGTGAGAAATACAGCCTGTCAGTGATCAGAGATGCAGTCGTGACACTTCTGAAAGACAAGAATTAGAACTGCAGCCTGTGTCCAGCGTTATGTGTTTGTGCTTGGCCTCATAAGGTGAGAATTAAAGTTTCCTGTGTGATTATGTGGAAACTGCAGTAAAACATACATAAAACCAAACTGTGGGTCATGCGTTTCAGATGCTGGAAAGGGAGAAATGATAGATAGCCTGTGGCAAAATCTGATGTATATATGTGTGACTGCAAAAGATCAGAAGAAGGCATAAGCATCTGATTTAGAATACTCGTACTGCAGAGGCAGATTCGTAGCATGTGTTGAGAGCTTATAGGGAACAGACCATGCAGTATGCGATACCACACGCAGAGAGAACTAGCACACTGGAAACTTCATTCTCCTGGGAAACAGATCACGGAACAACATTTATTTTTAAGAGGCACCCTCATGTTTTATTTATTCCTGCTTTCTGTCATGATATTCGATAGCATTGCAACACTTGGAGATGCACTGCTTGGGAAGGCAGGCTTGGAGAGTACCTGTGCTCTGCTCAAACCCATTTTTATGTGGCTGCATACCATACCAGTCACATTATTTGACCGCTGTGCATCTTGAGAGCAAATTCTGTGTAGCTAGGTTTAGCTAATGAAGTATATCCGGGAAGAGATGCACTGGAGGAGGACGTCATAGATTAATAGAGCCGAGGAGCAGGTCAGTGATATGCTCACAAGTAGTAATTCCAACCCTTCCTCCTGAGTTTAAAAATAAATGAACATGAAAACTGTACGCTTTCAAATGCTTGTGTGCTCAAATCAAATCAGCAGTGCCATAAATAAACCCACTTCTCATCCTCGTTCCTTCCACATATCACAAGGGAGCTGTCTGTCCTGCCTGTGCCCTCCCTCTGCTCTACCTGACAGCCCTTTATATGGGCAGACTGAAATACTATGCATTGAACCTCTGGCTGTGGATGAGCAGGAGCCTTGCATAGCTGTCTACCCTCTTGCTGGAGTGGAGGTGACTGGTGGATGCACATCCCTAGTAGCCAAGAATCTCTGATCTCTGGTGACACATGGACCCTTCTGTCAACATCTCCTTCATGCCGAATAAAATATTATTTTGGTGAGGCCAGGGGGAGCAACCTTTCTCCTTCAGATCCCCCTTCTTCAGTGACTAGGGGCTGTTTCCAGGGTACTGAACAGGCAGCCAAGGCCTCTTTCTGCTCCCTCTGCTGACATCATCACTCAGCATCCTCCTGCAGCATAGCTAGGGAGAACGGGGAGTCCACTGGCTACTTTCCAGCCACCAACAGCTGCATGTTCCCCTCCTGAGAAGCAGCTCTGGTCCTAGAGAGATGGCCTGATGCGATGCAATTTAGGGAAAGACCTGAGGCAAAGCTGCAGAATGGGGGGGAAGGGATCGTTGCTGGGAGAGGGACAGTAGGAAAGGCTGTAGAAAGGGAAATGACAATCACAGAGAGAGAAATGATTGGCAGTTGGAGGAAGGTGGGGCTGACAGAGAGGGAACAGAAGAGAAAACTCTGAGAGAAATTATTTGGTAACTCTGTAGATAATACAGGATACTTGAGCCAGGATTTCAATTTATTTTTTTTTATTCTGGTTCTGATCTGTGAGTTACTGCGGAATTGTTTTATTGTTGTGTGCCTGACTTTCCCCATTTATGAAACAAGGATAATGGCCATTAGGAACCCTATAACAGGTGAGGGCATCTTAAGATCCTTGCCTGGAAGTGTTGACACTTGAGCATTATTGGTAGACATGTGGGGACAGGCTGTCTCTGCGAATACTTCTGTGAAAATCTTCTTGAGTGTCTTTAAATTTGGCAGCTCCTAGAGTACATACACCAAACCTGAAGCACCTTCACAAGGTCTGACGCAGGTACTTATCCCCTTAACTGTTCTGCCTCCTCGTGACAGGTTTTGCAATGTCTGGTGACGTAGAGGCTGTCACAAGGTGAGGGAGCAGCATTGCTCTGAGCACATCCTTAAGGACCAACCAGCCATAAGATTTGTCTGCAGCTCCAAAAGTGCAAGTGACGGATGTCTCTGTCTGCACTAGTGCTGGAGAGCTGGGCAGACCTGGGTGACAGACAAGTAATTTATTCCCTCCCTGCTTCAGCTCTGTATTTAAAAAAGCAAATATGAGGATACTTCCCAGGAGAGTGATGAAGGTAAAGTAAGGTAGAGTAGGACGTGATGAGGTGTACTGAGAGTCCATGGAAGTGCACAGATAGAAGTTCATCAGAAAGGTGAATGTTTTTTATCTGCCATTCATCATGCCATTCACCTTGCTGCACTCCACCCTCAGTCAGTGATCATTAACGTCACTCAGAGACTTGAAGTGATTTTAACAAATTGCTTGAGATGTGCTGTTTCTCATTTCAATAGGTCTTAGTCAAGACAACGGAGGCAAATAATTCAGTGTCACAATGCTGATAGAAAAAGTCACAGATGCTGACATCAAGACTTATCTAGTCCATTTTGATTTTTTTTTTTGGTCTTGCTTTTCTCATCTCATCAAACAGTCACTGCTGGACTCCACAATTGTGTCTCTTTGAGATCCTCTCATAGGATCCACAGCCCAAGCCTGAAGATCCCTAAAACACTGGTCATTCTGAAGATCTTCACCATATCTTCAGATATGTTCAGTTCTCTTTTCAAACCCAAGTAAGTGATGAGGTTTTCAGGTATAGGTATTTCAGATACAGTTATGACTGTTAGGCTGCTACTTGTCTACCATCATCTCTGAGCTTGTCCTTCACATGCATGTGTACAGTAGATATGTTGACTGGTGGGACATAGTAGGGAGCCAGTGATATTCAATAGCTTGGTGTTCAGTTACTTGAAAGTTTCACATCTTCTGAACCAAGGAAGTATTTGGCCTTTATTTTCTCCCCACTTTGCCATCCAAGAACTGTCCTGGCCAGTTATTACGTTTATGCCAGTCTGAGTCACAGGGCAGCTGGAACAAGCTGTTCTCTTCATCACTCTTTGGAGAAGACTGTCTGCTTTAAAAGGGTAGGGCCCCTTGTAGGGGATCCTTAAATTTCTTCAATTTATATAATTTTCTTCCTCAGATATTTGGCTTTTTTGTTGTTGTTGTGTGCATGTCTCTGAACTTCAGGAACGCTGTTGAAACAGATATTTCATTTCTGCTGATGGAAATTCACATTTATGTTTAGTGGAAAGACACAAAGAATGGGTTTTTTTTCGTGACACTGATCTAATCCCTTCCTTTAATCACAAAAAGTTGATGATTCAGAATTAACCTGATCCAGAATCCTTTTCTTATTACTGGAGTGACCCCTGTTATATGTGATGGAAAAAAGAGTTCTGATCTCTGCAAAGAGTGGCTCTAGGCACTAACTTTTTCACTTGCCAATATACCTCACTGCTGTTCCTGTGGGTTAGCTGACTTTCACCAAGTTGGGAAATATCCGTAAGCAGAGCTGTGAGTGGAAGTGACATATTTACCTCACCTTGTCTCCTTTCATCCCATTTTAGACCTCAAACTGTCTAACAGCATTAGGAAGCCCCGTAGAATGAGAACTTGAAGTCAGTACTGCTGGATTTATCAAATCTCTGTGCTGTCTTCTGACACTAACATTACTGAATACATTGGGAATGGGGCAGAATACGACCTCTGCGAGACAAGTTTCAGGGATATGTGAAACAGAAAAATCTTAGAAATAAAACTTGGGAAACAAGATCTGCCTGCTATGGTTTTATTGCAAGTATTCAAGGAGCTGGCTCACATATGGTTATCTTTGAAAAACAGGAGAATCCAAAAAAAAACAGAGGACAGAGGAAAATATGTTGTATTGATCTTTACAAATAAACAGCAGTCATTAGAAGAGCTAATAACTATCCCGTAACTTTGGCTTCCATCTGTAGTGAAACAGTCTAAATAAGGAAAGAAAAAGAATTTGCTGTGCCATGCATTCACATGGAGTCATGTGTATGTTAGTTAGCCCTCAAGACAGTTGCCAAAACAGAATGTAAATGATGGAAAAAAGGGTGAGTTTTGTTCAGAATAATGGCGAGAATACTAAACAAATTAAATCTGTAAGCAGTTAAAGCAAACCTTTTCCCTGGTGAAGAGGAGTTTATTGAGTTTTCTGTGTGACTCAGAGCATGCTTTAATTATTAATTCAATTCCTTTAGTGGCATGTAGGAAGTATGCAGGCCCTCTACACAAGTTAACTTTACCATTGAAAAGGAACATGAATGACACATGCGTAGATTTGTAAAAAGCAAATCCAGAAGTAACTTAATCACTTAGTTTGATCCAACTGCAGACCAAGTAGATGAAAAGAATGTGGTCATTGAATCTGTGTAAATAAGATGTCTGTTCATGTACTGAAGCAATTAAAGTATTGTTTCATGAAGGGTGAGCTGAAAAATTAATTTAGATTGACTGGAGATGAAGATTATAAACCAGACTGAAAACAGGCTGGAGGGACCAGAAACACATAGTGATGAATAAATGCCAACACTTAGTGGGAGATACCTCAGGGGAGCAGTATGGAACAATGTTAAACTGTTTTTGCTTAAGATCCTTATTAATGATTTGGAAGGAGGGTTGGCTATGATGTAAACTTAGTGCTGGGATGGTGCTCATCTTGGGACAGATTACACTTTCCAAAGCACTAATACTAACAACTTTTGATCTGGCAAAATTTGGATGAATCAGAATCACAGAAAATGGTGCCAAAATGTTCGGTCTGGGGGCCCTACCTAGAGTCCTAGTGAGTGCACCTGTCTGGAGATGCTTCACTTCGAAATCTAGGTCCATGAGGTCCACTGTTCAGAGCAAACATAAGTTCTCTTGGTTTCCACTATGATTCATCCTCTCCCACTTCTTTATCTAATGTTTGTCCAGCTTTGTGCACAATGGAGCCTCCATACCAGAATCTCCTGGCTGACCCCATAAACATGCTGTTTCATTGTACTGGTATTTGAACATGTATTGGGATTCTGGCAAGTACCTTGATACTATTAAACATTTCAGACAGAGGGAGTTGTAGGATGTTTTACTAATTCCTTACTAAATTTACTGTTCCCCAGCCTGTTTCCAGAGGCCTGGGATTTACTCAGGGAAAGCTGCACTTCAAGACTGTCTTTTGTGGACTTACCATCATTGCTTTGAGAATGGAGATTCAGTCCCCTGGGTCATCTGCCACCTCTTGACTTTGATCGTGGGTGTTCAGGAGTCCTGCTGATGGGAGAGGGGCATGGTGCTGGCTGGGAAGAGGGACTGGGAAATGCATCTTGCCTTGCTGCACACATCTGGGCGAAAGGAGCTGGACAGGTAACCACATCCTGTATCTGGAAAGAGAGGCAGGGAGAGAGTTACAGGAAATGCAGAGCAATTTTGTTATCATTTTGCAGTGTGGCTGTTGGCACTGTCCATCACTAGTTGTAAGGTCCAGTGGAAGTTATTCATCCATTAGGCATTGCTGAGCTGCCCCAGGAGTGCTACATCACTGCGGGTGTCTCCTGCAAGGCTCCGGAAGAAATATGGTGAGGTTGTCTGTGCTGGATTCAGTTTGTAGGCCACCAGTTTGACAAGGCTGGTTTATATTCTGTGTTGAGAACTCCCTGGGGCAGGGAATGTCTTAATGGGCTCCATTTACACAATGGGGTTGCTTCTTTGTGGTTTTAAAAAAACATGCACAGTGTTCAGATACCGAATAGCAAGATTGAGATTAAGAGGCAAATTAAAGCATGAGTGACAAAAGGGACAATCACAGCCAAAAAGCACGTGAGGATGAAGAGAGAGTGGGAATTAACCACCCGAGCACATTTATTTCAGCCTCTACAAGATTCTCAGTTTTCTCTGTGGAGTTTGGGTAGAGATTGCATAGAATATGGCCGTTTGGGGGTCACAAATGCCAAATTTCCTTCTTCTCCAGTACTTGGCTGAAGGAAACATTCATCACATATTCCTCCGCTTAAGTGAACATTGATTTGGGACTTGAGTAGGAGGAATGACTAAACTAAGAATTAATTTCTTGATTCATTCTCTGATCATTCTTAGTATTAGAAAAGGTGTTATTATCTATTACTTGTGAAAGATCATTATTTTAATTGTCTTTTGATGAGAAGAGAAAACAAGGGAATCAGTTACTCAGTGTGATCCATTAGTAGTGTGTTACAGAAAAAAGCAGAATCCCATGAAGCTTTTCCCAAAGATGACATTTATTAGGTTGTAAAATAGCCTCCCACAGAAGCATCTGAAGCCCTTAATTGATAGGTTACTGAGACCAGAGGCCCTAAGACCTCCCTCAGTAAATTGCTGTTTGAACTGGAGTGAAACTTTTAAAAAGTTGAAGATTCCCAGGGACTGTAGGTGTCCCACAACCCTTGCAAAGTTGTCAAAGAAACTGGATTTATTTCAGTTCTGACTGTCTAGATTTAACTTCTAGCTATTGGCCATTGATAGATCTTTTAAGGCTGAAGAAACCTTGTTAGCTAATTCTTATTCTCTCTTTAAATACTTCTAGTCTGTGATTAAGAAACCTCTCAGCCTTTTCTTTATAAAATTAAAGAGTTAAATCTTCTCATGTTTTTCTCCAGAATTATTTCCCAATTCTTCTTTCATTCTTGTGGCTTTTCCTTGAATTCTTTACCATTTCTTAGTATCTGCAGCCTCTGAAATAGGCTTTGAATATCAGCAGCTGTTGCACCAATGCCACATTGGGATGATAAATAATTTCTTTGCTTCTTCTATGTGATATTACACCACTAGTACATGCATTACCCTGCTGAAGGTGTCAGACTGGTAGTCCATATTAAAGCAATTAGATTCTATAACTTGCTAGACTCTTTCTAGTTTGTTTCTGGCCTCCTTTCTCATGACTGAGAAGCAAGATCTCCACTGTTTAATCTTACATTCTGGACTTTGGTTATGTCTGTACCAAAATTCGTACTGTTGGCTTGTGTGCAGGTTTACTGGATTGCTCTCTGCATGGTTTTGCTTTATTGTTCCATACCACTTCCCAAAATTTCACAAACTTAGTAAGTAATGATTTACATTTTGCTTCCATGTCAGCAATGAAGATATTAAATAGCAACTGGTAAACTAGGATCTATATGGGACCAAAAGTTCATTTGCTGAGTGGACATTTGCCATTCGCTATTTTATTTGGAAAGGTATCAATCAGCTGGTCTCCAATTCATGTACACTGTACCATGTTGATTTTAAACCAGTCAGGTTTATTACTCAATAATTCAAGTCTGGTGCTTTTCAGAGGCCCATTACATCAACCTTATTACTTTTATCAACCTCATTTGTAGGCTCATCAAAATGTGAGACTGGATTAATTTCCCAAGATTCCTTTTCCATTACACATTGTTGATGGACATTAATTGTTTATTTGTTGAGTCCCATCACAGATGTTCTATGTTTTTGCCGGGGACTGATGTGCAGCAAACAGGCCTATGATGATAGGCCTATTTACCCCTTTTTTATGTATGTGGTGTGTGGAGAGCATCAACTTATTTACCACCTTCTATAATCTTCCAGAAGTTACAGAAAAACATAGTGTTGCAGTGAGCTGGGGGCATACACACGAGCAACTACTGGATTTTACTAAGGGCTTTTAATTTTGAATATTATTCTAAATGTGTCTGTTGGGTTTTATTATTGTGTCATACTCCCTTCTGAGTAGCAGTTTTCATACAAAATCTCTTGGGAATGTGCTGCTTCAGAAAACAGACAGGAGGAATCTTTGGGAAGATCACCTGACCTGGCCTGAACTGAACTATTTTATTTTCTATTCTATTCCTGCACCCATCAGATGAGCATTTGAACATCTTCCAGTAGTGCATTAAGCAAAATGATTATACACCTTTCAACTATTGTTCTCACAGCCTCCACTCTGGGGAGGAGTGTTTGAAGTGCAGCGTATTATTTTGGTAGGACTTTAAGACAGTTGATTTTTGTGAAATTTGTATCCTCTTATGTATTTTAGAATTGTAGAATCATTTAGGTTGGAAAAGACCTTTAAGATCATCGAGTCCAACTGTTCACCTAGCACTGCCAAATTCACCACTAAAGCACATCCCTAAGCACCACATCTACACATCTTTTAAACACCTCCAGGGATGGTGACTCAACCACTTCCCTGGGCAGCCTGTTCCAGTGCTTGACAACACTTTATTTCAGTGAAGAAATTTTTCCTAATATTTAATCTAAATCTCCTCTGGTGCAACTTGAGGCCATTTCCTCTTGTCTTATCACTTGTTACTTGGGAAAAGAGATTGACCCCCACCTCGCTACAACTCCTTTCAGGTAGTTGTAGAGTGCAATAAGGTCTCTCCTGAGCCTCCTTTTCTCCAGGTTAAACAACCCATTACCTCAGCTGCTCCTCATAAGACTTGTGTTCTAGACCCTTCACCTGCTTTGTTGCCTTTTTTTGGACATGCTCCAGTACCTCAATGTCTGTCTTCTAGTGAGGGGCCCAAAACTGAATACAGTATTCAAGGTGTGGTCTCAGCAGGGCTGAGTACAGGGGGACAATCCCTTTCCTAGTCCTGCTGGCTACACTATTTCTGATACAAGCCAGGATGCTGTTGGCTCTCTTGGCCAGCTGGGCACACTGCTGCTTCATATTCAGTCGGGTGTCAGCCAACACCCCCAGGTTGTTTTCCATCAGGCATCTTTCCAGCCACTTCCCCAAGACTGTGGCATTGCATGGGGTTGCTGTGACCCAAGTAAAGGACACTGCACGGAGCTTTGTTGAATCTCATACAACTGGCCTCTGCTCATCGCTCCAGCCTGTCCATATCCCTCTGTAGAACCTTCCTACCCTGCAGCAGATCAACACTTCTGCCCAGCTGGGTACCATCTGCAAACTTACTGAGGGTGCACTTGATCCCCTTGTCCAGATCACTGATAAAGATATTAAACAGAACTGGCTCTAATACTGAGCCCTGGGGAACACCACTTGTGACCAGCTGCCAAATGGATTTATCTCCATTCACCACCACTCTTTGGGGCCGGCCATCCAGCCAGGTTTTTACCAGCGAAAGTGCATCCCAGCCATCTTCTCCAGGAGAATGCTGTGGGAGATGGTGTCCAAGGCTTTATTAAAGTCCAGGTAGACAACATCCACAAGCTTTGCCTCATCCATTAAGCGGGTCACCTTGTCATAGGAGATCAGGTTTAGTCAAGCAGGACCTGGCTTTCATAAACCCATACTGACTGGGCCTGATCCCCTGGTTGTCCTGTACATGCCAGGTGGTGGCACTCAAGATGATCTACTCCATAACCTTCCCTGGTACCAAGGTCAAAATGACAGGCCTGTAGTCCCCCAGAACCTTCTTATGGCCCTTCTAGATGGGCATCACTTTTGCTAACCCCCAGTCAACTGGGACTTCTCTTGTTAGCCAGGACTCTGATAAATGATTGAAAGTGGCTTGGTGAGCTCCCTCAGTATCCTTGGGTGGATCCCATCCAGCCCCAAAGACTTTTGTGTGTCTAAGTAGTGTAACAGGTCACTAACCATTTCCCCTCAGATTATGGGGGCTTCATTTTGCTCCTTGTCCCATCTTCCCGCTCAGGGGGCTGGGTGCCCCAAGAACAACTGCTCTTGCTATTAAAGACTGAGGCAAAGAAGGCATTAAGGATCTCGGTCTTTTCCTCATCTTTTGTCACTATGTTTCCCTCCACATCCAGTAAAGCATGGAGATCTCCTTAGCGCTCCTTTTGCTGCTGATATATTTATAAAAATATTTTTTGATGTCTTTTACAGCAGTAGCCACACTTCAGTTTCACACAGGAGATGCTAAAGCACTGTACCATGTATATTTAGTGAAAAGGGGTGAGATCTGAAGTCGTCTGCAGTTCATAAAGGAATTCATTCTACCAATTTGATGAGACCCTTTTTTCTCTTTCCATTAAGCCAGAAGATCATAGTTGCTTACCACTGTCCTCTTCTGGACACAGTATGTCTTGGAGATGTCCTGGGTCCAGACGACAAAGATGAGGATCAAAGGCACAGAAGTGATTTCAGAGTTCTTCAGGAAGCTAGACTAGACAGTGGAAGAGAGATTTGATGTGTAGTGATGTTCTCAGCTGGCTGAGTTACTTATATCACGGTATCTCTATGCCCATATTCATCCCATCTTTGTATTCAACTAGCCAGCCCAGCCTTAAAGGCATTACTCAAAAATAGGAGTATATGGGAGCTTGGCATCAGCATTCACTGTCAGCTGTACTATAGTGTTTTTGCCTTTCTTTGGACACGCTCCTTCTCTAGAGAAATCTCTCTAGAGAATCTCCCTAGAGAAAGATTCCTTCTCTAAAGCACTGGGGATTTCAGGTTGAAAAGTTACCATGGCACAAGTCAGGAAGAAGGGATATTTGATTTGAGAATCTTAGCTCAGAGTCCAGAACATGTTGGCAAGGCTGAGTTCTGGGTATACAGATGGGCCAATGCTTAATTGCTAAAAACCAAAAAGAGCTATGTTATAAATAGAGATACGTGATATTTCTCACAGAGCATGACCATGCTTCTTTGCAATGACCAGTTTTGATGCACGCTGTAGTTACTGAAAAGGGTTTGCCATCTGATAACAAGTTGGGGCAGAATTTATAAGCTTCAGGGAGGTCAGATAGATTTTATTTGTCCTGTTTTTTTTCTGACAGCTTGCTTATATGGTAAGCCCCTTGCTCAAATTCATCACCTTGCTCAGGGTGGAAATGCAACTCTGAGGTGTTGATTTCAGTTAACCCGTAACAAGACATAGCTAGAAACATCTAACTAACCCCTTTAAGAGCAACAGTTCCCAAAGTTTCTATTTGTGAAGCCCTTTTTGGTGCCACGGTACAATTTTCCTGGGCACTTCCAGGGCTGTGACCATTTCCAGTTCTGGGCTTGGGATTCAGCCCAGTTTGGGAACTTCTGCTCCTGCTCTACAGGTTCCTGACAGAGAAAATACTCTTTGTTGAGTCTCTTGAGTCACCAAGTCTACACTTTCATGGGCTTCTCTGTTTCTTTCTCCTCTGCAATCTCTGTTAGAAATGAGAAAGAATCAGCAGTGCTATGCAAGTGGAATGAAGGCTTTCATTGCTCCTCTGTGTATTATTACCTTCTTAATTTTTAAGAACAGGATTCCTGATCTCATGTTTTCTTCTCTCATATATGGGACATGCTCATGGATAAGTAGCTACTGAGTGGATTTGGATTTGGGAACAGATCTTAGGCCTCAAGAACATGGAGGTTTCTACAGAAGGTCTCCCAGGGAGTTGTGTGCCTTAATTCAAATTATTTATTGAAAATTTATGTCCCTTTTACCAGCTTAGTGCAGCAAAGATGGTATTTGTGTCAGTGGTGCAAAATTAATGCAAAGCCATCATGCTATTAATAATTGGTGTCTGCAACCACAGTGGTGTTTTACTGTTTTTAAAAAATTACCTGCTTTTGGCTGTGCTGTGGAAAAATAATGCCTACTGGAGTGTTTCTGCCTCTGACCATCTTCTGATTGTGACCTGACATGAACTTATTTATGTAATGCTGCCTAACAGCAGTGCTGCTGCTGGAGACGTGTCTGTTCCTGTGACCAGAGGTAGCTCCACCTCCAATTTTAAAGGTCTTTCTAGCTATTCAATTCAACAAATGCCACGCCAGGAAGGAAGAGGTTTCTTCACAATCATCACAACACTGGTGCTGGAAGCCAGCAGTGTTTTATCCACGCCTACTGTGCCAGGTGAGCTTGCTGAGAAGGGCTGTGTTTGTTCTTTTGTCTCATAATGTGTTGCCAAGGCCACCTCCTTTTCTTGTGTTGCAACTCTTTCCCTCCTGCCGGTAAGGGATACTAGTTGAGTATTGAAGTGAGGTGACTCCTGGTTGATATGTGTAATTTTCTGCTGTTGTGTCAAATGCAGACCAACCATGTGGTTTGAGAAGATTTTGACGTTTTAGCTTAGGGATGGATTTTCAGGCAGTTGACTTCACAGGAACATTACTATGGCAGTCCAGGGCTCTGCAGATGACACTTTGTGGCTTTGGCATCAGCAGCTTTTAAGGAGTCAGTCTCAATGTAACATAATAAACAATAATACTTAGTTTCAGGCCAGGAATTTTCTTCATCATCTATGATATTTGTGGAAGACATGATTTCTTTACCGTAGCACAAATCTAGTCTATGCAAGGATAGACACTTCCATATGTGCTTCCAGGCCTGAATCCAGAGCTAGAAATCTTTATCATACTTTATTCAAGAGCAATGGTAAGTGGGCCTGGATACTCCTTTGAGCTGCTTCCATATTTCAAGAGCAGAGGCTCTGCAGCATGAAGGTGTAATTTAAGGTTATTTATATGCTGATTGCAAGTAGTCAGTTCTTTGCATTTTAAGAATTAAGTGCTCTTAGGGTGGAAGTGGTGTGTCTGAGCTGAAAACTCTCTTAAGATATTCTGCTAGTGATCAGTTGTGTATAGCCAGACATCTGGCAAAAATCATATGGCAAGAATCAGATCTGTAAGTCCTACATATTCCTCTGAGATGAGTTAGACTGCTTTAGTGGATTGTGTTCCCTAGGACAGTAACTGAAACCCATTTCCATGCCACAGATTTGTGCATCCATTCAGAGCAGATCTCAGATAGCGACACTGGACACTGGGTATTCTGCTTTCTTTTTCCTCAGATGCTAGAGCTTATTTATAGGGCTTCTCCCGCCCCCCCCTTCTTTTCTTGTTGTCTTTTTCTTAATTTTCTCTCTTCTC
The DNA here is from genome assembly GCF_965140245.1 of Athene noctua. Taxonomy (NCBI): domain Eukaryota; kingdom Metazoa; phylum Chordata; class Aves; order Strigiformes; family Strigidae; genus Athene; species Athene noctua. Next base: position 9,138,467 of record NC_134037.1, on the reverse strand, counting down.
CACTCTTTCAATTTCTATATGGGTAAAATTACACATCTCAGGTTAGAATTTATGTTAAGAGGTACTTGTCTCCAGTTCTTGCTCATGATGGCTTAGAAAGCCTGGAGGAAAATTCTGTAATTCTATGTCCGTTCCTGTGTGTTCTCAGTACTTCCCTTTAAACACAGCTACATACAGAAACATTGGCAAGAACAGAAATAACAGAAATGCCATCCCCACTATTCCATGGAGTACAAAGCAGTAATTACAGGGAGAAATTGTCCTTATTTTCTATGGCAATATCTCATTACTTCAAAGACTGTCCCTTTGATGGCCCAGCTGATCAATCTCCCTGTTAGCTGCTGCAACCTAGAACTGGAAGTGTTTGGGTAGATGGTGCCAGAGACATCTCAGCTGTAGTCCCAGCAAGAGACAGTCCGAGAACTATGAAACTCAGCTATAAACCCCAATTTATATTACTGCAGAATAACAATACAGTATGGAGGTGTTTGTGCTGGCTCCACACAGAGTAAGACAGTAAGTCTTACAGTAAGTGCATCCAAGCTAATGTGCTCTGTCAGTAGGGCTTATCAGTTCAAGAAGCAATGTCCCTTGCATAGTTTCACTGCATCTGGACCAAGCTGATGCATTTATCTACCAAGCACTGTCCTGTAGCATGAGGTAGCATTGCCAGCTTGGTAGGGAATCAGCTTGGAGATCTCTCTGTGTCATGGCAAAACCAATCAAAAAGTACGTGGGAAGCACCCAGATTTCTATTTCAGTTAAAAGCATCTTCAAAGGCATCCAGTGCACTTCTGTCCTTTCTCTCCTAGGTGTCTGGCATGCCTCTAGCTTTCATTGCTCAAGGCAAATTTTGCCTTATTGGCAAACTACCTGTTTTATAATAATAACAACCTTCCATTTTGAATTTGCAGTATATAAGCATGGCTTTGGTTTGCTTCAGATGACCAGGGCTATATTCTGCAGCATGAAAACCTCTAGTAGAAGGCAGAGAATGGAACTGATTCATCAGTAATAGCATCTCAAATGCATTTATTTACTTCTGAAGTGCTCTGGGAAATGCTTTCCTTGAAAACCACAAAATGCGATACATGTAGATTGATGGCTGTGTGGTTTTGCTCAATATAGAAACCAGCAGCTCTGTATATAAACTAATTGGAGGTGTAGAGACCTTGCTGACATCTCGGTGACATAGGATCATTCAGCCAGGACAAGGTCACACTAGAAAACTTACTGGTATCTCAAAGGAAAATGTGACAAACCTTGGAAAGTCAAAAACATTGGTGTTTTGCCTGGATTCTCATTTTCTGCTGCTGGAGCCTACTTCCTACAGAAGAGGTTAAAAGAAGAAAGGTACTTTTAAGTTCCTCCTTGTAAATGAAATCATAATTGATGGAAAAATAAAGTAATTGATGTAATGTAAACCTGCTAGAGTAACTGGAGAAGGTGCTACAGAGGCTTTCCAGCAGTTATACATTGAGAAAGATTCTTAATCTCCTAGATAATGGGGAAAAAGAATGACATTTATTATCTACAAGTCCTCACAAGCTGAGGATGCAGTTTATAAAACTCTATTTGGCTCCCCCTCCTTTTCCTCCTTTATTGTAATCCTTCTCCATGGATCATTTTATGTCCAAACTCACCTTCATCTGTTGTCATACTTCAGTGATTTATCAACACCGCAAACTTCTGATTAATAAGGCTAGGAGAACATCCATCAGAAGAACTGAGAATGTGTGATCATTTCCTCTCAGGCTGTCATTAGCTGGGACTGTCTTTCTGGGAGTTTTAGCTTTGTCTTTCTATTTCCACACTAATTCATATGATGTTTAAAAATAATTTCCTACAATTAATCGTTTGTTTCTCTGGGCTTTTAGAAACCTTGGTCAAGATGGAATATGACCTCTGTATTGTCAGCTGAAATAAACAGAAAACAACCCAAACTGTCCATGTACACTCTTAATGAATGAGCAAGCAAGCCAGGATTAATAGATGGCTTGATTCAGCTTCCTTCATTCAAGATGGACAATATGAGGCTCTACAGATAATCCTATGATCATACGAAATGTTTGTGGGATAGGTAGGAATTACACTCATGGTGTCTTTTCTAAAATAATTTCCTTCTTCTTTAGGTTGCTTTGGTTTTAAATTACATGTGGTGAAATACACCTCTGGTATTTTCAGATTGCTAAGCCAAGTAAAGTGGGAAAGATTTTGTTTTAGAGCTTATATACTAAATTCTCCATTTAATGAGACACTCTTAAGTTAAAAATACCTTTCAAAAGTGACTTCCCACGTCTTTTCTACATTAGTGACAGATTGGAGAAGAAAATATGGAGTACGCCTGAAAGTGATAAGTTGAGGTTAGAGGTCTAGCCAAAGTCAAGTGCTAGGGAGTTTCAGCTGTAGAGAGCTGATGCTTTGAATTATAATCAAGTGATTAATGTTTCTAACATAAGTGGGTTTGGGAGTTACAAGAACTTGCAGCAACAGCTTGGATAAGTATGGTGAAACCTGCTTTTAGAAATATATTATTTATAGCACGTTCATTAGGTCGGACAGAATGGACAACATGTGCTTATGTGGTTAATGATAAATCCATCTGAGGACTAAACTAGTCTGCTGGTTATGAGAAAGCCATTTGTAGGTCAGATTTTTCTGGAGAAGGACGGACTTGAGAGAAACAATTTTTATTTGTTTGGGGGGTGAGCAGGGAGAGGGGAGAAGCTGAAACCAGCTTTTCTCCTGCTGTAAAATACGTAGGATGTAAATGTTACAGATCTTCATTCATTTTTAAAGGTCATTTGCCTGTGAAGTCCATGTAGCTGGCTTCAAAAATACAAAAAATAATATGGGAAGGAGCAGGCATGTTTGGAAAGGTATAGGAATATTTTTTATCAAGTAGCAGGTAATCTAATGTTAACGTATGAAAACTGCAATGATCTCTGTGAAACTGCAAAATCCAGAAAAGGCTTAATCTCTGAGGCATTATAGTTTTGCTTGTGGGATTCAGACATTCTAGCATGAAATGAAAGGTATTGCACAAAAAAAATTGAGGCAAGACTATTCCTTTTGGGGCCCCTCACTACAAAAAGGCCATTGAATGACTCAAGCATGTCCAGAGAAGGGCAACGGAGCTGGGGCAGGGTCTGGAGCACAGGTCTGCTGGGGAGCGGCTGAGGGAACTGGGGGGGTTTAGTCTGGAGAAGAGGAGGCTGAGGGGAGACCTCATGGCCTCTACAGCTCCCTGACAGGAGGGTGCAGAGAGGGGAGATGAGTCTCTTGAACCAAGTAACAAGCGACAGGACAAGAGGGAATGGCCTCAAGCTGTGCCAGGGCAGGGTTAGACTGGATATTAGGAAGCATTTCTTTCCAGAAGGGGTTGTTGGGCGTTGGAATGGGCTGCCCAGGGAGGTGGTGGAGTCCCCATCCCTGGAGGGGTTGAAGAGTCGGGCTGAGCCAGCGCTGAGGGATCTGGTGGAGTTGAGAATGGTCAGTGTGAGGTTAATGGTTGGACTGGATGATCTTCAAGGTGCTTTCCAACCTAGATGATTCTGTGATTCTGTGAACTCACCAGACCTTAATCCTGCTGCTGTAACTGGTTGAAGATAGTCTTTCAAATAGTAGTTTCCTCTGAATGATAAAACAAGGTGAGAGTGTAGCTAATAAAAACAGTATTTTGGCACATGGTTATTGTTGTGGTTTTAGTTACCAATCTATCAATAGGATAAAAAAGATTGTTTCCCCTCTTCTAGCCCTATCCAGGGTAGTGTGGGTCATTCATCCACAGGTCCTACTGGTTTCCACCATGGACCATGATGCCATTGGATTTCAAAGTGAGCTCTGGACAGTTCTCATTTAAAAAAAAAAAAAAAAGGCAAGAAAAACAAGTAAAACACAGCCCTTATTCATTCATTTTATATAGCACACAAGTACAAAAGTGTGTTATTTCTCCCCATAATCTCATTAGTTGCTTGTGTGGATAGGACAGCTAAACCTTGTAGACTTAAACACCTCACAGGTAAATGACTACCAGAAAGGGATTGCATGTTGCACATCCTCACAAATAAACAGCCAAAACCTGTCCTTTTGAGACGTGCTTTTTCCCTGCCACTAGTCTTATTTTTGTTCATTGACAAGGAAGCTAATTGGAAGGCAACTGCTCTCAAATGTGTTGCCCATACCTTTTGCAGGTGTTGCTGCAGGTGCTATTTGTGAGTAAGTTTAGTTTATCAGAACAAACTTTCTAAAAAGCTTACTGATTATACTGAGTACTTTTAGAGAGAGAAAATGGCAGCTAGCAAAGAGATATTTAACTATATACATAAATGTGCAAAAACCCCACAGATTAAATTCATATTGAAACTCATTTATTACTCTGAGGATAATGAGCTAAGAAAAGACATGGTGGCTTCTCCCCTCTCTTGACACCTTGTAATCCAGAGTGCATGCCCTGCTGAGAAGATACACTTTAGTGTCACACAGTTTATCCGGCTCCAGCGGTAACTGCACGAAGCCTAGTGGCCTAATCAGAGCCTACCTCATTCAGAGACTACACAAGATTACTTGTTTCTGGCATCAAAAGGCACGATTACACTATTAACATATTTATTTTATAGATATGACATAATCTGTGCTTTGTTATGACAGGCAAACGTATCTTGCTTTTGGCCCCCATGATAGACACTAAAAAATTAGGTGCAGAGATTAAAAGAATTATCTAGGCTCCCTCCATGATCCCTGGAACAGGAGGGGCAGCTCCAGAGGTGGTTCATCTCAACTGTCTTAAACTATGTTTGGATAAAACAAATTGTTCTGCACAATGCCAGTCACAATGCCAGTGAGACAGCACAAGCTTTTAGTTCAGATCTACTTTTGAGATGACTAGCTGAGTGGAGGGAGATACATCCCACTCCATGGATTTAAAGAGCCACACTTGTGCTTTGAACTGTAAGGGTAAAGCTTTAGGGATAAAGGTACTCCTTGCCTTGGGGAGTTTATGGACAAAAATCAGAGTGCCCGAAGTGCAAGAAATAAGGATACTAAGGCTGTGTAGAAAAGTCTGAGACTCAAAGGGGCAAGCTTTCATTTATCCAAGGCTTCGGGATGAAGAAAAAGTCTTGTGCCAAGTTTGGATAATTTGTCATTCTGAGACTAGCTACATTTTAATTAATTGGTTAAGTTAATTAAATAGCACCAATGACCCTGCCACTGGAAAACTTTTTTTATCCCAGTCCAGTGGCAACTCTCTGGCCTGGCTTGAACATTAGCACTGGCTAGAGCTCATTCCCAACAGGAGATCCTGATAGGGCTGTTCTCTTCTGGAGGTTAAAGGTGTTTAGCCTCCAACGTTCATGTGGCTGGACTGTGCCTGCTGGCTCCAGGGCTGAATAACAGCCCTGATCCTGTTCATTACAAGGTGCACTAACAGACTCTTACAGTCCTTTCATCTTCTGGTTTTCTTATTTTACCTTGTTGGGATCAGAACCATGGGGAACCAGGTATAGTATGCTGGGCTTGATAGAGGGCTGTCCTTACTTTGAAATAGTATGGCGCTTTCTAATTCCCTTCCGCTGTTCTCTCTATAAAGACCTTGCAAATCTGATTTTGGCCTGGATACCCTAATCTGCATCATGGGCTGCCCCATTCACTGACTTCTATGGGCCACGGTGGAATATGTCAGGGTTTGGAGCTGATAGTAGTTTTTTGAGCTTGTTGAGCAAACAGATCTGCAAGACCTCTTCTTGACAGTACACCAGCTCTGATCTGAAAGGAGACACAGCCTTAGACATCTGTTTTATGGGCATAACTATTCTGAGCTTATTTGAACTCAATACAAGGTTCTGTTTATATTTCTCTGATTAATTGAAAATAACCTCTTGTTAAGGGAGTGACAAATGATACCTTAAGATTGTGCTCAAGTCATTCACAAGAGTGAAAAAAATACACCAAAGGTTAGGCAGGTCAAAGCCCTTGTTTGGATCAAAGCTATGTTGAACACTGTATAAATGCCAAATCTTAAAGTGTTTTGTATTTAAGGTTGAAGTTTGGAGTAAAACGATACTATAACAATAAATCCCTAATTCACCTTGTTAACACGCTACCACATTCACAAAGGCACAGCAAAGAGAGAGATGCTTCTGATGGAGCAACTGGATACCAGTGTCAGTGTGTTAAAAATTTAAAGCATAGGTGAGATCATTACTGTAATACCACATCCAGTTCTGGCAGGCACATTTCAAAAAGGACTTTAATGCAATGGAAATGGATCTCAAAAGAATGACAGGCACGATTTGTGGTCTGTCTGTAAAGTCTGCCTTACTGTGAGAGACTTAAAAAAAGCTCAGCTAATTTTATTTGTTCAGGGCAGAGTTATGAGATAACTTGTCTGTGGTTTTGTAAGGTTGAGCCTATGTGGTAAGAGAACCGGAGAAAAGTGAGGTTGGGCTGTGCCTTGGTGGGCTGCAGTGCTTCTCTGTCCATGCCTGATCTGTAGCTTCTTGGAGTGGACTGATAAGTGATGGCCAGGGTTGAGGGTGGAGAGTGAGGCCAGACAAACACAGATGAAAAAGACAGCCTTTCGTCTTGACAGGGTGATAGCCACTGAAATAACTTATCTGGTATAGATTGTCCTTCACCAGAAGTTTCTGATTCAGGGTGGGATATATCCTTGCAATACGTGCCATAGTTTGTAGCAGTTCTGGTGTTTGTTTGGGACACTACTCTGTGTCTTCAGCTGTGCAGGCAATCAGATGAGGTGATAGAAATGATCAAATGAGTGATCTCACCTGACCTTAAGATATCCCTATTCAACAGGAATATTTTAAAACTCTTAACAGGAATATTATATTCCTATTAAACTGATTGGGGAGTGGAGAGGTCGCAGTGAGGCCATATTTAGCCGGAGAAATCTCAATTTTAAGGAAAAAAAATCTCCCACCACTTCCAAATTTGTGGACAGAATGACTGTTGTATTTTCTTTCCAGGAGGTAGTTGAATCTGAGTTTAGGCCTGGATTCCAATCATCCCTAGAGTTTACTGCAGCTGATGGGACATCTTTGACTGGGATGAAGAGTGATTGACCTACTTCCAAGTGAAAAGTTTCCATTTGACCTGCTCCTCAGTCTATAGTGACCTGTTGTGTGGACATCTCATCCACTCTACAGCAGTGGTGTGGGTCCCAAACTGGGAAGACAAGAGGACCCCTTAGAAAGTCCCATCTGCTCCTACCGAAGGGTTTATGTCACTGCCTACTGCAAAGGCAGGTGGGATTTGCAGAGAGCCTAAAGTCTAGCTAGGTCTGGGCTGCCTTCAGGGACACATGCACACCAGGTGTCAGGTCTAGAGGATGCTTTAAAAACTGCCACACAGTTCAATAGCTGTTGTCCCCTTGCGCCCAGCGTGTAGAGAGGTGTTCAGAGACTTTGCTTTGCTGGAAGATATCCATCCTTCATTCAGTTAAGGCAAAGGTATGACCACACACCCAGTGTGATTTTCTGCTTCTGTGTGTCATGCCATGGTCATGCCTCCCCAGTGCTTGGGCTGCCCGCCTGCCTTGTCGCCGAGGTGTGTGGAGCTGCGTGCTCCTCACCAGCCAGGGCACGGGATCCCAGCAGCTCTGGACCGTCTCCTCCGCCGACCCCGCAACAGGGGGCTGTGGGCAGTGCTGTGTTTCAGAGTGACTGCCGCCAACCCCAGGCAGAATAAGCCGGGCTCTCGCATGCACACGCAGCAGCTGACCCGCGGGGTGCGAGGGGGACGTTCCGTCCTGCCTGCTGCCCGCAGGCACAAGCTGGAGCATTCAAGGAGTTTAGAAAAGCCAGAAAGCTGCTGAAAACGGCATCTTGCTCTCAGTGTCTAAGAGCATTACACCATCCCTGCTCAAACAAATAAGCTCTGACGGGAATGGCCCCCCTCATACCCCCCCTTCATTTCTTGCTGTAATAAAACATGTCACAGTGCTGTTGTTTTTGTTTTTTTTTTTTTTTTTTTTTCCCCAGTCAGCAGATTTTTAGGCTGGTTAATGAAGGGGAAAGATTTCTCTTCTCCCCCCCCCACCCCCCCCAAATTGCCTCCCCTTTCTTTCATGTCAGGGGCCAAGTCTGGATTGGAGCCTGGTGAAGTTTCTGTGTCATTTCCTGTTGCTGCCCTCCTCGACACTCGCTCCCGGCTCCGCTCCGCTCTCCTCTCTTCTCCTCTCCTCTCCTCTCCTCCCGCAGACGCACAAGGCGTCCGCCCTCCCGCCTGGGAGATGTGAGGAGGCAAGGGCAGACCTCCCGCTCTCGCCTGTCACACCGCCTTCCTCCTCTCGCCGTCCCCACTGGGCTCAGCTCCCAGCCCACTGCTGACGACGCCGAAGAACCAAACGGTAACAGAACTTTCTTCTCCCCAAGCAGCAGCTCAGCTCTACTTCCCAGGCTGCTGCGAACCTAAGGCGGTAGGAGCGAAAGCGTCCTTCTCTCTTGCAAACTTTGACGGCGGTGGCCGTTGGTCCTGTCCATGCAGGTGGTTGGGAGCGAGGTGGTTGCGGGATGCCGGTGCTGCGTGTTTGGGTGGCGGTGGGCGAGGGGCTGCGGTGTGCTCCTGCGGTGTGCGGGAGGGATGGGGACGGGAGCGCTGCCCGGGAGTGCCGGTCATGCGGGAACCTGGCGTGGCTCTCACTCCCTAGGAGAGGTCAGCGGCTGTGGGGGCTGGCGCTGATGCTGTTCTGCAGATGCTGGTGGCTTGATGTGACTGATGGGAAAAAAAAAAGAAGCTCTTTAAAGGAGGGAGAAACAAGCGTGGTGCTGTACAGAAGCTGGGAAGGCAGTGAAGGGAAGAGAGCAGGGGGTGCTCGGCATTTACTCTTAGGTGTTTGAGCTTCGGTCTAGTGTTTACAGGTTTTTCCTAGGGCTTGCTTGCGGTAGCATTCAAGGGGTTTGTGATTGCTCTTCTGACCAAAAAGGATTGATACCTGCAAGAATCTGTATTACGTTCACTTGGGGGAGCGGGCATAAATCAGCTGGCATCTGTAAAAACCTGCCTGTAATGCCTGTCCTCTGACATTTCCTTACTTGCTCACTAAATGCACATATATTTATTTATTTGGTAGGAAAATGGCACAAATGTTTGCGCTTTAAAGTGACTTCATGTACTATTTCTGTCATTCCTGACTCGTTCAGTCTTGACTGTTACTTGGACAAACAAGGCGTAACAAACTGACAGAGAAATCCTGAAGCATGTGCTGGAGCCGGTTCCTGGAGCTTTCAGAGTTAAAAGGCTTTCTTGAACTCACTGACACAGGGCAGTAAATTTCAACATGTCAGTAAGTGAGGGGAAAAAAGCGCTTGCAGAGCATTATACACCCCAGGGTCTTCACAAGCAGGATTAGTTCCCAACACCTCTAGCTACTCAGCAGCATTTAGAAAGGTCAATTATATGTATAGTATTTACCAGTTAATTATAAGGGGCGGGGGGGGAAGCCTTGGAGTTGGCCATGGGTCCTAACACTTTGCATACCTCCAAGTGTTTACCTCCAAGTCATTGCTCAATTTATATTGCTCTCTGAGCTTCCCCTGACTTTATGTTAGTTTTGCAGTAGAGTCCTCTCTGCCTCCCCCCTGCTCCCCCAGTGGGAATGCAGGTACAAGATGGGGAAAGTAGGAGGGGGTCTTTGAGCACACCCTGAGCACATCAGTCCATCACCCTGGCCTCCAGCTGAGCCACATCACCTCCCACAGCCGGGGAAAGTTCAAGCTCCCTGTCCCGCCTTGGCATCCCTTGTCTTGCTGCCGTTAGCAGTGGGGGACCCAGGAGACATTGCTGACAGCTTAGCCTGGAGTCGGTTTCTAGGTAAAAGCTCAGAGTTTGTTTCATAGTTCCTATATGAAAGGCATGGTTTTTTAAAAATCAAGTTGAGTAGGAAATGCTTTTTCGGGTCTTCCCATCTCCTGGACTCTTTCTGAGTACTGTGCTACTCCCTACTGATTTTTCAGAAAGTATTCTTCATTTTCAGCATTCCCCACAGCTAGCTTAATACTGTACTGGTGAGCTGTGTCTGTGCTACCACACTGGTGATACACACGGGTTGGTCTCTTCGGTGTTGTAGAGAGTTAGAATGGGCCATGACCCTCCAGAAAAGCTGTTTGGATGTGGCCACCTTGTTTCAGAGCGTAAGAGAGTTTAATAATAGGTAGGCGTCATGCTGTGCCAGCTGGCTTCAGGGCTGAAGAATGGGCTCTGGCACGGTTTAGTTTACTAGCAAAGACGTAGCCAAGAGGCTGATGAGCTCATGTAACAGAGGGAGGAGAGAAGCTGTAGCAGGAGCCACTCCCAGCACCTCTGAGGAGCTGAAGAAACAGTACTTACCTGGAACTGTGCTCTGCATTTCTTGATATGAAAGGAAATGGAGTGACAGTCTGACATTTTTTTGCAGGGGTCCAACAGGCAATTCAGCTCTGAGGTGAATTGAATCATTGCCAGTGCAAGGTGACTGGGGGGCTTACTGAACTTCAGGTGCTGCTTTTGGGTGCTTGAAGGGTGGATATGATCTGAAGCACTTTAGAAATCCATCCATATATATAGGTGTTGAGAGATGAGCCTCTGTCTCAAATGCAGTTTTTGGGAGTCTGTTCTAAACTACCCTAAAACTTTCCCTATTGGTGCTATAGTGGGAGATGAACAGCATTTCATCCTTAATTATTTTGGATCTAAATGTGAAGCCATTTCATTTTAAGCTGACATCGCTCCACTGATTTTAGTAAAGTTACAGCAGTTTACAGCAGTTCAGGGCAGATAAGAATCAGTCCCTTCGTATCTGCTTTTCTCTGCAACTTGCAAAAGAGAAAGTAAGACAGAAGAAACCCACTCAGGGTGAGATCATGATGGGAACTGAAGGGTCTTGAGTACCACCAGGACCTTTCCAGTTTTTTTGGCTTTCTTGCTTTCCCTAAATCTCAGCTTTCTGTTCGATTAATGGAACCTTGTTCTATGTAAAAGCACATGCTGAAGATGGGCATCCCTGTCCATCTCTCTTCTTGTGCGAGCATGTTCTCCACACCACACTGAATGCTCATGTAGCCTTGACAGATGAGTCAAGGGATGGAGATTCCAGTTCTGCTGCTTACCTTGGGAAAGTGCTCTGGAGCCCAACAGACTTTACTGTCTGGAAGTATTTCCTGTTGCACAACATAAATTGTCTGTTTCAGTTTAATTCTGTTGTCTTAAATTACCTCACCAAAGTACTACCTTGAGTAAAGCCTCTCTTCACAGCCACTTCACTGCAGTGGGGGAACCAGTATTGTAAGAAGCTGCAGGCTGTGAAGACTGCAGAAGGTGGAGAGAGCATGTTGCTTCCCTTCCCCCTTTCTCTGTCTTGCACAAGGGTAGGGCAAACAGGTCCTGCATTGTAACAACGGGTCTGTGCTACTTTTAGTCCCTGATCCAGACCCTTTGCTGCTCCACAAGCCCACAGTAGCCACTGAGATCTCCGGGAGACATCTCTCATCATTGGTGGCTTTTCGTGGCTCTCGTGGTCCTTTTCTTTGAGCTGCTTTTCCCTGCTTCCGTGTTTGAGCTTGGTGTGGTTCTCCCTGTCCTGCCTGAGGTTGCTCCAAGGATGTTTTACTGCTGCCCAGCACTGTGTCGCCATCCATTTGCTGCAGTTTCTGATGGGGTTTGCCTGGGGAACAGCAGCAGCGTTTGGGGTATGCTTGGCCCGCTAACGTTTGTGGGTGCTTCCCAGCTGAGTCCTGGCTGTCTCCCCAGGCTGAATCAGACACACTGTGTTCATCTCCTTTGCTCTTGTGCAGCTACAGCTCCAGTTCTTGTGGTATTTAAGTGCTGATGCACAAATTAAGGTAACATTTACATGCTCTAGTGAATCTTCAGCTCGCCTGCACAAATCTCTTATTTTCCTTCTTCTAATGCAGTGTCATTATCTGAGGACAGGCCTTGCCTCCTCGTTCCAGGGAGCTGTTAATCCTTGCTCTGTCTATGGGACATTGCCATAGCAATGAGGATGTGTAGTTGAGGTGGTCAGGACTGACCAGATGATATTACTGCTGCTGGTCAAACATAGCCAAAAAGGTGCATGCCTCCTTCCGTCTCCAAACATTATTCTGTTTGCTTTGGCTATTTTTAAACATATTTGCTGCTGGAGACTGAAACTTTCTATCAGCCTCGCCACTGTAAGACTCACAGATGTTTAAAACGGATTAATGGTGATGCTGGAAGGATAGTTTCTGTTCTTCTGTCCACTGGCTTGGGGCTGCCTGATGTGTTGGTGGTTTTGGCAGACTTGTTTGCTTCCAGTAAATAGGCTAAGGATGCCAAACAGCTAGAAGCCAGAGGCTTCTCCTCCTTACTCCTGACTACTTCTGGAGTTGAACTGGTGAGAAGGAGGTGAGAGGGCTCTGTATCCCATAAGCAATCCCCTCAGTCATCCTCTCCCTCCCTGGAAGTGTTATTTTTGGTTAATTCATACAAGTCTGGGCCTCCTTGGTCTATCCTGTGGGAGGAAGCTTGAGGCTGGAATTTTGTAATAAAAGCCACATTTTTCTCTGGAGGCAGAGTGGAGGAGGCCACTCCTGTTGCTTCTCCACTTCTTCTTAGTTCTTGATCAGCCTAATCTGGTAACTGTGAAAGGTTTTCTTTCTCTGTTGAGAATAAACTTGGCCTCTGAGGAAGGCCAGCATTGGAATGTTCACCTTGAGATACTTGATTTCCACAGAGCCACTGGTAGGAATCCTAACTCAAGCTGCTTGGACCTCATCTTCTTGCTGTAAGCTCCCAGCAGTTTACTGGGGATGAGTCTCTCTGAAGGCACCCCAGGCCATTTGCACCGTTGCAGAACCACAGCATTGGCAAAACCAACTTTTCCTCCAGTGTCCTTGTCCAGAGTTAGTTTGCTCTTACCCTGAGGAGCACAGAGCAGTCTGTCCCCTTCCACACCAGCAGCAGCTGGTTTTCCCTGGAGCAAACAATGTCTTTGTACCTGCAGCTTGAAAAGTGTTCTCAGAGGCTTTCTGTGGTTATGAAAAAAATACAGATCAGTCCCTCTGATTTTCTCTGTGACCACAGTATTTCAACATTCTTCTCCTCCTCCACTGACCATTGGCAATGGAAAGACCAGCACTCCCTGTTCTCTCCTCTTTGACTGTTTTTGAAGTGGGGGTTGTTTCTGTAGGTTGTTTCTCAGCAGTAGAAAGCTGAGAACACTGAAGTTGCCATAATTTAAACATGCAGGTGCTACCTTAACTTAAATATACTCAGAGAGTTTGCTAATTAAATCTGAGTTTGCTTCTTGGTCATCAGTCACTGTACTAAGGATAGAAAGAACAACAGCTGAAGCTGATATCTCATCCTCACTGGTACCTCACAGACTACCTGTAAGATACTCTTCTGGAGTTTCCCAGCAGGACTTAATTTCACTAGCTTAATAATATACATCTTCTGCTCCTTTAATTTTACTAGTCACTGTGATTCCCCTCTGACATAACCTAAATTATACTTGGATTTGGGTTTTTTCCTTCTTTTTTATTAATGCATACATGGACTGTATAGTCTTCAGAGATTTATTTTTCTTTAATGAAATCAGCCTCCTTTTCCTGGCTGGTGTAGTGCATGAATGTCGCATTTAAATATGTGCTTTCAAGTTCAGTCCTTTCCCTCAGACATGTTACTTTACACTACATTTGGCTGTGTTAAACTGCAGTGCTGATTTACTACATCAGTGACCATGAAAGACTCAAATTCCTCTCTCCCCTGTTTTCTTGTTTCTCTTCACAATGCTCTGTTTTTTTTAATAGTTGGCATATTGTAAGCTTAAATTTCTTATTTCTTTTCCTCAATTTGATACAATGGTTACAATCAGATTAATATATTTAGCAGATTTGAAGCTGATTACAGAGCAAGCACAAAAAGCTCTCCTGAGAGCAGTGATGCCATGAATGTCACAGCAGTTTGTGGTGCCAGAGGTGCACAGGAATGGAAAGGTAAAGATCTGCCCAAAATGCACAGAAGATCCCTTATCTCTCTTCCTCAAGAAGGAGCTGGAAGCCAGGAGTGATCAACTCCTGGTGACAGTCTTTGCTTCTTTTTTTTTCTTGAAGAAGTCTCCAAGTGTTTTCTCTGCTGCAATTCAGAAGTGAGAAGGGTGCTCTTCAGCCATCCAAGGAGGCTTGAATGGCACCGAGCCTGCAAGGAGGGCTCCCATCTCCTCCTGAGATTTGTGTCCAAAGAATTATCACCTCTCTTCTCTGTCCCAAACCTGCAACCGTTGGTCTGTATGGAATTTCTAGGTATGAGATTTGGCCAGCCAGAGTCTAAATATCTTTCAGTATTGAGTCTTATTGTTTAGAAAGCAAACAAATGCAAAATTGGGAATTCTCTCCTTTTTGTTTGTTTATTTGAAGAAGCCTGGGCTAGGCAAACCTTCCAGGCATATTAACTCTTACTGACAAACTGCTTTAAAACAGGGGTTGCATGTAGTGACAGCAACAGTGGCAGCAGAAACCCTTCCCAGAGAGGAAGGAGTAGCCCATGGGCACCGTGACAGTAGCCAGGTCAACTTCCATCTTCTGCTTGTGCCTCCTGCATGGGTCTACATCACCTCTCCTTCAGGTGGATGGTGTGTCAGGTGGTGAATACCTCATGCACTACTAGTGAGAATGTCCAGCTGATATTTAGGAAAGGCTTTTCTGCCATGTCAACCAGCTTCCTAGAGGACCAAGCCAGGAGGTGGTTGCCTATTCGGATATATCCCTGGGCCTGGTGTTTCCAGCTGGCTGGCTCTCAGCAGTTTCTCACTCGGCACGTGGGAACACCTAATTGCCCTGCACAGACTCCCTGTCGCCCTGGACAGCACATGTATGCTTACAGGTTCTGAGTCACTCAAAAATTCAGTGCTCTCCTTTTGACTCTGTTGAATGCCTGAACACTTAAGATAGGTGCTCTGGGTCACGCTGCTGGGCGGGATGTCTGCTGGTTCGTTATTGTGACACCAAGGTAAGGTTTTTATTAAACATGGCCTGAAGTCAACTTTCCATAGTTCAGCTCTTGCAAGTGCAAAGGACAGGCTACAATCCAGAGAAGTATCATTGACCTTAATCTGTATTTACAAGCAGTATGCAAGGTACTATCTGTTGTTGTTACTAAGAGAAATTATGCATGTTAGGAAGGGGATCACATGGCTATCATGCCATGCAATCTGACTTTATTTTCAACACTAAATACTCACTGATTCTGTCCAGACCTTGCCTGTTTTGTAATTTTCTAGAGTTGTCTCTGAGGCAGGAGCTTGCTTAAAAAAAAAATAATATATATATATATATATATATCCGTCCAGGGCCCTAGTTTGCTCTCTGCACAGCTTTAACTGTGCAGCTCACTGCCAAGCATCACACAGCACAGCAGAAAGCAGGCAGAGAAGTGCTTGTGAATCACCATGGAACAACATCAGACTAGCCAAGCAGACCCATGTGATTTTAGGCAGGGCTCAAGAATTTCATTCCTTTAGCTCCAACCCAGGGGGCAAATTTGTTCATTTCCCTGGCATTGCAACAATGATAAACGTTCTGCACCCATTTGCCCTTAACTGGTAGGGTTTCTGCTCTGAAACATTTGCTGTTCCTGTTAT
Source organism: Athene noctua (assembly GCF_965140245.1). Taxonomy (NCBI): domain Eukaryota; kingdom Metazoa; phylum Chordata; class Aves; order Strigiformes; family Strigidae; genus Athene; species Athene noctua. The sequence goes on along the minus strand of NC_134037.1, from coordinate 9,122,851 downwards.
GTGTGATGACAGCAGTTAAAGGTAAGGTGGAGATTACCAATTTTCATGTACACTAAGTTTCTTTTACCCCTTCCTGAGCCTATAAAATATCCTTAAAGCAAATGTAAATGGTGTTGTCAAAGTAATACAAGTCGATTCCAGAATCTGACAAATAAGTTCCCTACTCTGAAGTATGTTTTGCAAACTTTTGTGGGGAGATGGGTACCAAGCTCTGAATTGTCACCTATCCCTGAGATAGGTGCTTAGGACAAAGTGCTGATGTCTGATGGACACAATGGATGTTGGAGGGAAATTTTAGGAAGGTTGAAGCACCTGTGTTTTCAGACACCAAGTGCTCCACTGGTTCACCTTTCCCATGCACTTGGTGTATGCTGGTTCCTGAGCCTTATCTGGGTGGATACGAGTTGGCTCAGACTAAAAGCATGTAAGATAGCTGTGTAATAGCATAGATGATCAAGTTCCAGCACCCATGCTAGTGTACTGAACTGTTCACTACTATAGAACTTCAATATTATAGAATTCGCTACTATAGAAAATACATTAAGAGCTTTCTTGACCTTTGATTCTTTCCAGTCATGGCAGAGGTCACATAGTTTGAATCAGCTCAGAGATAAAGTGAACAGGAAACAGCAAAAGACAACCTGAACTGGGGTCGAAGGAATAAAGGTATTTTCTGGGTAATACAGGAATGCAGGCAAAGATACGAAGAAAGCTACCTGCTCAAGAGAAGCAACCTTGAGAGGTGGACATAAAAAGCTTCCGAACTTGCCGTTCCATATCTCCTGGACAGTCTAGATTTATCTCACAAAAGCACAGCTTGAAGCAGGTTCCCTAAATTATAGCCCTATTGCAGTGGCTCTTTGAGACCTGATGTGCCCCATAGGATCATTATGGATCTGAGGGGGAGACTAAGTGCCGCTGGAAGAGCTAAGAAGCCTGTGTCTTCCACCAGTCCAACATTCATGACAGTAAGGTCATCTTACCCAACTGCAGAATGGGAGTGCTACCTCAAAGCCATCTACCAGAGGTTTCATTCCTTCTTGCTTGCAACATGCAATTGTGACTGCTTTGTGTTATTAATGAGGGAATGTTGGAAAAAATCCCCATGACTTTGTTGTACATGTTGCTTGAGAAAAGACACACTACCGGTGGCGAGACCTCACAGCATGCTAATACTTAAAGCATATATGCAAAAGTTTGAAACCAGAGGTCTTGTTGACCCTAGAAGAAAAAGAAGATTCCAAACAGGGGCTCAGAAAAAAACCTCCCATTTCATCTATATTTGCTCTTGCTTTATTGATGAATGGATGCAGCTTGCCTGTGTTGTGGTTTTGCTGAATTTGCATACATTTTATTTCTGAGCAATTATAGTTTCAAGAGCTGGCTGCAAGGTATGCAGCAGAAGAGCCCCATTATCTCTTCTGTCCTCTCTTTCACTGAATTTCTGAGCTTGGGGTCTTGCTTTTGAGCAGAAATGTGTGGTGGGGACTGTAGGGACTAGATTACCACAGAGAAAGTGTGAACCTCCATCAGAGTTTGAACTTTGGTCTAGAGAAAACAACGCAATATTTCAATCTGCAAAATCACTGTGGGCCATAAAGACCTACAGATTAAAAGCCCACAGTATAGCAAAACTTAACACAAAATCTCCATGGCTTTTAAGGGAATTAATTCTACCTTGTTGTTTCCATTGAACCATGCAATTTAGAGAAGTATGATGTAAATTTGCTCAGAGATCCTCAGGAGGAGACACGGACTGCTTGAGGGTGTCTGTGGGGTTGTTTCCCCCTTGTCCATGGCTGGGTAGTTGATTTCAGCTGTTGCACTGCCGTGGTGCAAGATAGAATGGGAAGTCTTTCCTGCGAGGTTCAAAGGACAACGAGAAGTCAGTGCTAGGACAGGATGCAGGTTTTGTGGGGGAACATCTGTGATCCCTTGTTCCTTCTTGTAAGTATTTAATCTGTTATATCACTATGCAGTCTGGTACTGTAGGAAGATACAAAATTGTTTCATTTGACATCAGTTCAGCTTTTTTTGGCCCATTCAGTCCAAAGATAGACTCATTATGGCTGCTGTTTACCAGGAGGCATTGTAGAAAAAATTTAGCATGCATTTATTTAAATAACATCTGATATATTCTGGAGGATAGACAGCATGGAGTAGCTGTAGTGCTGTTTCCAAAGAGTTTAAATGGCATCCTTGGCAAGAAAATAGAGAGGAAGGAAAGATCTGTTACATGTGCCTGTGTATTGCCCCTAGAATAGGATCAAAGTTACAAAAAGAAACTGTGGTTTTGTTTCTCCACAGTTGTTAGAGTTCACAAACTTCCCAGGATCTACATTTCAAGGCTTTCATCAACAGATTTTGTACATTTACATTTGTTCAGAATAGTTTCCAGGCAGTGGGTGATTAGTGGTTAGAAATAGCTTGCAGTTTGGTGATAATTTGATTAAGTTAAACCCTTAAGAAAACGAGTATTCCAGATCTTTCATGTTTCTCTGCTTCACCTGTGGACCACGACTCCTTACCCACCCAATCTCACAGGAGGCATCTCCTTTATCTCCTGCATTTCAGAGAGGAACAGATGAATGCTAGTCAGGAAAGACAGGAGGATGCCTCCAGCCAGAATGAGACAGCAGGAAAAGACATTAACTCAAGAAAAATCCCACTTTTACATTTTTCCAGGAGAACTTAAAGTGCAGTAATTATATCCCTCTCCTCAAGAACTCCATGTACTCCAGTTCTTTTGAATTAATTCAGCATTAAGGACTGTGCTGTGCTCCTGCACACTGTGGAGTCAGTGTCTCCAGAGGTGGAGGAAGCACAAGATTCATGGTATCTTGAGAAGGCTCTCACCTCCTTGACATGCCAAGGAGGGCACCTCCCAGTAGCATTATCTGGGGGAGTAGCACTCCTTCATCTGTAAGTCTGAGGCATTCTGCAAAGAAATGAAGATGACCCATACTTGTACGTTTCCATGCTGCCTAGTGAGCCAGAAAATAGGGAAAATAAAATTGAGGTAAATATTCAAAGTTTAACCAATTTTTAATTATGTATAAATGAAATTAATTTCCTAATGTTGTGCGAGCTGGGCCGTGGATTTTTTTTATAAGAAGGTGAAATAGTATAAGAGTACAGCTTGACCTGTCAGTCCTTGCTAGTAGAAGGACCATCCTGTGTCACGCTCCTTCATTCGGAAGTGGGGAGAGTGGAAGGGAGAGTTAAGTACTTAAGTAGATACTTTGACAAAAATCTTTGCTTTACTCATTTACTTCAGGAAATTTTCGTTAAAAATATTGATTGAAAAAAGGATAATGTCTTTCTGCCTTCCTGTAAAAACTGTCAATATATGCCTGTCATAGTCACTGACTCACGTATTTCCAGTTGGTGGGACTGGGTTTACAAATGTTTGGACTTACAAACACACGTAGATTTCCAAGTGGTTGGTTGAAGTGGTTTTGCAGATCTTGTGATAATGACGTATCATTCCTGTGTCTGAACTATAGTCTTAATATCAACACAGATGGTGACAGAAGGAGAGAAACAGCCTCACCTTTCCTTGTGTCCTGGAGACTTTTCTAGCACTTGGCAAGCCAGCATGGCCCTGTATGGAGGAGCTGCTGCTGGCCACCGTCTCACAAAAGAGACCAACCCAGCTTTTCATAGGTACCTAAATAAAAGGTAAAAAAGGACTGGTGAGACCATTCGGTCCATCTTCCTGGATAACAGCAGCCATAGACTTCCCTTGAATTAACTCCCATGGCGATTACAGCAGGCATCCCACCTTTGTTTTTCAGGTGGTAATACCACCATTGCCAGAAGCTGACATGGCTACAGCTGTTACTGTCTTTCTGTATCCCTGTCCCTGTATCCTAGCAGCATAGGTGACATTAGTGGTCCGTGTATCCTTGTTTGGGACACTCTGAGCTGTAGTAGATTTTTCTCAGGCAGTGCATCCAACTTCATTTACAGGACCCGTGTATGAAGAACATGTGAGATCCCTCAGGAAGGTTTTCAGTCTAAACCTATTTAAAACTTTATATGGAAAAAGAAAGGTCTGAAAGTCCACACTCAGCAATATAGTATGCATGAGTTAATTCACCTTGAAAGAGGCCTTTAAGAGAACTTGCAAATGCATGCTGTGTTAGGGATAGGACATGGGTGAGTGCACAAGAGCAGCACCAGATAAACAGAAAACATTGCAGCAACCTAGCTAAGAGGTCATGGGATCCGCGTAGCTGGCAGCACTGCTAAGCAGATTGGTTTGCGCTGTGGCCGTTTTTTCTCACAGATGGGATAAAAATAAGATAGATTAAGTATATCCAAGAAAAAATAGTTTTGCAAAGGCTTGAGCAAGCTGCCAATGTCAGCAAAGGGAGCCAGTAATGTAAGCAAACTTCAGAGAAGGAAAGCTGCAGAGCGTCCTGCCGGAGAGAGCAAAGGGGACCCGCTCTGCGCACGGGCTGGATGTGGGGTGAGGGGTTGGCCGGGCTATTAGGTTGATTTGTGTCCTCTGTGTTTACCAAGGCAGATCCCAATGGAGAGGGAGGTTTTTCTTTTAGCTAATAAATACTCCTGCCTCTAATTTAAAATGTTTTCCCCCCTTCTGTGGCCCTTTGAGTTAACCTCTGCCATGCCAAGTAATTCAGACTGATAGGTCGGTGCTGAGGTCCTTACAGAAATTTAGAGCTCCTTGTCACTGCTATTAATGTCTATTCTGCTTCTTCAGGGTTCGAGCTACATTTGGTTTTGGTCTTGCATCCAGATTTCCATCAGATGCTTAGGAATGGCCGATTTAGGCAAGGTGAGGAACTTCTCCCTTAAACTGGATCTTGTATCAACAGAGTGAGCAGCAACGCCTCGGCCATCTGGTTGCTCCCTGGTAGGCATGAAACTGCAGCTAGGATGCATGATGAAGCAAAAGTAGATGGTATATCAGAGCTTTGTGGAACTCAGATGAGCAATAGTTACAGCTTCTCAGTGTCTCTCTAGTAACTGGCTGTGAGTTTGGTCTCAGTCGGTGGCAGATCATCTGCCTTCATTTAGCCGCCTGTGAAAGCGGCTTCCTGTTGATTTCTGCTCTTCCTTTCCTTTTTTTGGAGAGTCACTACAGCTAGGTCAAGGCTAATGGTATTGTGACTCCAAACATTAAGTCTTCAGGGGTGCTAATGTATAGAAAAAACCCTTACCTGTCAATAAGAGGGGAGACCAAGTCTGAAATGGTGTTCCTCTGATCTGGAAGTACTTTCTCTGCCGTGGTGAGGTGTGAATGGTAAGGTGCATGGCCAGAGGGAACAAATGCCAGAGGATGTCATTCTCCACTAAATAACATCTATTTGTTGGTCCGTGGTGTACTTACTTCAGACAGGTTTTTAAATGCACTTAATTGAGACAGAAGTAATGTTGGTGAAAGGGGGGTTGGGATGGTGTAGGGAACATTCTGGGGATAAACATCTGCCTCTTTTTGGTTAACAGCCATATTTGTTACATTTAAACAAATACCACTATCTGACCCAGAGTTGTGGAAGGAGGCCAGAAAATAAACCGTATTGCTACTGATGAGATAATGGATCAGGAAAAAAAAAAGAAAAAGATTGCAGTGCTAAAAAAAACCCTCAGTCAAAAAGCTGTTTCTTATTTCTTTTTTACATTGCCCTGAAAACTAACACAAGTGTAGTTTTCAGCTCAGCCTCACTTTGTAGAGTTGGTGGGTTTTACACTTTGTGAAAGAGAATTATAACTTTCTTTTCCCACGTTGTTTGAGAACTGCATTAGAAATGTGTCTGAGTGGCAAAGTTCACTCCCCTCCATGCGTTAGGGCCAGGGGTTTGATGTGTTTTATATGAGAAATAGTAACCAGATACAAAAATTGCATCAAGATTCAGATGGCCAAGAGGGAGTTGGATCAAGGCATTTGCTTTGGCCCACTTCTCTCTAACTAGTGTCTGTCTGTCTGGATCTGTGGAGCAATGCCATTAGTGCCAGTGCATCGATCCCTCTGTCTGTCTGGCCAGCCACATCGGTCTCCCATCTGGGTATGATGCAATTTCCTTTGGTTCTTTATTGGGAGATTAAAGGAGTTGCCTTTTCTCCCTTTTCCTTGTAGATAATTTATTGTTTCTGGATTTAATAACTTTTTATATTTGAAGGTTTCCTGCAGATGGATTAGGAGCAAATGCGAACATTGCAATGACAGCATTTTTAAGGCAAGTATCTATAGTATAGGCTTCCTGTTCCCTGATCCCCCTATTGTAGAGAACACAATTCACATATATACCCTAGCTGTCACTTCAAAGGCAGCTTTGGCTAATAGGTATTGTTTCTTACCGTAAATTTAAGAGGAAAACTATTTTAAATATCTTTCTGGTAGCTGTTGGCAAGTTCAATGGTAACATTAAGAACTGCTTCAGAAGTTCAGAATTCTTCTCCTCTTGGTATTTGGCCCATTGGGTAACGTATGTGCTCTCAAAACAGTGGGACATCACTCTTTATCACCAAGTGTTCCATCTGGAGGTCCCTCCTACCCAGAAGGTTCCTTTGCCTCTCTTGTAAGCAGCAAATGGCACCTGCCATAATGAGTCAGTAGCGTCATGTAGGGATTTACTTGAAGAAGACATTGAGCTGGAGATTTGGCTCGAGTTATTACCTCCGGTGCACCTGCCATAGTGGCCAGATGTAATTCCATAAGGTCTCACAGGGCTATACCATCTTAGCACATGCCGTCTCATCCCCTGGGAGTTGACCCCTTGGCTGCGAATTTGGCTGTCCTGAGCTGACTGGGCACAGGTTGACTTCGCTGAAGCCATTTTGTCCCTGCAGCCCTGTGCCCCACAGATAAGCTCTGCTTGTTGGACTGAAAGGGACTGCTTGTTCTTCAGACCCAGTGGTGAAGTTGTGCCCTTCTGGGCTCTCCAGGGCGCAGTTTCAGTCCTGACACCTTTGGGGGATATGGCTGTTCTTTCAGGACACAGCTAACTAAAGCTTTTGTTTATTTTTATTGTTAAGCAGAGAAGAAAGAAGAAATACAGATGTCTGTGAGCTCTGCAACAAATTACAGACACCACTTGATGGCAACTTTGGATTGCTTCCATACTTCCAGTTGTCCCGTTTTCTCAGATGTAGAAGACTCCCCTGAGTCTGAAACTCTGTCCTTAACGTTTCCAAGGACCGTTTCTTTCTGCAGCTGTTCTGATGGATTTTTTTTTTTTTGTTTTGTTTTTCTAAGCAAAAGTCTGCATGGGAATGGTCTTTCCAATTGTACCTCCTTGGTGGTATCGCTTCTGTTGGTGTTACATGTCTGGGTCCCGGGGCTGCCATAGACTGGCAGCATGGATGAGCATCTCAGGTGGGGTTTTGTGCAGTGAGACTCAGAGCAGTGCCCTGCTTTATCACGAGGTTGTGAAGAGTAGCGTTTTGGAGATTGCAAGTTGTTTGGGCACTGCAGTAGATGGCAGCTGCATTAAGTACATCCTCACCACATGCATTATACAGGGTCTTGTGCTAGTTTCAGCAGAGAGCCCAAAGAGGAAATTCTCATGTCTGTGAGATGTCTTTCTAGCCCAGAGCCAAGACGCGGAGGGGAAGCAGCTGATGCAGTCACCATTGCTTTACTTATCTTGTGTGTTACTGTTGCGGGCAGACACCTTGCCTTGACTCTGTCTGGGCACGCACTCTGGCTAGGAGGAGGCAGGTAACAGCTCTGCGACGTGTCTCCCAGCTGACGCCTGCCTGAGGAGGTCTTCTCCTGTATGATGCTGGGAAGCGTGTGCTGGGATTGGCTGTGCTGTGAGGCTGAGAAAGTCTCCTCGGCTCTTGGGAAGAAGCATACATGTCTAGTCATGTTACAGATGGCTTCAGGCTAAGATTTGTCCTTACTGGCTTATTGCAGAAGGTCTAGGAGGATGGTCCTCTCAGGGTTAGGTGGTGTTGTGGTTTAACCCCAGCTGGCAACTAAGCACCTCAGAGCCACTTGCTCACTCCCCCGCAGTGGGATGGGGGAGAGAATCATAAAAGTGAGAAAACTCATGCATTGAGATAAAGACAGTTTAATAAGTAAAGAAAAGCCACATGTGCAGCAAAACAAAACAAGGAATTCATTGACTACTTCTCATTGGCAGGCAGGTGCTCAGCCATCTCCAGAAAAGCAGGGCTCCATCACACGTAATGGTTACTTGGGAAGACAAATGCCATCACTCCAAGCATCTCCCCCTTCCTTCTTCCCCCAGCTTTATATGCTGAGTGTGACATCTTACAGTATGGGATATCCCTTTGGTCAGTTGGGGTCAGCTGTCTTGGCTGTGTCCCTTCCCAACTTCTTGTGCACCCCCAGCCTACTTGCTGGTGGTGTAGGGTGAGGAGCAGAAAAGTCTTTGACTCTGTGTAAGCACTGCTCAGCAATAACTAAATCATCCCTGTATTATCAATGCTGTTTCCAGCACAAATCCAAAACATAGGCCTATGCCAACTACTGTGAAGAAAATTAACTCTACGTTAGCCAAAACCAGCACAGGTGATAGAGGGACAGTCTTTCTACACCCATCTGCAGGTATTTCCAGTGCTCTGTGGATCAGTACATTCCCACTCTACATTCTGTCTGCTGTAACTCAATAATCAGTAATTCTCCCCATGAGAAACCTCAAATCTGTCTGTTTTAGTGGCCATCAGATGAACAGTAATAACCAATGAGCAATGAGTGTCTGCTAAAGATGCAGAAACAGCCTTTATCAGAGGCAGCTCTGCAGCTGATAACGATCTCCTTCAGGGAGAAGCTTTTCAGGGGGAGTTCCCACCTCACTAGATCTTTGCTTTACTTGAAATTGTTTTGGTTGTGTTTCTTGGTTCAACATGCCTCCAGTCCTTTTAGTTGGTATGAAGGTTCACATGTGAAGTCTCCATCTATGGAGCCCCATAAGGGCTTGTAAACCTCTTTTTCTTGAACGCATTGACACTTCCCCCTGTAGTAGGGCAATGAGTGACAGGCAGGGTTTAGCACTCATGATAAGCCCCTGGATGGGGTGGGGAGGCACTTGGACCGTGTTGGACAGAGGATTTTAGGGCTTCCCTCTGGTAGGAAGGGGGATCCATCTCTAGTGACAGTTCACAGCCCTGCAATGAACACAATCTATATCCTTTGTAACGATATCTTTTTTCTTCCTCCTCAAATAAAGCGTTGCTTTCCTTACCTGGATTTACAACTCCCTCAGCCAAACTGTATTAATAAATTTCCCAGTAAAGACATAGCTAGTCTCTGCCAAAAAGATTTTTTGCTCATGTAGTTTAACTGTATTGCTTGGAAGGAGAAACTGAGCAGCAAATAACATTCCTGGCCTCAGCATGAGGTACTCTGTTTGCATAGCCATGTCCAGTGTGTGATTTTTCACACGTCTCATTGACAGAGTATTACTGGCAAAATGTTTATGTACAAAATGAGCCAGTGTCACTTACCTTCTCCATCTGCTGGAGAAGGTCCACTCACACTCAGCCACCTTGTACCAAAAGCCTAATGGAGAGAGCTGCAGAGCTGGTGGCACGGTGGGAGATGCAGTAGAGAACAGAAAGAGTTAAATGCCAAGTTTTGCTGCAGAGCTTTTCATCATCACAGGTTGGGAAAGTGGAAACAGACTGAATAAATGGGCCTGATGATGCTGAACTATGAGCAGGTTTTGAACCCTCAATCCCCCAGCACACCAGCACTTAGCCCTCGGTCTCCTGCGTTATACAACATTACACAGCCCTCTTAAATGGGCCAATTATTTCTCTATGCAAGAGCAACTTAATTTTCCTGTCTGTTGACTATGAAATATATATGTAATTTTCTTCAAGAAAGCCCATTTTTATTTGCAATTCTATTGAAATCAATATTCCAAAATGCCATTTCAATAAAATCGAGGTTGTAAAGTAAACAGGGTAATGAGAAGACAAGCACTGTAAATAGATTTTCAAATGTCAGACAGTTGATATGTATTTTCAAATATATAACTTGATTTTTACAGTGATAATTATAGGAGACTGGTAGCAGATGAACAAGAACTACAGAAGGAGAGGAACGATGTGCAATTGCCTGTGGTTTTCTCCTTAACTAGTGGCAACCTGCAGGTGTGTATGGGACTCCCCTTGGTTGAAAAGGGAGGACAGGTATTGTTTTTATGTATGGTCTTGGCTGGAAAAAGGCAACTTTACACTGTACTTAAAGCCTCTAGTATTGCAGCAAGTCAGCTCCTGGATTTTTTCCCTCAACAGTGCATAGGGGTTAAAGGAGGAAGAGGGCATTAGGGAAGGGCTGCAGGGGTCTCTGCATGAGCCAGTATTGCACTGCTGCCCGAGCTGATGGTGCTGGAATCGCCATCTCTCCGATGTCTGCAGATCGGCCAGCTTTACCTAACCTAACATGCTACACAAACGACTCCCTCTTGCTGTTCCCAGGAACGCGCGGTGTGTTTCTGCTCTGCTAAGCAGTGGCCACGTTCCAAGCAGCAGCGGCTGCATTTTTACGCTCTTGTATTGGAACAGGACTCAAATAGTTTGAATCATCACTCGCAGTCACCCACAGCAGAAATGCTTGTGATTAGAAACTTGTGAGATCATCCCTGTAGCTTGCGAAAAAGGTTTGGCATCTTTCTGGGAAGAAAAGCAACTGGTGAAGAAATGATATGCCCCCAGCTGTGAAAGCTGACACAAAGGAGGCAGGTGTAGAAGTGCCACATCACCCTGAAACGGCTTTGAGGTTGTGGATGAATAGCAAACAATGCTATATATTTTTTGTATTTTCTTAATTGCAGTATACCTCCCTAAAATATTGTCCTGATTTCCCGAGGGATTGTAAGACTCAAAGCTGGTTGATTTGCAGGCCAGAGAGGCATAAATGGACTAACTCCTGAATTAAGCTTTCTAAATTAATTGCCATTTTGTTTAGAAAGAAAGTTTGGGAACACTTCAACATGAAATGAAAGAAGTTTACAAGAAAGTAAGTGAAGTAATAATCTGTTTGAAAGGAGAATTGAGATACGATTTCTAAATGATAAAAGAAAAGACAAGACATAACAGCATCTCCTGTCTTTGCAGAGCTGGTGAGCAGGGGTGTGACATTTGGTGGATGAAGAGAACATTGCTTTGGGCCTGGAGTTCTCCATCCTGATTCATTTTTCAGGCTTGTCACCACCTGCACTTGGATTTTTGAGAGTGGGAAGTTTCCTGCCCATTGATGAGCAATTAGAGGGGTGGGTGCATCTGTGCGATGTCTGTGGCATCCCGCAATGGGCTGAGCTTTGCTGAACTGCTGTTTGTCACCTTGCTGATTTTAGCCGGGTGCTCTGGATTTCCGAACGACAGTGATTTTTTTTAATTCAGGAAGCTGCTGTCAACATCACCTTAAAAGTGGGCTTGGGTATTTTCTTTGATCGGGGAAGCAGATACGGTGCTGCCACACTTTGCTGCCGGGAATCTAAGGTAGGACTCAGACCTCCCAAAAAATGTTCCTGTTGTTTTGTCTTAATCCAGGAAATGAGGCTGGCATCTTTCTTATTTCTGCTGTTTAGAGAGACTTAGTGCTTTCATTAGATGCTGGATTTTGATCCGAGCTAATAAAAAGCAAAGAAAAATCATGCACACAGTCTGGCAGGAGGACTGAATATCTGTGCAATATGAAAGGTCCTCTCAGGTGCGGCTTGTGCTGTATGGTTTGTGTAGTGTTCCGCAAGGCCCTGTCAGTGCTGGGGTTTCCTGTGGCTCATAGCATTCCTTTACTATTACTTTTCTTTTTTTGTCTTGCTTTGTAGAATTTGATCTCTGCTTTAAATTATGTCTCTGGTAATGTGTGCGCTCTGATTATTGCAATGTGCCTCGCTGAATAGGGATCATTCCCTTCCTCAGTCTCGATTCGCTTCACCTTGGCTTATAACTTTACTTTCTGGGGAAAGGAAAGGTTTGTTTTCCTTTGGGATTGTTGGAGATGATGGTCTTTGATTTCTATGTCCATGGCCTGAAATCGTTCTCAAATCCAGCTGTCATATTGAAATGATTTACTTCCTTCATTGTTTGAATCTCCCCGTTATTTCTTGCCAATTCTGTGTGCAAGAACGTTCATTCCTGCATTTACCGGGGCTTTCTGTGTCTGACTGGACTGGCAGGTTCACATGTGTCTTTCATAAGGAGGATTTTGCAGACAAGAACTCCCTGGAAAGGGATTAAGCTTTTTTGTTGTTGTTGTTGGTCCTGAGTTTGTTGCTGCTGAGAGGATGATAAATGCTGTGCACAAGACACACTGCAAAGAATGCGTGTCCCTGTGAGAGGATGGATGTAATTGTCTCTTTGCCTGTTGTCACCTATATTATAATTAATGTTAATGAAAAGCCAACAAGTGCTCATAGTGCAACAACCCATGCAGTGCAGAGCAGCTCTGGGGTTGTGACAGAGGGCTGCTCAGTAATTCTGAGGCAGTGTCCAGTGTGGATAAAGCAGGACTTCTTTTTCTGCATATCAGTATTTAAGCCTGTTTGTATACTAATTCCCTATGGATCAGGCACCTCCATTCAGTATATGTTTGCTAGTGGTGGATAACATGAGAAAAGTTCTGTTAGTGCAGTGAACTAGCTTTTTTTATGTTTCTGGGGGTCTGTTAAATTTTTTTCGATAGATGGATAAAGTGTTGGATTTTTTGATATCTACATTTCCGCTGAAGTGCCTAAACCCAGACCTCCAAGTAGTAGCCATCAGTGCTTATGTGGTATCTGCAGGTAAGATTATGTCTGAACACCTTGAATGGGTTTGTTGAAAGCCCTGTGAAGCAGAGAAGCCCTGTTCCCCCAGCATATGGGTCCTTCAGGCCGGGGATCACACAGGCAGTTGTGGGGCAGAGCAAGGAAGCAGCTTTGCTGCCTTTAGTTTACTCTGACACTGATTTGCCTTGGTGGCCTTGGGCAAGTCAATTAACTTCCACGGTTTAGCTTTCTCACTTGGCAAAGGTGAATGCTACGCTGGTTTTACAACATAGACGGTGTTTTTGAGAGTTAATTAGTTGGTGTTTGAAAATTAGTTGGTGGTTATAAAAACAATAGTTTTATATAGGAGTTATTCATCGAGTCCTTGGTCCCTCTGCTTGGGAGGGTGTTAATTGCTGTCTGCTTACGGGATGGCTCTGATGAGATGAGAGTAAAGGCATATGGAATTGAGTGTGTGATTAACAAAGCAAGCCTGGGGTAGAACAGATTCCCCAGGCAAGAAACTGAGTTGCTGTTGACTGGTAGCCTTCCTTCTGGCAAGTATTCCTGATAAGGGCCAGTTCAGGGAGCACCCCATGATGACCCCAAGCTCACCTTGGGGCTTTCAGGTCTTCTCACTCTCTTTCAGAGGTGCTCAGCCATGTAAGGGCTGGAAGGGTCTGAAATTCCCTCTCCCTCCTATCTGTGTGGCCAGGTGAGGAAGTCAGGAACGTAATTTCATGCACCATAAATACTCATAATTCCAGGTACTTATGGTTCGAGCATGCACATTAATGTGGTGCGAGCTCTCTCCCCTGGCTGGAGTCGGTGTAATCACACTTAGGACCTGTTTGTCTTGGCGGAGCTGCCCTTATGAATGAGGTAACTTAGGAAAAGACATTCCTTCACTCATGGCAAACAACTAAAAATATCTGAACTTCCACAGGCCCGGGGAGGAGAGCAGGATTTGGGGTAAAACTCAGAGCATGGACCTCTGGAGATGCAGTTTTGAGCTCCTTGTAGAGCTGAGTGGGGGCTGCAGGTCCCCATCACCCTGCACACACCACCTTTGCTGGGCCGGGCTTTACACACATGGTGTGTCTTGGGGCTTAAATTGCTTTGCTCACATGTAGCCACTCAGAGAATGCATGTTACAGTAAATGACCTCTGTTCTTGCTGAAAACCCTGTTTTGCTTCTCGGCGACTTACATATTGAGTTTACAAGAGTGATGCAAGAGCTCCTGCTCTACAAATAGCTGTGAGAGCATCTTGGATGATAACTGCTGCTTTGGGACAGAGTATGCAGCACTCTTGTTAACCGAAGACGGGTTGAAGATTAATATGCTTTTCTTCTGCCCTTTAAAATGAAAATTAAGCAGCCTTCCTCTTTGATGATGGGAAGAGATACTTGTAAAGGCTTAAAGCTAGGGCTGTTAAAGTATTTGGACACGTAGGGATGGCCTAGCTTGAACTGACCAAGGGCTGATACTTGCCTTTCATTTGTGTATGTGCCTGTGTTTAAGAGAAGTTTTTCAAAATGAAACAAAAAAGCATCATTTCCCAACCCGAAGGAAGCTAATGAAGTGGTGTAGTTATACTTCCCCCCAAAGACCTTGATCCAAGCCTTCGCAGACAAAGAAAAGGGCTTGCTCAGGTAGTGTTTATTATGCAGTGAGAGTTCCTGTTGCTGCTTTTCCCTGTGCAGCTGGAACCACAGCCCTGTCTGTTTTTATATGTACATGCATGCGCTTACTTAGAGGCACTTCATAAATCACATTTGAAAAGTGCATTTTTTTGTTGTTGTTGTTTTTGGAATTTGCCAATAAACAAGTCAACTAAGAAAAAAATCAAACCTGGGATTGGTTCGGTCACCAGCTCTGGGTGGAGGCGAGCTACAGAGATCAACATATTTACAAGCATTCAGTAGCTGGAATGGGTGTATTGGCTACTTTTTTGGCAAGGCTGAAGTTGCTTGATTATTAAGAATGATTCTTTATTATTTATGTCACCCATCTGAGGCTGCTGTATCTCTGCAGATGTGCCCTAAAGCAGGGAAGCAAAGCACAGGCAGTGCAGCCGGACTGCTTAAGTTTTATTGGAAAGCGCTGCTTTTTCTGTGAGAACAGCTTTTTACGGCCAGCCAGCTCCATCTGCCCTTGTTTCCCTTCCAGGAATGCAAGGGGCCGGAGAGAACAAGAAGCAGGGAAATGCAACTTTGATTGAAACTCTGGGGGACCATGAAAGAGAGCAGAAAGCAAAGCAAGAAAACCATAAAACCACTGTAGTGGGGGGCAGCGAAAGAATGGCACAGTCCTGAGAGAGTCACGGGGCAGTAGGAGCTGTAGCTCCTCTTTTCTCAGGATGCATTTTGACTCTTGCTATGAAGAGTCCTCCAGCTCATAACCTTCACTAAACAGGTTGTATTGAGATTTGGTCCTTTTAAAGTCCAAGGGACCATGGATGTGTTTTTTACTCATTTCCTCTTGTAGTGCCTGCAATGGAAAAGGCTGTACCTGTCTATGAGTTTATGGGTCAAAAAGCTTTGCATTAGCCTTTGGTACCCCACAGGGTGCTGGGAGATGCTGTAAGGAGAACTGAGGCCAGGAGAGATGTAAATCATGATCCCCGTGAGCACTTAGGGGCTTGTGTGCATCACCCAGGAATCAGGACCAGACACTACTTCTCCCAGTCTCAGCTTGAAGGCTGCAGGGGCCAAACACCATGCTTCCAGCAATTTTTCTGCCTCCGTGACCAGGGCCCAGTTGAGGCACCCAGTAGGTGTTTGCATTGTGTGGCTGATGCCTGAAGCAAGGAAATGTGATCTTCTTCACTTAGACAGCTGTGCTGGCCAGGCTTTTGTTCTTGTTGCTCCTAAGAGAAAAGCAACAGTATGGACCATCAGGGCTGCTGTAAGGGACAGAGGCCTTCCTCGCCTGGGTTGCAAAACTCAAATCTGTCCATGTGACAGTGAAGCTTCACAGAAAGACTCTGCCCTGTGGCTTTTGGGCTCAGGGCTATGCAGCTGCTGAGCTTCCCCAGGAGGAGAAGACAACTCCTTCAGCAAGGCTCTCTGGTCCCTTCAGAATGTGGAAATTATTAAGCTCTCCTGAGACTGAGCTGGGGTTTATAAGTGCATCTCTTGTTTCCTGAGCTCCACAGACAAGGTTGCAGAAGGTGGCTGTTGCGTGCACATTTTTGATGGAGAACTGTTGTGACTGCTGGGCTTTGTGCCGAAGCTGGTGCTGTCAGTGTGGTAAGAGACCGCTGGAGGAGACGGGTCCTTTAGGGGCCCTTAGCTGAGCTGGTGGCTTTCCCGGGCATGTGAGATGGATGCCAACCTTAGATGTCAAAGTAAGTCTAGGTATGAAGAAATTTAGTGAGGTGCCTGGGCAGGAAATCAGTAATTTTTTTTGTGACTCATTTTGTTTGTGTTAACCACTTGCCTTCTCCCTGAAGTGAAATTTGTATGCCTGAGTGCTGTGTCATGAATCCTACCTTAAGTGGTACAGCCAGAGTGAGAAATGAAACGAGTGCAAAGAAAAAGCAGGCAGAACCCAAGCTGCTGCTCCAAGGTTTTCCATCTGTACAGCTGTACAGCTGGGACCAACCTTAGGGATTTTTCTTTGCTACAGCTGATGTGGTATCACCAGCAAAATCCTTCACGCCAGTGGCCACAGCTCTGGCACTCTCTATCTTTTGTAGTGACTGCAGAGAAAGTCACTACAAAGTCACTAAAAGAAGATGTCTGCATCTTCTTTTCTCTTTGCTTTGCCACGGTGATGCATTTATTTGGGTTAGATGTCAAGCAACAGCCACTGCTAGAACAACACTGCTGACTGCCAGAATCAGGTCACTGCTGGTCACTTGCTGAATGCTTGGTTATTTCAGACTTTGGCACTCTGCAGCACTTAGGTGATTTACAAACGTTGCATTGTGGAAGTTACCATCCAAATCATGCTCTGCTTTCTAAAATACATTGGATGGGCTTTGGGCAGGGGTGAGGCAAGGCAGTAGACATCCTTCAGTACACACTCAGATGTGCTTCTCTGAAACAAAAAGCAATAGGAAAGGAAAGGAGACAGGATGAGCAGCTCCAAAGTCACAGAGTGAAGATGTGGATGTGCGTGGTGGGGTCACTTAATCCTGCTATGAAGAAATGACAGTTTGTTCTTCCAAGGCAGAAGCACAAAAGTTAAATAGAAATACCTTCTTCCTTCAAGGATGAAACCTATCAGCCTGCTGACTGGTGGCTTTTATATTGCTTGAAAATAGCAGTCAAACACTTAACTATCTCACAAGTAAGAGATGCTAATGATAAGTTTTCTGTTTCAAATCACAGTCCTAGATAATTTATGGAAGAGAGGGGATGGGACTTGTAATAATACAGAGGTGGCTTGGGTGCCTTGCCCTCCTCATGTTCAGGAGCTGGGAGGTTTGATCCCACTGAGATGTGTTTTGGGGCATGGGAAGGCATTTCCTACAATCCTCTGCACATGCACAACCCCCAAATCCCCTGTAAGACTTGGAGATTGCTTCTGGTCTTTCTTGCTTTTTTTCTGTCATGTTGTAGTCATCTTCTCTTTGCTGGTAATGGTTGGCTGCATGTGGGAGTGTGAAGGAAGTCCATTTGGACTAAATTTCTAGTAGTTTGTCATGTCTGCAAGGACTTGATACCCAGATTGCTTCTTCCAGTCCTTGGAAGATCTTTGATCACTGGATCTTTGGCTTGTGTAGCTGATCTGCATAGATGCTCTGAAGGTTCACCTTTTATTTAGCTCCTACTGGACAGATTTAAGTTTTCTATCTGCTTCCCTAATGTATGTGTATTTCTGCCATCCTTATAAGGTTAAAAATGTTTTGGTAAGAGCTCCTGGTCAGCTGGCAAAATGATGCCTTGGTAACTTTAGACCTTATCACTGCCACCTTGAAGAACAGACATAATCAATGCTTTGTTGTCATATCCAGGTAAGGGGATTTGATGACTGAGCAAACAATTGGGACTGAGTTAGTCTGGATTAAGTCTGGAAGGCTCTGGAGATTTGGGGAAAGTGAGTGGGAAACCAAGTATTTGTAATAGTACTGTGTCTATGGCTAGCAGGCAATTTAAAGTGGCTAACACAGGCTGGCTTTGTCAGGATCTTCTTGTACACATGGAGAGGTAACTGCTTCAGTCTTGAGTCATGGAACTGTAAGCTCCTTTCAAGAGCTCATTAGTCACTGAGTAGG
Source organism: Athene noctua (assembly GCF_965140245.1). Classification (NCBI taxonomy): domain Eukaryota; kingdom Metazoa; phylum Chordata; class Aves; order Strigiformes; family Strigidae; genus Athene; species Athene noctua. The sequence goes on along the minus strand of NC_134037.1, from coordinate 9,104,930 downwards.
ATGGACAGTGACCACTCCTGACAGATACTTGGTCAGGGGAGAGTCTTCTGGCAATGCACTTCATGCTTTCCTTTCCATTAGAAGTGTTTTCCTAGTGACTAACCAAAATTTTACTGATGCAATTTCTCTTAGCCCATTACTTTTCATGGATCCACATGAGCATAGAAAACAGATTATTTCTTTCTGTTGCCTGGCAACATTTATATTTTTGAAGCCTGTTTTCACATCTCCCAGGTTCCTTCTCAGTCTTTTGCTGTTTATAGTGACAGTAACAGTATTGCTGAAATTTGTGATTATTCTTTTTCTTTCCTCTGGACTCTCTCCTAGAGGTCCATGTTTCACTTGCAGCCAAGAGCCCAAGACCAGACACAGTACTCTAGCTGAGAGTTACTACTGTTGAGCAAAAGGAAAGGGTTTAGATCTTCTCATCTGAGTTCCATCAGCCACTTGACATCACTGGTTGATGTTCACCCTTGTAATCTGCAGGACTGCTATGTGGAGAGCTGATTTTCATTCTGTGTTTGCCTAGTGGATTGTTCCTGGCTGACTTTGGCATCTTGGACTTGTCTGTATGTTCAGCCTCTTAAGATCATGTTGGATTCTCTTCCTCTCCCTTTATTGCAGTCCTTCCTAGCTTGGTATCATCTGCAAATGTAATAAACATTATCTATATTCCAGCATCCTGGTCATCATCCAGGTACTGTGTGTCCAGGAAAATGAAAATATTTTCATTAGAACCGGATCTAGGACTGACCTCTGCAAAACCTCATTTGATGTATCCTTTCATGGTGAAAAATGAATCATTGATAACTACACTCTAAATGCTTTCCCAGCTAGTTCAGTTCCTGCCCTAATAGCACACCATGTTTCTGTAGTTTGATTATGAGAAGGTCCTGAGAGACACTGCTCTTTCCAAGACACTGGTGATGTGGAGCCTCTGAATAGTGTGGGTTCAGATTAACAGCAAGTTAATCCTCTGGTGAAAGCAAACCATAAATGAAATGCTATAACACACAGTGGTCACACTGAAGGCTACTGCTCATTTTTATTTCCTCATTTTCTGAGAAGCAGCACAGCTCTGTTTCTCAAGACCACACGGCACGGCATTTGACTCTAATGCTGCAAGGCAAACAGTGCATCTTTGAGAATATTTCATTTAGACATTCGTGCTAGAGGCACATGAAGTCTTCCCTCTCCAAAACACCTTTCCCAGGACAGGGGAATACTGTGTAGAATGAGTGTTGGTGTTCTCATCACACCTTTCTGAGTAGCTGCACAGTAGGAAGACAGCCTTGCCTGGAAAACAGATTTTATTTGCAGAATTGGTAAGTCCTGGTTTGTGATGACACATTTGTTGTTTAGAATATAGAAGTCAGATTGCTTATCAACAACAATTAGTGAGAACCAGCCAGTAAGAATATATATACTGCATATAAATAGGTGCTAAGTAGGAATATGCTGTTAGGATAGTTTTATAGTGCAACTGCATTAGCTGGGAGGAAGGTAAAAATTAATTTTCTTTCTATGGTGTTTGCATCACAGATTCTGACTTTAGCTCACCTCTGATCAAACTCTGTATTAAATATAGAAGCACATGACTTTTTTTCTGTGTCTCTGACTACTCTCACCAGCTGCATCCATACTAGCAAACTGCACAGGTCCAAGGTGTGGGCTTAAGCATTGCCCTGCATCATCCAAAAAGTTTAATTGTTCCTGTGCTCTTTGCCCTGGCTTTGCTCCCTCGTCCAGACACGGTTTGGGAGCTAACATGGGCCAGTGGCTCTTCCCAGTAAGCAGTATGAATGAAGCCATGCTGTGTGGGAGGGTGCGAGGGAGAAAGTTCAGCCATATGGACACAAGCTGTGCTGTGCATATTGCCCTGAGGGTCAGAGAATGAGCCTTGACCTCTTGTTTATAAGCATAGACATCGTGACCGTAGCACCCTTGCAATATTAAGAAAAGGTACAAAATACTTAGATACACGTTTTCAATTATATGAGAAGTCTCCTTCCCCTTGTGCATCCAGCAGGGTTGTTTTTAAGCCCAGATGTTAATACTTGCACCTAGGTGAGTTTTATTGCCATTCACATGTGTCTGAATTTGTTTGGACAAAGCTTCTTTTGTGCTTGAGGTTTAGTGCTCTGTGAGCCATGGGTTTGTCTTCAAAATAGATTTTCGTGTTATTAATATCTAATTAATGGTGTGATGGATGAGAAAGTTCGTTGATTGGATTTTTGACTCGTTAGCTTTATTCTGTGAGCAGATGAGTAACTCTGTGTACAAGGATGCTTACACATATGGTTAATGACATGACCTGATCTGAAACAAGCTCTTTAACACCAAAGCAGGGCAAACCTGGCTGCTTGCTCGTGCTGATTACTTGATAAATCTGTTCATTCACTGAATTCACTGAAATGACAGAAAACTAAAAAGGCAAAAGAGTGACTGTTTGGATTTGTAAGTGAAATCAGCTTTTCACTGGTCAAGAGGATGGAGATCAAGTTGGAGGGTGTGGATATGGGGATAGGTACAAGTAGGGAAAGAAGCAGAATCAGAGTCAGAGAAGAGAAAAGTAGGGATGAAGAGAGGGAAACTAAACCTGCCCTTTCTTGGCAACAGTAGAGTCTTAATTTGGTTTGGCTGTTTGGTGAAGTCTTGTTTTTCTAGGTGATGGAGAGAGGTGGATGACTTCAAGGAACAGGTCAGTCCAAGAATCCAGGACACCTATTGTAGGATGGGCTGAATTGCCTTGGGAAGGTGATTGTTTCCACCTGCTAGTGACACAGGGAATTTTGTCATCTAGTTTAAACTAATCTCTTAAATTTTAGACTAGGCCTGATGTTAGGTGAAGCATTAATGTACTGGTCCAACATGTAACATTACCAACCTGTGAGCAGGACTAATGTTTCAACATTAAAAAGTTAAGATAAAGATGAAGAGATACATTCCTGTATGCTTAGTCTTAACCAAAACTTCTGTTCCTTCTGTTAGCGGAGCTGATATTTGGTATCTTGAATGATATTAAGGATATGCTTAAGGATATGGTGTAGTTGAGAACTGTCAATGTTATGTTAATGGTTGGACTCAGTGATCTTCAAGGTCTTTTCCAACCTAGATGATTCTGTGATATAAAAACTGATTAGCAGAAGCATTTCTGGATGCTAAAATCCATTAGTCACCACCTACTCCCAGACCAGCCATGTTTCAATTTGTGCCTTATTTGTGTCAGCAAGTTTGCAGATGACACCAAGATGATGTAGTCGATTAGCTTGAAAGAAAGGATGTCATCCAGAGGGACCTGACAGTCTTGAGAAGAGGGCCCATGTGAACCTTGTGAAGTTCAACAAGGCCAAGTGCAAGGTTCTGCACCTGGGTAATCCTCAGTATTAATACAGACTGGAGGGTGAACGGATTGAGAGCAGTCCTGTGCAGAAGGACTTCGGGAAACTGGTGGATGAAAATTTGATGTGAACTGGCAACGTCCACTTGCAGCCCAAAAAACCAGTTGTGTCCTGGGCTTCATCAAAAGAAGTGTGGCCAGCAGGTTGAGGGAGATGATTCTGCCCCTCTCCTCTACCCTGGTGAGACTCTACCTGAAGTACTGTGCCCAGCTCTGAGGTCTCCAGTGAAAGAAAGACCTGGACCTCTTAGATTAGGTCCAGAGGAGAGCTATGAAAATGGTCAGAGGTTGAAACACCTCTCTGATGAAGAAAGGCTGAGAGAGTTGGGGTTGTTCAGCCTGAAGAAGACAAGGCTCCAGGAAGACCTTATTGCAGCCCTTCAATACCTAAATGGGGCTTACAAAAAAAGACAGAAAAAGACTTTTTACCAAGGCCTGTAGTGACAAAACAAGGGACAATGGTTTTAAACTGAAAGAGGGTAGATTTAGATTAGATATAAGGAAGAAATGTTCTATGATGAGGGTGGTGAGGCCCTGGCACAGGTTGCCCAGAGAAGCTGTGGCTGCCCCCTCCCTGGAAGGGTTCAAGGCCAGGTTGGACGGGGCTTTGGGCAACCTGGGCTAGTGGAAGGTGTCCCTGCCCATGGCAGGGGAGTTGGAACTAGATGATCTTGAAGGTCCCTTCCAACCCAAACCATTCTATGATTCTATGACTATGATTTGGACTTCTGTTAATACATCTTGAGCCTGGTTCTCAGTTTATTTTATATGTCAGATCTCTTTGCTGTTCCCTTTCACAGATTTAAGGCTTGTTGTTCTTAAGAGTCTCTGTTAGGTTAGGAAGACAGTCTGGGAAAGCATGCAAAGCCAAAATGTGAAATAAAGAATAACCCACCCTGAACTATAAAGGATTCCTCATTTGTTGGAGGAGTAGTTTCTGTTTGGATTTCAGGTGCATTAATGGTAACCTTAGCCACTGGCCTGCTCTTCTCAGGCTATCATTTGTTGTACGGGAGCTCTCAGCATTATCTAGCAGTTCTTGCCTTGAGAGCCATTTCAGGACTTCAGACTAGTAGTGATAATACTTTTCTTTTGACACTGTGTCTGTAATGGTCCTGAAATGGTCCTGAAATGGTCCTGTGTACCAGGACCTGCTATGTCACACCAGCACTTTGAACGAGACATATAAACTCCCATGGTAATTAGATAATGAAATGGAGTAGAAGCGTGCTGAAATACTTGTTTTTTTCCGGAGGATACTTCTAAAAGTTCACAGATAGATCTCTCTTCAGTCCCTATTTTGATCATTACCTATAGACAAACCTTCTAAATGTCCTTAGTAGGAATTGATCCACCTTAAGATTTACCAGCTCAGTGATTTTTATTAAAAGTTGATTTTTTTTTCACACTTCTGATTGATTGTCAATTATGTGGTCTGACTGTTGCAGGTTTCCAGCATAGAATCAGTGATTATTTTTCTCCGTTGACAGTGTTAGGAGCCAAGCTCTGAGCCTTTGGCAGTTTTCTGAATTGCTCAACATAATCTTGAATTTAGATTTCATGATAATTAGGATGCCTGAGTTAGACAGTAAGAGTGGGCAATCTGATCTTGCCCTCCATCACATAAGTTACTATTTTTCAAGCCATCTGCATGCTGTGAAAGGAGACTGGGAAGTTCCTCAAATAGTTAAAGGTGAAGGGGATAAAAATGAGTTTTGTTTAACAAGCCACTTCTGAGTGGTTTGCAAACCACATCTTGAGTGTCAGCAGGACATAGGGGTGTGTGTGGTCACACAGCACTGTAAACAGGAATTAAACAGACTGTGTTTGGTAGATGCATGTTGCTGAAAGTTGCTCCCTGCTTGCTTTTATGGCAAGACTCAAGTCCTGCTCCAGCGCAGCATGGGCTGGTTCGCTCCCTGTATCATTTTTGGTTCTCAGTGCTTTCAGACGCCGTGGGAGAGAAGGAACCTCAAACCAAAATGGGGCACTAGTCACAACCAGATGTTGGGCTGCCTTGTGTGCCAGGAAGCAGAGGGTGATAAATCACAAACAGGCATGTGTTGGGGTGTGACACCCCATGCACATGTGATTGCCATTAACGATTCGCTTTGCAAGTGCAAGCGAGAGTGAATGAACAGAACAAGGCAGTAAACAAAGAGGGGCTCGGCGTCTGCGGGGCTGTGCGCTGGTTTGCAAAGGCGGCGGGTTAAAACACACTGACTTACATGTTGTCTCCATGGGACAAATACAAGCACAGAAAGGTTGTGACTAGGCTTTAGGAGCCAGGACAATAAGAGAGCATCGATGTGAAATAAACACATGCAAAATGCCTTTAATTAGGTTAAAGGGTCTTATTAGTTAGTCTTGGAGAGGATTATCCGTAAAAGACTCCATTGCCTGCTTCCTATACTACTTACGCTCAGGTGGACCTGCCTGTCTTTTTTCTCATTTACTTTTTTTCCCCTAAGTGTGTGATCGACAGAGTTGAGGGCAGTAACTTACCCAGAGCCAAACCAGGTAAAGTAAACCATGATTCTTGCAAGGGGCTCCAGGCAGAACTCTATCACAGATAGGCAGTGAAATAGGATCCCAGGGCATAGGGTAATACAGGTTGGGGGGGAGCTCTGAAGGGCTCTAGTCCTACCTCCTCCTCAAAGCTGGATCAGCTCTGAGGACAGATTGGGTTGCTTTGGGCTTTACAGTAGGTAGCATATAGGATGCTGGAAAACAGGACAAATGCTGAAATTATGTCTATGGCATCATAGAATGGTTTGGCTTGGAAGGGATAGTGCTTGTGCCTCCCACTACTTTCAAATTGGAAAGGAAAGGAAACTAACTTTTTACTCTGGATTGTCCCTCACATAAGGACAGTTTTGGCTCAGTCTTAAAGGCAATGCAGTGAAAATGTACTTGGAGAGATGTCATCGAAGAGTCACTGCGAACGAAGACAGGCCTTACCTGGGGGTTGCTTGGTTAATCTGTGTGTTGGTGCAAGACTGGTCTGCAATATACCCACAAACATTTACAAGATACCTATAGGATTTAGAAATGGGCCTGTCCATGTGCATGCTGAAAATCTCAGCCTTCAGCTTTGGCACAGTCTAGTTTTAAATAAGGCGTTTCTGTTTGAATCACAATTAAAGAGGTGTGAGCTAAATCCCCTTACCATTCAGTCATCCTCAGCTAATTCTGTACACAAAGACATGGGTACAGCACAACTGGTGCAAAGTGTCTTTAATTGTCTGTGTTGGCAATGCAGGGCCTGGGGTGGGGAGAGAGGATTAAAACTAGGGAAGGAGCATGTGTCTGTGTACTGGAAGAAAGCTGGCTCCTGGAGGACTGGCCCAAAGCGAGACAGAGGGTTTAAGAAGTGTTGTCTAATTTGGGAGATTCCTTAGAGACAGCAGGGTGAGATAGCAAGAAGGACACCAGTTAGGGGAAACAGGAGAAGGAAGAGTGTTGTCTGCACAAGTATGTGGGGAAGAGCTGGGAGGGACCAGACAATTTTGGCAGAAAAAAAGGAGGCTGGTGGTGCTGAGGTTACAGGAAATACTACTTTAGGGTGCAAATAAATAGTAATGCAGGAGTTGATAGTATAGAGGTATAGGCCATGTTTGGAAAAACATGAGGTTATGTGTTCTTAGAAACAGAGTTGAAGATGCATTCTTTAGCATAATGGGAAACTCATTACGCATACATTTAAATATCTTCTCCAGTGCAGCCAGTGTTTTATAAAGGTCATAGGTTCATTCATAGAATTTAAAAGCCAGAAGGGACCATGAAATCATTCAACATGATCTAATATGTGTTATTACATCTTATCCAGTTGCTTTTATACTAATCTCAGTACAATAAACACATCCCGTCTTGGGGGTTCAGGCCTGATTTGGAGAACCCATAAGAAGGAAAAGTCACCTGTGGCAGTGATAGTAAAGATTAGTGATCCTGACTGTTCAAGACTTGCATCGTGTCTAATCTGGGATGTGTCCAGCTCATGGTTCTTGTTATGACTCCCTCTGCTAATCTGAAGTGTTCACTGGAAGCTGGTAGTTTCTTTCTCTTAATACATCAAGTCAAGTCATCTTTCACAGCCTCTATGTTGACACACTAAACATCATGCTCTTTCCATTTTCCAGCAGAAAGCATTTTTTCAGGTCTTAAATCACACCACAGTGTCATCCCTGCTTCTTCTTTCATCTTTTTTCAAGATAAAACAAATGGACTGCCTGAATTTTACATGATGTTCCAGTTTCAGTCTCACCCATGCCATGTAGGAAAGGTAACATGCCCTGTCCCTAAAATACTCCTCCCCTTTATATCTTCAAGTCACGTCACATGGTCAGAACATTGCACTGTGTATTCTTTATCCACCGTGACCTCTGTGTGTTTTTCCAGTGCTGCAGTTACCAAAGTGCTACATCTCCTCCATCCTTCAGGTGCAATTTGACTTGACTCCAGTCCTTCTGCTGTGCTGAGTGGTGGTTTGCTGCCATAGTTATGGGGGCACGTACAGACCGAGGTCATCAACCCAAGCCCGCTCTGTGGCTAACTGCTCCTGACAGGTTTTCCAGTTGGGGGATATATTTTATATCTAACAATTCAAGATTTATTGCTTCCCCTGAGGTTCTTTTGGGACCAGATTTTTTTATCAAATTGTTTGTCTAACTCCATCCTCACACACAACTTCCTACCTCAACACAAAATCAAACTATGTAGTGTTTACATTTATGTAGAGGTGTTCTGTTCCCTGGTTTTTTTATTAGTTCATTAGCATCAACTTTGTGTTTATTACAATATATTTAGGGTCCGCTAATTTTGTGATATTCTAGTCCTCCAGATTGGCATAAACTGTCCGATATTTTGTGGATATGGTGGAACTATGCTTGCTTTTACTGTGTGAGTTATTTTAAATTTGAAACTATGTTAGTGCAGGGCATGCAAAATGTTGCTAAAGCATAAAATTGCAACAAGCAGGGAATTTATGCATTTGCTAATGTCAAAAGGAATGAATTAAAATGGTGAGTGATTGCTCAGTAAAGCATATGCACATACAGGCTCAGAAGGCATTTTTAGAAAATCCTAAATTTGACCATTCAGGCAGTTAATAATGGTTCTGTCTGAAGGAAATTTGCATATACAGTAAATTTGTTGTGCAGAATCCTTTAAACTTGCATTCATTGTTATGGTTTGCCTTGCAAAGGAGGGTACATGTGTTTCAAGCAAGTAATGATCATTTTATCTCAAGCTCCTGTAGAAAAAATATGATCTGTGGTGAGCTTTGAAGAATATCATTAATCATCACTGCTTCCCCTACAAGGAAGAATGGCTTTGAGATTTAGGAGGGGGACTTGGAAGATCTGGTTTGTGTTTCCCAGCTCTGTCACAAACATTCATACATCTTCAGGTTGTATTTCAAGACAGTTTATCTAGCAGTTCAGTAGAAGCAGAAATAACCACGTTTTCAAATGCAATAACTTTGTTAGGTACTAAGCCATCTGTAAACTCCTTTGCAGCTATGGGAGTTCTTGAAAAGACTAAACATGTGTCTATGTGTACCACGTTCCTACCTTTAAAATAGGAATAATCTCCTTCTTTGATCATTTAACTTTCATTTTCTCTTTCCTTTCTGTGTCGATTATAAGCATTTTGGAGCAGGGACACTATTAAACTACATTTGTGTGGTTCCAGGGAGGCTCTCAGCCTTGTTTTTGCTTTTGGATACAATTGTAATATGAATCCTAATTTGAAGTCGTTTAGCCTAAAAAGAAAAAGTCTGGGAAGAGCGTGTCAATAGTTTTCAGATACATAAAAGGCTGTGGCAGGGGTGGGGAGAACTGCCTATTCGTAACCATCTTGCTGGAGAGGATAAGAACATAAATTATAGCAAAGGAAATTCAGGTTCTGTATTCAAAAAAATATTATAGTAGTGAAAAGAGGGAAGTTCTGGAAGAGTCTGAATGATAATTGTGGGGTCTACATCAATGGGGGTCTTCAAATCGAGCTAAATTCTATCCTGCTGTGGGACCAGAAGGGGAGACTAGATGACCCTGCAAAGCCTTTTTCAGCCCTACTACTTGTGACACTCAACTTTTATTTTGCAGTTGCCTCAGGTTGATCTAGTGACTTGCCTAAAACCATGTAGAGTGTTGTTCATACGGCCAGGATTTGCTGTGCTTCTCTGACTATTTGCCAGTAGATCTCTCCCTGGGCTTCTCTTCAGCAGTGTCAGAAGCTAATGCTGCTCTTTCACTTAGGGATATTTTTTCCTGAAGCATAAAACTCTGCCTTGAAATATGAGTTTTCCATCCATGAAGGCGGTCGTTTGTTTTCACACAGAACTTGAGGCAGGACAGGAGAAGGTGTTTGGTTTTTGGCGACGCTACCCACATGTGATTTTTGGCTGTGTATGCAGAGCATGCAGTGGAAAGCCTTACTTTCCAGCTGGCTTCACTCTACAGCACAGGACTATCAGCCAGATTTCTCAGGACAATTTAAATCAGCTCAGACTCTGGCTTGCTCTCTCTTGTGCAAATGGGAAGGTATGATCATGCGTGCTGGGGGTCTTACTCCTTACCAAAACTTCTTGAGTTAGGTGTTAATGAATGGTGATGAAAGGGCACTGCTCAGAGCTCAGGGGCTGCACCTGTGATGGGAAATAAAACATGCAAAAGCCTTTCTGGTCTTGGAGGTGAGTGGCACAGCAGGACTTACATCTAGCCAGATGTTTTTTCCTTCAAAAGAGGGCAGCCACACATATCCCAACTGCCTGAGGGTAATGATCCAGGCTGTGGCCAGCTATGACTGGGGAGAGCGCTAGCTGACATGGGCCAAGTTTCTGTCGAGGACTATGTGAACACTTGAAGAGTACAAATGATCATTTGCTAGTGCTTAGACCAATGCCCTGGGCCTCTTTAGTTTGCAGGAAGAGGTGTAGCTCGTGGACCTACAGCAGCGGTGCCAGCCGACCGGAGAGCTTGGTGCTGGGAGGACCATGCAGCTGTGCCCTGTAGGATGCTCTGGAGTTCCATCCTAGGGGCCGGCACGTCACCCAGGTGAAGCCTGGACTGATGCAGCATTTAGTGACTCACACCAGAAACCTGGTGTTCAAACCTTCTAAACTCATGACAAAAGATCCCTGCAGTGCTCCTGGAGCTTTGACCAGGTATCCAGCCACTCATTTTGGAGCACCCAGACAGACTGGGTGCCAGCTCTAACCCTGTCTCCCCTCGTGTTGTGTTTGCTCTGGAAGCTGGCAGAGCTTGTGGTGTGAGCCCAGTGTACCCCTAAGGCCTGGTGGCTGGGCTGAACATGCCCGTGTACTTAATGTACTGTGCTGCTTGGGAAACATTTTGGTTGGGTTCATCTTTGAGGAGAAACAGATGGTAATTGTCAGCTATGGACCAAGGCTTTTTGAAGACTTTAAAAGGAAATGTTTTCTCCTTGACGAAGGATTGCTTTTATTCAAACAAATTTGATGGTAATGCTAATGTGGCAATAGAATATTGGAATCTAATATGCAAATGAAATTTACTTTGGTTTTGTGGTCACCAGGTTATATTCTCTGCTATATTCTTCAGTTCTGTTGTAGGCAGACACATAGGACTGGTCTCTGAACAGTTTATTACCTTCAGCATTACAAGTGGGGAGTGATGAGGGTTGTGGAGCTGACAACCCTGTGCCCTGGGGTGGATGTGCTCTGGTCATCTGCAATAATGATGCAGGCTCGGCCATGTCAGCTTCCTGCATACGTCACCTGCCTGGCATAAGCTTGGTTTGGAAGAACCACCTCTGGATATGAGAGACATGTTGTCCCAGGGTAGAGGTACTGTTCTTTATGTCTTTGGCATGTAAATTGTGACAGCCAGCAAGTCTTCCCATTAGCATTGTTTGTAATTATGACTTTTCCTACTGACTACTGGAACAATTCATGCCACATAATTCATCACTCAGATATTGTCTTTTGCCTTTTCTGCATAATTTTTGACTGACATCTGTGCAGTGCTTGAATCCCAATCTGTTGATGCCTGTTATATGGCCAGCTGACTGGTTGTGTCCACCCAGGGAAAAGAGCAATTCCTGTGTCCAAGCATTCCTCCCAAGAGGCCAGGACATGGTCTGGCTCACGTTGGCCTGGCAGTTGGAAACCTCAGCTACGTCTGTTCAAATTCCACAGTGGTTACTTCCAGACTATGCATGCAGAAGGGCACAACTGTTTTGAATTTTGTCTATATTTGTAAAATGAAAATGATTCTTAATCAAATAATTATGAGTGCTTTGTTGGATTAAGCCCCACTTTTATCAGCAGCATTTTTGCAGCTCTTCGCTGCAATTAGTATTAAAGCTGGAAGACAGAACAAAGAAGGTGGCTGGGTTCAGGACTAGTTGCACAGAGAGCTTTTAAACCCCTCACCTGACAGTTTGTCTTTCAGGGTGACTTTTGTTCATCTGTGTGCATGTGCCAGCACTAGCAGAAGCCAGTGTAAGACCTCCTATTGAGCTCTATGTCAGGGTGTTTCAGGACAAGACTTCCATTAATAATTATTTCTAGGAGGAGTTTGTGCGCTCCAGATTTGGAGCTGGACGTGGGACCACAGCCCTGGTAAGCTTGTCACCCAGGGAAGGGAAATACCTGTATTTAGGTTGGGTGGAAGGTTTCTGTCTCAAGAGAACTGGTGTGCTTGTAAATCTCTGGCTGTTGCAGAAGTGGAGAGATGCAGTTCACCCCGTTTGCGGGTGATCGGCTTGCCAGAGCTGTGTCTTTGGCTCCACGTGCTCAACGCTAATGTGGGCTTATTTCTCTGGGATTGTTTGGTTTTCCTGATACTGCAGTCAGGGTGTTCCTTGCTGGAAAAACCTCAGTAAATACCAGTAGAAGAACAAGAAAATAAATAAATGCAAAACATGTCTGTACGAGATGTTCTTCTTCAAATAGATGGAGGTATTGGTCTGAGGGAGCTCCATCAGAAAATGGAGTTTTGTTTTTAGTCAGTCAAACTGAGAAGGAAAAGGAGTTTTAATATCAGACCATACCATCACATTTTTGAAAAAATGCAATCTTGATTAATTGTGTACAACTATGTCTCTAAAGCCTTGCCTAGATGGGAATGGATGGGGGATGAGAGTTTCCACATAGGAAGTTATCTTTTATCTCTGCTGTTGGTTCTAGCACAGCCATGACTGGAGAAAAGCACCGATGGGAAACAGTCTTTGGATAGCTCATTAAATCAAATGATGGATACAAGCATGGCTTAAGAATAAGTTCCACTGTAATTTTACAGAGTGGTTGTAATGGTATTTAAGAGAGAAATCTTAGGAACCCAAGAACATGTGGGAGGTTAGCTGTCCATCTATCATCTATTTTAGCTCTCTGTCATTTGCATCATTTAATTGAAATATGGAAAGATTAAAAGTCAAAGACTTCCCTTTGACATAAAAAGGAGTAACATTTATGACTTGAATTTGGCCCAGGAGACTATTTTATCCCACCATCTCTCCCTTAAACCCTGCTGGTCTCTTTGATGGATGAGGTGCCCAGTATAATATCCTTTTACAATCACATGAGCCTGCTGGACTCTTTAACACAACCTTTTTGTTCTTTGTATTTAAAAGGAAAGGAGAAGCATTAGGGAAAGATATGGTAATATGTTTCCTTCCTGTTTCTGGGCAGTAGCAGCTCTACACTGTGCTAATAAAGTAGTTTGATAAGATTGTTCAGCTTGAGCTGACAGTGTTCAGTCTCTTTCATTCTCAGTGGAGGCTGAGCTCTGTTCTCTGTGTACCTCCAACAAGTGAAGGGGATGTGTACTGCTCCACGAGGGCAGATGGTGCAGCACAGATGGGCTGTTGGAGGCAGGTACCTTTGTATAAATCAGTTTTTTTGTTATAGACATGGCTGGAACACATGTGTAGGGACAGTTCAGGGGCGGCCAGGTGAATTTTTTCAGCCATCTCCTTCCCTCATGGAGCATTTCAGCATTCAGTGTTTCTAAAGGGCTGTCCATTTGTATGACACATAGCTCATAACATCCCTGAGCTGACTATGTGTCACGGCCCTGCGTCTGGGTACTGTCCCACAGGGCTGTCCCAGCTTCCTTCGCTGTGGACAGGCAGCCGATCCAGCTCTTTCCTTGGCCTGACACATCTCCAGGTCACCGGGTCCCATGTCTCTTGTGCTGCTTACAGACCTGTGATTTCATGTCCCAGGTGCTCTGAGCCCTGAGGATCAGCACTGACCTCCCAGGCTAGGACAGATGCTTAGTTTTCTGCATTTGACCTCTGGACTTAATTATGTCTGTACTGATGAACAAAATAGTGCCAAAGCCCGGGAGCTCCTGACACTGGAATTCAAATGGACTGTCCTGTTAAGTTGCAGAAATGGTATGTGGTGTTGCATGGTCCTGACATGGCTTAGAATTTGGCATGGACCAGACGCTATTCCCGGCAGGCATTTTGGATGGAACCACCCTGTTCTGAATGCTAAGAGAGTTTAATGGCACAAAGGTTGTCAGACTGTACCAGGTGAATGGTGTGTTTAATTTCCTTGCGTCACAGCAACCACAGTTTACTTCTTCCAGGATGTGTTAGAGTGGAGGCTAATGATCCTTGTGTCTTTGTAATGGTTCCAAATCCAAGATCAGATGATCTTTATTTTATCTACCATGAAATCTTCATGGATCTAAACAGAACCCCGGAAGGAACACACACATTTCTTTTCCTGGGTTTTCTCATCACTTCAGATACCCTTTGCATGAAGGTCAGGGTCTACTGATGAGGCTAGAGTCATCCCTCCTACGCGTGGGTTCCTTGCCAGACCACAGCCTCCCTCTTCCCTTACGACCAGGTGCTTGTTGCCTGCAGATAGCTGTGGATATTGTATATTTTGTCTCTGACCTTTCAGAAGAAGGTAAACAAAACAGAACATCCTCAGGTGACATAGGCCCCCACTGCTGAAGAAGAATCCTTTCTGCCTCTGAAAATGATCAGTGGAGATACAAAATCTGAGGGTAGACATTGTCTTTGTGCACAGCAAGCAGCATCAACCACTTCATTGCCTGCTTGGCCCAGAGGGAAGCAGGTAGGCTGGGTCTTAGACTCCGAGGCCAGGAAGAGCCAGGCTGACGGTTCGTCTCACTTCTGTCCTCCAGTCCTGTGACAGTAGATTTACAGGGTGCTACAAACTGCATGAGGAATGGTGCAAGACCCTGGTTTCCAAACTACTGTGATTCCTCTTGAGAGTCTGGGAAGCTGTTTACGGGTGATATATCAGAGTTATCGCTCCTATGTTTCGTTAGATACCTGAGTTTGAACAATGTCACATCCGTTTCACTCCTTTTATCAGCCTTTAGGTGACTAGACTGATGATGGGTTTTGATTTCCAGCTCTGTGAAACTTGGCTGCAAATCTGTACTAAGGTCCCTCCAAAGCTTTTGGGAAATTGGACAGGCAGCTCTTTGCACCGACTGCTGTACAAGCACAAAGATGACATTTCTTCTACATGCTACATTTTTAATCAGAGTGTGCCTGTTTCACAATGTGCCTTGTTTTGAACTCTATTTGTCTTAGACTTTCCATTACCTGGGACGTATTTGGAAGTGAATTATTTGTTCAAGGGTGAAGAAAATACCTTTGTTGCAAGATTTTTTTAGAATACAGATTTTTCAGATAGGTTCTTTATTTTTCACAGAGAAAAGTCTAAGGCAACTCAAAGATGGAAAGCTCAGACTAAGCAGAATAGTGGTCCAGTTCTCCCCCTCCGTTGTAACAATGATTTTAAAGGGATGGTAGAGGTGTAAACAAGGTGATGATAGAACAGATTTCTACATTGGACTTGCTGAAGTTCCTGGTGAACTGGGAGAAAGTTAGGAAGGAGGTTTACTTGAGAGTAAATGAGAGATTAATCTCCTGCCCTATTCCTCTGAAACAGTTAACACTTTGATCTTTGTTCAATTATTTGTTTGTACTCCCACTGTGCCTAGAGTCATGGGCATGAATCACAGTCCTCTCCTGCCAGGCTGAGGTCAGTTTTAATACTTTAGTATCTGATATATCTCCCATCAGCAGTCTGAATCTGGCAGTCAACAAGTTAACAACTATTTTTCTCCTCTAACTGCAGTTATTAGAGTTAAGGTAATTAAAGTGTATTACTTCAGATTTTAAGTAACGTGGATGGTTATTGGAACTGCAATTAATAGCATCTTAGCACTATAACCCAAGCAGGTTGTGAGGTAGATTTTATCCGGTGCAGTTGCATTGATAAAGATTAATTTTCCTTTGTAGGACTGGCCACTCTGAGCTGAGTAAATTCTGCAGCATGTGTTTTTACAGAGATGGGCAGTCTCTCCATTGGTATGAACAAGAGTCATGCCAGCATGGGACAGAAATACTTTGAATGACTGTATTTATGAATTTCTTTGCTGTTTACAGGGCCTCATAAACTGTCTATACCACCTCCTGAAAATTTGTTGGTTAAAGGTTTACTTGTTAAAAAGATATTCTCAGCCTCTTTGTGTTGGATTAATCCTTTCATCTGATGATAAGATATCAAGGTTGGTGGGCTCAAGATATCCAGTAGAGGGAACAAATACTGCAATACAGAGCGTTATATTCCACTTGAAAGAAGTGGCAACTTAAGTTGAGCGCATGCCAGATAAAGGATCTGCACTGAGTTGAAGTTACTAACAGCAAAGGTATGTGTTAAAGTCTTAAAATTTTTGATTCTAACAGTCCCAAAAAGGAAGCCTAAAAAGAGAGGTCCTACAGCTTGAAGCGAGTTCCTTGGCTGTGATTTGGCAACCTGCATTTCCTAGGGAATATGTAATAAGAAACACTTTTAAACATGGTGGATTAGGATGCATCTCCATTTACACTTTTTAGCTGATTAAATTTGGTCATTTGGAAAGGTGAGGTAGGAGGGATGGCAGCTGACTGGTCTTGCTACCCAAACACACAGAAACTGGACCATGCTTGGCAAAGGCCGCTATAAAGGGCGTGTTGCTGACCTTCCCAGAATGACGGCCCTGGGGCTTGGCTGGGGTGGCAACCTGGTGAATCAAGTCTTATGAGTAGCTTGGATGTGTCAGAGTTCTGCTAGTCTATTAAAGAGGTCTCAGGGGACTCCCAAGTTGTCCTTGGAATAATTTCTGCACTAATTGGTGGGTAAGATTTGATTCAGGATCATTTAGCTCCATTAATTTTGGAATAAATAAGTCTTTTGCCCAGCGATGTCCTACACCTTTTTTTTTTTTTTTTTTTTTTTTTTTTTACATACTTTCAGCTCAGTCTTGCAAAGCCTTACTTCCACTAATGCAGGTATTTAACTGAAGTGGTTAAACTGAGAGATTATTCAACCTATCTGTATAATCGATGGAGGGATGAATTAGCACAACCCATCCCAGTAGAGTGCCTTCAATTAGGTGGCGTGAATCCAGGTATCATTTGAGATAGGGATATTTATATAAATGAATCTTATTTACATGTATGAAGAATGGAAAAGGGCAGACTAGTATGCATGTAATATTGTTCTTGCTGAACATTTCATAAACCCTAATAGAAATAAACATTTAGCTTTAAAAACCTTGTGTTCTCTTAAAAAAAAAAAAATCATTATGAAGTACTGGAAGGCTGCCACAAGCATCCACCACTGTGAATTCCCACAGTTCTTCCCGTGCTCCCAGACTGTGCTGGTGGAAGTAGCTGCAGGGCAAGTTGCATAAGAGTGTAGGGTAGGTGCTCAGTAACACCCTTGCTGGGCTAAAACAAAACCCTGGCATTGTTTTCCATGGTGTGTATCTGCTTTTATGTGGCGTCAGGAAAGTGACTATAATTTGCTGTTCTACAAAACTGGCAGTTACTCACAGTAGCAATTGTAGTAACAGTTGAGCTCACAGTCCTTACTGCTCCCTCAGGATATGCATGGAAGCAAGATGATGCATGCTACGTGTTTTTCTACCAGAAAAAAAAAAATAAAAAAATTACATAAACCATGCAAAGAACTTTTCACAGCCTACAAGCCAGATAATTTAAGGCTGATGCTGTGTGTTAGAGAGGTTCTGCCAGTTAAATGTACTTCTTTAAAAAAACAGAGGAGGTTTACTACTCTCATAATCCAAAAACATCTATAGGCTTTTTTCTCAAACTTTCCACTGTGCTCAGGAAGTCTCAGTCCCAAAGGAGGATGTCTCACAGGTTATGACCATGTGAATAGAAGGATTTATACTGAAAACAATTTTGCCATTTTTTTCATACATCCTTGGATTTCAAGTTTATTAGTGTATAAGCCAAGGCCTTAACAACAGGAGCCAATGATCCCAGCATCAGTTTCTGGATCTTGAACTAAATTTTAGGGTTTTTTCAGTAAATATTAATCTGCATTCATCTGTATATAACTGAAGGGCATTTACCACTGTAGCTAACTTACATGGTTTTATTCACTCCTTGTCTTTATTCCAATGCTATTGATAACCTTTCCTTGTGCAGGGTTTCCAGTTTGGGCCACACAAAGTCAACCATGTGGCCAGACAAAGTCACTGCCTTTAATGGCAGAGGTTACTGGCTGCTTTCTGATGACATTCCTTAGCTCACGTTATCAAGGCACCGCTATCTTTTTGGTAAAAAAAAAAAATCTAGCCACTTGTCTAGTTCTCTGTTGTTTGATTACCAAGAGGAAAAGCTGATAAACTGATAAAGAACTAACATGCACTGCTGGATAAGTAGCACTTAGATAAAAAGAAAATATTTCTTTTACAGAGTGTAGTTTTACTGCTGTAATTACAAACATTTTTAATTAGGCAATGAGAGCAGACGGGAAGCATCTCCTGGCTGTGCCTGCCAGCAGACGCTGAGACGAATCACGGAGGAACATGCTGGTTTTGTTTATTCTTTGAATTAGTTTTTTTCTGGGTCACTTTTCTGATGCCTTACAGGTCACCAGTGGTCTGTGGAGTACAGGATGGGTGACATTGCTTCAGAGACAAGCCCAGGAAATCCCCTAAATGTCTGTCGTGGTCAGTAGTCTCAGAAGAAAAATTATATTCCTAACTCTTGGAATATAATGGTTGGATTGTATCAGGCTAGTTGTTGGCTCATATTCTGAAGCATGAGGTTTCTTACTCTTTATTCAAATATTTTGTCAGTGCAGTGTAGCTGTGGATGTTCTTACTTTCCCTGGTACCTTCCTTTCCTTCCTGGGATCCTGCTTTTCTACCATCCCTCTCATGTCCCTGGTGGAGATGGGCATGGCTTCCCATCAGCTTCAGAGTGCTTCAGGGCCTCTGGCCCTTTACTCCATCCCTTTCTCCTTTATCTTGGATATCCTTGCCCTGGCTATCATTTAAGCATCTCACAGTGATACATAACACTCACCCAGCCACTGCCTTTGGACATGTAATAGCGAAGACTTCCAAGGACTTCTTTCACTGACAGTGCTTGTGTACCTTTTACTGAAATTTAAGGGAGTACCTTTTGCCCCACATTTTACAGAACTGCTTGCTGTGTCTCAGCTGATTCCTGATAACTTGCAGGGCTCAACCACTGGGGTATGTGTTGGCATCCTGAGCAGAGACTTTCCTCCCTTGCTGGCAAGCAGTTCTTTGCCTGAGCAATGCCATGCTCTGGATCAGCCACACTTGAACACACAATGCTTACTGTTTCGTCAGCATCCTCCTGGGAGCCACATATTGTGTCATGTATTTTCCTGAAAACTAGATAAGCTGCACAATAGCCTTCCTGCCAAGCTCTATAGCCTAAATAAGTCAAGGACAACAGTTCTGCACTACAGAAATAATTTAAAATAGTAAAGTTTTGCAGTGTTAAATGTTTGATTAAAATGACTGAACATCATGAGAAAGAATAGGAATTGTGTAAAAATCTGAAATTTGGCGTTGCTCTGCTTTGATCCAAAATGGAGTAGATACACTTAGAACACTGCATAAAATTACAGCCTGTAATAAAGGTGTCCTCTGAAGAGACCAACAAACTGGATTATGGATAATGCCTAAGAAATCCATACACAAGTGAGCTGGTTTGCAAAGTGTGGTTCATGCAGTCCAAACAGGGAAAATAGGGAAGGCTGGAAAAATGAGTCTGGCTTCCTTATTCATCTTACTCTCTTTTTTGTGCAGTTCTCTGTATTGTGTCTTCCTCTTCACTGGTAAAGTGAAAAAAAAAAAAAGGAAAACCCAGAAATGACTCTCTGTCTCTCCTGCTGTAGCCTTCCTAGTCTGGGAGACCGGTAGCTTCTCCCAGGTGCTGTCAGTCCTTGTTTAGCATCCTCATAATTATTAGAGTTTTTTTCTCCCCTGTCTGCTGCCACTTCTGGAATCGAGGTTACGTAATTAAATAGATTCTGACCATGCTCAGCATGTAAATAAAGGGAAAGTTGCTTAATTCAGTGGAGTTGAACTCATTCCATATGTGAGGACCAAGTCAGATTTCTGTTCCCGCAGCGAGCTTGCTGATAGTAGTTACCCATGCTTCTAGCAGTAGCGCCTGGAGATGACATTAATGGTTTGATCTAGACCCATCTCAGTTCCCTAAAATACACAACTGCTGTATACCGTTACTGTCATAGTCTCTGGACCTGCTGGAGGTTAGACACAACTGGGCTGCCAGAGAGGTCCTACAGCTACAGCTGGCTGAAGGTCCCGTGGCGGGTGTAGCTGAGCATGCTGGAATTTGGACAAGCCTCAGCTCGAGTCTCATCCTCCTAAAGATGCGTTATCTTGTGAAAATGAAGAACTCTCCTGACTTTGGTAGCAGGCAGAAATCTACCAGATGAAAGTAAGTCTTCGTATCTGCAGATATCTTTTACAAGGCTTTCTTCCTTTTGATCCATTTTTCTTTCCAAATAGAACATGTAGGGAGCAGACTGGTGCATGCGATGCTTTCCACTGTGCCCTTTGGAGACCAAAAGCCACATCAAGCAGGAGATTTATGAGTTGCTGGCAATAGATGCTTCATATTCTGTTATTACATTTAAGATGATGAAAGAAGAACAACTGACTTTCATGGCTATGAAAGCAGGAGGAAAACTGCCTGTGGATAGATCAAGCACATGCATCATTGGATAGAAATTAAGGTGTTTGTAACTTCAAATCCTGATTTGAAAAGTTCAAGATAGAAGAAAAATATCTGAGTAAAAGATGTGAGGCATTTTATAAGATTTTAACTCAGATACACTCAGGAGAATAAATCCAAAAGTAACATTATGATTCATTAACTATCCCTAATTAGGCTCCTAAATTTAAGTAGACAGAATCTCCCCTGGAGGCTTTCAAAGGCACCCACCTTTCACTGTTGATGATACAGGGAGCTTAGGAACATAGCTTATTTAAGGAGGACCTCTTCATTAAGTACCTACAGGGCATGGATGGGTTGAGTTTCCAGATTAGGTGAACTGGCTCTTTTAATAAGGTTATTGCATTTCTGGACAGACAGAAATAGGAGGAATCAGAGGAAGGTGTTATGCAGCCCTGTACAACGAGTGGGAGAGGCTGAGAGGGAGCAGTGCTCGTGTCCATCTCTGCCCTGTGGAGTCTCAGCTGGAGGTGCACCATTTCCCAATCTCCTTCATCTCCTAAAGCCTCTCACATCACAGGGCCGTATACCTGCGGGAGATTTCACTGGGAGGAATGGTGAGACTGAGTTAATTTGTGTTGCATGGGCTTTGTTTCTGGACTGGAATTACTTCCACTTCTGAAGTCACTTCTCCAATTGCAGCTGCATGAGAAAAGGACAAACATCTCCATATTTGTGGAGGACAAACAAGATAAGAGGTTATCTGTGTTATATTCTTATTGCACAACCTTTCTGTAGTTAGTTGCTGTCAGAAGATGCAGTAAAGGGGGAAGCTTCTGGGCTGCCTCAGGAGTACTCTTAGCAGAGTGCTCCGAAACCTTGCATGAGTGGTGTCAGGCATCCCTGCTTGTACCGTTTCCCACCAGCCCAAAAGTCACCAGCAGGAGATGGATTTCTGCTTCAGGCAACGTCTGAGGGGAGGGGCAGGGGAGGAGGGCCCTGGTCCAGGCTGTGGGCTTGGGGAGGTGTAGGTGGCTTGGTTATGACAGGAATATTTTCCCAGACAGTCTCACTTGATTTCCGCATGGTGCTTGGAAGTGGACTTACTGTAATTGGCATGAGTCACTTCCTTGTTATCTGTGGTTTGGAATCACCGCGCACGGAAAACACGCCTGCAGCAGGCTGAGTAACTCCCTTTTTCTCTTGGGTTTTGCATTCAGTTTCAGGATTGCAGACTCTATCGATGTTGGGTGAAAAAATTCCCTTTTTAAAATGACTGAAGGAGATGGAAAGCTGAGGTCTTGACCACTAGTGTTCGTTAAGCCTGTGCTCTGTTTTTTTCTGTGAGAGTGAAGATTTTGCATGGCAGCCTGTTGATCAAACCTAAGCTTTTAGACTTACGTTCTGTTGCACAAAGTCTGTTCACGTCTCCTGATGTCTCCTGGGACACTTTACACTTTCTGTGTAAACTGTAGTATACTTTTACTGTAAATATGATATAGGATGCTCAGAGGTACAGTATGGCTTTGCAGACAAGGCATGGAGTTGATGTCCAGTACACTCAGCCTTTTATGTGGGGATGCCCAGGACATCTACGTGCTCATGCAGACATTTGAGAGCTGTAGGATCTGATGGTCTCCTATCAAGTGATCATACCTGTATCTGACCAGAAATCTACCCTGTCAGATGAATGGGGAATGCCTGGTGGCAAGGCAGGAATCGAAGGTAGGCTTTGGTTGTCTGACATGCCACACATGATCATGAGAAGGGGAAAACCTCTTCCCATGTGATACAAATGAGGTTTTATTCACTTGAAAGGGGCACATGCAGCACTGAGTGAGATGGGACACAGGGAGCTGGAAAAGGTTTCAGCTTGCTCCTTGGCCATGTCTGAGACCCTTGGGAAAAAGCCAGGGGTGTAGGCTGTGCCTCAATTTACTTTTGTTAATCAAATTATCATCCTCCACCTCCACGTTTCAAGCTACACAGTGGTGTTACTGTTGTCACCAGGTGCAGAATCTTCTTACGTATGGGATTTTTCCTTGCTCTGTGATTATATTGTGATATTTTGTGGTCTGACACAGCCAAAATCCGTTATTTTAATAGATATTGTTGACTGACTGCTTAGCGAATTTAGGTCTTACAGCACATAAACCACCTAATTCTGCAATCTGAGAGCGCCGTATACCTTACATGTGTGCGGAGGAATTGCTTTCTTGTAATAGTTCAGAAGCATGAATAATCCCATTTCTGTCTGAATGCTGTGCATTTTCAAGTCTCAAACAAAAATCCTTCAGAGCTGCTACCTCTAAAAACCTGCAGTGTTTTATATTGGGTGTTTACTCACAGTAGGATTATTTTTATTATTTTAAAAATATGTTGAGCATCAACAGTTCCTGGCCCCAACTTGCCCAGATAAAAGGCTTGGTTGTAATTTTCATTGGTGAGGGAGTCATGTTTTGTTCAAATTGCACTCTGCTTCAAGCATTCACAGGAGAATTTGCTGATGGTCCTGCAGATCTGCTTTAATCATACCAAGCTTTCCCAGTAAACCTTCTGGACTAGCAATGCACAAGCCGATATATAGCAGAGGACTGGAGAGTGACAGCCCCCCTGTCTGTATGTTTTTAAGACTGAGCTTTCATTGATCTCCCCTCCAGTTGACTGATGTGTATATACAGTGAAGATGAAGGTCAGGGGATAATTGCTTGCTGGGAGTGGAAGTCTTTAAGCATGTTTAGAACTGAGCAAGCATCAGGAAACACCAAATGATCAAATTAGCGAAGAGAAGGGATGGTTTGAGTGCAAGGCTGAAATATAGGGAGCCTGAGTTTGTTTCCTTTCTTTGGCACAGACTCTCTCTGTGAGATTAGATAAATCATTCTGATATTTAAACACTTTCAAAACTCTGTCCCAGAGCCAATTCCCTGTCTGTAAAATTTGGGGGCTATAGCATTCAAAAGTTTTGATTAGGGGAATAATATATGTGCTTATATTGAAACAGCAGCATATTGGAAAAGAATTTCTCAAAAAGAGCAATATTGCTCTGTAAAATAATCCCTTATGGTAATTGACTGAACCCCCAGGACTGGAGTGCTTAAAATTCAATAGATCAAAATAGTAGAAAACACAGCAAATGATCTCGATGAATAGAGGTGAGGTATCGACTGTCCTTTTCCATCTCTTAGCACTGTAATTCAGAATTTTGCTGCTTGTAGGCACACTGACTTTTTCTTTTCATCAGCCCTCAGTTTTCTGGCCACACAAGAGAGTGCTTGTGTGAAAATCCCAGCAAAAAGAGTCTCCACCAAGTACAAATAAGGATACTGTCAGCAGTACCAGCATGTGCCTTTTCACACTGTCCTGCTGGTTGCTTGTACCCGAATCTGATGGGTCTGCTCTGCCAGAGAGCGCACACTCCAGCTTTGATTTTCCTTTGCCCCTGTTTCTGTAGGGGGGAAGCTGCCAGGCAGTAGTGGTGAGGTTTTTGTGGTGGGACTGATACCATTAATTCATTGCAAATGGGTAATGCAGGTCTTGGGTTGGCAACTGGTGTAAATCATTGCTAGCATGCTGTTGATTCAGACAGATGAACAGTGGGAGCTGGTAGCTGGAACTGCTTTTAAAACAGACAGAGAGATTATGTAAAGACCTGAAAGCCTGTAATGGCAGAGGAATGAACCTGCTGATCCAAAAGCTCCCTTGCAGGTTTGTAACCTAGAACTGCCTTCTGCAGGTGCTTCCATGGAGTGTCACAGTGATGGTGACACTTCGCTCTCCAGGTTGAGTCCTGGCTCACATGGAGTCTGTGCAGCGATGCCCAAGTTGGACCCTGGGGTGGGTGGCAGAGCATGTCTTACCATCCTGAAAGTTAACAACTGCCTGCACTGCTCAGCTGCCCAGCCCAAGTTATTTTATCATTTTATCATTTGGATGAATATGCACCTCTCAGTGCGGACTGCTACCCCCTGAGAGACTGAAGGTCCCCAAAGATCCCTAAAACAACTCATCTCCTTTCTTCCAGATGATCCCAGCTCATTTCTCGTGTATTTTAAGGTGAAAGGCTCCTGACTATCAGGCGTGTTAATGCTTTGGCTGAAGAACCTATTTCTTCCCCTCTTGTCCACATACTGTTCTGCTGACTGAGGTGCTTTAACTTCTCCACTTGATTGAATGGAGCAGGCCGAGTGCCAGCCCTTCCTTGCCAGGATTTCTGTGCTTGATACTGAGATAGGACTAAAATCCCAGGTACTTTTTTTCTGGTGTTTTTAATCATAAATAACTTTTCTTGACACCTTGCTTCAGTTCATGCTATGCTTTGTGTCAGATGCACTCCTCTCTGGAGAATCTAAGGAGGGTATTTCAAAGGAACCAGATGTTTAATCTTTCTTGTGGATTTGGCTGCCACACAGAAGCTAACAAAATTGTGAGATGTTTTGCACGTGAGAAGGCCTTTCCATTTTGCTATCTTTCTAAACCAAGCTATCTATCTAAGCTGTGTATTGGTCATCATATAAACTAGAAAAAGAACAGACTTGGTTCTGCTGTCACTCTATTTACTCTCTGCCAAGATAGGCCTTTCCTGGCAAAATGTCTTCAATTTATGGAGTCCACAGAGGAAAATAGTCCCTTGAAGTGGAAAAGTCCCAGGTTCATGTGCTGTAGACATCCTGTGTTGCACTAAGTTGCTTCGAGTTTTAAAGTGGTTTAGTTGCTGAAGTGAAGACAAGCACCTCGGAGGATTTTTGAAAGTACCAAAGTGCATGCTAATCACAGCTGTTAAGCACATGCCTGCTTTGGGGAATCTCTTTTCATAGCCACCTGCATTTTTAGGCACCAAATGCCTACTTGGTAGTCATCTTGCTTCCTCAGCCATCCCAAAGGGGTAACAGCACAGTCCTATCCCATTAAGGTGCTATGACAATAAATGGTCTCAATGAAAGCTTCCTTCTGAATACTTCTCCATCTCTACTCTTCCTTGAGATGCTGTTGACCAGTTGCTGACTGATACAGCAATCTTTTGCTTTATCCTGACTCCTCTCACGGTCCTGTAGGTAGCATTCACAGAGATGGTGGCACAGATGTCAAGGTGGAAAAGCCATAGCTCAGTTCCCTGGGTGTGCTTAGGAAAAGATGGTGTTTCCTTACCCCATTTGGCTCAAATGTTTAAGGTGTCACCACCTGTGTTCTGCCCCGGAGATGGCCATGAATACTGGGAGGTGAAAGGAGATGTTTTTGAAGAAGACTCAGTCTGAAACATGAAAGACTGGCCCAAATCTGCTAAAAAATCGTTTCTGTGTTCCTTTTGCTTCATTTTCTTCATTGGAGGCATATCAGTGGGCTATTTGGATGCGGTTTGCATGAAAAGTGTGTACTGACTCAGGTCTTTTAAATGCCTTTCAGGTCCTCAACCTGAGATACAGCAAAAAGGGTCTTTATTTTTGGAGGGTGCTGAGCCCTATGACTTGATATTAAGTCCCTTTAGGTGCCTCAAATTAGCACCCAGAACTTCAGTTCTCCCTGGCTGCGTGGTTTGCAGGGATAATCTCTGTTCTACCCACCCCCTCCCCAGACTTTCTGATATTTCTGTGGCACAGGTATCCGCCCTTGCTTCTATCTAGTTCCTAACTGGGGATGTGTTTCTTTTGCTGCCTCCCCATCAGACAGCATTTGCCAGTTCAGGTTTCACTAGAAGCTGCTGTGCCAGCTCTTTGATATTCAGAAGCTGTGGAGTTTTATGTCTGTTTCCTGACCTAGCGTGACTCTACGAATAATGCAAGAACTTCAGTGTTGATATCTTGGCAGCCTAATATAGGAGGTCAGTCAGTAAATATAGTTACAATTTTCTTTGCCTGAGCAAAGACAGTAAATTGAACACAATGTAAACAAGGTGGTTGGATCACTTCCCCCACCAGTAATATTTGTAGTTATGCAGGCAAATTTAATGGGCATGATTAAATCTCATGCTCCAGCTTGGCAGCTGATTAGCTGCAGGGGGCAGGCAGGAATTTCCTTTCTGTTCCAGGGTTGCACTCTTTCCAAGTCCTCCTTCATGCTTGTGCCAAGGATCTCAAAGTGCTTTGCATTTTTAATTACGCTTCTTCACGCCCCTGTGAAGAGTGGAGATGAGAGATAGCATGATCAGCAACGGAGCAGTGGGGAAACTGAGTCACTAGGAGGTGGCAGCCTGCTTGGGATGAGGGAGGCAGTTGCCGTTAGAGTTGGAGAAAGGAGAGCTGAGCATCCCAGAAATTTTCTCTTGGGGTTTCTGTGTGCCTAGTTCTCAACAGTCTGTGTCTTTAACACGCTAAAGTCTTGGTTGTCTGCAGGGACAAAATGGTGCTTTTATGTATATATTAGTATACAGTCACTGATGGGGAAAATATATCTTTCTCCACTGGAAATCTTAATTTCTTTATTTTTGTCTTTCATCACTCCGTTCCTCTAATTTCTGAGCAGAATGGCCTGTGTACGTGTTTCTTCTCTTTTTATGGAAAAGCACTTTGCTCTGAAATAGCCTCGGGTGTTGGCCGTGGCTGAGGCAGAGAACTGGTTCAGCTCTGTAAATGACATGCTGCTTTGTCCCCACAGGGCACATTAGTGAATTTACTGTGTGTTCACCTTCAGTGGGTGTACGGTGAGGTAGCTACATTGACTTTGATTTCTTTATCTGGATGTACAGGTGAAGAGCTGGCCTTGCAACATCAAGAAGGAAAAAATATTATTCTTGCTAAGGCATGCTTTGGTCCAAAGAAGGGACCAATACTGTCACATATTAACCTGTTTCACTGGTATATTGCTCACGCTGTGGATGATGAAACACAGAGGACAGTAGGGATTAGCTGATTCTTCACCCTCCTTCTCAGCATGGTGGGAATGGAGAATGGGTCTTTCTCAGCTTACTTAAAGCTTAAATCCCAATGGAGAACAGTGTATTTTGGACTTCATGGGTTGGAGAGGGTTTATTACAGGTGGGGTTTCTTACTTCTGTGGTGGATGATTTAAGCTTTATGATTTCACATGAACAGCATCCTCCAGAGACTGGTTTTGTGAATCCGGAGTGGACAGAAACTTCTTATGTGCAGTCTTGAGCCAGCAGCTTGATGGCTAGAGAGAGGCAGTCACTCAGGCATACCCTGTAGACCCCATTGTTATGGGTCATCTTGCCCAACCCACTGTCATGGTAGGAACAGAGGTGTCTAGCTGGAGCACTCTCAAGCTTGGGGCTGAGGCCAAAGCCTGGCTTACTGGGAATTTTGGTTTCTAAGATGGATGTCTAAATAAGATGTCTGAATCTGTTCCTTAGCCTAGTCTCAAAGCTTAATGGTAAATAAACAATATCTTAATCACTTTATAGTTTCCAGCGTTCTCTCTTGAATATCTCCGTGCTGGCATTTGGAGACCATTCATCATAGTGGTAAATGAGTGTGTTTGGTCTGCACATGGTATAATTAAGTATCAGCTGAGCCCATAGCATAATGTGATAATTCTCATTCTGACCAGCTGAAATAACTCACTCTAATAACTGTGCTCTTCTTACTCCCCTCTTTCAGTTCCCAAGAAGCTTCTGCATGAAACCCAGCCAAGACCAACCAATTACCAAGGATTTCAGAAGCCACATTTTCCACTGCGGCCAAGAGTGTTTGATCCCAATGTTATAGGGGACGGCGTGTTCCTCTCTGATGTCTCTCCTTCCAACATAGGGCGAGCTCTCCCAGGTAGCTATGACTATTGCGATGTTGGCTCAAACCTAACTGTGTTGTGGTAATTGTTCCCTTCTATCTCTTCTTCTCTTGATTTCTATATTGTTCCCAAACCCCATCCATGTCACAGTCAGAAAAAGAAGCTTCAAGGCACGACCAGCAATGGACTAAAGCGAACTGTGAAATTCACACTGGGTTTGTTGAAATAGCAGTCTTGGCTATGCACATCAAAACTCGTCATAGAAATACTTTGCAGACCCATCTAATACAGTGTCAAAGAAAAAAAACGGGGTAGAGACAGTAGATCTGCCTCATAGGGGACAGCGAAGTTTTCAACTGAGCTTTGAAATATGATGCTATTTTCATAAAATGCAAAGTCAAGAGATACGAATGAAGTCAAATTTTATCTGTCTTTAGGCATAGGTGGGTAGGAGGAAGGGATGGTGTATGAATAAAGCAAAAGCACAGGCAAGCACGTATAGGGTTAGTTGGTGTTTTTGCATGGTGTTTCCCAACACGCAGGAGATGGTAATATATGACATTATGTCTGAAAATCCCAGCCCGTGCTCCCAAAGATTCAGCTCTAGAGTGGGTATGGGGAATGCTACCTTGTCTCTGTCTATACTCCTGGTAAAGTTAATCCACAGCTTGGATAGTCAATCCACAAATAATTAAGAGTCAGCAGTAACAGATTTCTCAGTTTAGAGGCCTTACTGAAAAGTTGTCACAGAAAAGAATTTTGAGGTAGTTGGCCCAAAATAAACTTTGTGATCCTGGTGATTCTTTAAACAAGAAAAAAATATTCCTGAACTCATTTTCATTCTTCTAAACATTTCACTTCTACAAATGACACCCTTTGTTTAGTTTTCACATTGTTTATTCATTAATTTTTAAAATATGCACCACTTTTTAAACAAAGATGTCATTTTGAAATTAAAAGCTAAAAGAATGTTTTGAAAGTAGTAAAAGGAAATATTTGGACATTTCTGTAATCTCTCCATTTTATTTCTTTTCTTAAAACTATTTGCTAAAGTCAGCCTGGTATCACAAGTAACCTCTCCTATGCTTATACTGTGGTTTTGGGCAGATTTACTGCTAGCTGAAATAATTTTGCTCAGCTTTGGTGTAAAGTCACAGGGAAACAGTTTGAGTGACTGGGATCAGCTAAGAAAGGGTGGTGAAGAGAAAACCAATAGTAGGTGAGCTGGTTAGGCATAGACAAGGTCTTCAAAGCTAGCAAGGAGGAAAGGGGATGTGTTTTAGTATGATCCTGGAATGAACGACAGACCAGGGAACCACACAGTATAGCAACACATGATCCTTGTGAAATTGTGTTTGTTTGTTTTTTCCCTCCTGCATAACTCCAGTCATTGTCTGTCTGCTCTGTCTGTGCTTGTACAATCCTGCAGATGACAAAACCAGTTCTGTGGTTTTGTGGTGCTCTTTGCCAGGGTATAGTGTATGCAGACGATTATTAATTTTAAAACTTGTTTGATTGCATCTGTTCTTTGGACAAATCAGAAGTAGAAAAAAAAAAGGATTCTTCTTACATCTTACATGAGAGGACTTATGCCTTATTCTGTCTCCTAAATACACCACTATTGTACAGCATAAGGGATGCCCCATCCCCAACAGAAGTACTGGTGGCCATCTGAGCCTTTGCTAGCTGATCTAGAACATGCACCTAGAAGCCCCCACTGCAAGTATAATTTAAACCTTAGTCCTTGTGAGTCCATGAATGTATGGAGGGACAGGTGGATTGTCACGAAGATGGAATGGACATGTGAGAGAGCATGGTGCAGAGGCCCCGGGTTCATGTCCCACCAGCTCTGCGCAGCTGCAGTCCAGATGCATTAACTGGACTTTACTGAACTGAAGAGTTGTAGAAAATTCTCAAAGACGTAGCAGGAACCTGGAGCCACCTAACTCAGCAGTCCTTTTTATGATGAGATATATGGTTATGAAATATATATGAGATTATATTCTGGTGGTGCCCTTCCTTTTCATTGATTGTAAAGAGATTTTAGATTAACTAGTTGAGAGCCAGACTCAGTATGTAGACGTCTCAGGCAGAATTCAGCTACCCCCATATAAACGTGTCATTTGAGATGATCTGGGGTGTTCACCTGGTTTCTAGATGCTGACCTAGAAGGGTGAGAGTTTCCCCTACGTCTCTTCTCATACCTGCCATCTCTGCATGGATGTCCTGCTGACCTGGTGTGTCTTAGATGTTTGTGTATGAGCAAATACATCAAGCTTAAGTGTCTTACAGGGAGAGCTGAATGACTCTAGGATCTGTCAACTGATGGCAGGGTTCAGTTCCCTCAGTTTAGATGCATAGTGATACTTGAGATGCTCTGAAGTATCCAGGACATCTTTAGGAGGGTAGTGGCTCAGTTTTTAGAAATGAAAAATTTACCCTGCTTTCACAGATTTCTTTGTGGTAACAGTGGTAGAGGAAAATGCAACCACTTGTAACAGGCGTAGATTTGCTGGACAGGGAGAAGAAAGGAAAGATTAGAGGGCATGTTGATATTTCTGGTGCCTACATTAGAATGAAAAGATTTTTCAGAGCTTTGCTATTGATTTCCTGCTAACCATGCCCTAGACCCTCTGTGCCCCAGTGCCTCCGTTTGTACAATTGATCTTCAGTGATCTCCATTCTCCTAAAGCAAGAGGTTCTTGGGATATTTTTCCCTTTTGGATCTGCCACGAGGGCACCCTTGTTTGAAAACTTTGCTTCAGGGAGAGTCATTAACACCTCAGTACTTGTAACATGTGGCTTTCCCAAGGCCATGCAGCTCTTCAGTGGCAGAGATACAACTGTGCTGCATTCCTCAGGGCTGATCCCTTACAGCCACATCTGGACATCCATCCCCACTGCTTCTTCTCCGAGGCAGATTAGGAGTTGGCATCACTGCATGCACGTTCATGCACTCACTCCCTCTCCATCCAGTTTTACCTGTTCTCTTTGACTCCCCTCAATTTCTGTTACTGCTTCCCTGGGCTGAGCCGCTTCCTGGCACAAACAGTGGGAAGCTGAACGTGACGCCTCACGCTGCCGGGTTTGCAGGGAAGGGAGATGAATCAGGCAGCCAGTGAACACAGACCATCTCACATCATGGCTGCTGGCAGAGGGCCTTCGCTTGCATGGTACTGATGGCATTATCGGAGATGGACCTGACAGTTTCCTGAATTTAATACCCGCAGATAAGTGGAAGCCAGGTGCAAGTCCGTGATTTTACAGCGTGATGCTTACTTTTGGCCAGAACCAGACACCCAGGGAAAGGAGCCTGAAAAACTGTGATAGCTACAGTTAAACAATCACATGGATGATGGAGCTGGATCCTGTGCACCAACTTTTTCATGTGTTTAAAACAGTTAGTGTTTTGTGAATAGTGGGGGTGTCTGCCTGCAGATCAAGGTGCAGGGAGCACTCAGCAGTGAACTGATAAGGTCTGAAAGGGTCTCTTTGAGCCTCCTGGAATTAGCTGCCTCCTTAGCTCCAGTCTTCAACAAATAAAATCAAATCATTAACCCATGTGCACTCACCTCTCCAAAGGGGAAATGGTGTCTGGGTGAAACACAATACGAGCTGGCTTCTGAGGGAAGTCATAAACTCAGGTCTGCCCTTCCCCACGAAGGCTGGAGAGAAAGCAGGTCTGTTTGCCAGGTGTGGATGGATCACTACAGTGCAACACCGGCAGAGGGTTTCCGGCTCTGCCTGTGTTTTTCAGTCCTTATTACAAGCTTAGCTGAATCCACTGTTGATAAAGTCTCCTTTGATTTACATAAGAGAAAAGAAACCTGATTATATATTTGCTGTAGCGTAGGTGGGTGTGTCTAAGTGGTGACATGAAAGAGCAGGAGACGGGGGAGAGAAGATGCTGCCTGGATGCAGACAGGGTATGTGCTCAGCTGAAGCTACCTGAGAAGGTTTAGTTGCCGCCCAAAAAGAGGCAAATTTGAGGGGCTCGTTGTTGAGGGGCTCTACATTTCTGAAGGCAGATGCTGACCTGGTGGGGATAGGGCAGGGTAGGGCTGGGACACGTGCCTCGTTCCTCATTCCCTTTCTGTTTCAAAGCAGAGAAGAAGAAAGGAAGGTCGGCCACCTTCTACCCTCTAGACAACAGCCCCTTCCTGCGTCCTGTGGATGAGACACAACCGCCGGCGCTCAACAGCAGCATGGAGCCTGTGGGCGTTAGCACAGAGATGGCACTGCTCAGCAACGTCCTAGCAGCGTATGCCTTTATCACAGGTAGGTCTTGCAGCTGCCATCTCTCTGGGCTCTCGTAAGCTCTTTGTAGACCCTCAACTGAGCCTACACTTCATAGTCACCTAGGGCTAAATCTGCTTCTTTGAGCTGTTTATATTTTTCATTCGTCTCTCAGCAAATTCTCCCTTGAAACACTTGACCAGGGCAGCTCTAGCAGACAGTATATAACAGGGTTTATCGTGCTCTGCTTTCCTCTGGATTTGCTCTCATCTGAAATTAAATACAAAGTAATCTTACGTGTGGTATTAGTCGTAATGCTCCATTTTCCTCGAGATCAAAGCCTGGCTCATTAGGGAGGCAAGCTTGTTGTCCTGTAATTTGGAAAATAAGCAGCACTCAGATCATTACCCTGCTCAAGAGAATTTGGCTAATCTTCAGTAGAAGTGTGAAGATGAAGTAACTTGAGAGTCTCCTTAATTGTATATTTAAATCTAGTTTAGAGTAAGGTTTCCTTGGATCACAGTTTGTCTTTCACCCACATGTATCTTTCAAGTAGCAAAGGAGCAATCTTCTAATGAGATTCACTTTAAAAGTTGAAATAAAGATTGTGTGCTCTACTGAGTGCTTGGAGTCAGTACCATTGATAACAAAAGTAGAGGCAGGTGATACAGTGCAAATATTTCCCTTCCCACCACTGCATGAGTTACCTTGTCAGCAGTAGGGATTGCCTGCAGAGTTGGAGGACTTAACCCCCAAAAAGGAGGAGCACTGGCTGAATAGCATCACATGTACTAATTCAGCATATTGTAGGCCAATCTCTGCAGTTTTCTCCAGAAGGAGGCCCTTGGTTTCTGTGTAACTAGCCTCTTGAGGCAGGACACACTGTTTGTGGTCACTTTTATTGTATGGGTGTTCTTAATTTGTTTAACGAAAGGTTTATATGCTTATTACTTTGCAATGTTTGTTGCTGAGCAATATTACTTTGCTAGTAATATTAATGTGTTGCTCTTTTACTATATACTGTTAATAATTCTGTGTACTTCAGCCAGTCTGCTAACACCACTGTAATGCAATTATGCTATTCTGGAGCACTGAGGTCTATATAACTAAAACTTCAGTATTGGTGAGCTAGTTTTTCATGTCTGTGTACCATTTAGTCTTGCTAATTCATTAAATACTAATGCATTCTTAATGCCATGCTCTTGTTCTTCCTGAGATATCGCCATGCTGCTACAGACAAGTATTTGGATTTCATAGAATCATAGACTGGTTTGAATTGGAAGGGACCTTTAATGATCACCTAGTCCACCCCCCCACCCCACCCCCAATGAACAGGGGCATCTTCAACTAGATCAGGTTGCTCAGAGTCCTGTTGAACCTGACCTTGAATTTTTCTAGGGATGGATCATCTACCACCTCTCTGGGCAACCTGTTCCAGTGTCTCACCACTCTCATTATAAAAAATGGCTTCTTTATATCTAGTCCAAATCTATCCTCTTTTAGTTTAAAACTATTACCCCTTGTCCTATCACAACAGGCCATGCTACAAGTTTTGTCCTCATTTTTCTATAAACCCCCTTTAAGTACTGAAAGGCTGCAATAAGGTCTCCCCGGAGCCGCCTTTTCTCCAGGATCAACTCTCTCAGCCTGTCCTCACAGGAGAGGTTTTCCAGCCCTGTGACCATTTTTGTGGCCTCCTCTGGACCTACTCAAGCAGGTCCACATCTTTCCTATGCTGAGGACTCCAGAGTTGGATGCAGTACTCCAGGTGGGGTCTCACAAGATCAGAGCAGAGGGGGAGAGTCACTTCCCTTGACCTGCTGGTTGTGCTTCTTTTGATGTTTGAAACAGCTAATTTGGGTTTTGCATTTTGGAGTCACTGAGTAGATTAGTAGAGTGTTTCTGCATGTTTATTGGAGGATCCTTCTAAAAAGACCATGAATGGTGAATCCAAAGTGAGTGGTGAATCCAAATCCCTTCTATACATCCAATAGCGGCATCTGGATCCGTATTTTTGTGACAGCTTTAAGAACAGGCTGCTTAAGTGGAATTAGTAGTGTCCTTCACAAAAGATAGCTGAGTAGGATATATGTTTTCTTGCGTGGGCTTCTCTAATGAAAGATTAGAAAAAGCAAAGTTGAAATGAATCTTCTGTCTATCATACTTAGCTACAGCTGCCCATTTTCGACATGAAAATGCCTATATTCCCAACCTTACTATAAAATAAACTGCTGACATTATTTTCCTCATCTGAACAGTAATGGGCTGCATACGGGTGTAGGATTTGTGGTTGGAGACAGTTGGGACTAGGTTTCAGGGCTACTGATAATGCCTCATGGACTTTCCTTCCATTTCCCGCAGCAGAACCCTTTGACCCTGCATTGGTTACGTAGGGTACAAGGCCTCAATTCATCCCCTTAACAAGGTGTCAGTCTTGGCAGGAACCTCTGGATTTTACTGTAGCACAAATAATAAATAATGATGGCTTTAGCTGTCTTGTTACCATGGGATTTGCTTGCCCTCTCATGATGTGGTCTCTTTGTGATGTGTCCACATCCACAGGATGTCAGATAGGTAAAACTCAGACCTCAGGACTTTGGTGTTCAGTGATGAGTTCAGGAGCTTGTTGCTCATGTTTTCCAGTGCACCTAACCGTGGCTGTTAGATGAGTTTTAGTCTCAGTGATATCTATGTTCAGTTTGTTATTTATGACAAAAAAAATTAATGAGTCCCCTATGGATTGAAACATCAGATACCCTAAACCATCTTTATCTGCTGCATGTAATTTACCCCTCTGCTTTTAGCAGAGAGGATGCATTTGGCATGATTTATTTTGTTATACGTGAATATGGAGAGGTTTTAGATTATGAGTTCAAAGACAAGTTGTGTCGTAGGACACAAATATCATCTGCATAAAACTACAGCACTGCAAAGCCACCCCCCTTCATATTGCAGATCTTGAGCAGCAGAACAAAATTTTTGTGCTTGTCTGAGTTTGGGGCCCTGAAGGCAGCTTAAGCCACAGCAGCTGTTGATGTCCTTAGTGGTTCAGGAGAGGCAGGGTGTCGGGCAGCCAGGGAGCTCTGGTGATGGCTCACACATCTTCCCACTGCTCCTGACCACAGCCTTGGTGCCAAAGGGAAACATTTGTGCAAGAACTGCTCTGTTTCATAAGACTAAAAGTGTCCCTCAGGTAAACTCTGCAGACTGAAAGTGCTGTATTCAGGGCTTCCCTTTGCTGATGAGTTGACTCAAAACAGGACTCTGCAAGAGAAAATTGTGAATAGGCTGGGGCAACATATAAAGATGTTTTTTCTGTTGGGGCAGAGGGTGGTGTGTAGCCACAGACCCACACCAGAAAAAAGAAGCTATGGGTACTTGGTATTTCTTGGGTAAAGTGTGTGCTTGAAAGGAGGATCTGCTCTACTATTTTTCCTGCCTCCTGGCAGTAGGGTGTCTCTTAGCCTGAAGAGAACATCCACAAATCAGTGTGATACCCTCTGTGCTCAATGATGTTCATATTCTCTGCCCAGAATGGCAGGTTTGGGTGGGCAGCTGCAGATGAAGAGCGTGCAGGCTCGATCACTCACACGTGCAGTCTTGCAGTGCACAGAGGGGAGAAGTGCCAATATTAGCGAAAGCCTCTTGTGCTTGTTTCCACCATTTTTTTGACTGCTGTTCCCATATAAAAATTGGAAATGTTCCTATTGACAACTGAGGAGTGAAAAATCACAGCACAACAGGAAACAGGAGTGCTGTGATTGCAGCAGTGTTGGTTTTCACCGTCAAATCTGTTTGCGGTTACAATCATGGTTAGGAGTATCAAAGCCAGTTAAGTGTTAGTCTTATCCTGGCTTCCAGAACCTTGAAAACAACATTTCTTCAGAAACAGGGAGAGTGAACAATGTCAATGAGGAGTGAATTTATCACGTGATCAAACAAGTAAGTCTTACTCAGAGCACGGTCCTGCAAAAGACTTAGGGATGCCCTTAATTTGAAAACCGATTTTCTTTATAGAATTAGATTTTTAATTATATACAATATCTGCCTGCAAACCGTAGACCTGTTATTTGCCATAGACCTGTTCCAAAACCTATCTGAGTGTTTGGAAAGACTTCACCAGTCTTGGTGACATCTGAAACTATCTTTGCAGTCACAGTCTACCATCATGACCAGAACTGTCCCTTGTGGTTATCTCTCTCTCTCTAACATTCCAGTTGTATCAGAGCACTTCCAATGCCTCCCTTTGGACAAGGGACTTACTCCAGTTTTGTCATTGTGTTCAGGCTGAAGTAGTTGGAGAGAAACCTCCACAAATCCCTGTTTTATTCTTCTTCCACAAGCAAAGCTTTGCTGCCAAGTTATTAACAAGGGGCTTCCAAAAAACAACCTGGGGGAGATCATTCCAACTTTTAGACTGTTGGCCTGAGCCTTATTAATAAGGGGCTCCTGGAGAGCTTCCTCTGTTCTACCCGGGGATTTTGGCAGCCTGTGGGGCTAACTGTAAATTCTCTAGAAGATTTTCCTCCTACTGTTTGTCTGGCCATGCTTAATGCTGAACCTTTTACTGGGGCCCTCTGAAATTTTCCTCCCCACTGAGGTTTCTGAATGCATGAAGGCATCACAGGAAGCCAGCAGCGTTAATGCCTAGATTGGTTTTTATTTATTGAAACAATTTATTATAATAGCAATAACAACCTTGGCCTGGGGCATTTCCTGGGGAATTAATGGCAGTCTGGGCTGATGCTCCCAGCAGATTGTTAGCCCTCAGGAAACAGGCTCCGTAATTGCTGCTGGTTTTGTTGGAAAAACACAATAAAATGTGTTTCTAATTTTTGGCCAGTTTGAGCACCTAGAAAATGGTGGCTTTTGTATAGAGGGTTATAAAGAGCGTATATCTTTTGTCTGCATGAATTAAATTCAGGCTTGAATCAGTGACAGTTTCATCAATGCTTTCCGTCCAGAAAGAGAAATACCAGGGGGTAAGGGGAAAGGTAACCCCAGCTAAAGAGACTGACAGCAACCGGGTCCTGCTAGAAGTTTAGGAGGAAAACGTAGCTCGGAGCTGTCATCCACAGCAGTGGAAGAAAGAGTTACACTGGTCAAAATCCATGTACACACACCCACACATGAATGCATATCAAAATTATGTTAACTCCTGCTACTGATGTCCATACTTAAGGAGTTTTTTCAAATGTAATGACTGTTTTGAGGAGCTTCAGTGTTAGCATGATGAATCTGAACCACTGTCGAGTTTTTGGAAGATGCTGAGCATCCGTTTGCTGAAGTGGATGCCCCCTTTTAATCTTTGCAAGTAGAAGATGCAATGGGGGAGGCCCTCAAAATCAGCTGTCAAACTCCCAAATCTAGGCTATTGCTGACTTGGCTACTTCAACTGAGAAAAAGCAGAGCCCATGGTTTTTAGCTTAAGTTGCTCTTTCTGCTGTGAAAAAAGATGTTGCTGTGAGTGGATTTTACGTATGATAAATGCCAATGCTGCAGTTGAACATAGGGTTACAGCTCAGTGAGGAAGTCCAGACAGTGTCTCAGATGTTGACAGAATAGCTGTAGGAGCTCATAAATGCCACTGGAGCCCAAAGATTCAATTACAGCCATTGCACTGCATGAAGGGGCTATACATACAAGCACAAGCAGGGGATGAAAAATTGTTGCTTAAGTAGCAATCAAGGTGCAGCTTGCTCATCAGCTGGATACAGAAGGATGGAGAAAGGAGTGTGTAGGAGAAAAGAAGAGCAGAACATGGACAAAAACAGGGGAAGAGAAACTGCATGTGTCTGTGTCTTAGGCTCCAATCTATGTTTTTTTAATGAGTTGCTTTAAAAGAGTGAACAGTAGAACTAATGCAACCAAATCGAGCCCATGTGTGTGCAGGAACGTGGTGCTCAGGAAAGTGTCTGGCGTCCTGTCAGCCAGGCAGAGTGGAGGCACTGGACCAAGTGTCTGCCAAGACAAACAGATCAGTCCCGCTCCTTTGTTCTTCTCACACCACCCCACTCTGTGTGTCCTCCTTAGCCCTACTTGCGAAGAAAGCTTTGCAGTGCACATGGAGGTAGAAGCTGTACCAGGGTGGGATTCCATTTTTTTCTGGAGTTTTCAACTCTCCGGAATGTAGGCCACTTCTTTACTGTTCACACAGTATCAGATGGGCAGTAGCTTTGCTACTACACAAGCAGGACTGCAGTTTTAATTCAAGTTCTGCCCCCTGAGTTCAGAATTGCCACTAACTTCATCAGAACCAGGATTTCACTCAGCCAGACTGCTGTGAGAGCCATCGACACATCCTCATGCCTGCTCTGGTATCTTTACCTTTGGATTTTTGCTATCTCACTTTTGTCAAAATATCTTAGCTTAAAACACTCTGGCTTTGATGGCACTTGGCTTTCCAACTATTCCTGCATTTCTCATCTCTTCTTTTTTTTTGGACTTGTTGAATACATCTGCTGCAGTTTTCATCTTGGTTTTTTGTAGTGTCTCTTCAGCCTGTTTTTTTTTTTGTTTGTTTGTTTTGTTTTTGGTTTTTTTTCTCATGCCATCCGCACCAAGCACTCTAGCAACAGCCTCCTGTTTTATCAGCCAGATTTCAGACTATCATATCATCTTTCTTCACCTTGGTTTGTCAGTCATCTTTGACTGTCATTTGGTAGGAGAGTAGTGAAGAGCAGAAAGGTGTTTTGTCTCTGTAACTGTTCCATGAGCATTTCCAGGCACTGAACTGTGTGTTGTCTTGAACTGTGCACACATCAGTGTTTGGGCTCTGACCACAGAATCAGAGAATAATTTAGGCTGGAAGGGGTCTCCAGGGGTCACTTGGTCCAACCTCCTACTCAGAACATGGCTGACTTTAAATTTAGAGCCAGCTTTGGAGTTAGAGCAGGGTCTTGTCCTGTTGAGTTTTGAGTTCATCTTCTGCAAACCTTGTTTTAAGGAAATCAGCTGTTTCTAAAAGCACAGTGGGGGAAAGTGAAGGTAGAGTGGAGCCTTTTAGTTACAGAGATCTTTTGGGGCCGAATGTCAGACTCTCAGCTGGTGAGAACTGTTACAGCTCTATCACTGAGTTCAAGGGAATAAGACTCATCTTGAGGAAGTGACTCCCTCCTTGAACTCAGGACTCCCAACAGACACAGCAGATTAGAGCTGACCTTGGCACTTCTGCTCAGTTCACCTTCACCCATTCAGGGTACCTATAAACTGAGATGATTCAGCCCAGGGGAACTGCAGTAACAGCATTTATCATAATTACACTTCTGACTAGTAAATTAATAAGATGACCTAATTTAAAAGGCATTATGGATCCTTTGGAGTCTTGTTATATCACCTCTGAAATGTGGCTATGCAGGATTCATCCTGTTAGTGCACTGACTCCAGCTGTGCTTGTGTAGCACAGATACACATTTTGGTGGTCTGGGCCGAAAGCCAGCACACTTGCCTTAGATAAGCAAATGAAACCTATGAATAAATAATATGCATTTTTACCATGCTGCAAGGCTGCATATAAAGCTTTGTAATAGTCATTATTCCTGGTACAACGATAATGGATGCGACAGCAAGATGCACTTAGCTGCTGCTGGGTGTGCAGCACCCTGGTGTCAACCCTGCTCATGCAGCCACTGGAATTAGCACCGAACTCTGCGGGCTGCTCCTTCTCCTTTTAGACAAAGTCAAGACACGACTGCAGCGAACCCACATTCTGCATGTGAGCAAATGCCTTGACAGCCAATCCACTGTTTAAATTCCTCCTCCTGATTTCTCTGAAGGAAGGACGTGAAGGAGTGCATGGAAGTAAAGCAGCCTTTAGAAACTCTGCCCCTCCAGAGACCCTGGCTGGGATGTGCACAGAGGAACTGTGTGTGTTATGTTCCTTTAAGGGTTGTTCTTAACAATCACCTTCTTTCCCCTCTCAGAAAACCCTGAGCGAGCTGCTCTGTATTTCGTCTCCGGAGTGTGCATTGGACTCGTCTTGACCCTGCTGGCCCTGGTGCTCAGGGTGTCCTGCCGAACTGACTGCAAACGCTCCTCTGCCAAAAAACCTCCTCGGGAGCGGGAGAGTGACAGCGACAGCAGCGACAGCGATGACGATTCAGACACCACCTCGGACCTGTCTGCCCGCAGGCACCGCAGGTTCGAGAGGACTTTGAACATGAACGTCTTCACCTCGGCGGAGGAGCTGGAGCGAGCTCAGCGGCTCGAGGAGCGGGAGCGCATCATCCGGGAGATCTGGATGAACGGCCAGCCAGACATCCCAGGCACCAGGAGCCTCAACCGCTACTACTAAGCGAGGCGGAGTCCAGCCTCCTGCCCTGCACCCTGGGCCTCCCCCACGCCTGGTTGAGGAGGGGGAGGGAAGGAATGTTATGTGGGTGTCTCCCCTTTTCCTTTCAGGCATGCCACCTGGAGCAGTGTGGATGGACAGCAATAAAGCTTTCCCTGTCTCCTTCTCCCAGACATATTGCTATCACTCTTCTTCACAGACACTTTCTGATTTCAACAGAGATGGTTGCCAACTTCATTTTTTAGTAGCAGGCAGGAAGGTGACAATTACAGTCCTCCCAGGTGGGACATGGAGTTTGGCATGCTGCGGTACAAGAGCTCCTCTCTTGGCTGGGGAGAGAAATCGTCCAGGTTTTGGTGTCCATTTAGGATTTTTTGGGTTCTCTTTCCTGAGGACTGTGGG
Source organism: Athene noctua (assembly GCF_965140245.1). NCBI lineage: Eukaryota > Metazoa > Chordata > Aves > Strigiformes > Strigidae > Athene > Athene noctua. The sequence continues at coordinate 9,063,903 of NC_134037.1, read as the reverse complement.
AGAATTGTGAACAAAATGATAAATCTGGAAAGGTGATTCGGGAAGAGAGGGGGAGGTGCATCTTGACCAATTGTCTTGTGACTTCAGAAGCCATGAGATTAACCTAATTAAAACCCAACGGCAAATATGACTTGTTAAGAACTGGGGGATGGGGGGGAGGGGGATTCTTCCATCGTGAAATCATCTCGGTGCTTGGATGTTTGCCATAGTGTACTCAGTTATTTATGGCTGTCTTTTCATCTTCCTTTTCAATGGAAACATTTATTTTTTTACTGACACCTCAGGGATAAAATCCTATTATTTTTTTGAGTCTGTTCTCCCTGCTAGCCCCTATCAAACACAACCCAACCCACCTCCAACAGTGAAATTATGGTAATATAAGAGATGTGTCAGTGACTGGTGAAAAGTTAACAACCTCAAAGAGGTTGAAAAGGGTTATCTTTTTGTTTTGTTTTAAATATATATATATATATATTTGAAGATGCTGCACAGGAATGTGCCTTATTCTGGTTTTTTTTTGGTTTTTTTTTTTTTTGTTAAACTACAGTTTTCCTATGGATAGCAATGCACAATGTTTTATATATTTTATTAAAAAAATAAAAAAAATAGAAGGTCTATGTTTACCAGAGGAAAATGGAGACAGAAGAAGCCACATATGACAACAGAATGGATAATAAATGCTAAATAAATTCTGGTTTGCTTCAATACATTTTAATCTGCATCCTCACTTTTGGCATAGATATTGTTCAAGGGAGATGCTTTGGAAGAGTAGCACACCTCTGCAAGCAATCAAGGCTGATGTCTTCTGCATGCAGGAAACTGGAGGCACTTTTTCCTTTGGCCACAGCCCATTAGTCCACCTCTGCAGTGCACGTGGGCAGGAGCAGCTGAGCAACGGGTTGGTTCTCAAGGAGCCATCCCAAAGCCCATCTGCACCAAGAGAAAAGAGTCCTAGTGATATCATGATGCTTTGAGTCTGTCTCCCAGACCCACATTACCTGGGCCAGAAGAAAACATTAAATGAATCAAAAAAAAAATACATGGAAGAAAGGTGGAATATATTTTAGTGCTCCTTCAGTTGTCCATGGAGTGTTCACTGGTATATCACCACCCTACTCACACACAAACACCAGTTCACATGACTTCAGTCATAAAACTTGGTGTTTTTCAAGTCTGCATGAATGCTGCTGCAGCCTGTGTGGCTTTGGGATGTGCTCCTCTGTCACTTAGGCGTGCTTATGTTTTAAGAGTTCACAAAACACCGGCAAAGCAAATAATGACCAAAAGCTCTGAATGCCCAGAGCTTTCCCCTAGCCTCAGGGAGAGATGAAGATGGGTGGACCTGCCCACAAGATGACTGAGGATGTTAGAGGAGGGTTACAAGGGTTCATGTGCTGTGCCAAACAGCTGCGTGGTGGGACAGACCCCTGGCACCAAGGGCCTTTTTGGGGGTTACCATGGGGGTCCTTCTCTGGCTGAGGGAAGCTTGATTTACATTGCCCACAAACTGTCTCTTGTAGGCTGAGAGCAAAGTTGAGTAACTGCAACTGGTGGTACTGGTAATGTCAGAGATAAGGCTGGCTGGTGAAAGATGGCTTCACCTGGGAAGACAATACCAGTACTGCAAAGCGATTCCTCGTCCTGGTCCCATGAAAATTCAAATGGAAAGACTCGGTATTGACCTGGGATGTAATTTTGCAGCTGATATTTAGAAATAAAGCAGAAGGCAGGTCCCAAACTCTGGCTGTATCGCCAGATGCTGTGCTTTAGCTGGAATGTAGAATGTGCTCTGCTGAGGGTGTCAAGGAGCAAAACGACAGGGTGAGGTCAGTGGGATCAGTTTTGTTGACTGTGTGTTTTCCCCTATAACAGCCTTGGTGATTAAGGGACAGCAAATTTTCAGATTTAAGAGTAATGTGTCCTGGGAGATAGCTTGCAAAACTGGTTTTTAAGATGCTATAAATGAATGAATTTATGTCTATGATTTTCCCAAATGAATTCTGACCAGAGGAAAGCGCAAGTGCAGTAAATCTGAGTGTACTTCGTATGCAACTGAGGGATTAAAATATCTGCATCAAATGTAAATCACAACTGAACCCAAGTTACAAATGGATGAACAGTCCTCCCTTAGCGTTGCTAGTGCTGCTGTAAATCTTCCAGCTGAAGCTTGCAATACAAAGGAGAAAGTTGTGCATGACGCTTTTCAGAGTTGATCAGACAAGCCCAGCTCAGCCTTGCCCTAGGTGACAAGATGTAACAAAAGTAGACTCACTGTCTTCACAGTACATGAAATACTTCTACGTACCTTCTAACTCCTTTTGTCTCAGGGCCATGCATTGCTAAAAAAGCTTTGACTAAAGAAAAAGAAAAAATACAATCCTTTGAGCTGCCATAAGTAAAAGACTTTTAAGTCATTCTGTAACTATTTCTGGATTTGTCCCAAAAGTGCTCAACAGTTTGTCTGGGGGAAAAAACACAATCAAGATTCGTGGGGCAAGAGTTGGTGGTTTGCCTTGAATTCTATCAACCAACGGAGCTAAATGACTCACCTGGACTATAGAAGAGCTGGATTCACTGTGGGAGGGGATCAAATCCATATTTCTCAACCAACAAAAGAGTTTCTTAAGCCACACAGATCTTTGGACTTGTCCAGTTTCAATCTTTTCTGTTGTACTCACCATGTCATATGAAATGTTTTAAACACTCATAGAGCCAGAGAGCAGAGAATAAATGCTTTTCTACCAGCCTAATGTGAATCCCTCTTCTAGGAGGTTACACATCCCTCTGCTTTCTTATTTCCATGCTTATTTAATTTTTTACGTTAAAGTGAAATATTGTTTCCAGAATAACACCATTCAAATTCCCCAAGACAGATAAAGGAGTCGAAAACAATTTTTCCTGTTTCATGAATGAATTTGCTAATCAGTGACCTTTTGGATAAAAAGATGCTGAGGTAATTTTGCATGTGAATCTATTCTTTAAGCCTCAGTTTGCCCTTATAATTTTGTAATGGAGGATAACGGAGCAATCCTGGTCTCTGAATTGCTTGGCCAGTTGGTAATAGGAAGAAGCATATGATAACTGTATTTAAAGGAGATAAGATTGTCATTGTGATGTACTGTCTGCTGGGTTGCAGGCTTATGGAAGGTGAGCCTCGCAAGTGGAGTGCCTGTGCTACATATCCAGACACTTTCATACTTCTACAGATTACAGGATACCTGAATTAGTAACCACAGAGTCATTAAATTACAGCTCAATAATTCGTAGCATGTTAGCTTTGTAAATGAATGTGGTGAGTTGGAACATTAAGGGTCGTACTCCTAGGAGAAGCTGAACACATGGAAACGATGGGTCAGACTTCTGAAGAGCCAACCGCACATTTGTTATCCTCCTGTCTGGTGAGCCAGCTGGGACCAGTTACAGAAGAAGTCACAGTTGTGTATGGAGAGACTGCAGAGAGGTAGGTTGCTCCAGTTCGATACTCGCTATGCTCTCCTGGTCACTCCCCATCGCCCTTGACTTCTCAGGGCCATTTTCACCTCCCGCTATCATCTGGTCCATCGGCACTGACCTCTTTTGCGGACCTGTGTTCAATGTACCCTGAAAATCTCAGTAATACGGTGTTTGCTGCCTTTCCCATGTCCACCCTGGTGTTCATATCCTTGATGAATTCCAGCCAGTTAATGAGGCATGCCTTCCCTTTCCAGAAACCACAGTGCCACTACTTAACCCCTTGCCTGCCATCTTTCCCAGCACCCCAGGGGCTACACAAATAAAATGAGCTTGGTTGTACTGCCAGGATGTAAAGCATATGTTCATGGTGCTGTGGGGAATCTGAATTTCCTCTGGTGCTGCATGGATTCTCTCAAGTTTCTGCAGGCATCACAAGCAATTAATCATCTTAAACTGGCCCAGATATTTTTCTGCTCACAATCATTACTGAGGTCTCCATCATAGTGAAGTTTTAATAATTCAATCTGAGTTTCTAGTATCCTTAGATACCCCCAAAAAATTTTCTGAGTGTTGCTTACCTTTCCTTGTCCACTCATTAGAATGAGTGCAGCTTGCATCTTCATGTAATTTTTTTTCCTTTTTCTCTTTGTCTATTATTCTGTTGTTGTGGTTGTCTCAAGGACTGTCACAGTTAAGCATAATTCATCAAAAAGTCAGTAACAGTTTTGGTTCATTACACTGCGGCTCACCTTTTTGTTGCAACAAGTGTGCACTTGCTATACCCCTGGTCTGAAGGTGTTTGCTTAATCTGAGTGGATGTGGTGGTTTAGTAGAATTTAAAGAAATCAGTTGCTTTGGGGGTTTTCAGTTACCCACCACTGGATGAATTTATTCCAGCAATAATGGTGTAATTGTCACCATTTGGAGATTGCAGCAGGAAGCCCTGGGTTACTGGTGCAGTGTCACTGTGAATGATGTGTTGGCTGAACCATGACCACCTGAAAGCTGTGCAGAGGTGTATGTGCAGTGGATGCTCTGGGAAATGCATTCTGGTGGACACGCTCATATCATGAAAGCCTACCAGTTCCCATGTGGGCCTCACCAGAAGGATCGGCGGACTTGGCTTTGTCCTCAAGGTTAGAAAAGTGCAACTGGCCCATAATTCTCCTTGGGAGCTGTCTGTTTGCTGAGGGGAGGTACAAGGTACATTCCTTGGTCAAATGCCGAAAATATGGCCAGAACAGCTTGAGGCAGGTTTGATGGATGTCAACACCGATGCTCTTTTCCCTCTGTCTGATCACCAGTGGGAAGTGCAGGAGTATCCCCAGAAGGAAAGGAGGTGCTGGACCAACATGTTCCACACTGAACCTCCGATCGGAGCCCTTGGCAGGTTGGGGATGGGGGACACGGGTCTCCTGCTGCCAGGCCTGTCCTCACCAAACAAGGTTTCCTAGTGCTGAAACTTCACTAAGAACCAAGGGAATGGAACCAGCCTCTGCTGGCAAAGGGCTGTTGACACAGTACTGGGGTACTGCGGTCAAGACCATGAGCGTGGCTAGGCATCCCTGATCTCCATCACTGTTACTACAACCTGACAAAAATGGCAAGATCTGCTGGCCTGCTCTTCTGGGACCAGTTCCTCGGGGACAGTCTGATTTTACAGTGACAGAGAAGTAACTAACTTGGGGTTTGGGAATAAACTGGTGGCAAGTTGCCCATCTACATGCGTCAGTGATGGCTTCACAGTGCATTTGTATACTTGCAAACACATGGTTGCTTCCCAAACCACTCAGTACTGTCAGAATCATCCAGAAAACATTTCAAAATATGGATGTATTTTTAATTCAAGAAAATCACCACCTGATTCTATGTTCTGTTTCGCCTGCTTTCTCTTTTTCCCTTCCATCCCAATGACAGAATGAATTGATAACGCTTCATGATCCCCTCCCAAGACCTAAGCAAAACCAAGCATGTTTTATTTCTTTCATTCTACAATGAGAAAGTCCAAATAAACTGCTTTGCAAAATATTCAGTTGGGGATTATTTTTTTTTAATATAAGGAAATTAATTTTAAAAGTTAGTCCTCCAAACAGTATGTCATGTTTTCTTATCAGCTATCCTTCCAGAGGAATTTCTAATGAACAGCGTGGGGTATGACACTGTGCTGATGTCCAATCCATCATTCTTTGGAAGTATTTTTCTTTGAGGTGTCCCAGTCCCTCCTGTGTTCTTCCTTTGCTGAGTAGCATCTTAGACTTCTCCTCCCATTTCACTCCTAGATTGCCAATAAGTCTAGGACTGTAAATTGTGCCAGACCACATTTCTGTGGCTGATATCTTCTCCTTCTCTATTCCTCCTGGCTGGCTGGGGACCTGTGCTACTTGTTTTCCACTAACTGCTGAGGAAACCCCACATTTTTCATGACACTGGAATGGATGTTGGTTCTCATTATTTCAGCTGCCATTTTTCTGTTGAAAAACACATGGATTGGGGGATGGGAGGGAAAATTCAAAACCCAGTTTTGGATTTTTTTCCTGTTGAAGGACATTGTTCTGAGTAAAGCTGGGGAAGCAAATCCTCATGTTGAGGCTGAGCTCAAACAGGGCAAATGCAATCTTGAGGGGGACTTATTTCTGCCAAGGCTTTGCATCCTTTGCCAAATGCAAACATTGCCACTTTGGCACCTCCTGAGAACTTCAGTCATTGCTCCTGCATAAGAAGCTTATGTTTTGGGATCAAACACTTTCTGAGGACAAATAGTGACAACAGATGGGAACAAAGTCAAATTTATTTTTTGACCTATGAGAAAACACCTTTTCCTTTCCATTATGACTTCATGAAGAAATAGAAGCTACAATGATGTGATGGAAAGTGTCATTTAAAAACCCTGAAATGGGACATCTAAGTGAAAAGGTATCTTTCTTCATAGTCTCTGGCATAGCACTGACTTGGCTTCTTTATTTTCTGGTTGGTTTTAGAGTCTGATGTTATTTTGCATTGTGAGTGAAATACAAACTGTCCACAGCACTTTCCTAGGGATGAGGTGCCATGCTGGAAAAACATCCTTTGGCTTTTAAAAAGGCAGCAATTTGTACATTCCATTTATTGCAAAGGTCTTTAAAATCCCCTTTTATGTGGAATGGTCCTTGCCTCATTCTTGGTGTAAGGGGACTTTTGTTTAAATGAATGGTTTAGAAGGGGCAGAAGTAGTTCTCCTTCCTCCAGCTCCTGCGTTTTTGGAGCCTCTAGACCACCCAGGAACAGCAGAGCTCAGAGGCATCAAATGCTTTTTCTAACTGTTCTTTGTATGAATTGCCTTCCTTTCTGGAAATAGCACTGCTCTGCTCCAGAGTAACAGACCCAGCCGTATCTGTGAGTGTTATTTCAGCCCATAGCTGTCCTAGGTGTCCAAGTTCCCAATGTGATTACCGTACCAGTAAAGCATCTGTGAAATCCTGGAATCTTTTAAAAGGACAATTTAAGAGAAAAAGTTCAAGAGGGATCAAGCAAACCAATGTGAGTCAGAAGTGGTGACTTTGCATCCAAAACCAATGCAGAATTTTTCTCCTGGAACTGGGAGTCATCTAGCAATGACGTTTTCTTCTGAGAACTGACTGAAAAAAGAGAAAAATTTATTGTTAACGATACGGCCTGAAGACTAGGGATCTCACCAGACAGCACTTCCAGAGGATGCTTCTCCTGGGAGGAAAGAGTGAATGCTGTCTGACAAGACTCTGAAGGCTGCCACCCACAATGTTGGTGTACTTTTGAGGCTCCCCTGATGCTTCCCTTAGTATAGCAACATCTCAGCCGGCTTCCCTATCTGGATCTATGTCAGGGTTTACAGTGCCAGTGATGCTGGATCCCTTAGCAGATTGTGTTGTGGACCAGGGGAGGATAGACACTGCCAGCACAAGAAGGGATGAGGCTGGTGAAGCTGAGCTTCTTCCCAGTCCAATTGCTGAGGGCTAGGGTCCACCAGGGAATGGGCTTCTGCTCCTGGGTGACCCTGTGCTGCTCCAAACACATTTGTCTACACACCCTATGTCCCTCCTGCCCCATACATGGCGGGCAGCCCCCTCTGAGACTGCCTGCCCACCTCCAGCCCTGCCTCCTTCCTGGTGGCAGGATCACGACTTTCCCTGCATGGGGGGACCTGCATAGGGAGGAAAAGGGCTGAGTGCAGCGAGGAAACAGGCAGCAACATGGGAAGGATGGGGGGATATAGATGTGGTCATCATCTGGGGTTCCCGATGGACGGGAGAGGAGAAGGTGTCAGGAACAAGAGGTTTGGGAAACAGAATCCCTTGACTCTAAGCACCCTGCTCCTCAGGTCCTTCTCCCCAACATCAAGGCCTTCCAAAATCCCTCCCAGCTGTAGTCCTCCTGGGGGCTGGTTTGCATGGAGGACAATGTCATGGCACAGTCTTCAGTAGGCTACATGGTCCTTTCGGATGAAAGCCCAAGCCTTAGGAGTTTTATTTACAGAACATGACCCAAGTTCAGCAGTGAAAACTTCTTCTGGTGCAGAGTAAGTCCTCTCTATCTTCCACAAAAGAAATATCTCATTTGTTCTGGTAAACAGCTTGGCGTGGCTGGTGCTGTATGGCCAGTTCAGTTCACTGGTGGGATGTGAGTTAACACAGATATATTTATACATTGGCTATAAAATATACTCGGTTTTCCAGGATGGAAAAGTGCCATTTGAATGTGAACTAATTATATTTACTTCCTCATTGTAAATTGCCATTCAAAAGCAAAAGCAACAGTGACAGCAGTCAATGTTTATGTCTCATACACCCACACAGACCTCTTCCAGTGAAAAGATGGAGGAGTAAATCATTTCTGAATGTGTCATTTTGATTTGGACCATTTCTAGTTCATATCAAGTTATTAAAGGGCCAGAAAAAATCATGGGTTTTGACTGGTAATCTGGAATGCTTCAATTAAAAATTGCCTAACCAGGATGAGAAACCCCAGCACAACTAACCCTTTTCCACAAATCTGTCTTTTTTTTTTTTTTTTTAAAACCCAAAGAAATGCTTGGCTAAAAATGTCTTGGCTAATTCTACTGACCAAGATCCAGTGAACTGAAGCTAAAGTCAGGCTGGAAATAAAACAAACTTTTAAAATAACAGCAATAATTCGGTATTGGAAGAAATTAACATGCAATGGTTTCTATGTGATGGGAATTTTAAAATCAAAGTGGGGGTTTCTGAATGACATACTTCCTTCTGCATCAGATGGAAATTCAGAGAAGTCTTTGGCATATGTGATACAAAAGTGGTATTAGATGGTCTGAACAGCTCCTGCCAACCATACAATGTATGAACTGATACCCTCTCCCACGGGTGATACAGTGGCTTCATCTAAATGTAGGGGTTTGCCATGGCTCACATTCTGTTAGTAGAGCAACGAAGCAATAGAATAGAGCTATTCATCACCCTCTTCTAGCTGGTGGTTCTGGTCATGGGGTAAGTCTTTTGTCCCTGAGTAGGATTTGGCCCAATTAAGGGAAACTGGCTTGTTATAGAAGTTGTCACTGGAGATTTTCCTTTTACTTAAGTGGTGAGAAGATGAAAGTCATAGATTCACTTTCTTGGCATCATGTTGACGTGCTCAGTGGCGGCCCTGAGGAGGGCCCTGGGTCCCATCAGTCTGGTGAGCACTTTCCAGGGTTTTCAGCCAGAATTTACATAGCTCAGAGAGGAAAAATGACATTTTGTATACAGAATGGTTTGGGGTGGAAGGGACATTAAAGATCTTTTGGTTCCAACGCCCCTGCCATGGTCAGGGGCACCTTCCACTAGCCCCGTCCAACCTGGCCTTGAACCCTTCCAGGGAGGGGGCAGCCACAGCTTCTCTGGGCAGCCTGTCCCAGTGCCTCAACCAACCTCACAGTGAAGAATTTCTTCTTAATATCTAGTCTAAATCTACCCTCTTTCAGTTTAAAGCCATTACCCCTCGTCCTATCATTACATGCCCTTGTAAAAAGACCCTCTCCAGCTTTCCTGTAGCCCCCTTTAGGTACTGGAAGCCTTCTCTTCTCCAGGCTGAACAACCTCAATCAGCATCCTCTGGCTGTGACAGTGATCTCTCATGAAGACTTTAAAGATGTAGTGAAGCTACGCAGGGAGAACAACCTCAGATCTCACCCTGTCCTCACATTAGGATCCTCACATAGGAGAGCTAAAGCGCAGCTAGATCTCAACCTGACTACCGCTGTTAAACACAGTAAAAAATATTCCTATAAATTCATTAAATACCGAAGGAGGATTAGGGAACATCTCCCTCCTTTATTGGATGCAGAGGGAAACAGAGTAACAAAGGATGAGGAAAAGGATGAGGTGCTCAGTGCCTACTTTGCCTCAGTCTGTAGCAGTGGACCTGGCTGTTCCCTGCACACCCAGCCTCAGGAGCTGGGAGATGGGGAGGGGGAGCAGATTGAGGGCAGCACAGTTGAAGAGGAGGTGGTCAGAGACCTGCTGCACCCCTTGGATGCACACAAGGCTGTGGGAGCGGAGGGGTGACACCCAAGGGTGCTGAGGGAGCTGGCAGATGTGCTCGCCAAGCCGCTGTCCAGGATTTACCTGAAGTCAGGGCTGACTGGGGAGGTCCCACTGGACTGGAGGGTGGCAAATGTGACACCCATCTGCAAGAGAGGCAGAAAGGAGGATCCAGGAAACTACAGACCTGTCAGTCTGCCCTCGGTGCCAGGGAAGGTCATGGAGCAGGTCATCTAGGGGCTGTTAAAAGTCATACAATGGACAGCCAGGGGATCAGGCCCAGTCAGCGTGGGTTTATGAAAGGCAGGTCCTGCATGTCAAACGTGGTCTCCTTCTACAACAGGGCGACCTGCTTATTGGGTGAGGGACAGGCTGTGGATGTTGTTACCTTGACTTCAGTAAGGCCTTAGACACCGTTTCCCACAGCATTCTCCTGGCGAAACTGGCTGCTCATGGCTTGGATGGGCTCATGCTTCACTGGGTAAAAAACTGTCTGGATGGCCGGGCCCAAGGAGCTGTGGGGAACAGAGTTAAATCCAGTTGGCGGCTGGTCACGAGTGGTGTCCCCCAGGGCTGGGTTTTGGGGCCACTCCTGTTTAAATCTTTACTGAGGATCTATATGAGGGGATCGAGTGCACCCTCAGTCAGTCTGCAGACGACACCAGTAGGGTGGGAGTGTTGGGCTGCTCGAGGGCAGGGAGGCTCTGCAGAGAGACCTGGACAGGCTGGAGCCATGGGCTGAGTCCAACTGGGGGAGTTTCACTGAGGGCAAATGCCGGGGGCTGCCCTTGGGCCACAACAACCCCCGGCAGGGCTACAGGCCTGGGGAGGAGTGGCTGGAGAGCTGCCAGTCAGAGAGGGACCTGGGGGGGTGATTGACAGCCGGCTGAACAGGAGCCAGCAGTGTGCCCAGGGGGCCAAGAAGGCCAATGGCATCCTGACTTGTGTCAGCACTGGCGTGGCCAGCAGGGACAGGGAAGGGATCTCACCCCTGGGCTCGGCACTGGTGAGGCCGCGCCTCGATTCCTGTGTTCAGTTTTGGGCCCCTCAGCCCAAAAAGGCCATTGAATGACTCGAGCGTGTCCAGAGAAGGGCAACGGAGCTGGTGCAGGGTCTGGAGCACAGGTCTGCTGGGGAGCGGCTGAGGGAACTGGGGGGGTTTAGTCTGGAGAAGAGGAGGCTGAGGGGAGACCTCCTGGCCCTCTTCAACTCTCTGCCAGGAGGGTGCAGAGAGGGGGGATGAGTCTCTGGAGCCAAGGAGCCAGCGCCAGGCCCAGAGGGAATGGCCTCAAGCTGCCCAGGGCAGGGTCAGGCTGGCTCTGAGGAAGGATTTCTTTGCAGAAGGGGCTGTTGGGCGTTGGAATGGGCTGCCCAGGTTGGATTAGATGATTTTCAAGGCCTTTTCCAACTGAGATGACTCTGTGAACCCAAAACACTCTGTCACTCACATAACAGGTGAGAGCTTGGTACCTTAAGTACCTGCTCAGGGCAGCGCCCCAACCCAGATCACCTGGAGGAGTTTCCTTGGGCGGCATCCCGACCCCAGGGGAGAGTCCTTGACCAAAGGCAGCGAGCTGCTTCAGGGGAGGAGCTCAAAATGGCTGCCTGAGGGGAGGAGCTCAAAATGGCTGCCCCAGGGACTCCATTGACACCCAGCCCCAATCTGACCTGTGCCCCGTAGCGGCTCCCGTTGGCCGAAGGCCCCAGCTGCCGGGAAGCCCCGAGAGCAAAGGCACTCAGGAGCTGCTCCGCTCCAGCGGCCATGGAGCCGGATCTTCACTGGGGGGGGACACCTGCCACAGCCTGCACATCCATACTTGCATTTGCTGATTAGCGCTGGCTCTGGGAACGGCCGGATCAGCTCTGGCCGAGGGACCTCTGACTCTTCTGCCACAGCCACGGCGGCTCTTTTTCTGCCAAAAGGTGGTTTGGGTTTGGAGTCCTGAGAGCTTGGATTTGTGAGTGCAGAGTCTCAGGAAAAGGGGGGAGCTGCTGCCTGCTGCCTGCCAGCAGTTGGTGCTCATTGCTGTGAGGGGCCTCGCACAGGATTGTGCCCAAGGACCTCATGTTTGCAGCTCTGACGGGTCCATCCCGGGGAGGGCAGAGAAACCAGCAGACACCTGGGGAAGCCCCGCAGGGACTCTCCCCCAAACAACGCACTGACATGGGCAGTCGATTCCCTGAAAAAGAAGGTGTGTACTTCTCGGAAATGACAGGAATATTCGCTTCTTTGGTGTGACAGAAGAAGCGTGCCCTTGTCTTTCAGCATGGCCCTTGGGTGGAATGATCCCCCGAGCACCCAGCGCTGCAGCACAGCCTGCCTGCCTTCTACAACTTCCAGCTGAGCCTTCGAAGGTTCTTGTGAGACCAAATTAACAGCGAGTGCGCCCAGCGCTGCAATAAAGAATTTCTGCCTGACAATAAAGACCTTTACTGTTGAGTGAATTTGTTTCAGGTGAAAAGAGCTGAAGACCTGACGTGTCCAATCCCCCTGTTCCTGCAGTTGGTGCCCCGCAGCCCCTGGGCTCTGGAGGGGGCAGGAGGCAGGAGCAGGGTGCAGGCAGGCACAGTCCCAGCCTGCTCTTGCAGGAGCAGCTCTGGGCCAAGCAAACGTCCCCGTTGTGGTGCCTATGGACGCGGGGCCAGACTGAGGTGACCAAGCCCGTGGGAGCTCGGAGCCAGGACCTGGGGGAGACCCGGCAGAGGCGGGGGTGTCAGCAAGGGACCCAAAGGGGAGGTTTGGCAAAGGGACGGGGGAGGGTGCGCGTCAAGGGCTGGGTGGAAGAACCACGGCACCAGGGATGGAGAAAAGATATGAGGTTGCCCAGAGTGCTAAAGAAAAGGTGTCGATTGAGACATGCATATATTTAAGCCTGCTAAATTCTGGGATACATGTCACATCCATCTGTCAATGCTGTAGAGGTCGGAGTTCTCGCGGGTTGACTCCCAGCCCAAGGCCGACTCCTACCTTCTGGCAGTCGGGACAGGGTTGCACAATTCCTCTAGCATCAGCTACCGGAATGTGAAATTGTCTGTCTAACATTTTTGCTGTCTGGTGAAAGAACTCATGCGACAGCCTGCCTTGTTCAAAGGTTTTAACAGCAGGAACCGTCCAGGCTGGAGCAACAAGCTGATCAGCCCGGGCGTTTCCCAATGCCAGACCTCCGCATCGCGGAGTGATGTGCGAATGTGCGCAATAAAATATTCATTCTGACGTTGGTTTGAAAGCATCAGCAATTGTAACAACAATGTATGTAATACAGGATTTCGTGCAGGTTTCGCCGTGCTGTGTTCTAGACGTTGTACCGTACCCACAACATACAGTGAATCTGATACTACATTGAGAGGTTCTTGAGACCAGTGTTGAAATGTCCAGATGACAGCTCCAAGGTCTAAAGTCTGTGCGGAGCCTCCAGGCATCCCAGGGAGTATTTCGTGTTCGCAAGTGTCCCCTGCTTTCCACGTGACTGCAGCTCTTCGTGATTTGCGTCCAGCATCGGTGGAGACAGTTATCCCCGTTACCGGGACCTCTGATCGTACAGGTGTACGTTCGAACTGCTGAGGGGATAACAATGACAGGAGCTTGTCCGAAGCGTAACCATTAGTGATAATACCTAACAAATCACCAATTGCTATTTGAAAAGCTGTGGAAGCGGTTAGTAACCAGTGTAACTGAGATACAGGTACATAGATGACTGCTGGTTCGATGCCTGAGATGTCGAAATTTCGCTGCCTTCCTTTTATGATAAGCTGTGAAAATAATTCAGGGTGTGTAACAACTGTTTTTCTGGGCTGGAAGGGGAGAAAAATCCATTCTAAAATTGGTAAATTTGGTTTTGTTTCACTCGACTGAATAAAAATAATAAGCCCTAATGGGTGTTCACATTCACCCCCAGAGTTAACTAACCTAAGGGAAAGAGCTTGATCATCCAGTCGCCTGTGGGTATAAGTTGTCATTATTTTATTGTTTATTACCTGTAATGCTAGTCGTTGATCCTCATCCGGTTGACGGCGCTCCTGAGCTAGTACAGATGTCCCCCAGGAGTGGCATCAATGGCTTCCGATCATCGTTCTGTAATTCCACAGATATTACGAACCCACTGGATATCCCCCATAATTTCTGCACATCAGCCACTGTTTTTATTGCCATGTTAATTTTGATCTTTTGAGGACGAATCATTCCATTTGTAATAATCCGGCCCAGATACAGCCATGGCCCCTCTTTCTGAATTGTCTCTGGCGCTATCTCTAATCTCCTCTCTCCGAGACTCTGTTGTAGCTGACCCAAAATTGTCTCATAGTCCAGCTGTTTTCCTGCTACCAGGTTATCATCCATATAACGATAAATAAATAAATGAGGATGCTGTTTCCGGATGGGTTCTAAATCCCACACAGCAAATGACTGACACATCGTGGGTGAATTTTTCATGCCTTGTGGTAACACCACCCAGCGATACCTTGTTGCTGGTTCGGCCTCATTTACTGATGGTACCGTAAAGGCAAACTCCAGGTGGGGTCTCAGGGGTCCTCTGGCTGTGACCCCCAAGTCCTTCTCTGTAGGGCTACTCTCAATCCACTCATCACCCAGCCTGTATTTGTGCTTGCAATTGCCCTCACCCATGGGAAGGACCTTGCACTTGGCCTTGTTGAATTTCATGAGGTTCGTACGGGCCCACCTCACAAGACTGTCAAGGTCCCTCTGAATGACATCCCTTCCCTCCAGCATATCAATGGCACCACTCAGCTGGTGTCATTGACAAACTCACTGAGGGATCACAGTCCATGTTGCCAGCAAAGGTGTTAAATAACACCAGTCCCAATGCCAACCCCTGAGAAACACCATTTGTCACTGGTCTCTCCTTGGACATTGAGCCATTGACCGCAACTCTCTGGTGTAACCATCCAGACAATTCTTTATCCATCGAGTGTTCCATCCATCAGATCCATGTCCCTCCAATGTAGAGACAAGGATGTTGTGTGGGACAGTGTCAAGTGATTTGCACAAGTCTGGGTAGATGACATCAGTTGCTCTCCCCTTATCCACCAGCACTAACCCCGCTGTAGAAAGCCACCAAATTTGTCAGGCACAATTTTCCCTCAGTGAAGCCATGTTGGCTTTCACCAATCACCTCCTTGTTTCCATGTGCCCTGGCATATTTTCCAGGAGGATCTGCTCCATGTCCTTGATGGGCACAGAGGTGAGACTGACAGGCCTGTAGTTCTGTGGGTATTCCTTTTTTCCCTTTTTAAAAATGGGCGTTATGTTTCCCCTTTTCCAGTCAGCAGGAACTTCACCAGGCTGTCACAACTTCTCAAATGTGATGGACAGTGGCTTAGGCACTTCAACCACCAGTTCCCTCAGGATCCACAGATGCATCTGATCAGGTCTCCTGGACTTGTGCACCTTCAGGTCTCGAACCTGATCTTCTCCTGCAGTGGGTGGTTCTTCATTCTCCCAGTCCCTGCCTTTGCCTTCTATGACTTGGGTGGTGTGGCTGGAGCACTTGCTGGTGAAGACTGAGACAAGAATGTCATTGAGTACCTCAGCCTTCTCCATATCCTGGGTGACCAGGTCTCCTGTTGCCTTCTGGAGAGGGCCCACTTTTCCCCTAGTCTTCCTTTAATCATTGATGTACATAGGTAGAAGCTTTTCT
This sequence comes from Athene noctua, assembly GCF_965140245.1. Classification (NCBI taxonomy): domain Eukaryota; kingdom Metazoa; phylum Chordata; class Aves; order Strigiformes; family Strigidae; genus Athene; species Athene noctua. Next base: position 9,048,290 of record NC_134037.1, on the reverse strand, counting down.
TGTTGCCCTTGACATCCCTGACCAGATTTAATTCTGTTTAGGGCTTTAGCTTTCCTAACCTGATCCCTGCTGCTTGGACAATTTCTCTGTATTCCTCCCAGGCTGCCTGTCCTTGCTTACACCCCCTGCAGTTTTCCTTTTTGTGTTTGAGCTTGTCCAGGAGCTCTTTGTTCATCCATGCAGGCCTCCTGGCATTTTTGCCTGACTTCCTCTTTGTTGGGATGCATCGCTCCTGAGCTTGGAGGAGGTGATCCTTGAATATTAACCTGCTTTCCTGGGCCCCTCTTCCCTCCAGGGCTTTATCCCATGACCAGTCACATCCCTGAAGAGGACAAAGTCTGCTCTCCTGAAGTCCAGAGTAGCAATCTTGCTATGCACCCTCCTTGCTGCCTCAAGGCTCTTGAACTCCAACATTTCATGGTCACTGCAGCCAAGGCTGCCCTTGAGCTTCACATTCCCCACCAGTCTCTCCTTGTTGGTGAGAACAAGGTCCACCATAGCACCTCTCCTAATTGATTCCATTCAAAACATGTCTTGGGGCTGAGAGAGAGGAAAGAGGGAGAGGGAAGGAGAATCTTGTGTGTGTGTGGCACTTTCTCTGCCACCACTCATTTGTTAAGGCCATTCCAGCCATTCTTCTCCCGTGAAGACTTATGGTGTCGCAGAGGTAAGCTGTTTGTGAGAACGTGTCCTCCAACCTCTGTGGGAGCCTTCTAGGCTGTTGGGGTCAGGCACTCAGAATCAAAAGCAGAATGAAGGTTGACAGTCACCTTCCAAGTCCCTCAGTGAGTGTTACCATTAATAACATGGTTACATGCTCCAGTTTCATGACTGCTATGGGTAACAATGAGGTATTTCTTTGCAGATACTGCTCAGGCTTCATTTCCTGGAGCCATGTGCCGACTATCATGGTTTGCAATGACTTCTCCCTCTTTGCAGGGTCATGGGAGAGTTGGGGTGCTTTGCAGAGTACATTCATAATGTGGCTGTGAGGACAAAAGCGTGTTGTTTTGATGAGCATGCCCATCTTGGAGCTGGGGATAAAAAGTGGTGGAAAAGCAAAGTCAAAAATATCTCTGTGCCTTTGTTTGGGCATGGCACCATGCAATAGTACTGTGTAGTGCTTGACCACCATCCAAAGACATTGACCATCTTTGGATATCTGCCTAGTTAAGCAGACAAGACAAATACAAAAACATATGCAAAAGGAATGCAGGTATGTAGGGGGATAACAAATGTCAGCCACCTTTAGCATGTGGGCAGGAGGTGGATCAATAGGACTTGAATTTCCTGTTTATGCATTCGGAATATTCCTTTAGAGGGGCTTACAACTCTCCTGAGTATATAACTATAGACAAAATAAGATATTTAAGATTAGACACTGTGAATAGCTCTGAAGAAATTCTCTGCATCTAGATGCCCTATGAGATCTGCTTTACTAAGTATGTTCACTGCATAGCCAATACAGTGAAGACACTGTGCTCATTCAGAATAATGCAGGAGTTGGGGCACTTGCTTGGGAGAAGGTAGATATGGGTTATTTCAGCTCTGCTCTTAGTCTGCTCAACCACTGATATCAGCGAAGGACCAAATTCAGATCTCTGTGATGTCACAATACTCTTTTAGATGTCTAAGCTACAGGACTGTCTAAAATACAAGAGGGTAGTGAGATACTTAGATTAAAGTCAGTGGAGTGGAGCAACCATGAGGTTTAAGATAGGTCCTTTTTAGGTGATAGGTATATATTTCATCAAGGAGATGTTTTTCCCAATTTTGCTTGGATGGAAAAGCATTCTTTACTGCTCTGTTTCTAAACAGAGGTCTGAATCTGTTGATGACCCTATGGGAAAAACATTCATTCTTGTGTAAAATAAAACTACTTAGGTCAAAACAGTTTAAAGAGCTCATAGAACTTCCATTTGTATGTATGAAATGTTGATGAACTCTAGGTCTGGGGAAGAGACTTGCATTGATTAGCTCAATGCAGGACACTAGATATTGCTTTAGAGTAATTCATCTCATAACCAACTATCTCTTCCAAGAGAGAAACCTTTGCAATGTGATTTATAATTGCAAACTTCTGAAGGCAAGGTTGCCTTAGTTGTGATTTTTTTGTCTTTCAGCCTCAGTTCCATGCCATGTTGTTCTAATGACGTATTTTATCTTTGGTTTTATTCATAACATGGCTGGTAGCAATAAAGATAATTTCCTTGCTGACCTTCTATCAGGGTATTAATTTTGTTTCAATGGGCACATTGTCCTTTCTTGCCTTGTAACTGGAAAGTCAGAATAACTGCATGGTGGTGTGTGTTTTCAGCAATCATTGAGCCTGTGGCAATGATGCTTTATAAACATGACACAGTGCAACTACACACCATGCCTTGAAACTAGTGAGTGTCCCATGATTTTGCAGCCTACAAATTATTTTGTGACTTATGTTAGAAAGATCTCCCTGAGAATTAAGTTTTTGGTGCCTTTCATCTCTGAAGTCCTCACCTTGATCACCTCTACAGAAGTTACTTCTTCTGTCTTTTTACAAATGAATATTTCTAGCACTGAGGAGTTCAGCATCTCAAATGCAGGTCAGCCTCTGCTAGTAAACAGCCTGGTGGATGTTCTTCCTTTTCTGAGTGAGCGATGAGGTGATTTATTAATACTGTAGTTGTAGAGGTCTGAGGAGCACAACCCAACTCTTGCTATAATTGCTTGAGTCTTTCATTCATAGACCTAAGAAACATTTTCAATGTCACTCCTGGTTTCTGGCCCAGAGAATACTTTGTTATCCCATGCAGAAAGGAAAACTTCAGTTGGAAAACTGAAAGCACATTCAGATGCCTGTGTATGTATACATACGTGTACACAAACACACACAAATGAACACACTAAGACCTATATTCTGATGATTAGGCACTCCTTTGCAAAATGGGCACTCTACATTCATGCTGTTTTTTTACATCACATTATTTTTAGTGGTTGATGTTTCATCTGTTTTGTGAATGTATACATAAGAGGTGAAGAAGGTCCTTGCAATTGATTCATTAATTAAAAACAAACTACAGAGAAACTTCTACATTGGTCTATTTTAAGAGCAATAGCATGGACTTCAGTAGAGTTATGCTGATTTAGGTTATGCAAGAGAGAAGGTAGCCAATAAATGCATCAATGGGATCAGCAAAAACTGCATTGCAGTCACTAAATCTGCAGGAGTGAAAAGTATAATGTTCTGGTTTTGCTAAAGAGAAACCCACCTCTATGTCTGAAGCAGACCTAGTTTGCTCAGATACCTCATGTACAGAATAACAATATGGGTCTGTTAAGACTCAGCTGTGGCTTTGCAAAAAGGAGGCAGGGATCAGGGACATGACTAGCACCCCACCAATGTGTACAAGCAGGAGGACAGTGGTCTCTGACTGTGGCAACCCTTGTGTAGCTGGAGATATGTTTGTGGAGAGTGTGACAGGCAAGCGTGTGCTTCCCATCCCTCCCATACCTTTTGGCAGGGGTTTATGCTATGTTGAGATAATTTCTTCTGTGCTGTCCTTGAGCTAAAAAGTCATGCAGAAACAGCAATTTGATGCTTTTGTGCTGCAGTTCTGCACTGTGGGACAGAGCTGGCTAATTCGGAACATGGAGTGAGAGAGCTTGTATCTGCCTGTAAAAGTCTTAGACCTGCTCATAACAACCATTTATTTTGATACCTCTGTCATTCACTATCTCAATGATGCAAAGTTTGGATTCAGACCAAGCTTCTCCTTGATCATCTGTGGATCCTGGGACTTGATTTTCATTAGAACTTCTTACTAGTGTTAAGTGAGAGAGCCAATACTAAATAGGAGACTAGTGGAATATTTCAGGGTTGGTATCCAGTGCTTGAAATAACAGTTGTACTGTATATTGTTTTTCCTGGTTTCTCATTAGAGCTGCAAGGCAAGGACAGATAATTTCCAAGAACCAGCAGTTGTGATTCTGGGACTGATTTTCTTGGGAACTGATTGCTTGGTTGTGGAAGTAGATAGGATCTGGCTGAAATGCATCCTCCAAGTCTTACTCATGAGCAGCAAGCTGATCTCCAGATGTCATTGGTACGTTCGTGCAGCTCTGTACCACATCTGGGCTCTGTCTGCCCACAACTGCTGTCAGCTCAGTATCACTGGCTTCTCACAGTGAAGACTGAAGCTGGGCAGGCTGCATTCCTGTAATGGGCTGCTGAAAAATTAATCCACTCTGACAAATTAACAAAAAGAAGCTTTGGATCCTTCCCAGATCTGAGCTGAAAACACCATTTGAGCTAAGCAATGTCAGCTCTCCGGTGTTAATCAAAACCAGAAAAACATGGCATGGCCATCATTAAGTAGGGTGATTTCCTGAGAGTTTTCTCATAAACTCTGTTCCAGCTTTTCCAAAGGCAAAACCATGTACACAATTTTGTGTGCATTTCCTTGTGTGCAGCAAGCAATTTATAATTCTCATCTTGAGCTTTGGGGCAAAAAAAGTCGTTTAAAGGCAGAAGCATAAAAACAGAACTAAGGAATCATGGGCACTAGTAAAGGGATCAGTGCTTTTGTTTAGGCTGAAAGAAGCGAAGTGCTCTGAATAATAACCTTGAAATTGAGCTGGTGCAAGGAAAATAATTTACCACAGTTAGTCTCATTCTGTAACTATTCAGTCATACCATGTCAGGATTAAGCTTTGGCTTGGAGAAATGTGTTGGAAAGTTTTTGTTGTTTTTCCCACTCCCCTCTTGTGAAGTCTCTAGAAGATGTGCCCATTATGTGTATTAGGCGTTGCAGTGCCTACCTCTTAGCTAATGTATAACCTGGGTAAATTCACAGCCCTGAATAGAAGTGTAGATCTCTAATAAAATATCCATCTGTGGCATTGCCTCCTCAGGTCTTATTTGTTCTAGGACTCCATGTTCAAAACCATATTTATATACTCTGAGGACTGTCTGATTACCTCCCTTACGTTTGGTGTGGGGCTGACCATGGCACTATCTAGCAAGGCCTCAGTGTTACAAGAAGCCAACTGCTGTGGTCCTTTGACTGTTGCACCAGGCTGAACATGTGTGTGCCAAGCACACAGGAATAATCACAAGGCATTACTAGACACAACTTGCTGTCACAAGGCCACTGTGTGAGGTGGCCTAAGAGATGTGGACAACTGAGATACCACTCCCCAGCAAGCAGAATGAGGCTTTGAAAACAAACCACCCATCTTGTGGAAAGGTACGCACGTGCTAGGCAAAATAAGCTAGGTCCTTGGGCTGGATTTTATAGAAGGTCCAATGTGGTAGGTAAGCTCAGAAAATACACTGACTCAGGTTCCACTGATAAAATAAAGAAATGCAAGGTTAAAGCTATTGTTGGGTTTCAGGCAAGAGGTGGGGCTCCAGGCATCTAGGAGGTGTCAGGACAAAGGTGGTTGTATGTGTGTATTTTGGGAGCACAATAGGCACTGTGATTTTTTTGATATTTCATCCAAGTGTAACTGAAGCTCAGCAGAGTGTTGTGAAGGAAATGTCTAGACATGGTGCACCTAAGGGTGGGACACATCTGCCCTAAGCTAAGCCAAGAGTAAGACATACGAGTGGTCTTTGCTGGCTCCATCATCATATAGGAGTCAGAACTTCTGGAAGCTGATTCAGCTCATCCTGAGACAGGTATCTAAACCAGAACTGATTAATTATTCTCTGACGGCTTTTTTGGGCACCATCAAGATCCTGCTCAGTAGCCACACAATGACACAGAGGGATATAGGAGGCAAGATACCTAAACCTTGATGCTGCCCATCACACCTGCAGCAATAAGGCCATCAGGGCTGATCTTGTAGCTAGGCTCTGTGAAAAGGCATGTGGAGCTTTGGCTCAAGGGTGTCCAAGAAGATGTTAATCGTTAAAGTATTCATCCTCAAAATAGGAACATTTTTCCAGTTCTCACTTGGCTTGGTTGTGAGTTGATCCACACAGAAGGGTGGTCCTGGGCACTGTAGGGTGCTCTAAGGCAAGTATCTCTGGATCTTCTCTGCGTAAGGTCTTCTGCCCATATGTATATGTTCATTCTCTCATAGTTTTGATAATCAGACACCCTTCCATCCCTACATCCCTGATCCATATCCTAAACCAGTGGGATGTAATATTATTCTCTTCTTACACAACTGCATTCATAAACTGAGCATTCAGTATAGCAGAAACAGTGGCACGGTGTAGCTGACACAAGAACATGGATGGTACTGACTATTAGGGGCCACTCATGCTTTCAGTCTGATACTTTGTCCCTTCTGGCCTCTGAGATCTGGAGCAATGTGTTTCTTATGCTCTTCATGGTGGCACAAGAATAAGTAAAGGAACGTTTCTTCTGGACCTTTGGGCTTTAGAGACTTCAAGGTCTGGTTTGCCCCTAATCCAAGTACTAGAAGAAAATGTAATGTCTCAGTGGTTTTTCTTAGGGCTGGTGAGAGAAATGTTGGGGTTCTGGACAACTTTGAATGGAGGTGGTTCAGAGGGAGCCCAGGTGGATCCTGAGGACTGCGGCAGAGTTACATGTTCAGGGTAGGAACCTACTTCTCTCTGCAGCTCTAGACCCCCTTTACATCACATTTTGTAGCATATTACTCCGGAGGACAGTGAATCAAACGCCTTTGGAAAATGTTGCATTTACATTAATATTTTAGCAAATGAAAGAGAAAAAGCTTTACAGTTTCACTGGATCACCAGGCTGGTGTAGCAACATGGAATTTCTACATAGGTGACATGATTAATTTTGACTAAATAAAGCTACATTTCTAATTAGATTTGGTTTTCTCCATACCTCATCTTGTCTGGGCTTTTGGAGCAAGGCTTTGCCGTTTAGTTCTAAGAGCAGCTTAATGCTGCCAGAGAGGCTCAGACTATGATCTCTTCACAAAAATTTGTTTTGGTTCATCTTTTATGCATTTGATTTAAAAAAAATTATTATTTTTTTTAATTTTAAAAAATGAAGAAAAGCTGAAAAAAAAAAGCAGTAAAGCCAAAAATGAATTAAACCAAAAGTGTCTGGATGAGAAAGCACAGCTTGTGCGTCTGTAATGAGAAGCAGTTTAAGGTTAGACATCTGCCTTGTAATAGGTTGCGTCTGGACACAAAATGCCAGTTTTCACCAGTAAGCCTCAAGAAATGCAAAGAGCCAACGCATAAATTTTTGAAGGTCTAGTATAAATCATGCATTTTATTTCCAGGTGCTTTTAGTCCTGAAAACAGATCTTCCCCCTCCTTTGGGAAAGAAACAAAACAAGACAAAACAAAACCCCAGAACATTCCTGTGGAGATTAAAAAAATTATAGTCTTTTATTATTAAAAAAAAAAAAGAAAAAGGGAAAAACTGACTATTTCTTATGAGCTCTGGCACTGGAAATTCATAGCTCATTTTATCTAATGGACAGAAAATATTTCACCTTTGGAGGACTTCTCGACTCTCAGTGTTAGATTCTTCTGAGTTACCTCTGAGCAAGTAGCCTTCCTCCTTATCCCAAAACAACAGACATGCATTGCAACCTATGGTGTAAAACGAGTTCTCTGCAGGCAGATCCTTTCTTTGTGGTGAACAGGGAGGTGAATCGCCTTTCCCTGGCTTCCCAGCAGTGCTGACAGGCCCTCAGCAACACCACTGTCCCCTCCTCAGCATCTCTGTTGCCTCAAGGAACTTCTGAACTGGCCTGTTGTATCCTTAGTTTGCTGTTAGCAGCTCTGTCTGTACTATCAAATAATGTGGGTGAGGAGCAGCCTTTGGCTCTGAGGCCAATTTGTGCAATTTATGTTTATATTAATCCCTCTAATCCCCAAACAAGGATGGCTGCATCCAAATTCCCTCCTGGGCCCTGTGCTAACCTGTGAGTTGGCATAGGCCTGACCAGTGCCAAGGGGGATGCAAATAATATAACAGTGTGAGTGGCTGCGTGACACTTTTTAGGTCCGTGTCCTCATTTCATTTAGTTTGCTAGTGTAGGCATAGACAATGAGTCCTGATAGGTCCAGAGGCAAGGAGAAAGCAGCAGAACTGCTCTGGGTGTTCACATATAATTCAAGGGCTAATTCTTGTTACTGGGTAGTCTCTAAACAGAGAGGTGGGCTCAGGCCCCCCTTCCTCTTGAAGGACTTGTGTGTCAGTCTAAGGCAGCAGCTGCAGGGCTGACTCTCCATCGTTGGGCTTCTTCAGTGACCTGGCAAATCAAGTGTGACTCGGATCATCTTTTTTACCACCGGACAACAAGGGGAGGAAATTGCAACCAGATGGGAATGAATGGGGAGAAATTCCCACGTCTTGGTTTCTCCAGCCCCTTACAGTGAAAGGAAGGAAAGAGGTGATATGATGAGGAGCTGTCTGCAGAGTGAGCAGACATGGAGAAGAGCAGGAGAACCCACAGCTGAGGTTCTGCTTAATCCCCAAAGGGTAAAGCTACTACAGCTTGGTGCATTGGGGATACTTTTAGCTGTGGAAGTGTTTAAATGAGTTAATCGTGGCTAAGCTGCTTCTTTAGGATTCTAAATCTTTTCACTAAAAAGCAGATCAAGTTAATCCAAATCAATTTCTCAAATCCATTTTTATTCTGATTATCAAACTTTAGGGCACATTAACCATTCTCTAGCACATATGTGCAGGCTACATGACAGCTCTCCCCTTGTTAAATCTTTTAAGCATCTGAATCGAGGGATAAGGTGGTATTTGGATTAACTGGACATTTATCTCTCTTTCCTTCCACACTCCCTCTTTTTTGGGGTTGATTTTGTGTCCAGTTATGAGGACAGCCTGGCACCGGATCTTTTGGAGATTTGTTGGCAGATGGGGGACAAATCACCTCCACTTAAAGGAGCTGTAAATCATGTAAATTCATAACCTACTTCAAGCTTCATTCTTACAATCAGAGCAACTCCTGCAAGGCACGTAACCCTGTAGTGCTGAGAACGGGCCTCAAACCCAGACTATTTGAGATTTGGTTCTGGGTGACCATCTTCTGGAACATGGAACATTTGCAAGAGCTTAACATTGTGACAAAATGTCTTGCATAGGTGGAAGAGCTATCTGATTTTTTTTTTTTTTTTTTTTTTTTGAGGTAAATGTCATATTGACTAGAAGTACTGGTCTGGCTTCTCTTGACACTCAAGTGCTGTAGACTAGGGGAGAAAGACCAAATAATTCTTCACCAGCTAATATGCTTTAACCAACTTACTTAGAAGATAATGTTCAGACATGCTAAGTACTGCAAAGTACTTGTCCAAAACTCCTGTTTCTAGGGCATGCATGAATAAGCAATGCATATTAAAATATAATGGACGAGAATTTCTAAGTTTCGTTTAAACTGAATTAAGTGATTGCCAATGAATTAATGAATGTGTTTGCCAGTGCTGGTTTGGGAACTGAATTATTTCTAGACACCAAACAAAGCAAATTGCAAACATGCATGTCCTGAAATAAGCATCTGCAAAACGTCTACATTAGCATTACCGTTACAGATTTAACCTGAAGAGATTTTCAAGCCAGAAGGGACCACTAGATCATTCACTTGAATATCTGCATTACACAGGGTGTAGAATTACGCTGAATGATTCCTGTCTTGAGTCTTCAGGCCCTGGCTGAGCCAAAGAAAGAAAAGGAGAAAAAGAGGAATATTTGCAATGGCTTGGATGAGAATAGAGAGAGGAAAACTTCAACAGTGGAGAGAGATGAAAGGTGAGGCTCCAGATCAGCATTCGAAGGTCAGTTACCATATGTTTGTTTGAGGTCTAAGGTGCAGCAATTGACCTGCAAAACAGTGAGGAAAGTATTTCTGTCTGTGGCCATCAGTCACATTGCTCAGGCAACTGTCTCTTCCCATCTTTGACTTACTGCTATGGAGACAATTCCTCTCCCATGAGCCATCAAATGGGAGCAGTAAATCTGAATTGTTTCTGAGATCAGTTGACAACCACATGCTGGGAAAGGGAAATCCTCTTAATTTCCCTTTCACTAAAGTTGCATTGTCCAGATAACTAGAAGTTAAAATTAAGGATGAGACTACACTGGAGAGTTCAGAGTAGGATCCGAGTTTCTTCAAGAAATGGGAGTGTTTGGAGTCAGGCTGAGCCAGAGATGTAAGAGGTGAACATAGCAGGAAAAGTATTCTGGATACCTGCTTTGGAAAAATATTCATTGGCACTGCAAAGTGCCAGACTGGACAAGTCCTGCTGGTTTCCCAGGATGTCCCTGCAAATGTATCTCAGAAATGTGCCATGAGCTTTTCCTTTTTCTTGGGATTTCCCTTCCTGCTCTGTTCCTCCCTGGAGGTCTTCACAGATAGTTGGGAAAGGATGGGAACATTTTGTGTTGTAGATACCAATCTGAGACCCCATGTTCAAACCATTACACTAAATCACCAAGCACCAGACCTTTCTTCTTCATCACTCATCTTACTTGATTATGCTTGATATTCAGCTGAAAACCACAAATGAAAACCAAAAAAAGAAAAAAAAGGAGGAGGAGAAAAGACATTTTTGCAGAGCCAGAAATCAGGGAGATCTGTTGTTGGGTTTCTTCTGACTGATTTTCAGAAAATAGTTGGAGAGTTTTCTTATCCTCGCAATGTGTAGGTGGTCCAAATGAGATCCAACTGCAATTGGTGCCAGAGTGGTATCTTGATTAGTTTTCTCCCTGCCTGGGCAAAGAAGTGGTCTGGCAGCTATGGAGGTGACACAAAACTCCTGGGTCCTCAGTTTATCCTACTACTGCATGATCTGTATGGGACCCTGTAGTGTGAGGCAATCTCCACCCAGTGACACTAGCAACCTAAATAGCCAAGGCAGGCAAGATAATTGGAGGGCTATTATTCCTGTCCCATAGATAGGGGACAGACACCCACAAGATGAGTACAAAAGATCCAAATGACTGGTCAGACTCAGAAAGCTGGACTCACATTCCCACTTGAAAACCAACATCAGACTCCTCACTGGCATGCATGGAAATTCAGTCCCTAGGTGTTAGATAATGTGCTAAAATATGCCCTCACCTGAGCTCGCCTACAGAGTTCTGGCCCAGTGCCCTAATTACAGGGTCACTGTCTGCTGTTTGGTTACGATCCACTTGTCTGTGCACACAGACTCGATGCCACAGGCGCTCAGACACAGTCATGCTGGTATGCAGGTGCATATCAGCTTAGACCTTTCACCCCTAGCTGGCTTCAGCCTCCTATAATACTAAACATCCTCACGGTGCTTGCTTGCAAGCAGATCCTTTTTTTTCCCTGTGAGAAACTTCTGTTTGGTGTTTCATCCTCTGGAGCTGCTGTCCTGCAGCACTGATTCTGCTTAATTTCAAAAGCTAGCTAAGAAATATCTCCCTGGTCTCCTGTTTACCCCTGTGACAATTTATTAAGTTATGCTTCAAACGTTTCAGATCAGAGTTGGGCTGTAAGGCATTATACAAAATATAGCTTTTTGCCCACTGAGTGCAGAAGATATTTCCTTGGTTTCAGGATTATTTGTGATGTTTGGTGTGTCTCTCATTTGGTTTATACTGATGGGCAAATATCCTGGTTCTTTTATTTTGATGTATATTGTTTCCTGGACCAACCCCATATTTTAACTCCATAATAAGAGAGTGGGTGGAAGCAAAGGAACTGATAAAATCTCCCTTTGCTGCTGTTGCATTTCTGAGATGTTTTCTTCAGCTTAAGGTGTTTGAGGTTTTTTTATTGCAGTTAAGAATCCAGGTTTAGTGCCACAACATCTGATATTGAAGAAGCCCTGGCTGGGGGCTGGTTTACTTAGAGACAGGAGGATCCCTCAGTGAAGGTTTCACTGAAGGTCATGAGTATGTCCAGTGTGCTGGGACTATTTGTTTATATGGACACACCAGTATGGAAGGAAACTCATAGGTATGTGTGAAAATTACCTGTCTTCAGGTTCGTGTTGAGATTTGGAGAATCTTTCCCTGAGAGCTGGGCAGCTTGTGATGTCTGAAGAGGATTTGTCCCTCCCTGTGTTGAGCCCCCTTTGCACAGACATCTTGGCCACTTATCCAACAGTGCCTGAACATCCCCGGCATCAGAAAATCCTGGATTTTAGGGTAAACCAGCAGCAAATTCAGCTTGCTTTGAATATAAGGCTGTGATAGTACTGAGGCAGCTTGGCTGTGCAGGATGAAATGACAGACAGCATGGGGTGGCAGGCTTGTCAGCTGGCCTTGATGACACTGTGCCATGGGTTACTCCAAGCAAACTGCAGAGTGGAAGACAAAATATATAGTTTCTTGAGGTTGCCTTCATACGCAGATGCACCACATGCCTGCAAACATCTACCTTGGATGCATCCCCCACACCTTGCATTGCCCACCCAAGCTCAGAGGGTTATGTCCAAATGTCCTAGCTGAGTAGGAGGAAGGAGGACAGTGCATGGAAGATGTCTCTAGACCTGGTGGCCTTTCCACAGGCTGCTTTTACATCTCTGGCAAGGTTCACAGAGCTCTTCTGGGGGGGGAAGTAGAAGGGAGGGGAGGTAAGCAAGGCTGCCATATGGGGATGTGTAATCCTAAACATGTGCACTGATTCTTCTAGTTATTCACTGGAGAGCAGAAATGTCGTGCTCCTTGTGAGCCGGGGCAGGAGGGGCCCCATGTCTGAACTGGAAGCAGAGCCAGGGACCATAATGGAGTCCAGAAGACGAACTTCCGTGAATCAAAGGCATGCATGTTTATTTACAGTACAGTCAGCAGTGGGGAAGCCGCCCCAACAAGCTCATAAACATATTTACAGGGATTTCACAGCAAGGTTTGTAAGAAACAATAAAGCAATCACTCAGCACCTCTGCTTAGGAACTCTTTATAGCATGGAGTCTTACCCAGAATTGCTAGACGCTGGCTGAGTCACTCTCTAAAAGGCCTCCGACTCAGCCTGCTTCATTGAGGTTTATTGCTTTTCTCTCCCAGAAGTTTTCCTAATTCCCTCGGCTCCTGTAAGGAGCTGATCTATTATTTAACCCACCCTGGACCAGTCTAACTTGTCTGCCCTTCCTTCTGCAAAGGGTGGACAAGTAGCCACCCCTTGCATACCCCATCTTTGACCCCCACGTCCAGTTTGGGTGTCAGTGCTCCTGTTGTGGGCACCACGTCCAGTTTGGGTGTCAGTGCTCCTGTAACCAGCTGCTTTCAAACACCCACTGAGGAAGCCTGAGAAAACGACAGCTGTCCTCCCAAAGCTTATAAATTCAAGGCCTCTGGTGTTTGCCCTGGTGCTTTACTAAACATGTTATACCCACAGCACGTTACCTCTGGGCCCAACAAAGGAGCCAGCTTTGATGATTCTAGTCGGGTTTTCCATTCAGGGGATGATTTCTCTATCTATTAATTATTTTTCTGTCTCTGGGAACAGCTCTTGAGGGGGAGGCCATGACAGATGCAGCCGCAGCAAGGGAAGCAGACAGCAGAGCCGTGTCTGCTGTGGTGGGAGGCCCTGGTGAGAGGTTGGAGAAGACATGACACTTACAGTCCCCTGAGCATGACACTGAGTCTGTGCCAGGTCAGTGATGCTCCTTCTTCTACTAACAGTCCAGTGGTGTGGCACTCTTCAGAGAGGCTCAGTATTTCTTATGACTAAGTCATGAGGCTCCACATCTAACCTGTACTCTTTGAAGACTCTTTGAAAGCTCCCACCCTTCTCAGACCCTATAAAGGGAACCTCATCATCTACACTAGGTCTTACAGAGCCTGAAGAGATCTTTGGGCCTGAGGAGAAGAGTGGCTGAATGAGAAGACACAGCAGCCCTGCCCCTTCAAGCTGTAGGTCAGTTTGAAAGTTTTCATGTAATCACAGGCTTGTAAATTTGAAAGGAAATTGCAGAGCTGCCCCCATTGCAGGAGCTGTGGTTGTCACCCCATATCCTCCTGGTACTCTTCAAAGAGGGGAGCTGTCAATGTCCTTTGAAACACTGGAAAAAAAATCCTTAGGACTTGTCATCATGGTTACAAATAAGCCCAGGAGGAGTGGATAAAAGCAATGCAGTAGCATGAAGAAAGGGAAAAAGAACCAAGGGAGAGAACTGCCTTTCTCCTTCATCCGTCCCTGAGCTGCTGGACATCAAAGCATGTACTGTGCTCTCCTCTTGCTTTGGCCAGCACCCTCGGCTACAGGATGGAGGCGGGTGCACGGTGCTCCTCCCTCTGGTAGGGCATGTGAGTTGAAAGGGACTGGTGGTATTTTTAGCAAAGAGCACAAACATATATGGGAAAGGTCATGACATGAGTTGGTGTGTGAAACAGCAGTTGTTTCTCAAGACATCATGTAAGAAGGCTGCTGGTCTGGAGGAGGAACACGGCCAGGCTCTGGCGTGGATGAAACCCCTGGGGAAGAGCTGGTCTCTCTGCGGTCTTTGAGGACAAATGTGCATGATAAAAACAGACTGAAAGGTTTTAGTGGTCCCAAGCAAAAGACAAGCTGGGCCCATTGCACTTGGCATATTATCCTTTACTGAAACAATTCAGACCCGTTTTATTTCATTTGCTTTCTAAAGTACCCAGCTAGTAGCATGACCTTCCTAGACCTTTAAAAATGGTCTGTGTGTGAAAGGGAAGAAAGTATTTGGGACAAACTTTGTATTCTGACTTCAAGTTGGGAAATTTCTGGGGGTTATTTTGTGAGTGTCTGGTCTCCCGTGCTGGATGCTGCTGCTCTTTTCCTTTTGGAGAAGAACATGGTGTGGCAATGCTTGCATGTAAGGCTTGGAGCAGGGCAGAGAATGAAAGGTTAAGTGCAGCACGGAGGCTCCAGATCAGTCCTGGCTTTCTAAGACATGGCCCTGCTGGGGGTTTGGGTTCAAGCTTTGGGTAGTCTTCTCCAGCATCCATGTTCCTCTTCAGAGTCAGCATATGCCTTACTTGAGTCTAAACATGATCCATCCCATAAGCAGTGAGGCCAATGGACAGGTCAGGGACTGAGGGTAGGCCTTCTTCATATAGAGGCAACTCAGCATGTCAGAGGCAAATATCAATCTGCTGTCTTGTTAACCTTGGTGACATGTTGCTTCCAGTCACCTCGAGGTCACTTATCACCCTCAAGTTGCTAATTCACAGCGTCTGCAGTTTTAAAGCAAGGTGGTAGCAGGCTGTGAATAAACAGGGTCTGGGATCATCTGACTCTCTAGCTGTTCAACTGCAGATCTTCAGGCCTCTGCAGGCCTGACACCATTGTACATGCTACCAAGCATTATCTGAATTGAACAGTAACATTTAGAGTCTTTTGAGACACATCTCGTAGCATGTCATTGGACCACCTGTCTGGGATGGCCAGAGTATCAGCAAGCTTTGGCTTCCAAACACAGCTGGTGGGTCTTGGCTTCATGCGTTTTAGTGATGTGTAAAATCCTTGATGGTTTTTTCATGCTGCATTTTGTGGCTGTTATTCTACTTTCTAGCCGACGGTTTTTAGCTGACAGCTAACACGCATGCAGTCATGTATGGAAAAGTCTGGGGAAAGCAAAAAAAAAAAAAAAAAAAGCGCGCTATTTTTAAGGTCTTTTTCAATCTTGGCTTCAGAGTTCGAGGACATCTGTGGATGTGGGTGTCTGTGTATGTGGTTCCCAGTTTCTATCTAAGCAATCTGAGCAAACTCATAGCAAATCATTAGTAAAATACTCTTGGAGCCACATCTCTTGTCCCTGCTCATTGCAGAGGGGTTGGACTAGATAACTTTGAAAGTCCCTGCCAGCCCAACCCATTCTACGATTCTACGAATTCAGATGCCCTTACATAAGCTAATTGTGCCAAGAGTTCTAAGATGAAAATTGATTACAAGCAACTGTCTTACATGTTATATGAGTGTGTGCTCTTCAGGAAGGCAATTTCCTATTAAATCCTCTTGTAGCTGTCTGAAGGATTACCAGTACTAAGAAACAGTACAGTCATGAAGAATGTCCTGAAATACAGTTAGTTTTTTAAAAAATGTTGCCTTTATTTTAAATTATTGCTGATGTGTTTGATTTGGGGGTTTTACTTCAGTTTTCCTGCTAATGTTTCCCATACCTTTGTACACGTTTTTTATTGGTTGGGTGCTAGTGAAGTGAGGAGTAAAGAAAACAAAACCCAATATGAAATGCTTCTGTGTTACTGATGTGAAGTGTATCAGAGAGTATTAGCTTCAAAGCAAAACAACTTGGGTCATTTCTCTTCCATTGTGAAAGTTAGAGCATTGTATTTTTGGTCCAGAAGGGAATAAAAAAATTAAAAGGAAATTGTTAGAGATTTTTCTAGAGAAAAGTGTCTTGTCAGCCACTCCACATTCTGCTGAGGTTTCGGTTCAGTTCTGAAAGAAGCAGCATCTTCTATTCTGTGTCCCCAGTCAAGGATTTCCTTGAAGGCTGCCAATGTCTCCTTTAGTGTTTGAGAGCTGCTAAGAAGACAGTTCTGTAGATACTGTTGAACTGGAGGTTCACATCTTGCAATCATTTTTTAAAAGTCCCTTTTCTCACCCTGAGAACACTTGCAAATATTTTAGGAGCAAGAAGACATTTGGCCAAGCAGCTGAAAACACATGTCTGCATGGAGACTGTGACCCCTCAGGTAGCAGCTCATTCACTCCAAGGTTGTATGAACTGTGACTTAAATGAAAAAAATAACAACTTGCTTCCCGAGGTCTGCTGAGACACCGACACGTTCTCTCTCCTCCCTTGGAATGAGAGCCCAAGCCAGACAAAGGTGAGAAAATACAGTCCCTCCCTGTGTGGCTCTTCTGGAGAGGAAAAGAATAATTGTTGTTTAAATTCAGTTTAATCTGCTCTCTGTCCCTTGGTCCCAGGCTTTGCTCTGTATCAGCCAACTTGTAAAACCCAAAGAGCAGGGAAATATGTTGTTTTTGGCTTTTGAATGGTGTAATCTTTTAGGTGAGGTGTTTAGCAGATGATGGTGCAATAAGGGGACGGGGTGGAGCTGGCTGTGTAGCTCATTGCAGCTATGGAGCTGAGTGTGCTGAGGTCTGGAGAGAAGTGGTGTTAATGGGCTGTAGCACATAGCAAGTGAGCAGGGTGAGTGATAAGGTCTGGATCTGAGGTTTGACAATTCTCTCAGATGCCTGAAAGATCCAGCATTTCTGCCTGAGCTGTTAAAGGGTCTACTGAAGAAGACAGACTGCACGGTGAATAAAACCATCTGTTTTTTGGTCTTGCTATGGCAAATTCAATATTAAGGAGCCACAGGGGTTCCAGCTGGGTTCAAAACACCCTATTTGCTAATGTATACCACATGTAGTAGCCATATCTAACAGGCTTCTTCTGGCAGCCTCTTGGTGGCTTTGGGGTCATACCAGACAAGGAGGACTGTAATGTGCCCTGACAGTGCGTGACAGGTTACCACGTAGGACCAGTATGCTGTGCAAGCCCTGGAGAAGTTATGAATTGTATGACGCTGCCCAAACTCTTCATTCTTTGGATAATGCAATTCATGGCTGGAGTGCTTCTTTCTTACTTTAATCACAAGAGGGAGCCCATGGTACATTGCTTGATCATGGCCAAGGAAACAAGGTACCACCTGAGAAATTTGACTAGAAAGATGGGAAAGGGTCAGCTCTGTTTCCCAGTCTGCTATGTCATGCTAATCAAAAGTGACTGTTTTGCCTCCTTTATTAAAAAAAAAAAAAAAAGAAAAAAGAAAGAAAAAATAAGAAAATGGCCCAAGATATCTGCCTTTTTTGGCTGCAGGAGTCAACACATCAGTTAATGTGGCTTTAACTCTGCACCAGTGTGGTTCCTTCCACTTGCTGCTGACCTTGACTGGTTCCCACTGGTGGCATGCATGTACAATCCCCAAGAGCTTTTCCACATTTCATGTTCGGGTGCCTGCTGTATCAGCACTCTCTGTGTCTGTGTCACCGTCTTTGCCATCCTTCTCCAGTGGCTCCCTGGCAGACACATCCAAATAGAAAATCCTCTAGTGCTACACTCATGGAAATACACTGTGCCCTGTGTAATAGATGACTCCTGACCAGCTTGCAGAATATCAGCTACTTGGGAGCAAAGCGTTCTCTCAGATGTGTAAATGTGGATTATTTGCAGTTCAGAGGGAATAAAACAACGTTGGCCTGTGTTTTGCGTCATCACAACATCCCCAGAAACCATCCTGAACACCCAGAGGTCCAAAGCATGGAAAGCACCACTGCAGTGAAATGGTGCCAAGTGGATTAGAAAAACATTAGAAAATGTCAAAAAGCAGTGCTTAAAGGCAGGCACTGCCATATGCAAACATCTGAGTGAATGTGATTTCACAGTAAAATGTATTGAGCATCCAAAGTGGACATGAAAGATGATAGAAAATTGATGTGCAGATTCAAACAGACCTGTACATCTACTTGACTGTGCTCTTATCTGCCAAATCACAGCTTCTGTTACAAAAGAATTATTGTCCCTCTACTTAATGCATGTTAATCAACACAGCAAATTACTCAGTTCCCCCAGGTCTTATTAAGAGCTAACAGCAATTTTCAGCAAGTTACTAGATTGTGAAGGCTGTGACTCTGACAGATCATGAGAGAAACCATTTCCTAGCTTATAAAGTCCATGATTTTAATTGTTAAATTTTATCTGCTTCATTAGTTCAGTAGTTTAACAATAAACACATTCCCCTGTTTGGTGATCCAGGCTGGGCACTGAGATAGTGGGTAAGATTAAAAATGTGTGAACTCTAGTTAAATGTGAGCATCTTCCAGCCTGCCCTGGGCTTTGTGCTAACTTACTGGTTTAAGAAATCCAGTCATTCATGATGGGTTTTAGATGCAGGAAGAATTGCTATCTATACTTCTAAAGCAATGAATTAAAACAGATATCTTTAGGGACAGCTAATGGATCTGTGAGCTCTCATTTTCCTGGAAAATAGGATTTTTCTACTCCACCTTTTTTCTGCCCAGCTGCATTGAATTAAAACCAACTCTTCAAGGGCTCATTTTTCTCTCACTTGTACCCTCATAAATCAAAAGCTAACCCTGTTAATGTCAGTGGTGTAAAATTGGAGGAAATGAGAGAAGAATTATCCTGGGTAAAATCTAATTTGCTTTTTGCTCTGTATCTTTCTAATTTACAATCTAGATTAAAAATATTCACCAACATATACAAATGGGAAACTGACACAGCACACTATCTGTCCAGCAGAGGAAAATTCAGGTTTTTTTTCCCTGAACTCCCAGTCTTGCTATAAAGGAAACAAAAATGCACAAGTCACTTCACCAGTTTCATGCCAAGAAAACACAACAAGAAACCCACAAAATACCTACTGATTTCAGTTCAAGGCATCTGGTATAATCCAGGCTTTGGAGTTCAACTGAAACCCTGGACATGCAGGGTTAATGTGTATTTATACAAGGAACACAGGCTGTCATTTCTGTTCTCTTCCGTCCATATTTGCCATGGCCCACACATACAATAGAGCCCTTTTCAGAGATGACATAATGTAGTGTTTTGCAAAAAAAAGAGGTGAAAGTTTTCTTTTCATCCTGCCAATGGGAAATATGTCTTGTGTGCTTCAGCAAATTACTGCCTTGAGGCAGAAAAACCTCTTTGTAATACTTTGGTGCTAAAACAGGTACCTAGTCATCTATCCAGCAGGGTCTAACATAGCTGTATCCTCCGGAGAGAGCTGGATGCCTTTGAACTTGCTTTCCCGGCAGTGCTGCTGCATCGAGGTGCGCTTTCAGATGTCTCTAAGGAGGTCTGCTACAGCTGCTGTACACATTTTATGGGTTCTGCAAAAAAAAAAAAGGTCCCTCAGAAAATACAGTAGCTACATTCAGGTGCGCATTTTGCTAGCCTGTCTATTATTCTGACAACCACTGACAAATGTGAATGCTCTGGTTATAATGTGGCACGCTCGGTGCATCTTTCTCCTTATGAAAACATGGGAAGCTTGGCTGCAATAAGTCACAGTTTCAGACAGAGTTTTGGGCAAGCTGGAGAGGGAAGGATGACCAGCATAAAGACTTTAATACCTTCTATGAGGTTAAATGTAGGGGATGCTTGAGGTGGGATATGTATATCTAGCACTATGTCTCTGTGGGACAAAGCAGTACACCTGAGCTAGTCATCCTAGTGACAGAAAATGCACTGAGAAAATGAGGTTGGACCCAGACACTTCCAAGCCTGAGTCACCCAAGCTGTTTAGGACATGTCTGCTTCACAGAAAGGTGAAGTGCCTGCAAAGCAGTTATTCAGGCATCTTCTTTGGGAATAGCACCTGGGCTGGGGTGCCTTCGCCTTTGCTCTCCAGCCTGACCTTGCACCACACATGGTGGATTCAGCTAGAGGGAGTGGGGATGGCATTTGCCAGAGCAAAGTTAAGCCATGAAAATATATTGAGGGGTTCATATCTCAATGGAGAAAAAAAGATCTGTTATTTCTGAGGGATTTGTATAAATAAATGCCTATGCTGGATGAAAAAAGAGACTGAATGAAGTGAAAATGTCCTTTAAAGTCTCTAAGGTTAGAGTTGTTTTAGCCATCATGATCGAAGTACACGACTGGGACAGAGTTTGTGGACAGAGATCTTAATTCTCCCCACAAGCCTTGTCTCACTCAAAAATTTCAGCACTTAACATTCCCATCAGCAAACCAGCCCTGCTCTCTCATTACTGGGTCAGAATGTGGGAAGGAAAACCCTTTCATCTTGCTATGGCTCAACTTGATTTTCCGAGTTTCCAGTGGATTACTGAAGCAACCTATTGTGCAGGTTTAATGATTTCTACCAGCCTTCCCTCTACACAGTGCCAGTTATATAAGAATTGACTTGCCACTGAGGGTAGTTACTGGATAACTTGAGTTTCTCTTTGTTCCACGGTGTCCTACAGCAGAATGTATTTCTCAGGAATGGAGAACTGGGAGTCTATTTGTTTCCTTTGAAACTGTACTTTCTTAACCCAGTGTAGGTTCGGGAGTGCAGGTTGTTTAAGCTTTAGTTTCCACATACTGGTTCTTTCTATTACCTTCTTAAGAGCTCCAAAAGCTTGTCAGCATTTTCTGCTATTTTCTCATAAATGTATTTGTACTCTGAAACTCTCTGATGCTTTACACAGAATAAATTCTTAAAGGCTTCTCAGTGTAAGGTGTTTTTCCCAGGCCTTGAACCTGTGGTTCTTTTCTGTGCTTACTGCATTTGCTTTTCCAACATGGTTTTAAAACAAGCTGTGTCAGGACTGTACACAGTCCTCTATTAGTGGTGTCCGGATGTCTCTGCTTTAATACTTGCCCATCAGATGAATATACCTCCACTCTGCCATTCAGAGCTCTCTTGAGTTTTACAAGACCATCTAATTAAATATCACAAGACTTCTATGAAACCAATTCATGTTGAGAGTTTTGTTTTCATGTGGGTAAAATAAAATGTGAGTAAGTGACCTGCCCAAGGCAGAGACCAGACCTGTGCCTAGTGGTCCCCTCCTCTATGGATTAGAAAGCAGGGTTGCCCACATGCCCTTTTACTTTGAACTCCAGCCAAGTGATTTATGTTCAGTTTAGAAACGATCAATTTTATTGCTTTCTCATGTAAATAAAAGCTGCATATCGCCACTGGGTGACAAGCAATTTCCTCTCACTCCCTCACTTATAATAGAGGAGAAACATTACAGATGATACTGCTTCAGAATGACATAGGAAACAACAATTCATGCATTTCCCAGAAAAAAAAAAAAAAAAGAAAAAAGAAAAGACTAAGAAAGACTGTGCCGCCCTGTTAAAACTTCAGCTGCAGGTTGCCAGTGCAATGCTACACTTACAAATCCTTTCTTGGAAAGGTATGTTTCTTTTGGTTGCCTCATGACACCTATAGAAGGAAGGGAGTGGAAAAAAATGTGGTGGCAAAGTGCACCACTTAGTGGGAATTGTTGCAATTGCCACCCTAGGTGTGCCTGGGAGCTCAGGACACTTTTCTCATGCTCACTACCCACAGTCATGCTCTCTCCTGCTCATGGTGATGCTCAGGCCCCAAAACCCGATTCTCTGTCATCTTCTCCTCTGGGTGTAATAATGTGTCAAAGCAGAACAAGTATACACAGAAATAAATGTGGGGATCCACACGTCAAGCCTGTGAGTCTCACTGGAGTTACTCTTCAGGCCAGCAAAGAAAGCCTCAACCACTCAGAATGGACTCTGATCCACACCTGAACCGTGTCCAAATCAGGATTAGTTTGGCTCAGAATTAATCTTTTCATTACTAAAATGAACCTACCTCTCCTGTGGGCTGGAATTACAATGTCCTTCAAGGTTTGCCACAACAAAATGATGCTATTAATTTCACTCTGTGTTTTGCCTGTATTATGCCTAGTACTTAGAGCAAATAAATGCCATTTAGCTGCTTTGGAACTTTTAAATGCTATTAATCTCACCTAACTTTAGGTGTCAGCCATGCAGACACACACCTAAACTACTTAACTGGGGCTCCCTTTCCAGTCCCTGGAGAGAAATGGTGCTTTTCTGGTGCAACACTGTCCTGTTTCAGGTACCTACTTTAGGCCAGGAGGAACCATCTCTATTTCCTTCCTTTGACTATAAAACCTCTTTGATTAGTTCAGACAGCATTATTTAGAGTCTCAAAGGTCAATTACATGCTCTAATACGATTTGTTTTATATTCCACTGAGAGGGGCCACTCTGGGCAGTGAAGAAAGTATGGTGAGAAAGTGAAATCCAGTGAAAAAAAGGAGGGAAGAGATCAAAGATCTTACAACAGAGAAGGGTATCCAGTTGTATCCAGACTGCATTCACTTAAAAAACAAAAAAACCCTTCTATTTATGTTTCCTATCCACGTATCATCTCTCGACCATAAGGCAGCACAGCCTCTGCCAGAGCAGCCACTAGGTCTACCTGCAGTTGGCTGAATCCCATTCCACCAAAGCCTGAATTTTATGAGGTGCTAATTAACCCAGGGAAAGCCCATAGCACCATCTAGAGGGAGGAAGAAAATACTGTAGCTTCTGGGTTGTGTTTTCTCGTTCTGTGAGGAGTACTGTCACCTGAAGGATCGGATGGACATGGAGACAGGCTGGAGGGAAATTAGAGGAGAGGCTTTTTGAGGTGGAAGAGGGAGAGAGGAAACTGTGAGAGGAATAAAATAGATCCAATTACTTTATCTGCAGCTGCCTGCAATCAATAGTGGCTCGAGGATTAGATTTGGAACAATCTGGAGATGATGGAAATGTCTCGGTCAAGAAAGTATTTGTGAAAGTCACCATCTAAAGATGTGTCAACTTCTTGAAAAATCTGGACAGTCTCTCTGATTTTTCTATCTCTTTCACTTCCAAAAACTTACTGGAAGACCAATGATTTCCTCCAGCAATCCTTCCCACCTCTCCCCTCCCATGCCCTGTTGTGGCCCTTTCCCTGCCTAACATGATCTCCATGGTATGAAACAGATTTTCAGTGTTACAATTGAATACCATGGACAAAAGATAGAATTAGATGTTGGGAATCCTATAGTATGAAAGTCAGTAACATATCAAAATCAGTTGATATCTTGGGGTTATGTCTAGTTTCCAAATGAGAAACAGCTAGGCTGTTTCTCAGAGTTCATGCATCTCAGGATAAAGGTTGTTACTGAGTTACTCTTCTGGTACTATGCTGTGACATCAGTCATCCTCATAGCCCTGCTTTGCTTGGCTGTTGCACTGAATATTGCTGTGTGGGGTTGTGCAGACCTGTGCAGGTTCTGTCTGCAGCCCTTTCCCCACAGCAATGCCCCTGCTCTGCTGTGCCCTTTCGGGAAGGACCCAGGGTGGGCACCACTCAGCCACGAGAAGCACAGGTCAGGTAGGGTGGAGCCATGCGTGGGTAAGTTCACGACACTTCAGCCTCCATCCACAGCCAAACCTTCATCTGGCAAGATTCACTTTGCCAAGAGCTTCTCAGCAGAACTGGAGCATCTGCCATCTCTGTGATGCTCAAGAAACATCACCAAAGGCTGGTGCAGCAGGCAGAGTATTGTGCTCCTGCCTGGCTCCATTTCTGTGTGCCAGCCCAGCTCCATGCAGGTGCAGTGGAGATGAGAAAGACAACAGGCCCTGCCTGTGAATAACCTGAGCTCCCTAATGTTGGCCAGGCTTGTGACATGGAGAAACCACCATAATCACAGGATGCTGAGGAGGCTGGTAAAGCTCAGAGAGGGTGGTATCAGTTCTAGGGAACTTCCCTGCATCACAGGGGACCAAGTCATGTCTTCGTGGTGGCACCTCAGTTTCCAGGCTTTTTTGCTGGTGGTGACCTCCAAATCTCTGGCCAAGCAGAGCATACTACAGACACACAGAAAAACTTGAGACATCTTCCAGTGAATTCGAAAAGCAGGGAAATTGCTGGGATCTGGAGGATCCTCCCTCACTTACATTTATCTTCCGTTACATCTACACAGTGGTGAAAAATTACAGTGATGTGGTGAGGTTCTATCACCACACGATGGCATGCTCTCTCTTCAGCAGATGTTGGTGACTGTATGTTGCAGCACAGGGCACTTTCCTTCTAGTCCAGCAGCCCAGAGCATTTATTTGTCTCTTGAAAAGCAAGGATGAACTTTAGACAGGCATAGGGGGCTGCTATTCCAGTCAGAACTGAAGCTCTATTTACACAGGACTTCAGAGGATTACAGAAACTCCAGTTCTGGCTGGAAGAAAATACTGAAGACACAGAAATACTGCTGACCTGATGTGAAATATTCTGGTGTATGTGTACAGTCAGATCTTTCTAGCACCTGCTAGTCAATGATATGTTAAACATTAGGAGAATTATGAATACACTCATTACAATCCTACATTCATTTGGTTTCATTCTCCTGTAGTCCTGCTGATGCAGGCAAAAGAATGTCTTTTGAATTTGTATTGTATAGTGCTTTGCACAAAGGATTTTTGGCTAGTTTGGTCCCACTGAATTGTATGTGTTAAATGAAAATACAGAGACTCTGAAGCTCAAGCTGCTAAAGGATGCTGTAAAAGTTTTAATGCTGGAAATAGCGATGATCTTTGACATCTGTCTACTGGGTGGGATGATGATTTAGAGATAATCCTATCTATCATTTTCTTTTGAGATGCTGCAAAAACTTAACTCTGTGTGCTCAGAACTAGACCTGGAATAGTTTAATGAAAAAAATGCAGTTTCATCAATATAAAAACTTTCCATAGGAACATGTCAATTCAATTACGTTATATTCAGAAAAAGCGTACCAAAGCCAGTGTTCTCAATTCCAGCTATTATTGGCAATGTTCTTGGAATGGAACCCTGTGATTTTTTCTGTTCCCAAATGGTTGGTTTCCAAATAGCTTTCCTTTAATGGTTAAATTATAAATTTTAACAACAACCTCTATTTGCCTTTTTGGTTAGGCTGGAATGAAAAAAATGTGATTTTTAAGGGTTAGATTACCATGTAAAAAAGGGAGGAACAGATTTTTTCTTTTGCAGGAAAAGAAAATCTGTGGTTTGAAGGCAGTTTTCATTCTGAAACTGAAACTGTAATGAAAAGTGTTTGGTGAAGATCGGATGTGTATTACAGGGCCTGGGAGAGCAAATCACTCTGTTATGCTGAACTCAACAGTAGCAGAATGAAACACAGCAGGTTTCAAGACTGTGACGATGCATCACTTCTTACTGCAAGGAAAGGCAGCCTCAGCAGATCTGGAAAGTTGGAAGGGCCTTGTTTTTCCAACTATGTAACCACAAGGGATGTTTAACCAGAGTTGTTCTTAGCTTTATTAGGAAGTATCTGATTCTTTTCTACTTTCACTTTGCATTAGCCATTATCTTGAATCCAAGTCTAGCCAGTCATCATCACCTTCCTCCTTGCACTGGTTCAAAGCTTCATCACATGAAAAGAAGTGTAAATATCCATGCATTTGCTGGCTCTGATGATGTGGAAGAAATTGCCTACGGGTGAATGCACTGAAAGAAGCACTTGAAAGGCAGTTCAGCACCACTGCAGAACTTCTTCAAAGAGTAATTCTTCCTGCATAAAAAGCCTGTGGTGAATGGATTGCACAAATGTCATCATATACTACTGTGTAATAATGACAGGTTTGATAGTCATCTGTGGAATGTTTCTATGGACTTACACAAGTTTAAAATGTAAGAATAACCATTCTGAGCCAAGCCAAATATCTATCAGCCATAGCTATAGCTATTAAAATAACTAGGATCTGTTCCTTTGGATGAACATGGCTAATGCTTCTAACTCCCTGTTTTCTAAAAGCACTGGCTGTGTCCAAAATTTGCAGCATCAGGAATGGTCCCTGATCTGTGTTAATCCATGCACAACACAAGCATATCTTGTCTCTAGTAGGGATGGATGATAAATGCTTAGGAGGGGCAAATGGAAAGTGAGGAAATATGAAGGGTGTTTCCACTGGTGAACTCACTCAAGGTCTGGTACTCAGTGGTTTACTGGTTTAAGGAAAAGATGGATGCTGTAACTCCTTCATGTTTATGAGTCCTACACAGACCTGCCATCACTCAAAATAGTATAATTAAGTGCTCATAACTTTTTTGTCACAATTAGAAGATTGTTATTTTGCTGTTCATTGAGACCTATTGGTTGGTGGTCGCTTTTGCCATTCTTACTTCTATATCCTCTGGCCACATCTGTGTTCTATATAATCCAGATGTTTTCCTTGGCAGAGCTGCTGTCTAGACTGCCATCATAGCTTGTCAAGATTACTATGCTATGCTTGTTCAGGAATTCCTAATCCAACTGCACCATTCAGCTCTATTCAATGAGCTGCTGCAAACACATATTTTTTTTTCCAGATTATTGTTTCTGTTACAACACCTGATGTCTCTTTGAGTTCCTCTACTAAACCTGGTCCTTTCCTTCTCTGTAACATAATATGCACATGGGACAATTAAGGGAACATGTGAGATTTATCTGCAAATAGGTAAAAGTCAAATACAGATAGGAAGTAGAGTCACTGACTGTAGAGGTCTACTGCCACTTTATTTACATACCCCAATTACCCGTACAGTGGAAGGCAACAGGCGCTTCACACTAGTATGTTGATGTAAAAGATATTTAACAGGAAATATTGATGAGAGTAGTGTTCATAAAGTCCTCTTTCTCCCTTAGATGTAGGTACCTATACAAACGTTAGATTCGGGCACCTAAATTCTGCTTTTGGATACAGACAGCTGTATCCAAAATTTTCATTTCAACAGAGAGGAGAGAGAGACAGCCTTTTCTATAAAACCTGTGATGGTTATTATTTTCAGCAAGGATGGAGGACATCTGAGGTCCTCAGCCTGAAGTTCTTCAGACTCAGCAACTCCTTTTCCAGTAGGAGTGCCCAAACCGTAAACCATATGCCAAAACACATACTGTATTGGATTTGGGTGTGTGTGTTCTGGTAGTGGGAGAGGGGCTACAGCAGTGGCTCCTGTGAGAAGCTTCTCAAAGCTCCCCCGCCTCCAAGTCGGACCCGTCTCTGGCCGAGGCCGAGCCAATTAGTGACAGTGGCTGCACCTCTGTGAGAATGTATTTAAGAAGGGGAACCTGGGAGGGGGAGTTATAAAGGAGACACCTGTGCAGACACTGATGTCAGTGGAAGAAAGGAGAATGAGGAGGGGGAAGGAGCAGAGACTCCCCCACAGCCCGTGGTGGGAGGACAGGCCGTGCCCCCGCAGCCCATGGAGGGCCACGGTGGAGCAGATGCCGACCTGCAGCCCGTGGAGGTCCCCACGCTGGAGCGGTTGGGTATGCTGGAAGAAGGCCGGGACTGTGCGGGAAGCCAACGCTGTTGTAGTTTAGTGCTGGGAGGATCGCAGCCCACGGCAGGGACTCACGCTGGAGCAGTTCATGAAGGACTGCAGCCTGCGGGAAGGACTCATGTTGGAGAAATGTATAGAAACCTTCTTCCTTGTCATAGGAAGCACGAGGTTGGGACCCAGAAATCACAGGCTGTACAAATCCTAATCATGCAAGAAATCCTAATTGTCTTGTCCTTTCTCATAATCAGCTTCTGACTCTTACAGAACCGTGAACACAGACAGTTAGACATATACCTCTATCTGCACTGCAGCTGTTTGAATTTTAACCTTGCTTTTAATATCTTCTTATAGCACAAGTGAAGTTCTTGGTTTGCCCTGTTTATTTCTAGCTGACCATCAAGTGCGCAAATACTCTGATCTTCAGTGAGAAGGAACATTATGAATGTCTAGAAAATGACATTGTTGACTTTAGCAGATGTGCATGTTTTGTAGTAGGTCCAGAGACTGCATCTCTTATCTTCAGGGGAACTCAGTTCATATCATGAATTAGTGATGCTTTATATTTTACATAATTAAATGTGACGATGCCATTTGATATGGACAATTAAGCTCATATTTGTGAGCAAAGTATAATTAACAGTATAGACACTGTGCCATTTTGGAATTTGCTTTCAGTGAGTCTAATAGCATCACATAGCTAAAATGCAATTGAAAGTTTATCTTTAATTTAGTTCTTTCCTTTGCAATTAAGCAGTTTAAGACAGCTAGATTAGAAACAGGATGGTCAAACATGATGACTTAAACAAGACTGTATAAGCAAATATTCCATCTTTAGTATTTTTCAGTAACAGATATTGTAAAAAATTTATGCTCCTTACAGAAAATACATTTTATGACTTTATAGATGGGAATTTTTCTTTGGAAGATCCTGGGGAAATGAACTTCCTGATACAAGTTCTATGCCCCTGACTTCTTCTCTGTACAACTAAATGTTTCATTTGAGTTACTGAAAGATTTGGCTCAAAGTGTACACCAAAATTTGCCTTCATAACAACACAGATAAAATGAAAGTGACTCAGATCTTCTTACTTTTTTTTTTTTTCGTAACAAATCAGGGAGATTGTCTACACTTGCAATGATAATTCATACATGAATCCTTGGGGTATTTTTCAGCTATTTCTAGATTTAAATTAAACAGTTCCAGGGGCTGAACATTGGAACTTGATTGTCCAATATTCATAACGGGGATGCCTAATATTTTCCCATGAGATTCCTGTGTATGCTGCAGAGTTGGCATGTACTGTAGCCTATCCCTAATAAGAAATTTGGGGGCCTTTACCCATTTGTTGATTAAATGAGAATTTAATAGCATGGTTGTGGTCATACTGGGTCAGTTAAGGCAATGTTATTAATTATTTCACTAGTACAGATGTCAGCTGCCTCTCACAAGAGCAAACATTACATGATCAGCTGATGGCATGGAATCTGATAGGCTGAAATACCAGACTATGCCAGGAAACATAGAGCTATTCTATCAGCTCTGCCTCTACTTTTAGTCTCAATATTTCTAACTTAGGACGTAGGTGGGAATGTAATTTAAAAAAATAATTAACTGTTGCTTTTATCTTTATACAATATTATTGAAATATACAGACCACAGTCTTTCAAATTATATTGGTCCTAAAGAGAGGATCAGACAGAATACTGCCTCTTTATCCTCTGCTCTGAACAATGCCTGTAGGTGTCTGTTAATCAAATGAATATGTTTTAGTTTAAAAGTCTATATCTAAACTGATTTTCTAAACTTCTTTTATAGCCAATGGAGAAAAGCAAGTGCTTTTAAGTTCCTTCCTTCTAACCTAGATGTTCAAAACAGCTCAGATGAGTCACAGGCCATTAAGTGCATATTTATGAGAAAAAACAGAAAAAATTAACTGACAAAAAATTAGGCTGTAGTTGATGTCTGGATGTCATATAAAGCACCTCTCTGCTTAATGCAAGACTAACTGCAGTGTTAGATCTGGCTGCCAAGGGGCTCTCTATGAACTGTTTTTCTCTGGCCTAGAAAAGGAAATGATTAGTTCAGAGGTGGATGCTTATATTGCATGTGTCCGCATACAGGCAGATGAACTCTTTCCCCTCTAGCCTGTTTTTCTGTATGTTTACTGAGTGTTCAGATGGCAAATTTTTCTGGCAGCTGTTAGAAACATCTGGAGTACAATTTCAACAATTAAAAGTGAAATAAAAACTGTGGTGCTTAATGAAAGAAAACTATATATCAGACCACCAGAAACATGCACAGAGTTGAACTAGTTTGTATTAGAAATAGTGTGACCAGTAGGACAAGGGAAGAGATTGTTCCCCTGTACTTGGCACGGCTGAGTGCACCTTGAGTACTGTGTTCAGTTTGGGCCCCTTACTATAAGAAAGACACTGAGGTGCTGAAGCGTGTCCAGAGAAGGGCAACAAAGATGGTGAAAGGTCTTGAGAACAAGTCTTATGAAGAGCGGCTGAGGGAACTGGGGTTGTTTAACCTGGAGAAAAGGAGGCTCAGGGGAGATCTTATCGTGCTCTACAACTACCTGAAACGGGTTATAGTGAGGTGGGTGCTGGTCTCTTCTCCCAAGTAACAGGTGAGAGGACAAGAGGAAATGACCTCGGGTTGTGCCAGGTAAGGTTTAGGCTGGATATGAGGAAAAAATTCTTCACTGAAATAAAGGGTTGTGAAGCACTGGAACAGGCTGCCCAGGGAAGTGGTTGAGTCACCATCCCTGGAGGTGTTTAAAAGATGTGTAGACATGGTGTTAGGGATGTGGTTTAGTGGGAGACTTGGCAGTGTTAGGTTAATGGTTGGACTTGATGATCTCAAAGGTCTTTTCCAATCTAAATGATTCTATGGTTCTTGTTCCATGATCATTGCCAAGCACCTTTATAGAATACAAATTTAGACCTTTTCCAAATGCAGTTGGCATGCCAAGTAAGATGATTTGTGTAAGAGCCTTATCTTCTTCACTAGATCTGAGATACAACTACAGAGGGGCAGTTCTCACTGACTTTATGAGTGGGATTCAGTTAGAAATTTAAACTGAATTTATACATTTTGAAACTTAACACCTAAATTTAGTTACTTATCTAGAGATGTACATAGGTTCTCCATATCCTAGCTGTGCTGTAGTCAGTGGAGAGCTGGTCAGTGCAGTCAGAAGAACCTAGAGAGATTTAGGTAACCAGTGACCGGGACTGTGATACACATGTCTAAACACAGGTATCTTGTGCCATTTAGCATGCCCAAAGGTATCCTGCCTGTCCCCATCTGTTGCTCCAGAATGAGAAATCTTTCCTGTATGTCTTGTCTTGTGCCACATATGACAGCTATGCATTGGTTGGTGTCTTGCCTGTCCTTCCATGATGCTGGGTGCCTTTGAAGGCCACCTAAGGTGTCTTAATATTGAGTTGCCTACATTTCCACCTACCTGCAAGGCTTTTTTTAGGTAGCATCTTTCATAAATACTTCCCTTTCTCTGAAAAATGCTCCCAAAAAATCCACAGACCTTGTACAAGCTGCAGGAAAGTGCACAGAACACAAAAGCTTCTCTCCTGAGACCAACACAACTAAGCATGGCTGTCAATAACACAGCTGAAGTCCTTAGGGGCAATTCACTATTCCCTGGGAATTAAAAAAAATGTGAAAGGCTTATTGGAAGTGTCTGCACAATGAAGTATTGGTGCCATATTGACTTTGCCACAGACCTCCAGGTTAGTCTGGGTCCGGTTACTTTATTGCTTTGTGTCTTCGTTTGCCTGTGAATTAAACTGAGATGATCCAATTTCTAAAGGCTTTGAGATTCTTGAACGGCAATGATGTATAAGAGATGAGCAAAATTATTTAATGCTTAAAATAATGAATAAAGATTTTGATTCAAATTGCTGTTGGATCTTTTGAGCCCCTGAGAAAGAAATGTTGGGAAAGTGAAAGAAATTATGCTATGAAGGTTTTAGGAAAAATAATTAGAAAATCATCAAATAAGCAGAAGAGCAGAGGCAGTTATATTATTCCAAGTAAATAATTCATGTGCTAAGTAAGAAAATTTAGTTCATCATTTAGCTCATAATTCTGATTTTCTGATAAAGCAATAATGTCTTATTTTATTTATCAAAATATTGATAGGAACAGATCGCAGAAATGACATTTCTATGCTAACTTCTTGTGGCAACAATTATGAATGCGCAGAATACTGCTTGAATTTTCACAAATTTGGATCAACAAATCAGGTTTGAATTTTGTCTGTGAAGCTCATAGTGTGGAGATGATTTTTTATCTTTTGGTAACTAATTATGATTCACTGGGGCTCTCAGATAGGATGGGGTAGTATGTAATTAAATGTAATTGGATAATTATAATTAATCTGAGATTCCACATAATAAAATACAATGAATGAAAGAGTCAAGACAGACTAGCAGAATGCTTCAACTTTTTTCTTTGACATTAGGACCTCCAGCAGATTCAAATACCCGAAGTAACCAGTTAGTTTGGAAAATCTATTCTTCTCCATGAAAATCAGCAGTAGTTTTACTGATGTTAATGAAACCAGATGATTCTCCATTGTCACGTTGAGCTATGGGACCAGTTCTTTACACACAAAACTTCCATTCCCACCTTCTTCAATGCCATAATTTTGTCTGCCAAACATAATAAAATCCTTGTAGACAAGCTGTTGATGTATTGGGTGGATGAGTGCAGACAGTAAGGTGGATTGAAAACTGTCTGAATGGCCAGGACCAGAGGGTGGTGATCTCTGGAACAAAGTCTAGTTGGAGGACAATAACGAGTGACGTACCCCAGGCATCAGTACTAGGTCCAGTCCTGTTTAACTTCATCAATGGTCTCAATGATGGTGCAGAGTATTCTCTCAGCAAGTCTGCAGATGACACAAAACTGGGAGGAATGGCTGATATTCCAGAGGATCATGCTGCTATCCAGAGGGACATCATCAGACTGGAGAAATGGGCCAACAGGAATCACATGAAATGTAACAAGGAGAACTTCAAGTCCTGCACCTGGGAAGGAACAATGCCATGCACTAATATATGTTGGGGGGCTACCCAGCTGGAAAGCAGCTTGGCAGAAAGAGACCTGGGGGTCCTGGTGGACACCAAGTTGAACACGAGCCAGCAGTGTGCCCTTGTGGCAAAGGCAACTGCATGAGCCAAAATATCGCCAGCAAGTTGAGGAAAATGCTCCTTCCCCTGTACTCAGCACCAGTGAAGCCACACCTGGAGTGCTGTGTTCAGCCCTGGGGTCCTCGGTACAAGAGAGACATGGACCTACTAGACAGTCCAACAAAGAGCCACAAAGATGATGAAGGGACTAGGGACATTTCTCTCCTATGAGGAAAATCCAAGAGAGCTGGGACTGTTTGGCCTGGAGAAGAGAAGGTTCAGGAGGGATCTCATCAATGCACAGAAATACCTGAAGACAAGATGCAGAGAGGATGCAGCCAGGGTCTTTTCAGTGGTGCCCAGTGACAGGACCAGAGGCCATGGGCACACACTGAAACACAGGAGGTGCCATCTGAACATCAGGAAACACTTCTTCATTGTGAGGATGGCCAAGCACTGGAACAGGTTTCCCAGAGAGGTGGTGGAGTCTCTACACTTGGAGATATTCAGAACCCATCTGGACATGGCTCTGGGTAATTGTCTCTGGGTGTCACTACTTGAGCAGGAGGATTGGACCAAGTGACTTCCAGAGGTCCCCTCCAACCTCGGGCATTCTGTGATCCTGCGATAGTAGCCAAATTAGTAAAAATTTTACAGACAAAATGAACAGTCAAAAATAAAATGGCATTTTTCCATTAATATAGATTGTAAAAAAAAAACCAGTGGATGACATCCTCCTTTCATAATGTCTGTTTCATGAAATAACTGACCTTACAGTTCTTTTAATGAACTATGGCTTGCCTTTGCTATTGTACTTCAGGAATGTGTATCTTCAGAGATAAATATTTCATCATACTCTAGTTGAGATTTTTTCAGTCTGATTTTTAACCTGTGATCTGAATATGAAAACTCAGCGACAATGGGTCACAACCATAGAGAATCTTTGCAAGGAAGTAATATTCATACGGAAGGGTCTACCTGAGCTTCACAACTTCGTGGAAAATTAAGACATTACAAGTTGTGACACAATAGATAAGTAGTTGGGACTGTCCTACTCAAAGAGAAATATTATTGCCCAGAAACAAGAGACTGAGAAAATGTTGCTTATTTATTTGTGACAGACTTGAGTTGCATTTATGATATACAGAACTAGTAGAATACTAGTATAGAAAAGGTAAAGAATTGTTGCTTTTAAATCAATTCCCTGGCCTAAATAATACTTAATAACACTAAGAAATGTCAGGCACACTTTCTAAAGTGGGATGGTAGCAGGTTCTTATAATGTGACAAATATTGTGAATAGTAGGATGGAGATAAACTTGTTTGAAGTGTGAGCAGACAGAAAATACGGCCCATAGTAAAAGACAGAATTATGGTCCATAGGCGGAAGAATACTGGTGATGGAGATTTTGCCCTATTTTCGACAAAGCGTTTCAGCACACACATAATTTTAAACATATGAAGAATCCTACTGAAATCAGTGAATATTCCTCAGTATTTAAAATTGTACACATGCATGAGTGTTTTGGATGAAAGAGCATTTCCAGATTATAGATAGATAAAGCTCAGCTGCACAGTGGAAGTCACTTGGACAGGATATGGAAAAAATACTTAATGAATTTATTGTGAAACAGAATATACCGGAATATCTGAATAAGGAAGGAAAATTTCATGACTGCCACAGAATTTGAGGCTGCTTATGAAATTCTAAAATAGAGTGCATTTGAAATGCAGTAATTTCCTTTTTTTTTTAATTGAATACCAGGAAGTGAGTTTTGCTGAAAATGAGCCAGCTATTGGCATGCTTCTTCAGCAAGCTATGACAGCTTTTCAACTTCATTTTCTTTTAGAGCACAACATGTAAAAATAGAGCAGATACATTTCTTCGCCAGTACTTGCCAGAGACTCCAGGGTAAGTGTGTGCTTTTGAGTAGGGGGCAAAATTAAGAACATGTGGGGCTGGTGTAGGTCACAGTCTGACTCAAGGGCGTATCTATACCAGAAAATTAAAAGGCTTCATGGCACAATCCTGCACAATGGAGTGTGATATATTATTACATAAAGAGACTGTGCTCACTGTCATCATAAACAGAGTAGGGGACAGGGTCTGCTTGGTTTATCTGGGCTTCAGTGAATATCAAGGAATGCAACTGATATAAAATGAAATTAACACCTGATCTGTTGAGTACGGCTAATCTCATTGAACTCCAGGAGAGAGGAGAGTTAATTTAAATTTGATAGTTTGAGGGCTACACACTTAAGACTTGGTTATGTTAGGTACATATTGTCTAGTACTAGTTGAAATGCCCTAGTTCCCCTTCTGGTCCAGAAGGACTCATGTCTGTCACAGAACCCATCACAACTGTGCGGACATTTAATTTCTGTAGCTAGTGAAGAAGGGCACCTCCAGAAGGCAGTTCACCCCATCCTCATGCACTTGCCTTCTGAGAAGTCCCTAAGCTTTCAATTGCTGGATGGATTTATAGTCACCAATACTTGGTGCCTACATACGAGTACCTGCAGCTGTCCTAGAGACTTGTCTCAGCTGCTCACACACCAATACTTGAGGGCAAATGCAAAGTCTCCAGATGAGCTTCAGTCCCCTGTGTGACCCTTCACATATCTGCCAGACCTGTTGGAATGTCTCGGATACATGTCTCAAATGGTGCTGGACAGATATGTTTAAGCAATGGATCTGAGATCTGTGCTGATGGTAAACGCTGCTTACACAATTCCAGTGATAGGAGACACCTGTCTATAGACACCTCCATAGAAGTGTCAGTCTTGATGCCCACCCTAGCTATCCTATGCTTTTTCCTTCATCTCCAAAATGAGCACCTACTTTACAGAGAAAGCAGGAGTGCTTGGACTTGCACAAATTCTCAAGGAGAGCCCGTATCAGCTAATCCGTTTCCAGGATATCAGGCAGGGATGTTTCTAAAGCAGTGGTTTGTTTTAGAGCACCTGTGATATTCAAGAGCAGACTTTCAGTTGCTCCAAGTCTCTAGAAAGCTTGAAATGGCTGGAGTTATGTCATTTTTCCAGATGCTCATCCTTTCTGGGGACTAGAAACTTCAAAGTTACGTGGCAATATTTCTGAGGAACCTTCCAGGTTACTGGGATAATGTTTCACTCCTTGGTTTCAGGTACCTGTACCAATCACCCGTGGGTTACCATACCTGTCTGGTCTTGCTTCTTATAATACCTATTTTCTGTTGCTCATTTGAAACAAGATGAAATTTTCTATACTATTTCCTGGTTTAGAATTATGACATTACATCCTGTAAATGAAACTAGGTCACAGAGCTTGTCAATATTTTAAGCATGTTAAGACACAAAGAGATTAAAGTATTAAATAAATGCTTTACAAACAAGAACATGATGAATTATAATAAACTTACACTAAAATGTAATTTGCTTAAAAATACATTTCTTGACCTATAAAATACATGTAGCTTTCAAGAGAATTTTTTTTTTTTTTTTCTAAAATGTAGCCCAGTGAACTGAAATAACAATCCTTTACTGGGAAACCTCCACCAAACATGCTTTAGATACGGACATAGGTGGTGAGACTGTCACACTCTGACAACAAATGGAATGCCAGTTGCATTTCTTGAGGAATGAAGATTCAGAAAGATACAGTCTTGTATCAAGTGAACTTGGCAGTTCACTTGCTTGCTTTTGTTTGTGTTTTGCTTGGCAGTTTTTTGCTTGGCAGTTCACTTGCTTGGTGTGCGTTTCCAAATGAAAGAGAAATTGAAAGAATTAGCAGAAGGCAAGAGTGATGTGAAGAATCTAGATGAATGGAAACCTGCTCCACCATTGTTTCAGACTACTCAGTCCTTCAGCACGGCAGCAAATGGAAGAAGTGTGACCCAAAGTAGAGAAGTCATCTTCCAGAAATAACAACAGAGATAGCCTAAACTGTGACCAGTAGCTAGTACAAGCATCTTACTTTCTCGAGAAAGTTTTGTATTGGCATTTGTTCATTATCTCATCAGTTGTTGGGTGCATGACAAGACATAAGAGTTAATTGTTAGTGAAGAAAAAGAAGTTACAGGTCTTTTGTTCCATTCTATGGTCATTCCTCCAAGTGGATCATATCTATGTAATGAAGATTGCATTTGAACTGCTGCTTTCGTCTGTAAAAGCTCCACAGCTGAAATTCGTATTTTCTTCCTCAGATTGTGGAGGTAGAGTCTTAGCTATGAACTCCCCGTTTTGCCTTGCTTTCCTGTGCAGCACCTCTACCCAGGTTTCCTGGGGTTTTCCCAGTGGGACTACCATCCTTGGGGATGAATGGAGGATATTTCTATCTTAAGAAGAAAGAGTTTGTTAAATGTCTTTCTGTTCAGGAAATCCTAGCTCCATGTAAGTCAATGTTAAAAATACCTCTACCCTACTGGGGCCAGAATTTTACTCTCTGCCAATAAAAAAATTAGTCCCCTAATCCTTTATTTTGCAGGAGAGGAGGTTGTACATGTGCATGTGTATGAATTGGCATGAGAGCTTGGCTTTGGGCTAGTTTGTAGAAAATCCTTGTATTTCAGGAAACACTTTGCATTTGGCTCTTGACTTTACCTTTTTACTGTTCAAAGGAGCTTTTAGCTGCTCCTTGAGTGCACCACTGAGATATATTGCTGATAAAAATGCTTTTTAACTTCCCTGTTGATGCATAGTAGAAGGGTCACTTGTTGAGGGGATCAGCTCCGGCTCAGGTGCATTGTGCAAGAGAGCGGGGGATTACAGCACACAGGGGAGCTTCCAGAGCCAGGGAAACCCCAGGGGAGCGCAGAGACCCACCAGGAGCCGGCAGCTCTCGTGAGAGAGAGTTGAGGAGGTGCGGGCAGGGCCAGGAGTAACGGCAGCCACCCCCCACTCCAGCGGACAGCCCTGGGGAGCGCCAGGCACCAGAAGCACTGGGAACAGGGTGGGCAAACAGGCACCAGTCCCGTGGGACGGTGCCTCTTGGAAGGAGGGACATTCCACGGGCCAAGTGGAGAGGCTTGAAATCTACATAACCAAGCAAGTGGGATCCGTTCTGTGACCATCTGCACAGGCCAAGGGCACTCATCCCACCTCACCCTCAGGGCGGGATGGTGGGCACTTGTCTGAGAGCAAGGGCTGCAGCTCCAGCTGCGGGGTCTGCACCATCCACCCGAGCGGTGGCCAACGCCTCCACCGGTCGGAGCTGCTGAGGGGAGAGGCCGCAGTGCAGACCTCAGGCCTTTCTCCCAGGGCAGGGACAGGCAGCAGACCTGCCTGCAAAAGGTGTGCCCAGGTGGAGGACATCCTGCAGCAGGTGGCTGAGCTGCAGGAGGGGGTGAGAAGGGTCGTGACATCAGGGAGGCTGAGAGGAGTTATATAGCTGGCTCCAAGCACGGTCTGCAGTGGACCCACAGTCCATATCAAACAGCCAAAAACTCCCCCACTGGCATACATGAAATGGAGGGGGGGCAGATAATGCAGAAAAATGGAAGCTTGCAATGGCAAGGACCTGCAGGAGAAGGAGACTTCCCCTGAAGCCTGGGGTGCCTGTGGCAGAACCACTTCACCACTCTGCAGATGAAGAGGAAAGACCCATCACATCAGGAGAGAAGCTGGGGCTGAGCAAGGCAGCCAGATCTGCTCCCTGTGTAACAACCAGCTCAGCTAAGAAAAAGTGATGGGTGACAGTAGTAGGTGACTCTCTGAGAGGTTTGGAGGCATTCTTCTGCTGACCTGATGCACACTCTGGAGAGGTGTGCTGCTCACCCGGGGCTTGTATCACGAATGTCACCAAAAGACTACTCAGCCTCGTACAGTTCACTGATTATTATCCACTGCTCATATAATTTCACATGGGCACCCGTGATACAGCCGGGAGCAGTCTGAGGAATATCAGGAAGGAGCACAGAGCTCTGGGAGTGGTGGTAAGGGACTGGGGAGCTCAGGTAGTTTTTTCATCTATCCTCCTGGTCAAAGGGACAGGGTTTAAAAGCGACAGCTGGATCTGGTGAATCAACAAATGGTTACAGAACTGCTGCCACAGCCAGCGGTTCAGCTACACAGACCGTGGGACTTGGTAAACCTGGTCTACTGGCGGCTGATGGGATTCATCTGTCAGAGAAGGGGAAGAGCATCTTCGGTCAGAAGTTTGCCAGTCTGGTGAAGAGGCCTTTAAACTGAAGTTGTCAGGAGAGGCAAACCTCAATCCATCCCACTCCTACCAGTTTGGTGCCAGTAATAGATGCCCAGAGCCTGAAGAGGGATCACAGGTCAGGAGAAGAACACCTGATGTGCAGCACAGAGGAATCCAGCCAGTAAGTCAGCTTCATCAGGGACCCAACTGAAATGCCTTTATGCAAATGCATGTAGCATGGGGAATAAACAAGAGGGCAAGGGGACAAGAGTTAGAAACATGGGCACGCCTGCAGGGCTATGATCTTATTAGCATCATGGAGACATGATGGGATTGCTCCTATGACTGGAGTGTTGGAATGGAAGGATACAGGCTCTTTAGGAAGGACAGGCAGGGGAGATGAAGGGGTGCCACCCTTTACGACAATGACCAGCTGGAGTGCATGGAGTTCTGCCTGGGGATGGATGAGGACCTGACCAAGAGCTTATGGGTCAGGATTAAAGGAAGGGCAGGGACAGATGGCGTTATAGTGGGGGTCTGTTATGGGCCACCCAGCCAGGAAGACCAAGCAGATGAGGCCCTCTGTAGACAGATAGGGGCAGCCTCACATTCACATGCCCTTGGTTCTCAACCTGATATCTGTTGGAGGAACAATGCAGCAGGGCGTAAGCAATTTAGGAAGTTGCTGGAATGTGTTGATGATAACTTTTTTCTCGAAGTGATAGAGAGGCCAATGCAGAAAGGTACTATGCCAACAAGGAGGGGCTGGTGGGGAATGTGGAGCTCAAGCGCAGCCTTAGCTGCAGTGACCATGAAATGTTGGAGTTCAAGAGCCTTGAGGCAGCAAGGAGGGTGCATAGCAAGATTGCTACCCTGGACTTCAGGAGAGCAGACTTTGTCCTCTTCAGGGATATGACTGGTCATGGGATAAAGCCCTGGAGGGAAGAGGGGCCCAGGAAAGCAGGTTAATATTCAAGGATCACCTCCTCCAAGCTCAGGAGCGATGCATCCCAACAAAGAGGAAGTCAGGCAAAAATGCCAGGAGGCTTGCATGGATGAACAAAGAGCTCCTGGACAAGCTCAAACACAAAAAGGAAAACTGCAGGGGGTGTAAGCAAGGACAGGCAGCCTGGGAGGAATACAGAGAAATTGTCCAAGCAGCAGGGATCAGGTTAGGAAAGCTAAAGCCCTAAATAGAATTAAATCTGGCCAGGAATGTCAAGGGCAACAAGAAAAGCTTCTACCTATGTACATCAATGATTAAAGGAAGACTAGGGGAAAAGTGGGCCCTCTCCAGAAGGCAACAGGAGACCTGGTCACCCAGGATATGGAGAAGGCTGAGGTACTCAATGACATTCTTGTCTCAGTCTTCACCAGCAAGTGCTCCAGCCACACCACCCAAGTCATAGAAGGCAAAGGCAGGGACTGGGAGAATGAAGAACCACCCACTGCAGGAGAAGATCAGGTTCAAGACCTGAAGGTGCACAAGTCCAGGAGACCTGATCAGATGCATCTGTGGATCCTGAGGGAACTGGTGGTTGAAGTGCCTAAGCCACTGTCCATCACATTTGAGAAGTTGTGACAGCCTGGTGAAGTTCCTGCTGACTGGAAAAGGGGAAACATAACCCCCATTTTTAAAAAGGGAAAAAAGGAATACCCACAGAACTACAGGCCTGTCAGTCTCACCTCTGTGCGCATCAAGGACATGGAGCAGATCCTCCTGGAAAATATGCCAGGGCACATGGAAACAAGGAGGTGATTGGTGAAAGCCAACATGGCTTCACTGAGGGAAAATTGTGCCTGACAAATTTGGTGGCTTTCTACAACGGGGTTAGTGCTGGTGGATAAGGGGAGAGCAACTGATGTCATCTACCCAGACTTGTGCAAATCACTTGACACTGTCCCACACAACATCCTTGTCTCTACATTGGAGGGACATGGACCTGATGGATGGAACACTCGATGGATAAAGAATTGTCTGGATGGTTACACCAGAGAGTTGCGGTCAATGGCTCAATGTCCAAGGAGAGACCAGTGACAAGTGGCGTTCCTTAGGGGACCAGTCTTGTTTAACATCTTTGCTGGCAACATATACAGTGGGTTTGACCGCACTCTCAGCAAGTTTGCCGCTGACACCAAGCTGTGTGGTGCGGTTGATATGCTGGAGGGAAGGGATGTCATTCAGAGGGACCTTGACATGTTTGAGAGGTGGGTCTGTGCAAACCTCATGAGATTCAACAAGGCCAAGTGCAAGGTCCTTCCCATGGGTGAGGGCAATTGCAAGCACAAATACAGGCTGGGTGATGACTGAATTGAG
This sequence comes from Athene noctua, assembly GCF_965140245.1. Lineage (NCBI taxonomy): Eukaryota > Metazoa > Chordata > Aves > Strigiformes > Strigidae > Athene > Athene noctua. Next base: position 9,006,995 of record NC_134037.1, on the reverse strand, counting down.
AGCAGCCCTGTAGAGAAGGCATTGTTGGTTGATGAGAAGCTCAACTGGACCCAGCAACATACATTTTCAGCCCAGAAAGCCAACCGTATCCTGGGCTGTATCAAGAGAAGTGTGGCCGGCTGGTTGAGGGAGGTGATTCTACCCCTCTACTGTGCTCTTGTGAGACCCCACCTGGAGTGCTGTGTTCAGCTCTGGGGCCCTGAATATAAGGGGGACATCAACCTACTCAGACAGGTCTAGAGGAGGCCATGAAGATGACTGTCCTCATAGGGTACTGGAAAACCTCCCCTATGAGGACAGGCTGAGAGTTTGTGTTGTTCAGCATGGAGAAGAGAAGGCTCTGGGGAGACCTTATAGCAGCCTTCCAGTACCTAAAAGAAAGCTGGGGAGGGACTTTTTACAAGGGCATGTAATGACAGGATGAAGGTTAACGGCTTTAAACTGAAAGAGGGTAGATTTAGATTTGATCCAGAATCATAGAATCATATAAGGAAGGAGTTCTTCCCTGTGAGGGTGGTGAGGCCCTGGCACAGGTTGCCCAGAGAAGCTGTGGCTGCCCCCTCCCTGGAAGGGTTCAAGGCCACGTTGGACGGGGCTTTGGGCAACCTGGGCTAGTGGAAGGTGTCCCTGCCCATGGCAGGGGGGTGGAACTAGATGATTTTTAATGTCCCTTCCAATCCAAACCATTCTATGCTTCTATGACTATGACTCTGAAGGATTCATTCTGATGTGAATGATAGCACTGTGAAAGACACAATGAACAAGGTCTACTTTGCTGCTTGCTTTATTTTTTTCTTCTGGCTTGTCCCTATTCTCACTGATTTTAGGGTTTTTAGGTGGTTTTGCAACTTTACCTCTCTGGTATAAGGACTTTCCTCTTCTTCTTCTGCTTGTTAATTTTTAAAGGAACTGCCAAAAAGTCCCAATATTTTTGGATGCCTAAGGATGAACCCTGAAATGTAAGGTACCCTGATATTGATTTGGTTATGTTTACTGAAATTCTTGTAATGCTCGTGCCCGTCATGTTCCTTAAACTGCACAGGCACTATACAAGCAGGCCTTATTTGCTTCTTAAAAAGGCTTCCTAGGTAGAATTTTGTTAAGATTTTAAGGACTTTTGGTATTCCTCTGGTGGGTTTCAAGTCTTATTGCTCATGAAGGGTTCAGAGTTGACTAATTACACTTTGCTTGCAAAATATGAAAAAGAAATAAACTGTCCCAGGTAAAGGCTGTCTGCAAAGCAGATTTGTAAAGTGACAAAATGGTAGGATTAATTGTAACCTAACTTCAGCTATGTGAAAATCAACAGGGCTAAGCCAGGCTGCATCTATAGCTGATAGAGAGAGAGGCACTGGCACAGGGGTTATTAAGGTCACTTAAGGTAGGGATGTAAGCTAGGTCTCCCCATTGTCTTCTCAACACAGAGAGCTGCTGAGACTAGATATTTAACTTTGAGACCAATAAAAGTAAATGAGAATCTCATGCAAAACCACTATTTCACAGCTGACTGGAGGTCATTTGCCAGGAGAGTATGCTGGGAAATATCCTAAAAAATGGGAAAAATGAGGCAGAAAAACCCAGACAAACAGAAGGAATTGAGGTTATAAGCAGAATAACTTGGTTTTTATGATTTGCATGCATATAAATTAAGTTTGCAGAAACAGACTATGAATGTGAACTAATCCCATCTTTCTTATGTGCTTTTCCGACATATTAATAACATTGGAGCTGTTATCTGCTTTGATGGAGGTTATCACTCTTTCCGTATAGAAGAAATGACTATACGCCTCCCTTCATATGGTATTACTGCTTATTAATACTGATAACTACCCATCCATATGAATAAGGCTGAGGTCTGAGAGCACGACTTGAAGATAAAGTGAAACCTGAAATTAGCCTTGATACAGTGAGCTGAGCAAAGCTTTGTTTCTCTACAACTGAGCTCATGAAGCTCACCTCTGCCTTGAAGGCCTATGTTGCAGTCTAAAATCTTCCCTGTGCAAGGAGAGGATGAAGCATATCAGAATTTAGGAGAAAAAAAACACTTCTCTAAGCAGAAAAAGAAAGACTGTGCTAAAAACTTCTGCAGAATCATCAGGAGATTCCCTGCTAATTCAACATGTTGCAGAAAAAAGTTCCCCAAGGTTTCTCCCAACATGGCACAAAGGACATTTCTTTCGTCGGCATTGGTTTGAACATAAGAGTAAGAACATTTTCTGTCCTGCAGGGATCAATTTGTGGTGCAAAAGAAGGGGAGAAAAAAAGGGGAGAAAAAACTAAGTTTATGTGTCTAAACCCAGGCATTTAGTCTAGGCTAGGCATATGAACTTCTAAAAAACAGAAAGATGGGCATCTCCAGGAGGTGACATATCCCATGTTGAGCTAGACAGTCAGAACCTCTGACCAAACATACCTCCTAGGATGCCTCCTTTTCCTTATCACTTATCCACAATTTACAATTTTCACTCTAGAAGTTCAATCCTGATCTGTGTGTGTTGGTATTGTTACTGTTCAAAGCCATATGCTACAGTAATTCCAAACCTGATCGAGTTCATTACTGATTAAAAGTATCCTACTTCTGCATGGTAATTGTAAAGTCTTGGGATTTATGGTGACCTGAAAAATTGTGCAGCATAGGACAGGCTGGCAAACTCCAAAGTGATATCCATACACATACAAGAGAAACCTATCCTAGACAATGTGTTTCTGTTGTTTTCAGATACTGAGATAGAAGGAAGTTGGTTGTATAGGTAGTGTTGAATTTGAGGAATTCAAGGCAAATTCAAGAAGAGGTGTTAAAATTAAATGTGCAGTGCTCAGAGACAACAGGATTGATTTAAGATTTAGGCATGTAGTAAAAGCCTTTAAATTAAAGGGTCATAAATTCCATTTTTGTGAATAGCAAGGCATCAAGCCAAGTAAGATAGGAGTGTTTCTCTGAATTTCCTAAGATGACTTTGCAGAATTGCTAATCCAATAAATACATAGCCCAATACACTGACCTTCCAGGTCCTTATCCACTGATCTAGGAAGCCAAATGTCTTTCCTTGTATTTCTGCAACAGAATGAATGTGTGCCAAGTTCAGAGCAGAAGTATGAAATCTGTGCTGCAAAGACTTACAATAGGGTATTAAGATAGTAAGTAGAGACATTGCTGACCAGAAAGCTCCTAAATAAAGTTGCTATTTTGATTCCATATCTATCAATTATATCTAATAATAACAATTCAGTGCAATTTTGTGTTCATGGCAGGCTCCAACATGAGCTAAAGTGATAGCAGTGTTTATTTTAATATAAATTAGATTTTGGATTCTGATTTAGAAGTGAACTAAATATTGTTGAGCAGGGCTGAATTGAAGATATGAAGATAGTAATCTACTGTTGAGCTCGAGGTCTTATGCACTAAATGCTGTGATAGTAAAAGTTTCCTTCACCATACCTCGCCCATGACCCTTAAACACGCACTGAAACACTTTTGTTGTAGAAGCAGCTACTTTAGACCCATCAACCTACAAAGATAACAAGGATACAATTTTCTTCTAAATAAACCAATCTTTTGTGGTGCCATAGAAATGGATTGTATTGTCCAGTTGTTATCTCAAGTAACACCTACCTGAGATCAATATATATATATTAAGGTTTCATTAAGAGCCTAGCTAGGGAGGAAGAATGTGCAGGATTTGCAGAGAAAACACTCACTCAGACACATGCATGTGCTTACATTTTTATAAACACTGGAAGGTGCCTTTGAAGCATCCAGAGGGGAATTTCATTTGCCTGAATTAGGGGCTTTAACTTAGTCAGACAAATGACTGCTATGGAGGTGTCAAAGTCAGACCAGGTTTATATCATATAATTTTGCTATGTCATTTCTCAGTGAGTTGCAGCTCCTTGAAGTTGAGAGAGTTTCGTACTCTCTTTACTGCACCGCACCACCCACACCCTGTCTTTGCTCATGACTTCTAGTAGTTCTCTAATGCAGAGGATAAGGACAAAATGCATACTTCTTGACAGATTCCACTGAGGTCAAATAACTTGGCACACTTGTAATAGACTTGGAAAGTGGAAGTGGAAATTAGTATGTCCTGAGTATTTGTGCTTGTTTCAACATAGTAGTTGGATTTATTTATCAAGTCAGCCTTCTGCAGAATATTCAGTTTGAACAATGATAATATTAATACATCGATATTGTAAACTGGTCTTAAAATACCTAATTTTCTTGAAAACTCACACTTCTTTGGAGAAGATATATTAACATCTTAAAGAATTCATTCAATGGGGGAAGATGAAAGGTTTTCATTGCTCATGCAGGTGTTATTCTTAATTTAACTTGTCTCTCACCTTTCCTCAGAAATCTCACCTGTTTCTGCTGATCTGTTCCAGCAGAGCTGTCAGCAAATGTCAGTCAACTGCTAAATGGAAACTGTAAATGTGGTGAAAAAAACCTGAAGCAAAGTGAGTGGGAGATTCCAACCGCAGTCACTCAGGAGGTCCTTCCTTTGTGATTTCAGCTTTACTCCACAGGGCCTGGGCTCATAATCTGGCTCCTGGCATCTATTTTTGATTGCACAACACAAGCTAAATGTCCAGGTCATATACTGGACAGTTTTAACACACAGTGTATTTCCACATTTAGCGTATTTCCAAGCATTTATTCTTGTGGGGAATTAATCTTTCTGAAACCAAAAAAGGGATTTGATTTAAAGGTTTAAAATATTCTGACAAGGTGTAGGTTGGATTTGTCATTATTTGGTGTAAATGATAATTTTTTGCTTTGGAAAGCTGAATCAGATCTGTGAATTGGCATTGTGATATCTGAGTTTGTTAGCAACAAACCCCAACAAAAACATAAGGTATGAATAAAAGAAAAAATCAATAAATTGAAAAAAGCTAAAATTATATGAGGTCTGTTGAGAATATTTTGTTTGATTTGTAGCAAAAGTTTCATTTGCACTTAGCTTGACTTTGGATTTTATTGATTTGGAAACATCTGAAAGAAATTTCTAATAAATATAAAACAAAAATCTTTCATATTAGAAAAAAAATAAAAATGTTTGACCTTCCAGACAACATTCTTTTACCCCGAGTGATTCAGAAGAACCAGTGAGGGCTCAGTCCTTATCAGACACCAGAGACTCCCAGTGGTGGGGGCACTCGTTGTGTCTCACGGCTCAGGGGATCAGCTGGGCAGTCTGGGCAGCCCTGCAAAACCCAGGCTACAGGGCACTGCCCTCGGCCTTACCCCGTTCCCAGGAACGCTCACCGCAGACCTCAGCGAAGAGAGGGGAGCAGGGAGGATGCTATGCTGGGCTCTCTCAAGGCGGAACAGGAGCCCATGAGCCCACCTCAGCGTGGACAGTTGGATGTGACCAAAAGGGGGTCCTAACAGAGTGGCAGCAGCCAATTTTAGTGCTTTTAAAATACGAAGATCCTCCAAAACCACTAAAATCAATGCCTTGGGTTGCAACGTTTCAAGGGTTGATTTAGGACATTGGGTCTGCTCTTGTCCTGTGGCTATTGAGAGCCCTGGGATGCTCACCAGCTGTGGTGGGTGCTTGCCCAGCCACAGCCTTCACCCACAGGACCACTCAGGATGGTGGCCATCTAAATACGGGTCTTGTTGCCCAAAGAAATCCAGATGTCTCCTCCTCCCAAAGCACTTATTTTGTTGGTCTGCAGACACCCTCCTCGTGTTGGTCAGATACTGAAGCAGGAGATGGGGAAGAGGCTGCAGCTGGAGACTGCCAGACTGGGAGAAGGTTACACTCGTACCTGCAAGTATGAATGAAGCCTGTAACATCTAACAGTTCTTTGCAGTTCTATGAAGAGCCTATTAGTGCAACACTTCCACTCAAATGCATTCTTCTCTTGACTACTACTTACCTTATTTGACTATTACTTACCTTATTTATTAACTTCATCAGGCAAAAGCTAAAAGTGTCCCACAGGAAACTTTTCAGAACCTACAATTTCTGTTATGGGAGAATTTATAGCTCAATAACACAGTGCTTTAAAAATTGACTACTAAGAGAACCACAGAGGCACCAGTTAATATATATTTGTAATGTTCTTCATGAATCTGTGCACAGCAATCACAAACAAGGGAGTTCATTTAAAACGTATGGTTTATATGCATCACATCTTGGATTTAACATAGAACCAACAGACAGGTGAAATCAATGTAAAGAAATATATGTGATATGTTTTATGTTAAACACCATTTCTGGCAGAAGTCTGTGTTAAAAGCACCTTATAATAATCTTTCTGTGCTGAGATATCTCTTAGCCATTCTTTGGTCCAAAATCCTACAGCAATACTGAAAACGGGAACTCTCTGTTAACATTAAATCAATGTGTTACTTAATGGCTCATATTAACATCTCCATCAGGAAGTAATGGGCCTGTAGTTTTTCCCGTAATTGCTATATATAGATATTTCCGTGCTAAGTATTGTGTGTGCCCCCATTATCCTAGAAACATTCCCTGCTTCCAAAAGTAGCACTAGAGATCTTAAATGCAAGCACATAAATTCTACCAGTCCAAATCCAGTCAAATAACAGAGATCAAAAGTTGTTTTCCTTCAGACAGGCTTTTGAATTGCAATTTTACAAAGGAGGAAAGGCTTGTCTAATTTTTATTTATTTCAGGCTGAATCCTTTGATCCAACATCTCCCTTGAATCTACTCCAATACATGCTGCCATATGAAAGTTGAGAGCACTTTATCCGCTGACACCCCAGCAGAGTTTGGCCTCTGGTTTGTTATTGCTTTTCAGCAGCCCAGACGGTGACCTCCGGGGCCATCCTGCGGGCCCTGCAAACGTACATCTCCTGCTGTTCCTCCAGAAAACATCTGCTAATGGACAGTGGGAAAGGATCTTGCATTTATTTTGTGCAAGCAAAATTGCTGGAGAGACTTTTTTTTCTATAAGTGAGGTGGTTTATGTGCCCTTTGGAAGCTGTCCATCGAAGTGCTGATGTCAATGTTGAATTGCGAGAGGAGAATCATATTAGACTCTTCTTGAGCCATAGAGTGAATTGACATAAATATGAGTTATCTCTTAATATTGTTGTTATTGCTGCCTGGCCTAATGACTGTGACTTTTATCTCCAACGCTGGCCAAAATATTCAATCAAGGGAAGTATTTTTTACCATTTGGGCAATAAAAGTTGTTGCTAATCAGTTTTTTGAGTCAGTTGATTCATTTTTATTACTAGTTTTGTTTTCTTTGTGCTGATATTTCTGAAACATTTCATAGACTCTGGAAAAATTAGCTATTTGAAATTAATATATTTCTTTTTTTTTGTGGTGAAAATCATATTGTGACTCCAACTTCAAAATAAATTGTCAGAAGTGTGTCTGTTTAAGTTAGAATTCTTCTTCACGGGTATTTGCAAAAAGAATAAAAATTTCTGTACAGGACAGCTGCTGTTTTGGGTGTACGTAACAGTCTTTAAAAGATTGTACAATTTTCCATTGTTAGTGCTTAAAAAAAGAATCAGAAAATGAAAGTGCTTCTTTAAAGATATTTTCTGAATTTTTCCAAGTCTGACATTTATTCTGTTTTTCAGTTCAGTACAGAAACTGAGTTTGCTTTCAACCAATTTTTCTATATTAGAGCTATGGTTGTATGTCCTAAAATTGATCTTATTTCTTCCTTCTGGTTTATTGTGATTTTTTTGTATTACTGTCAACTGAGAACTGCCTGCTGAGACCACAATCCTATGTTGCTAGATGCTGTATGAATGCTTCAAGTAAGGCAACCATCATACTGAAAATCTTCTAATCTCAATCACCCAGGCAAACAAGGCATGAGAAAACAAGAAATCTGATCCTTTCTTTATTGCTCAGGTAGTGAGGCACGTTGGAGATAAATGGGAAAGTTCATGCTGGAGTGGTGGGAAGATCAACACTTCCCTAGTTATATTTACACATTTAAAGTGGCCAACCAGTCCTGGTGCATTTAGGGAGCCTCCTGTTGTGACTGTCCCCTGAACCACATAGCAGGAGTTTATCCAGGGCATACAACTGGAGATTTTGGGTACAGAAAATACTGTAGTGAATTAGTGCAGAAACACACTTCCTGACACAATTTATTGTATCAGAGGGCATTAATTGTTCATCCCTCATCTGCCTGCAATCATGGTTACTGAACTGGGACATTCAACCTCCTTCAAGACTTCACCAAATCAGCCCTTTTCTTCCTTATCACATGCTCTACTGCCTCAGGCTCATAGCTCTGAAAACACGTTATTGTTTTAGTCCCAGTTTAAAACGAGGACTTCAGGCTTTTCAGCCTGAGCAGCCCAGATGTACATCCAGACCTGCACCAGGCTTACCTTGAATTCGGGCGTTTAGGAATTGGATAATGCTATTCAAAAGAGACCACATAATTCACTGCAGCACTATTGTCTCCCTGTTCCCCCTGGACTTTTATCCCCTTGCTCCAGGTCTCATCTCACTAGGATGAAACTCACTTCTCTGTGCAGGGGAAGGAGTTGGTAGGAAGAGCATGAGTCCTGTTCCCTGATGAGGTCCTGAGGGTCCCCTCCTTGGGTGATGGGTGAAGAGGGCTGCTCTTAGGGATGACAGCCTCCCAGGGCTTGCACTGAAGGCCAGAATAGTCCTGGATAAATAGGTATGAGTCGTGGCCCCATAGGTTTTATACCAAGATGATTTCTCTGCTTGCCTCTGCTGTTATGATAGTCTGAAACATGGCAGTGAGAAAGAAACCAGAATTCCCTCTGACAAGCATTTACATAATCACATATATTATAGATTTCACTTTCAGTAGAATATATTAAAACATACTTACTACTTTATTACATTCACATTACATGATATCTATAACACATTAGTGTTATATAATGATATCTTTAAATTCTCAGAAAGTATGATTATTTTCCTGTCTCTCCTTCCTGGACACCTTGACCATTCCAAAAAAGGATGCTCATGGACTGACACTTCCCTCTGTCAAAGTATGTCTCCAGAGGAAAGCTAGGTGCCCACTGTGGGCAACTGCACTCCTAACAGTTTCTGGGATGTTAAGAACAAGACTAGTGTTTTTTTCTGGAGAGTGTTCTTTTCTGAATACTGATTGCACATGGCTCTACCAAGTAGAAACCTTAAGCATTCACATTGCCCATCTCCCATTTGAGGTCAGGCGCAGCTGTCAACACTATAACCATGCCAACTTCTTTCAATGTAAGGAAAGGGTACTACCTGCCTGATTAGGCCAGATAAGATGCTGAGGAATAAAGCTCCTATGACTGAGAAAGCTATTAACCCTCTGGAACAGGGACAGGTAGTAGCAGCTATTATTTTACTTGCTATACATGACATCAGGCAGTATATAGGTACCTATGCTTGCAGTGAAGAAGTCCCCAGCACAGCTTTTGATGAGCCAGATTAGGGAGGGGTAGCAATCCAGTTGTGGCATCCTGGAGCTCAGTCAAGCTAATTTACTCTTGTTCCCAGCAGGTTAAAATAAATCCAGTCAAGCTCTGTAGGGATAAACCTTGGTTTGTGTTTTGAGTATTTCTAATTGATTTTGCAGCCTTTTCTATAGACATGTCTCAAGTTGCATGATTAAATTTGCTTGTAGTATCCACCAGGCATGTGAAACCCACCTGTGCTTATCAAATCAGTGCATTTACTGCCTTGCATGTGAGAGTGGGATCACACACAGATGTCTTTGTTTTCTCTTAGAGGGAATGACTGAATTGCTGTTTTTCTTGCTTTCTTCATGATTATCCTTCTTTGAGAGTGAATATTTCAGTAACGCCCATACCAATTCCTGTAGGTTACCTGACATTTTTTGAGGCTGAAAGTTTGAACTCATGTGGCATTCGTATGGGATAGCTGGATATTTCTGCATGGAGCTTACAACTTTGATAGTAACTGGGTTTCTTGATTTTTAATCCCTTTGGGTGAATGAGTGTAAGGTTTGTGGAGCAGGAGAGAAAGGAGGTAGTTGATCACCTTATATGTATGTTGCCTTTCCCCTTGTTATTACTTTTGGAGTACTGCTAAGAGCAGAAGAGAGATTGAAGCTTGTGGCCTTTTTTTGGAAGTGAAGGGGTTTATTCCTGATCTGCAAATTAGTGATGGTGCTTCTGTTTCCTTAAGGCCTTTATTTTCTCACAATCCTGCAAGAAGATAGTAACCTATTTAATAGGGTTAGGATTTAACTTCCAGTTCTGCTGACTGTGTAGACAATAAATTTGTAATGATGTCTGGAGGCACTGCTGGAGTGTACCCTCTGGAGCTTCTGAGACTAAGAGCAGCTGTCTTGAAAAGGCTTTCTCAGGCATGCTCAGACAGGCATGCTGGTCTACAAGCTGGTTCTGAGATACGCACATGTACTGAAAAGATACTAAAAAGGTACCCCTTACTAATGTTGATGGGCTTTTATTGTTTTATCCGGGGATCCTGACTCTCCAGCTTGTTTTGAACCTCTGGTTCCTGTGAAAACATATGGGGACTGATGCTCTTGAGATTATTGCTTCAGGATAACTTGCTCCTGACATTTAGAATGAAATAGCAAAGCAGCTGATTCAGGTCTTAAAAATAGTGTAGAAGTTCACTTTCATAACAGGTATTGCTGATCCAGTGATATCATGGATGTATCACTGACTTCCAGAGGAGCAGAGCAGAAGGTTGCTCCATTAAATTAAGCATAAAAAATGCAAAGAGAATTTTTTTTCCCCTGCCTGCTTCAGAGCTACAGAGCAGCTGGCTGCATCTCTTCTTGTCAGCAAGCTCTGCATACAAGCTTTGCCTGGGCTAGACATGTCAGCCCCATGGAAACCTTCAGCCATTCAGCCCCTGGACAGTCTCTGTGCCATATTTCTTGTACTTGCTTCCAAATACATGGGAGAAACATGAACAAGTGAGGCAACATGGTAAAGAAAGAGGCTTTCTGGAGCTTTTTGACTGCTTGATGAGTGTGATCACACACAGGTTTGATGTATCAGCTCCAGCAGAGAGATAGGAGACCCTGCTGCTCTCCAGATCTACTTTCAGCTAAGGCTTAGGGAGAGCCTCTGGCTGGGGACTTGGTGGTTCAAAGTCAGCTTTAAAGCCAAGCTGCTTGCTGAGCTGACCCAGAAGCCCTCTCCTATAACTGGCAGAAAAGCTGAAAAAGGAGCTGGTTTTGTCATGGTGTATTGATCTCTGAAATGCATACAGCTTAGGGGAGACCAGAGAGGGGCAGAGGGGAGCTTTTGGGCATCAAAGTCTGGATTTTAAAGTGTACTTTGGTACATTTAGATGTCAGCTGGAGGTCTTGAAAGTTTTATGGCTCATTCTTTCCAAGCTTTGCAGGTGGGACTTTTTTTGTATAATTATAGATATCTCCCTCTGACCAAATGCTTAGACCCTGTTAATGATGACAGGAGAGAAATTGGTGCTTTTAGAGAAAGATTAATCTGATTGCAAAATAGGTGAAGTGAGAAACAGATCATATGAATCATCCAGTAACGATGCCCACTTGTCTCTGACTATGAAGAGAGCTTTCATGACTAGATAGTGTTTAGAGACTTCTATTATAGGTTTCTAAAGTTATGGATCCCACATTAAGTAGTGAAATAACTTCAGAAATCAAACTCTTGGTGAGCTGAGGCTGCCCTTGGACTTTCTCTGAAGCAAGTTCAGAGTTACTGAGAAAGACAATGGGCAAATAGGCCAGCCTGGATGAATAAATAAAGAAATGTGATTACTGAAGGACAGTGTCTCTGCTTTTACAGCCCTTATCTATAGATGCTCTCAATATACTGACTGGACACTAGTGAGTAAGTCCTGACGAGTCCCATCTGCAGCTTTTTTACCAGGGCTCCCGTCTCAGCTGGGTCACTGAGAGCCGCAACAACTGCATTTCCATAACATCCAGGACAGGGGATTATCCCCCAATCCTTCTAAGAGCACCCTTGATGACTTCTGATGAGGTCACATAGAACTGGATGTTTTTAAATATATGGATAAACTTCAGAGGGAGGGAATTAAAATCAGACCCCCTCAGCTCCTCCTGCCATAGCTTTCTATATGAAATATGGGAATAGTTTCACTCTTGATAGCCTTTAACATTTTGCTCATGCAGATCATAAATTCTTAAGAATGGGTATTATCTCTTGCTACTTGTCTGTACAATAAGGGCTTAATCTCAGCAGGAGCCTGTGGGTTTTTGAGTAACTCAAATAATGTAGTATGTGATTTACTTACTTATAAGGAAGCAGCTCATCTGATTCTATTCTAGAATTTTAAAAGACCATGTACTCTATATTCTGCCCACCACCACAATAATGACAATAAAAATTCCCAAATGTTCCATATAAAATGGTTAGATTTATGAGAGAGTCTGGTTCTTTTTGGACTCAGTTCTCACAGATGTTCTGACAATAATTCAACCCCACTCTTCTCCCACCCCTGCCAGACCTTAACGAACCTCACTGTGTTGGAGCTGCAAACAATTTCTTAGATATATAGCCCTAGAATAACTATTACAGGCTGTATGCTTTTTATTAACTTTTTTTTTTTTTTTTTTTTTTTTTAGAAAAGGCATAAAGTCAGAGTTTCAGTATTGCTAGCTTGTAGCCAAAGAGCATGTATCTTTTAAAGTGGTAGAATATGTAATGCTTATTTCAAAGACACGGGATCTCTGCATATGAAGTTCAGGATATGCAAATAGTTCAGAAGAAGTTAATCAAAATAAAAAGTTAAAAAGTTCATCAGTTTAAAGGGAGACATATACAAATGCAGATAGAAAAGATGATTTCAGAATGAAGCAGTAATTCGTAGGAATAATAGGACTAAAACTCTCTCTGTGCCTTAATAAAGTGCCAGAAAGAGCCATTCACAAGCAACTGAGAGGCTCGGTGTCATGGGTGGTGCTACATTCAGTTACCAGCAGAAGCTGGCTGTAGTTCTCCCTCAGTCCTCCCACAGTTTTGGGTTTGATGTGCAGTTTGATGGTGGCACCCTCTCCCCTGGGAGATGCTTCTCACCTCTTCTGGCTGGGAAGCTGGGATCCACTGCTGGTGGGGACACAATGAGAAGTAGCCCTGGTCTGGCACCGAAGCCTGGCTTAAAGTCTTGTCTGGACTGTCAGCATGTGCGAAGCCTCACACATTTTACTGTCAGAGCTGCACATTTTTCTGGATGGTGTCTGACTTGGTGGGCATCTGGGAGACTTCACAAGCTGGGATTTATACCTCTGTGCCTGCCAGAAGGTACAAATGGGCCATAAACGCATTGCAATTGAATATTGGAAGTCTTCTCTACCCCTGACTACATGCTCTGCTTTCATTGCTCCCCTTCTTGAGGAAAGGGCTGTATTGGGAAAGAAATACTGCAGATGGATCTGCAATAGGGTGAAGCATGGCTCCATCACTCAGACAATGGGCTGTAACATGGACGAGGTGCAGAAGTGCTCAGTCTTGTGGGGATGGATGCAATTCTGGGTACAATTTCTGTGGCACAACTGAATGCATGCAGAAATATTAAAATAATTGAGTTTGGATACAGAGAGCAAAGTAGGGCTGTGTGTGTTTTTAAAGGTTGCAGGTTTCCATCATTGACACTGTTTTCAGTCCCACTCTCTCGCAGTCTTTGCAGACCTGCTTTTTGCTAATAACACAATCGTACATCTTCTCCTTTACTAGGAGTTTGGCTGATGGCACTGGACTTCCTCAGCTCACAGCTTCTCAGTTGAGGCTCTGCAAAATTTATCTTGGATTTAAGCAAAATATACCACAGTTTAGCAAAGCAAAAGCAAAAGTTGGATCTTAGATATCTGGAAGGCACACTTAGGAGGTAGATGGACTCAAGAGGGATTTGAGGGCTGAAGTACATTTGCAAAATGTGTTGAGATTTGGGTGGATCAGCAGGAGATGTTTTGTTCTTGTGTAAACAGCTACAGCATTATCTTAACTATAAACATTGTCCTCTCAATTTTGTAAACACACAGTGTGCAGCAGGACTCCCTTAATTTTCTCATTTGATTACCTGTCTCTACTTAATAGGAACTATGGAATTCCACAAACTAATGCAAATACATAAAAAAACTAATTAACTGGAACTACTATGCTTGAAAAAAAATGTAGGTTGCCATATGCACATGGCATCAAATATCCACTTTGGTTTCTATTATGGTGATGGCTTTATATTAGCAGCAGTTGCATATTGGCAGACAAATAAGGAAGGATTGCAAATGCAGCTTTAATTGATGAAATAGTTAATCTGGAAATTAGGATTCTGTCTCTCTGCAATTTTCAGTCACACATGGTAAGTTTCCAGCTCTTGAAGTACATTTTGCAGATTTTCTGCTGTGCATAATTTAATACGGTTCTCTAAGCACCTGCCTCACAGCCTTGTCCTCCCCAAAATGACTGACAAATTCTGACTCAAAGTGGGAAGAAAAAAAAAAAGCTTCTAAAATGGTCTGAATTACCATCTGGATCTGAAAGGGTTGCTCCTCAGTAGCCCCACAGGATGCAAATGGGCTGGCTCACTCTCTGCTTATACCAGTTTTATCACGCTGGTTTGAACTGCTGAAGAAATTAAAACTGGGACATATTCTCAGCTGGTGTAAATCAGTATAATTCCAGAGACTTTAGTAAAGTTGTGCAGATTTACACTAACTGCCCCACAGATATTTTAAGGGTAGAAAATTTTATTATGTGCCTCCAGTCTGACAACATAGGCCATAGACTTTCATCCAGGAATGCCTGTGCCAAATCCAATAGGTTATGGATGAAATAAAACATAGTTTTTAGTAAGATGTATAAGGCTGGCAGAGTAACCAGTATGAATGACTATAAATCCAAGATCTGCTGTGGTTTCTGTTAGCTGAGATTTCAGAACTGAACCCAACTTAAGGACTCTAAGACAGAGAGCTCATCACATTTCCTTGTTAACTGCTTCTAATTGCCTTGACTATAAAAAATATGCTTGTGTTTGCGGTTTGAAATTCCCCAGGGTTGAGATCCATCTATTGGATTTGATTAGCCCTCCATCAGTGATATTAGAAAGTCCTCCTGTATCAGATATCTTCTTGCACAGGGTATTTTAGTTCCTGATAAAGATGCTCCTTATTTTTTTTTCCTTCACTAATATCCTACAGTGAGCTCCTAAAACCACAGAGAACTGATCCCTGCTTGAAGCAACAAGAACCACCCATTTCCAGATGGAGAAGATGAATTTGAGGGGTTGTTTTGAAACACTGGACTTGACTGTGGGCAGCCCCCCACTCCCCAGTGCTGGTTTGAAACCTTTTGGGGTAACCACTGGTGGTGGAGGGGGAACTATGAAGAAAAGTTTGTCTTTTTCCTTGGGTTTCATGAAGTATTTAGCAACATGGAAGGGCCCTGACCTGGCTGCTGAGCATGTAGGCAGTGCAACTGTGTGACAGCCTGGATGCCAGACTGTTGTGCCGGGACATGACCGATGTTATTGCTGCCTGCCATCCCTTCGCTGCATCCTTCCCGCTAGTGCCCTGGCCAGCCATGCCTAGTGTAGTCTGTAGCCTCAAGTTACAAATAGCTAGAAATGGTGCTACAGCAACAAAATGTTTTAAGGACAGACCAGTTAACTGCTGGGAAATTTACCTTCTTGGTGCACACTCTTAGGAGATTTTTTAATAGTTTTTCAGCTATTGCTGTTTTATTGTCTCAGTGACTCCTTAAACTCCAAGCTTGGGCAGTCCAGGATGTTGAGAGGAGACTTGAGGCTCACACCATACCTCTGGGGAGATCTTGCTGTTACAGGCTCCGGTGAGAGCTAAATCTTCCTCTACTTGCTAAAACAAGAGGATAAACCCAACCGTATCACTTCATGGTGGCTAATGTTGGGTCAATTCAATGTATAATGTACTCCTCTGTGGACTTTATGTGATGGGATGTGCCCGTCACTGAGGTCTTCTTGTCAGGCAAAGCGGCTTCAGCCTGGTAGCCAGCCTGCCTATGAATGTGGGGAAGGGACTGATGGTGTCTCTTCCCTTGGAGTTGTTAACAGTGAGCAGTAGTGAAGAGCAGTCAGTGAGACACTCATAAGGTCTTTCTTTTTGACAGTACTATGCTTATTATTCACAGTGGCCTCAGTGGGATCAACCATCACCTGACATTTAATGTCACCCTGAGATGGTTGTGCAATACTATATTCAGAGAGGAACATCTCCAGAGAGTAAGGAGCAATAAAGATGACCAAAACTGTGAAAGATGGAGATGAGAAAGCACCTGTCAGGTGCCTCCTTCCATCTGCTGAGAGCAAATCTACCTTGCTTCTCTGCTGTGTTACCAGAAGCTACACTTCTGTGAGAAGATGATGCTGTGAGAGTCTGTCCCTTGCTTCTAGGCACTAAGGGTGACAAGTGCTCTAGAGATGGACATGTTCAGGTAAGAAATGTGCAGAGCAGTTTGGCTATTAGGGCTGTGAACAGACCCTCAGCGTACGGAAGCTGGCATGGTCTCTGTCATTGGAGCTGCACATTGATTTCAGTGGAAACGTGCCAGCCTCCATTGCTCAGGATCTGGCTATGATCCTCCCCGTCCTCTATCTCCCAAGTGATGCCACTTCACATCTGCTTTGTGTAGTTGTCAAAAACAGGCTGAGGGTGCAGAGCAATGGAGAGCCAAGCTATTTACTTGTTTATTTAAATGGTTTTATTTTTCTTGAATGGTCAAATAAAAAAAGTGGTATCTCACCAAACAAATACAGCTAATGCCTATGCCAAGAGACAGAGCTGAATGATAGACCAGCCGCTAGTGTAACCAACATAGAGTGAGAGCAAGCCTGACTGGGGAGAGATTGATTTAATTGGCTGTTTTGTTCCAGCTTTGCCCCAAGCTGCCCATGCTTCCATCTGCTCTATGTGCATCATCATCAGGAGCAGCTGATGCAGAACAGACCAGACACATTCACAAGCCCTAATTCCTACAGCTGAAGTGTCTGTTGTTCCTGACTGCTCTCTGGGCTCTCCAGGACATGGATGGGGCAGATGTGAATGGAGCCTACTCACATGGTGTTGTATGTTGAGAGACCCTCTGCTTTGTCTGGTTTGGGAGATGAGAGCAGCAATGTTTCAGCAGATGAGGACACAGCTCCCTGATTAGGAAGTGATGAAGGTAAAAATTCTGTCTGGTTTGCAGCAGAGAATTGAACCAAGTCAGACACTTGCTTATGGAGGTAATTTCTCTAGTTGCAGCTGCTCCACTTTGAGCCAGTGAGGTATTTATTTGCTTAGTGATTGATAACCATACCTTGTCAGTGGCTGACCACTGGTCACATAAAAGCCAGTTCAAATCCATCCTCTAAAATCAGCCAGGTAGGATTTATATCCAGATTACCTACTTCCCAGGTGAATATCCTGGCCTCAGGACTCTTGCTTTCTACATGTTCTGTTTTTCTGAGGGAGGGCCCAGAACATGAAATGCGATTTTATTTTTTGTGAATGAAATTGAGTTCTCATACTTCCGGTCAGTCTTTTATCACAACCAAGTCAAATGTTCTTGTACACGTAAAAGACACAAAAAATATAAAATTCTGGAACAAAGATTATTTGAACAAATCCCCTATTGCTTAGCAGTGGCCTTGTGGTTAATATGGCTGCCTAGGTACTGAAAGGTATGAGTACCTGTCATATCCCTTCCCTTTATTTCCAGTCACTACCGTAAAATAGATGTTTGTCCATTTCTTGGATCTGCTGAAATGTAGCATATGTGAGAGATTATAGGTTGCTGTACTCTTGTGTAGGTGACAGCTGAATGGTGAGTAGTCACTTTTGCACATGGACAGACAAGTACATTTTCACAGACTCTCAAGACTGTTCTGAAGTGTCAGCTGTATTGATGGTTTCATGAATGAAAGATAACTTTGTTTCAGTTCCTTCCATCCGTCCACTTAGTTTCTGCAGTGTTTGAGGAGTTTCAGCAGAAATACACCTTTCTTCTATGTACATCTTCCAAAATGGCATAATTATTACAAACACAACATGTGTAAAAGTCATGTAGAGGACAGTGTGAAAATTTCTTTGTTGCTGTTAGGCCTTGGAGCGAACTTCAGTTTAGTGAAAAATCATTATTTGCAGATCTGTGCCATTTCAATCATCAGAAAACAGTGGTTTTCTTTGGGCCTGTTCTGTGAACCTGTTCTCTGGAGCTGTTCTGGGAAAAACCTTCCACCAGTGTCAATAGCACTCAGACCTTCAAGCATTAGTCAGCTTCTTCATTGCTTCTCCCTGGGATCCAGTGATAGAACGTCATAGGACGTGTAGGAATGGTTGAACTCTGCACCATGGGAAGTTTAGACTCAACATTAGGAAGCATTTCTTTACTGAAAGGATGGTCAAACACCAGAACAGGCTTTCTAGAGAGGTACTCGATGCGCCAAGCATTTTAAGAGGCAGTGTTTAAGAGGCATTTGGACAATGCCCTTAACAACATGCTTTAACTTTTGGTCAGTCCTGAAGTGGTCAGACAGTTGGACTGGATGATCATTGTAGGTCACTTCCAACTGAAAATTATTCTATTCTATTCTATTCTATTCTATTCTATTCTATTCTATTCTATTCTATTCTATTCTATTCTATTCTCGTCCAGTCCAGTCCAGTCGATTCTGTGTTAGGACAACAGATACATGCCTTTGATCTGTCTCGTGACATGGGAAGGGAGCTTTTGGCTAAGGACCTATGAGCAGATCAAATGAGATGGTTCCTGCATAGGAAGGTAGGGTCCAAACCTTACCTGTGAAGATGTCCAATAATTCCTTCACTTTTAGTTACTCACAATAAGTGCATCTTAATGTCTGTGCAAATCAAACTCTGTCACCACCTTCAAAATTTTTAACCCAAGAGAATTCTGGTTTTGACCAAATCAGATCTATTCAGTCTGTTTCATTACTGTAGACCTTTCTCCTGCAACCATTATCCTCATTCCTATCTTTTGAAGGCAGGTACCTGAGTGTCCTGGTTTGACATATTTAAGAAAGGGAACTTGAGAGGAGAGTTGGAGTAGTGAGGGAGATACCTATGTGAACACTGCAGTCAGTGGAAGAAAGGAGGAGAAGGAGGAGGGAGGGAGCTGTGCCAGAGCAGAGACTCCCCTGCAGCCCATGGTGAGAGGGCAGGTTGTGCCTCTGACATCCATGGAGGTCCACAGTGGAGCAGATGCTGACCTGAAGCCCATGGAGGACAGTTGGCTGTGCTCGAAGAAGTACGGGATTCTGAGGGGAGCAATGCTGGAGCAATTCATTGCTGGGAGGACTGCGACCCACGGCAGGGACCCATGCTGGAACAGTTCATGAAGAGCCGCAGCCCATTGGAAGGACTCATGTCAGAGAAAGTTCATGTAGGACTGTTTCCTGTAGGAGGGAATCCATGTTACAGTAGGGGAAGAGTGTGAGGATTCCTCCTTTTGAGGAGGAAGGATTGGCAGAAAAAATGGGTGATGAACCAACTACAATTCCTATTCCCTGCCCCCCTGCACCTCAGTGGGGAAAGGAGGTAGAGAAATAGGGAGCAAAGCCAAGCCCAGGAAGAAGGGAGGGATGAGTGGAAGGTGCTTTTAG
Source organism: Athene noctua (assembly GCF_965140245.1). Classification (NCBI taxonomy): domain Eukaryota; kingdom Metazoa; phylum Chordata; class Aves; order Strigiformes; family Strigidae; genus Athene; species Athene noctua. Next base: position 8,987,440 of record NC_134037.1, on the reverse strand, counting down.
CATGTGGTTGTATTTCTCACTGTCCTACTCTGATTGGAAAATTAAGTGGTGGTGTTCATGATGTTCAAATTAAATTGATGTTCTTTTTCTTCTCCTAAGGAGTCTGTCTTTTGCCCATGACCGTAATGGATGAATCATCCCTCCCTGTCCTCATCTTGATTCCCGAGCCTTTTGTTTTATTTTCTTCTTCCCATTCCTGATGGGGAAGGAGTAAATGGCTGCGTGGTGCTTAGCTGCCCTCTGGGCTCACACCAAGATGTGTTCAGAGAGATTTCCATTTTCAGATCCCAGCTGTTCACCTCTGCTAGATGTTGCTATGGACTAAGTGCAATTGCTTCTACGCTGTGTACAATGTCCAGATGAGCCAGGTTCACGGGGTTCCCTCTGATTAAATAATTTATACTGGCTGTAATAGATTTGGATGCTCTCACATAGTAAGTTTGGCATGCAGATCACTGGGGACAGTAAATTTCTACTCTGGGTGCTGAAAAGTGACTGAGGTAAGCCTTTGGGTTGCAACTTCCTTAGATATAAAACTAGACCTGGAAGCAAGCGTGCACCATGGTCTTACTTTTCCACACCCTCAGCTTAGGGTTAGCCTTTGGAAAGGGATGATATGACCACTCAGTCACAAACCCATTCTCCAAACCCTTTGTGACCTTAATTGTTCCATGTCTACCTCTTTCTAACAGAATAAATAGACTTTTCTCCTGATAATGCAGTATTTAGGATCTTTTTTTTGACACTAGCACATGTCTAAAGTGAGGGAAGGAAATTATTGTTCAAATTTGTTTACTCTTGCACCTTCTGGGTTTGACAATCTGTCAGGAAGCAGGTGCATCATTTGACAAATGCCTTACTGTGGTGTCCGCCTCCTCTGTATCTCCTTAGCTTGTAATTTTCAATGGATTGATGTATAGTATCTAAAATGGAGGAAATGCAGCTTCTTGACAATTTGATTTTTCGGTAACTAGTCAAAAAAAAAAAAAGGAAAAAAAAGGTACTGAACAACACTGCTGGACCAGATGGAGAATTTACCAGATGCATCTGTAACTATGCAGTGTTCCTCATGTGCAGTTACTTTACCCTTTAATATCTGCATCATTCATTAATGAAATCTTTGAACATAGGATCTGTAGAGAAAACATATTGCTGAATGAGAGACGCTGAAGGCTCTTCTACTCACAACAGAAAACCAGAGGGCGGCTCATCAATGATTCTCAATTCCCTGGCCAAATGGGGTGGAAGGGAAAAGTGTGACTGATGAAGTTGGTGATCAGAGGGGAGGGAATAGAAGAGCAAACACAGTGCTATTTTAAAGCAAAATTGGGAAAATGTGTGACTGTGGATGGAAATTCTGATTTCTGTTCTTAGTGTCTTTTTTTATTTTTTAAATTTGCTCACTTGTTTGGGCAAAACGTTTCTTTTTCTTGGGTTCCATTACCCCATTGTCTCCATCTTACCCGATGTTGCTCTCTCGTGTTTCACACATCTCCTTTTCTCCTCTTGCACATTTTGTTTCTACCTCATCTTCAGGATATTAGAACCACATATTGATCTTCCCACTCAGATGGAGTTCACTGCTTCAGCTGCCTCTTACTCCATCCCTTGTCCAAACTGTTTTATTTGTGCAGTGTGTTCTTCACATGGTGACTCCTCTTCTACTTCAGAGCTCTTTGCTGCTTCTCAGTGGATACATCTACACTGGTTAGAAAATTAGGCCAGGGTATGAGCTAGGGCTTTGTACCACTGGTTTTTCATGCTATATAACTGCTAGCATATGCTCTGGCAGTTTTATGTCAAGCTACCACTGACCAGACAAAGCCTAGGCAAAGGTTGGGGGAGTAACATATATCAGGGAAAAAATCCTGTTGGGGTAAATGTTCAAGGTCAAACTTGGTTCCTGCCTTTCTACACTGCCCTCCAAAGCTATTCCAGGATGTTTTGTCTCCATGGCTGTCTTCCACATGTCCTCAAGCCAATGCCACAACTTGCAACACCTACCCTGAGTTTCATGCTACCAAAAAAATAACCTTATGGGATGCAACAGCCCTCACATACTTTGAGCTGGAATATACACAGAAAATAATAACAAATGTATCCTCAGGCCACCTCAGGGGACACAGAGCTATAAAGTTTGCTTGTGGTTGAGGTCGGCTGTTTTGCTTCTTGGTTTATTTAGCAGTAGAAACATAATCCATGTCTGTAAGGCTTGTTCTGCTTGTGACAAGGACCAGTGATGGTTTTGTGATTGCAGTGATTTACATTACTTTTTTTTTTTTTTTTTTTTTTTTTTTTTTTTTTTTCTTTCTCTTACTTCAGTGGGAGTAATTAGCCTGGTTCTGTGGTTCCTCAACTCCCACTGATGTCAGTTGTGCTTGAGTGCTTCAATGCTTTAGAGTATTTGTGCCTCAGTGATTTTTGCTCTAAGCAGCATTCAGGTGAAAGGAATGCTTGATGTTTTTCCCAGTTGCTTAACATCACCAAAACAATGCTGTTTTCCTAGTTGAGGGTGTGATTAAGCATTTATTCTCATATATAGCTGTTTTACTCAATAAAGAGCTCTTTTCTGGTAAGGCTTATGAAATGAGAAGAGAGGTAAGCCAGTGAAACTGTCCATCGTGGTGTCAGATCCACAGCTGGTGTCCATCAGCAACTCAGGGCCAAGCTGTGGTATGGTCCTTGCTAAATGGTGCCAGTCAACGTGAACAAGCAATGCTATTCCCCCTTGTGCAGTGCCCTACCCCGTGCCACACCACTGCCCTTCCTCTGAGGGTTGGCTTCAGCCCCACACGCATTGAGGGTGGGAGAGGCTTCAGAGGATGGGAGACTTACACTGCTCTGAAATCAGCATTACAACACAGGCAGGTGCTGGGAAGGGTCTCCCCACAGTGATCCATCTTTAATCCAGTGAACTATCCTGTGCTGTTACCAAAACCATTTGTGAGGGAATTTAAATTACATGCTGAATGGGGAGCACAGTCTGATGGAGAGTAGTGGTTTAGAGACAGTTCCTTTACCTGTTACCACCTACCTCTGTGCTGTTTCATGAGCAAAAACTGGAGCTAGAGCCACCTGAAGGTTTTGTCCCTGGGTACGAGAAGAGTTACAGAGCAAGTAGTGGCACTGGGAGGAGGCAGTTTGTGGCTAGTGCACTCCTTGTCCAGAGTGAATGTGGAAAGATGAGGAGAAATGTCATGGAGCTGCCTGATATGGGAAAAAAAAGCTCTTCACAGAAAATGGAACCACATTTTTCTGCTATTAATAAATGAGGACCTGCTCTCTGGCCTCTAGGCCCACTGGCATAGTGTGGCAATAGACCATGTAGCTCCCTGATATCAAGGAAAGCAAATTTAATGTGGAGCTAAACTCATGCTTCTCCTTTGCCGATAAATTCAGTTTGTTTCCTGCTGTTCAGCTGGAACAAATGCTTCTATTTCCCATGCCCAAATATCAAACACAGGAAGCAGCTGAAACCCTGGAAGGGCATTTTTAAAATTTGCAATGCACAAAGAAATGTCGAAGGGGAGGTTTCAGTTAATCTGTTTTAAGACTGTTTTTCTGGCAAATACCTTTTCGTCTGGTAATTTCTCACAGTCATATGAGGTTTTTTTTAAAGAACACACTTATGTATGACAAGTTGGTTTTACTGATATCGAAAACAGAATTGGAAAAGCAATTACATAACATTTTTTATTTTAGCTTCTTGCACCTGGATTAATCAATTAATATTTACAGTGGACAACTAACTCTCATGGGAGTTGATTGTGCTAAATTTACAGTTTGAAAACACAGCTGCAATCATTTTATTTGTTTGCCTCCAGCAACAAAGATTTTTTTTTTTTCTTGTAGCAGAGAAAAGAGGAAATAATGAGAAAAGGAGTCTAAAGAGAAAACTAAATATTGTCATATCTATACACATTGGTGAAAATACGGAGGAATCATCTCCCTGTGGATTTGCTCTGCATTTAAACCATTATAATTGTCTCAGATCTCTACATCTGCTCTCTGCACACATTTAAGGTTGCGTGGTTCACATTCAAAGTGCTGCTCCATTGCTATGCAGACATGAAAAATGAAGCTCCACATCCTTATAACATCCACAGCTCACGTTCCTGACTTAGTGTCATTTTTGCTGCAAAGAGAATTAACAAGAGAACAATGGCGAGACTGAGGAACAGTGGGTGGAAATAGCTGGAAAATATATACACCTCTGTGAGCAAGGGTGGGCTAATCAGCTTAGGTAACACAGCTGACAAAGGCAGCAATACCAACACTGAACACACGCTAGGCTGGAGCATGTACAAAAAGAAAGGAAACTGAGCTAGAGGCTGGGTCTTCATTTTTATGTTCTTCTTCTCAGACTAAGGCTGCCGGAGGATTTTAAATCAGGAAAATGATTATCATTTTGATTTAACATTTCTGGAGAAAGAACAGTTATTAAAAGGTGCTCTGCTAAAAAAAAAAAAAAAAAAAAAAAAAAGTAGTTAAACTTATCCATCTGGCAGTTTTTCCATTGCAAAACAAATATTCAGAAGTGTGGAGTTCATACACTGGAAACAATTCTAATGTGTTGCTCCCAAATGTTCTCACAGAAAAGAAATCCCCATCAGACCATACATTTCTTTATAAGGGCAACTCGCTGTCAGTAAAATAAAACTGTGTTTTTACAAATGAGTGCAATATTTTTCTGAACAAGCACCTTGCAATGGAGTCACTGAACACAACATTTTCAGACAGCTGCTGGAGACAAAATCTGGAAAATCCCAATGGAGTAATTTTACAAAGAATCATTCTGGACTAAGCTGTCAAGTCCCTTCTGCTGAGGTCTAAAGGGAACTGGGAAACTAAGGCCAGGCTCAGTATTGTGAATCACTGCTAATTTCCAGCTATAGTAAATGAAATTTATAACACAGATGAAAAAAAAAAGATTATTCATGTATGACATATGTTTCTCTACTTGTTTCTGCCATTGTTAATCAGGTGTGACTGTGATAAGGTTTTTGGAGTTATATTGCATGAGCTAAGTTTGAGAAAAGACTTAGAGTCTAGATTTTGTTCGATGCTATCTCTGTAGTAGCTGCAGATACTTGTCTTGAAAAGCTGTGTGATGGAGTTTTGTTGTGCTACACTGCTCACTAGATCCTAAAGCAGGCTTCCAAAGATGAGTTGGAAATAGTGAATCAGGACATCAATCCCACCCAAATAAAATTAATAGATGAGGAGAAGCCTGCCTTCAGTAAGCCCAAGAATCTCAGTTTTATAGTGTTGGGTGAGCTGGGAAGATGTTCTTCCAAGATATTGTGGCACAGTGTGATGATTATTAGCTCAATTCAGTGACACAATTACTACAGGCCATTTAACACAAACGTATCCCCTGCTGCTATCCATTATACTAGTAGCTTTAATAATGTCAGTGAGTACAGCTGAGAGCTCTGCACATTGTGAAAGAAATATGATTATATGTTACTAGCACAGCTGAGCCATACATTTATAATGCAAAACCTATGACAAAACATTACTACTTGAGTATTTAGGAAAAGGCTACCCTGTATACCAGCTGCAGGCTACTGAAATCAGATGGGACAAAATATTACTTATTTCATCATCATTGTCAGACATCAGTTGCATGAACAATTGTCCTGTACTCTTGGATCAGGTTCATCTCACCTGTCTTATTCATCTAAAAATTCATTGTCAAAGTCTGAGCTAATCACCTTGGACTCTCTGTAGAGTCAGTACAGAGAAATATGTATCTCCAGATAGTGATTTTTCTCATCCTAAAATAGATGTCTGGGATGGCACAGAGGAACTACACCTTTGCTTACAAGTAACTAGGCATATCTGCTCATCCCTAAATAAAATAATCTTTTTATCAGTCTGTACTCTGGACAAATAAGTTCACTCTTTTCTCTTAAAGCCTGCTTAGCACCCAGAGTGACTCTGGGGTGTCTGGGAAGCCATGGAAATTTAATTCCCGCAGGAAGAGCAATCAGAAGTGAGGGCACTGGTCCATCCTGGCATCATACTGCATCCCTCCCTCAAATCTCTGGGACTCAGAGGAGTATGTGGGGTATTACTCCATTGAACTGCAGAGGGATTTGGGCATCTACTGCTAATTTAGGGCAGATGTCTTTCAGTGCCAACTGTCAACCAGAGTCTTTCTGGCAGTAGACTAAGGAGGAACACCCCCAAACCTCCAACCTCTCTTTAGGATTGTAACAACAATAACTTTTGTTTTACAGAAGTCATTTAAATGTTTAAATGAAATATATTAATTGAGACCTGTAAATAATCTTTACTGAGGATTTTAAACTCTCTAACTTGAAAAGCAATATGAGCTGTGTAGAATGGTTTGCAGAGATGGATACCAAATTTCTCTAATAAAGGGCAGCAGGAATGATTACTCTTTCTAAATGCAAAAGGAAGATAAGGTTATGAACTTACAAGATGTTTAAATCTCACCAAAAAGGCTTTTAGAGATGAGCTTCTGTGTGATGGTAAGGTAATGTCACTTGATGCTAGCAACAAGGAGGTCACCGAAGAGTCCCCCTCAACACTGCAATCTGCACACTGTCACCCTGTGTGCCTGCCTGCACACCACTTCGGAGAACAGAAAGCACAGAGGCTAACGCATGAGCCTCCAGCCTTGTGCTTGTTAAGACTGTGGTGCTCTAGAGATGCTCTCAAGTCTTCTGTGCAATCCCCTCAACGCAGAAGGGGAGAACAGAAGAAAGATTGATGTGCCCGCAGTGCCAGCTGGCCCAGAGGCCAACAGAGCGAGAAAGTGCCTTACCTTACATTGCATGAGAAAATTAAATGGGGATTTGCTGGGTTTATGATAGACTTTGCAAGTCCTCATTTTAAAGAAATTGCCCAAGAACCCCAAGTATCTGCTAAGAAAGTGCTGAGGAAGCTCTTGAAGAAATCCCATTTCAATTTCCTTATTTAAGATAGTAGAAAAAAAGACCTTTTTGTTATCTAATTTGTTGATGAGTTCAGACACTTTCTGGAATGATTTCTTGCATAATTTACCTTATTGATAAATTATTTATAAGTCCTCATTCAATTTCGGGCTCAGGGTTTGGATGTAAGTCTTACATAATGAGTAGCTGGTGTCACTTCGTGTCAGAGGAATCAAAAGTGGTTTTGACAACCCAGGGATCGTCACTAAAGCAGCAATGTAATCAGAGTTAATCTTTCATTGCTGAATCATTACAAAATGCTCCCTTGCTGTTACCTCATAAGAATCTAATAAATTCTAATGTGCTTTATTAGTTGAAGAAAACAATTTCCTGAGGAGCATCGGCTCCTGACTAAACTGCTCCCTAAACTGAAATCCAATATCTATGACTGGAAACCATGCTTTCATGACTTTCTAAGAGGATACATAAAGGGTCCATTAAAGTTCAATCTGGATACACAAATACAGGAAGATTTACAGTGTTTTCACTGTGAGCTTCAAAACATGGGTGCTTTTCAGACTGCTTAGTGATACACATTGAATTTAAAGAATTCACTAAGGCTTTGGCTTCTCCATTGCCTCTGTGAGCTCAGGATTTCCTTTCACTTCCTGGCAAGGTTGTTTAAAGTGAGAAGAATATATGTATATTGACAGAGTCTCCACTCACTGTGGTTGGGAGACACCTTTTAGTGACAGGCAGATAATATATTTTGATAGGGAAAGGGGATCAATTGGTTGCTTGAGATAATAAATCACTTCCTCTTGTTTAGAAGTCTAGTGCTAAGTAGCAAAAAATACTGCTCAACCTGTCCTGCTGTGAGCTGAAATGTTCTGTTTCTGACTTGTTGTTTTGTTTAGTAGAGCACGAAAAAGATTATTTTTTGAGGTTTATTCCATGAGAGTTTATTACTTGATATGTCAAGTTTTGAATCAGGCTGGCCTTATTAATGTAAGAGTCATCTAATCAGTGTTGCCTGTGAAGTGTGTTGGGCTTTTTAGATGGCACCAAATCCCTGTCTGTCATGATAAGACCTACTGTAGAAACATTTGCTGCTGACTTCAGGCAAAATGAGTTTTGCTCCTAGCTGTATTTTAATTCGTGTTTAGAAATAAACATATGGGTTTGAAATGGCAGTTTGACTATTTCCTTTCAATTCCACCCAAAAAAAGAAATCACTAGTTCTTATTAAAAAATCACTACATTTTTAAGTCTGGTTGCCAGCACTCAGGGTGTGGTGTTCTTCATGGACTGTATGTGAAGAACCATATGTTAAAGCTCACATTGATGCCATTATCCCAATATCTTCTGGTTTATTATTTTTAGAAACAAATGCTTCATTATATTTGACTAATGACTTCTGAGGGATTAGTGGGCACTGTGATGACATTTTCAAAACAGTTCTCCACTCCCTCCAGGACTTAACACACTTTTCTGAAGAAAAGGGGAAGTGCAGATTCCTTCCAATTCTCAGGTTTTTGCTTTGAAAACAGTATCTCACCCCATCCTTTTTAAATTCTTTTTAGATATTATTTTTTTTTAGAAGCTGGGATCGGATTGGATGAGCAGTCATATAAAGATCCGTAAAAACCCCCAAACTCTACATAAACAGACATCATTATCCAGTTTCAAGAAAACTGGCAGTAAATCAGCTACCAAGCATTTATTGCCGACCCTTTGCTGAATCCCCATTGAGTCTGAAGCACAATTCCCAAGCCCTGGTCATAATCACCCTTCCACACCACGGTCTAGTGGGAATTCATTAAGTGGTGTATTTAATTATGTAAATACAACGCTTCTGCCTGCCCTCTGTTTGCACTTGCAAGTTTGTTTATCTATTGATGGCTGCGTTCAGCTCCGTGTAGACTGCCTTTGCAAATGCACGTGAAAACAAGCTGTGCAGCGCAAGACTGGAAGTTAGCAAATACTTTCCGTTGCAGATCAATAGGCAGCAAAGCGAACAAACATGTCCTCATCAGAAATACAGAATGTCTTCATCTCCTCAGGTGAAGACGGTCCATGAAGTGAAAGTAAAAGTGAAAAGTGGGAGTTGGGACAGGTACTTTATTTTGAATAGTAGCTGTCACAGACAGTTAAGTGATCTTTTCAAGTCTACGTTCTCATGTCGTTCACATGATATCCAGACTTGAGTCCAAGTGTCTCTCTAAGCCAAATCAGGGAACTTTTTGGGGGGCAGGAGCTTGTGCACATACTGTGCCTTAAGGAAGGATGGATGAGCTACAGCTTGTGCCACCAGCAGCTGCCCTGCTTCTGGCTCTTCCTGGTCACCATGTGAGAGCCCTGTGCCCACCTACCACCAGGCTCATAGCCAAGACTGTGAACAAAACACATGTAGGGTATGTGTACATGCCATGTTTCCCAGCACCTTGTTGCTGAAGTGTATACACAGAGGTCTTTGGAGTGGTCTTTGCCCCTGTACTGTGCAGCTAGTGAGTGAGATAAGGGGAGACAGCCTGTCTGGAAGTGGCCACAAAAAATAGCTTTCATTCTAGCACAATGTTTGCTGGATAGGTGTTTGAAGAACACAATTTAAGGAACTTTAATCACATTTATGGGGAAATTTTCTATGTCAACAGCAGCAGAGAAAAGTATGAGTGAAGTTGCATTGCTTGGGAGAAAACCACCAGAGAATTTACAGATGCTGAACATGCCCATGCCCACTGCACTCTGGTCAGGGAAAGATGCCTACCTAAGAGTAAAGGGGCTGCAAATCAATTACAAGATGATAATTTAGAGAGGGGACTCCCCTTGTAAGAACAATTCAGTATTAGATTTGGATATCTGACCTCATAGTCAGTTAGTATACAGATGTGGCAGCTGAATGCAGGTCAGATGTCGGTTCTCAAGATGCTAATGCAGGCTGCCTTGTCCTTGCAACCAGGGTTTCAGAGGCTGGCATCTCTGGTCACACTCTGCAACCAGCGTACTTAGAGTGGCAGCCTGGATAGTGCTATCCTTCATCTGATGCCAATGTCCCAAGCAAGAATATTCCCAAATCCTGCTTGTCCCTTGCATTAATGCACACTGGACTCCGTCCATTCAGAGGGACAAGCATTTTTCAGAGGGCTTTGACTATGGCCCAATATGCTGCAGATTTAACAAGGATGACTGTGCCAGACTCCTGTTTTGATAGGGTTTATAAATACTTGAATGGCAGAAAAAGGATGAATGCAAGAACTGTGGAATTTGAATTTATGGACACCCATTAGCTGAGTCATCATGACTAATTCTTTTCTCGGGTCACTTTTATAAGTGAAGGTTCAGAAGATATATGTATGCAGATTTTAAAGACTTTTCTCATGAGCCATTTATGCATAGGTTTATCTTCTCCACTGGTCTTACAGGAGAAGAAACAGAAGAATAGGCTTGACTTGGAGTGAAAGCTTCATTCAGACATGCTGGATGACAAGAGACTTTTCTTTGAGTTCTTGAATTTTAGCAATAATTTAATTGCACTAGTTGTGTCAGCATCTTGTGTAATGGCAGTTTAACACCTAAAAATCCCCAGAAGCTCAAATTACTGCTCAATACACTTTGGTTCAACAGGAAAGGAAAATAATACATTGATTCACTGTTGGGTATTTTATTTCACAGAACTGTTAGAATGCAGCCAACTTTGCTGAGTTACATGACCATGATCATCAGTTAAATAAAAGAACTTTGAGTTACACTGGAAGCTGAGCAAAAAGCTATAAGCTCAGTTTTTGGTGGATGTGCAGTCAAACCTTGTGTCTTGGCCTTACCCATCAAGTGGACAATCTCTGAGGTTTGGTAAATATAGACAAAAGGTCACAGACATATCTTGCTGCACCAGTTTCTACCATCACAAGCACCTGGATTTTGTGGTGATTATGAAACAACTCTGTCACGTTTTCAAACTTATTTGCATGCATTTGCAATGAAAGTGAAGCAGAAAAAAAAAAAAAAGGAGACATCTCAAAGGAAGAATAGAAAAATAAAAATACACCCACTCTCTCTGTGGTTTCAAGCTACAGCAGAACATCAGAGATGAAAGGATGTGCTTTTCTTTTAATCTCACAGTGCAGCTGTCTCATCTGTTGTCTGCAATGTGTTGGTGTCACAGTACCAAACTTCACCTTTCTCCAAAAGCTACATCCTTTTGACAGCAGTGATAAACAGTAGGCAGACAGTCAGGTTCACAGGATCTTTGAAAATACTGACTCCCTGGACCTGACACTCATTTCTTCAGGATAGCTGTAAATTCTACTCCACATTTTCTGGCTCCCAGAGATCTCAGGGAAGCAGAGAATAGCAATACAACCTGCCATTCTTTGCCTTTCCAGCTTGTTCCTGTGTGAGCACCCTAGTCCCAAGCAGTGGTATTTTTGACTTGTTCGCTTTGGTATAACAAACAGCTTCACCAGGAGAGAAGTGGATGTTCTCTTTTTGCTTAGCACTGCCAAGGACAAAGCGACCCCCTCTGGGATCTGACCGATAGCCATTCTTGCCCTGTGCTGAGCCTCCGCCATAGGATAACTGCAAGGAAAACACGCAGTGGGACTCCTTGAGAGTATGTTCTGAATTCTCAGAGCTTTAAGCTCAGGGACTTTCTATGCCTTTTGTGAGAGAAGGACATTAGAAGACGATTCTCCCTTATCATGTGCCACTCCCAATGTGATCTGGCACATCAGTGGATTAGGCACAATAGAAGAAAGTCATGTGGAAGAATCACATCCTCATATTTTGACCAAGCTCCATCAAGCCTATTTGAAAAAATTGTAACAAAAATTTCATTGCGTTAAAGGAAATAAAAATAGGTTTTCTTTTCTTTGAGATTCTGATTAAAAAAAACCCCAATTTGTTGGAACATTTTTTTCTCCTTTTATGAGTAGGGTAAAATTAGTACCTGGAGGATACAGTAAATTTGTGTAGCCCTGAGGGTGACACATTTGATAAAAAAAAAAATGAACACCACAAATCTTTAGCAATAAATTGGTTAATAATGTATTGATCTCTGAAATAAGGGACATGGTAAAAGTACAATATATCTTTTTGGAGGGCACACCTCCATTTTCAGGCATTTTGCTTATTTATCCCAGACACATAAATCTGCATTACTGAAGAGAAAGTTTAATACCGAACAATAGTGCCTGCTAAACCAAAATTTATTAGGGAGTGACTTAATCATGAAACTGGCACCAGCACATGCAAGAAAATAGAAAAGATTGGCTGATGTTTTTAAAGTAAACACAACAATACAATATTTTTCTGACTTGTACAGAGAATAACAGCTAGGTACTAACAAGGTGTAGACCAATCTTCACTTTCCTTGTTTATGAAAATACTGTTTTCCATATATATATATGCCTAAATCTTAATTATCATCAGAGAGGTTAATTGTCATGAGCAAGAATTAACTTTTCAAAACGCTGTCTTAGCGAGATAGCTGGGATGTGAACCTGTTCCCACTGAAATCATGGACAAAAAAAGTCATTGAGAGGCAAAAATCAGGCTCCTAACTCTCACTTGAGTTGCTTCGTGACTGATGCAGTTGCTCTTGGTTCACCAGCCCTATACCTGTCTTTCTAGATCATGCAAAATCTCCTTGTAACTCAGTGCCCAATAAAATCGAGTTTTTAGGGCTGCCTTCGTTTCCCTTTTTAATTATTACAGCATAACAAACCGTATCAGGCACCTCCTAAATTAATGCCAGCCGCATTGACAGAAAGCATCACTTCGGAGTCTTACTCAGACTCAGGGACAGCTGCACAGGATGGTTTGCGTGAGATCTGTTGAGTCAGTGCTAGACGTTAGATTCTGGACAGAAGAGGAAAATGTATAGAGGACTGCCAGAGCATTAACTATTGAAGATACCAGAGGAGAGGTTGTCTTCTCCACATTCACTTTGGCTGAATATTTAATATCTTCTATAGTTAATTTGAGTTTACAACAAAACTGTGAAGCTTGTAGAGAGGAGAATGGGCCGCCGAAGAAAACGTTTAAAGATAGCAAGAAGACAGTTCTCATGTTGCAAGATTAAATGCTACCTACACTTATTGCACTTCTAATACTTCCTTTAATAAGGCATAATTTACTTGACAGTTATAAAATTGTCCTATGTAAACACCTAGTCATGGAGAGGAGATAGAAGAAAACAAAACAGTTCTTTCCTGCTCTGATACCAGCACCATGGCAGAGAGTTTCAGGAGTGCAGCTCACTCCAGGACCCTTGTCTGCTACTCCCAGGCTATATTTTCAAAATGTGCCACTGCCATGGCCTCTCTTGTCTACTTCTAGACCAGTCTGCCCATGTTCATACTGTTAGAGTCTTTATCTTCTCAATTAAGAATGGAGCTGTGCATGGAGAATGGTCATTTGCCCAAATTAACCCTCAGAGTAAGCTTGGGGGGTTTACTGAGTTATGTCTATAGTAGCAACTAAACAGGGACAAATTGTGAATGCCAGCTCCAGTGTGTGGTTTTCTATACTGCTTAATTTCTTCACAATGTCAAGGCACACTTTGGAAGATACTGTGGACCAAGGCATTATCTCTATAGATGATATGGGTGAGGCCACCCTCTGTGGTAGAGGCAGAGAGTCCAGTAGTGTGCAGCTGAGCTGTGCTGTATTGCTAGACCTGAGGGGCAGCGAAAGGAGCCTGGCCAGGGTAATTTATCGGTATAGATGTGGCATTTATGTCTGGTTTAGAATTCTGAAGATGTACTGTAAAAGTACTGCAAGCACAGCAAGTGCTGAATAAATGTGTTTCTGTGGTTAGCAGCATATTACTTATAAAAACACCCGCAAAACCAATACTGACTTTAAGAGCTGCTGGTAAAAAATGGAAACAATTATTCTCTCTATGTTTGCAAAGTAGTTTCCGTAAAAGTGAACATTTATATTACCAGAAGTGTGCATGGACTCTCTTTTTCTATGTTTCTTGTTATTACTGCAGAGATTTCTGTGCTACAGAGGAATTTTTCTATATCCTTGTCTGTCTGCTTGATCACAAAATGAAATCATAATCCTGATTTGGACATCACTGCCTATTGCCACAAACGTGACAGGGGTGCTACAAACAATATTATCACCTGCATCATCTGATGTGTGTCCCTTAGTGCTAGGTGTACATTCCTTTTCCCTACCTGTTTCTATGGTGTCAAATTATTTATAAGCTTTTTACAGCAGAGGCTTTACCTTCACCTGTATTTTTGTGTCACATTGTTTCATTTTTGCTTCCTGGACAATTAAAATAAAGGGCAAATGAATCAATGAATGCTTGGGAGAAGAGGTAATCCTGTTAAAGTAGTCCTGAACTAAAGAACAATTCTGAAGTAGCCTGGTAGAACTGGACCTCAAAAGGCCCTTTGGGGGGCAGATAAGCAGAATGTCCTCATGCTAAGCAGAATGTGCTCATCTTCTGCCACCAGCAGTATTTTAAAACTGCTTGCACAAAGCCATGCCCTACTTTTGTGTCATATATATATTAAGTAGCATAAAGGGCTTTACTCTGGCCTTGGATCTGATTAGACAACCCTACTGTGAAAGAACAACTTGCACTATGATGGATCAATTGGTTTAGGTATATTGGTTTAGATATGGAGAGATCTTCTGGGGCAAAAAAAGTTCACTTCTAATATCATAGAGGCGCTCACTGAGCCTTTGCTGTTACATTTGACAATAAGTCTGCCACTCTTAGACTGCTGGTGTATTGCTTTACTCATCTGACACAAGAAAGCTGTCTGGACAGTTGCACAGTAAAGTTTGGTTCAACATGAGAAACAGAGCTGAATTTTTATATTACTGGAACTGAAATTCTGACTCAGAGACTAGCAAACCTCAAAGGGAACTCTTCTCTGAGTGCTGGTCACCTCTAGGTCTTACACCAGGAGTCCCACACTTCCAGCTCTAACTCAGCACCAGAACTGTTTGTTTACCCTCAAAGGTCCCAACAGCTTTGTCCTGTCTTGTGTTCATAGCTTGAAACATCTCTCCATTTCTCCATATTTTGTTTGTGAAAAGCTAATGTTCAGGTTCTTTCTAATGCTTTAAAAAAGCCCAAAGGGTGAAACATACAAAAATGACATCAGTCTTCAGTAGGATGTTCTATTGATTTCAGATTAGCAAAAAGCATCTTAGAATGGCTAAAGTTAGCCTGGTCTTAAGAAAACCAAACTGGGAAAAACGGGAGCAAGGATCTTGCAAAGCACAGTTTTGCTCAGACTGGGAAAACAAACTCGCTAATTGAATACTGCAGGTCTCTCCTGTTGTTGAGCATGGCAGCAGGATTCATCTGTTTATAGTTTTACCATCTGTCAGGTTGATGGATGTGCCATGTATGAGGAAGGCACATTGTTAGGTTTAGACATTCATTTTAATGGGAAGAGAATAGAGATTTCTTTCTCAGAGGGGGGATGCACGGAACAGTTCCGGGTGCCCTGCAGACAGACCAGCCTTCTCTAGGGTGCCATCTGACAAAATACTTTGGTATGAACTATTCTGTAGGTCTTAAGCATGTGGGTAAAGTTAAATACCAGGCTGTTTTGCTGAAAGGATGAAAATTGCATGACACATGGGAATTGCAGACATGGACTTTAACTGCCTAAAATAACATTATACTGTAGAGACAGCTCTTTTTTATATTTATATTCTGCACACATTTGGAATTACATTTTCATTCGGCATCCTCATGATGTTTGAAATAGCCCAGAGTGGGGCTAGACAGAAGGGTACATTTGAACCTGAGCACTCTGATGCCTTTATCTGTAGATTTACATAATCTCGTGTGTGTACTCCTGCAGTTAATTACATGCATTCATCATCTTTTGATGACATATTTCCATTACATGCCATCTTTCCAGTGTCACTGTGTGCCTCTTGGCACAGATTAGTTTATTCTGAAGAATAAAAGAGATATAATAACAGTCTTCCCACCATCACCTTCTATGACCTGAACTTTTAATGTCCATAAATAAAAGTAATGAGGACTGCTGTGCACTACTAAGGCCTTGAAGTTTTCTCTGATCATTCCAAAGAAAGGTTTTGTATTGTTCAAGGTTAGAGTACTATTTTTTTATGAGCTCAAGATTTTGTTATGGGAAAACGTACATTTTCTGCTGGTAAAGAAAATTTGGTGATCTTCTCAGACTTTCTGTCTTCTGATATGAGAAATCTTGGGTTGTCATGTGATGAGGGAAGAGGAGATCGAACTGCAACAGTACTTCAAAAAGTACAATACACAGATCAGCCTTGAGTCATCCCTTTCAACAACAGAGAAAATTGAGGCACAGAGCAATGAGGTGAATTTACTGAAGACACCCAAGGGCAGACGCTAGTCCTTGCGAATGCAACGACTCACCTCACCTGTCTCCTCTTAGAAATGCCATGTGAATTTTGAATATTGTCAGCCACTCTGTTGAACACAATAATTTTTAGACAAAGCCAAATAACAAATGTGTCTAGGGGATTTTTTTTCCCCTTTTATTATTTTTCTTAATAATTTCTGAACAGAAAAAAGAAAATGAGCTGAGTAGCTCTGTTAGTTGACATGAAATGTGTGCTCAGTCAGGGCTACAGGTGCAGTCCCTTCTCCCAGTAGACAAGCACATATGGTAAGTCTGCATCACACCTTACATTACCTAGGCACTTTTTTTATTTTTTTATTCTTAGTAGAAAAGGTAAATGCCATGTGAGCCTGAAGAATGAACTGCTCTTTCACTTTTACCTGCAGGAAGGCAGGTGTTTGGTCTTTGTACAAAATAACAGAGTTCTTCTACCCAGGTATTCTCAAAGCTAGAACAGGTGGCTTCTGTTATTCCTGAGACAGTGTGTGAAGAAAGAAAATAATATACAGGCAAACAGGAAAAACCTGTAAAACATTTTGCTGGGGGGAAAGTTTAGACTGATGTTCTTTAGCTGAGAAATGGAGATGTAGATAGAGCACTAGATGAAGGCTGCACAGACTAACTACTCTTCCAGGTAAAGACCTCAACCCCCTGATAGAAAAAGCTCACAGATAAGGTTTGAGCTGGTCATGCTTAGAAGATATAGCAGTGTCCCTTCCCTGCTGGTTAAAAGATGTGTTTGGTGGGTTCACCTGTCTGCCATGCTGCCATGCAGTGCATGTGACCCTTTAGACGCACACCTACACAACTCGCTACCGTTACTGCTTAGCCTCCGCCGATGCGCAAATGTTGAACCACAAGATGTACCAATTTATTCTTTCCTGCAACTTGGACATAATTTCAAATCCTGCTGATCTCTACTATGTGTTCTGATATTTCCAGTCAGCAGCACAAGAAAAAAAACCCCAAACCACAGTACACTTCTGCAGCTAACATAACCAGTAAATCATACCTACTTGTCACACCAAATACAGTGTCTAAGATTTTGCTTGGTTAACAGTGAGGTTTCCCAGACATACTTGAACTAAACCTTCCCAACAATCACACCGTGTTCTGGTGAATATAGCTTCACATTTATTCTAATGGGTGATCGATGATACCACCCCATTCGGTACAGCACAGAATTAATGGAGCATCTGGAAAATGAAAACAGCTAACATTCACTACTCTTTTGTCATGGAGAAAATGAGCTAATGATAATAATAATCTAGTTTCCAGACATTGCACACGCACACTGCAATCTTAAATACTCAGGCCTAGAAATAAAATGTTAGAAACTTCATGCACATGCAATTGTGTTCAAGAAACTCTTAGTAAGTGATGAAGACTTTACATATGTCACAGTTAAGACTGTCCATGACATTTTAATTTCCCTTTCTTGTGTGGCTATGTGTGGAAATGTCCTATAATTCCATGGGCACATTTTATTTGGTTACATGGGGACACGACTTGTTCAGTTTGCAGCCTAAACCTTACTTTCAAGGGATTTGGACTGTGAGGGGGGGTTTGATGTGATCCTTTCCTTATTTAATGCAGAAGTTGAAAAATATGTAGTGATCAAGGCAGATCAATATTCTGCTTCATTATTAGTTTAAATGCAAACCAGCATCATTCCTTTGAGGTCAAAGTAGCTGAATGTATTCTTAGCTCATGGCCCCAGGATGTGGCCCACAGCAAATACATACTTTCTAAATAATCTCAACAGGAGTTCTCAAATCTCTAAGAGTTCACTGGCTGATTATAAGTCCACTTGTGAGGCTGCAGTTCTTCCTGGCTTTCTCCAATAGACTTGGCACCTTATTGTCCAGCTCCTGTCTCTGCAACATTTCTTCCTCCTCCTTCCTTTCCTTATGTCAGCAAAAGGGTCAAATAGCACCCAGAAGATATGGCTTGGTGCAAATGAACAAGTGTTTGCAAACTAACAGACAGTGGTCCCCATTATGTTGAACCTGCTGGGCCCAGATCCCAAGCCCCATTCTACCTGCTGTCCTACATGAGGTGTGTATCCTGTAGTAGGGTAGAAGGAAGAGGTGAAGACATTCTGTGGACAACCCTTGTGATGACTTCAATTCAGTATCTCAACTCTTTCTCCTTTCAGTGCATCCTAAGGATCAAGATCCTTCTTTCTCCACCTCAGAAACTACTTGCAGATCCAGCCTTTTCTCTCCTTTCCAAAATTATTTCTCTCAGCACTGTCACAAGTGACATCACGTCCCACCAACAAGAAGTTAATGATCAGAAGGAGCTGAGGAGCGCAAAGCAAGATAAACTGCTGCAAAACATTGCTTGGCAGGATGCCTCAGGAGGCAGAATGGTGTCTGGAGCAATGTGTCTGCTGGACGTCCTACCTGGGAACGGGTGGAAAGAGGATGTATTGGGAGGTGGGTGGGATGGAGAATGATGCAGGGAGGCTCTGCTGCAGCACATCTGACATTCCTCTTATGGTCCTTACGCTTCTCTGACTCCACCAGCACTGAACTAAACAGCCCCTTGGACATGCGGATGAGAATTTTTATTTGGTCCTAAATCGCAATCACCATGTGTGATTACAAGCCAGACCTTTCTGTCAGCCTCAGTAGAGTCCCTTTCATTTACCAGTCTGATGGAGGCTTTGCTGGGATATATATGGGCCCTGGCACACTCAGGGCACTCCAGCAAGCCTGGCCCTGAGACTGCTTCTGGAACACCGTATCTGACTCTGCCAGGATGTAACTCTGGTTCAACCTCTCTCCTGCCTTGGTTTCCATGGACTTCATCATGTATACTATGGATTAGAAGGGAGCCAAGGCACAACTTTTAAAAGGTAACTCTCTGGAGAATTCAGGGACTGTTATTGAACCATGGAAAATGTCTTCTCCATGCTATAGGCATTGCCCCTGTCACTACATTCAGGCTCTTAACCATCGCTGCCCCTCTGGCAGTAAGAACCTCATGAGCGAGGTTGTGTTTCTCCATGGTGCTCAGGCTGGCCATGCTCACTGAAGGTGGACTGGACCCATAATTGACATGTTGGGCTCTTACAAATCTTTGTAAAGCACACACAACTGGAAGGTTTTGTGGTTTTAAGGATTTAGTAAAAAAGGTGTTTTTCAAAGAAATGATGAAAATTTCATAGCTGATACTAGGTTGATTTTCCTGTCAAAGCTGAAGGATGAATGAACTTTCTCAACAAAACATTGTAATACATAGAGTATATGTTTACACACACATATATATATGTGTGCAGACACAAATAGAATGGCAGACTGATGCCCCCCATCCATCTGTCCTCCCTTTTTCACTCTAGAGGGAAAAAAACCCCAAACTTTTTTTTTTTTTCTGAGACTTTCCACCAAAAATATTTTTCAAATTATAAAATATATTCTTCCTTTCTGGACATTGATTCCTTCCTCTTCCCCACACAGGTTGAAAAGTATGTTGAAAATTGTTTCAGTACAGGTTCCTTCAGAAGGATAATCATACAAAGCAGAAGCATCTGAGGGCTGAATGACCAGGGATCACTGTTTAATTTTACACTCTGGATTGGTATTGCTATAGACCATATCAAATATAGATGGCAATGAATGAACATAGTTTCTATTCTCTCTCCAAACCCACATGTTCCCCGAAGAAGGGTGTGTTGTTTTTTTTAATAGTGTGAACCCAATTAGAAATAGACACTGTGAATGTGTAAACGTGATACCTTTCCACTGGATTCCATTGAAATTTTATATGATTCTGGGAGATTAAATTATTAATTGTTCTGATGTTCATAGTAATAATTTCTTTATGAAAAAGCAAAACATAAATCAGAAGAAATGTCAGGGAGATGCATTACATACTAGAAAATTAAAAATATCTCAGAAACTTTCCTTATGAAAAAATGAATTATTCAAGAGTAATTTTATTGGATTCAGGCTGTATTGGATTGTGCTCTCTCAATTCAGATTGCAACCTCTGAGTTGCAATGCAGTGGTGATCTGAGTCAGGACCTGAACCCCTGTACATAACTTGCATTCGCTATGATGATATGACTGTCTAACAGCTTTCAGTGAGATATTATTGACATTTCAGAGGGGAGCATGGGAGTAAGAAACAGGAAAGAGTAAGGAACAGATTTTTCCTAAGTACTAAAAAAGAAATGCCCAAGTTAGGGGTATTTCTAAGGGGCATGATGACGTTACGGTCATCAAAAACTTCCTCTATGTCAAATGACAGACCTTCAAAGTGAGAATCAATGTGTCTCACTCCATTGATGATAGAGGGGTTTTGAAGTGATGAGGAAACAGTGTCCTTAACTCAGATCTAAAGTTATGTGGGATGAATCTAGGGCTTACTGACCTTCCAAAAGTCATACAGGCTGCCTCTGTGGTAGTAAATGAAACCAGACCAAGTCTTGGACCGCTGTAATTACTACGAGAGCTGGATCGTGTAAGAACGGGAAGGGTGGACCTCACACAGGAGTCTGTTTGGATTGCACAGAGCTGACATAGCAGTAACATGCCTTCATCCGGTGAGAATTTTAACTTTAGTTCAACAACTTCTTGTCTTACAGAATAAGTTCACTGTAGATAAGAGTGAAGTTCACTGCATGTTAAATGGACTTTTTTCACATTGCAATGAATCAAGGCAGGGAGGGACTTGCATTTTCATTACTTGTCCAGATGCTTTTATTTTACTGCTCAGCATTGAAGTTATACAGTCTGTTAAATAACACCAGATACACTGATAAACTAGATATTAATATACTAGTGCATGTTTTTGATTTTGCTGTGATGAATCTGAACAATTGAAATGGGAAAAGAATAATAATTATCATTTCAGAAGGGTCTAATACCTGTATCTTCACTCCTTTTCAGAAGGTAAGTGCCATGAAAGGCCAGGAAACGGAAGTGGATTCCAGGAAATTACTATTTAACTGAACAACAAACAGCTCAAAAATGGCAGGACGTGAGTCTTGTTAATGAATATTGAGACAGATAAAGAGTTCATAGAATCACAGAATCATTCAGGTTGTTAAAGACCCTTGGGATCATCAAGTCCAACCATCAGCCCTACACCACATCCCCCAACATCTCATCTAAACAACCCCTAAACACATCCAGGGATGGCGACTCCACCACCTCCACTGTCTGACCACTCTTTCTGTGAAAAATTTTTTCCTAATGTCCAGTCTGAGCCTCCCCTGTTGCAGTTTAAAGCCATTCCCTCTTGTTCTGTCACTAATCACCTGCGAGAAGAGACCAGCACCAACGTCTCTACAATGTCCTTTCAGGTAGCTGTAGGGAGTGATGAGGTCTCCCCTCAGCCTTCTCCTCCTCAAACTAAACAGTCCCAGATCCTTCAATCGCTCCTCATAGGATTTATTCTCCAGGCCCTTCACCAGCTTTGTTGCCCTCCTCTGCACTCTCTCCAGCATCTTGATATCTCTCTCGTATTGAGGTGCCCAAAACTGGACACATACTCCAGGTGTGGCCTCACCAGTGCAGAGCACAGGGGGACTATCACCTCCCTACTTCCACTGGTCACACTATTTCTGACACAAGCCAGGATGCCGTTGGCTTTCTTGGCCACCTGGGCACACTGCTGGCTCATGTTCAGCTGCCTGTCAATTAGAATCCCCAGATCCTTCTCTTCCACACAGCTCTCCAGCCACTCCTCCCCAAGCCTGTAGCCATGCAGGGGGTTGTTGTGGCCCAAGTGCAGGACCTGGCACTTGGCCTTGTTGAAGCCCATCATATTGACGTTAGCCCACCGATCCAATCTATCCAAGTCTCTCTGTAGAGCCTCCCTGTCCTCATGCAGATCCACACTCCCACTTAATTTGGTGTCATCTGTGAATTTATTGACAATACACTCTATGTCCTTATCAAGATCATCAATAAAGATAATGTTGAACAGAAATGGTCCCAACACTGAGCCCTGAGGAACACCACTTGTGACTGGCTGCCAGCTGGATTTATCTCCATTGACCACCACTCTCTGGGACCGTCCATCCAGCCAGTGCTTGACTCAGCAGACCATTTGCTCATCCAGGCCATGGGCAGCCAGTTTTTCTATGAGAATCCTATGGGGAACTGTGTCAAATGCTTTTCGAAAATCCAGGTAGACAATATCCACAGCTTTTCCCTCGTCCAATAGTTTGGTCATTTTGTCATAAAAGGAGATCAGGTTAGTCAGGCGGGACCTGTGTTACAGCTTACAGCTAATTGAATGGCATTTACCATTATGATGAAGCTAGACTCTTCTTGGTGTATCTATACATCTCTTCGTGGTAAGGACAGATGATTTAACATGACATGGGAGCCACAGACAGTGGCTTGGGTTGTTCAGATTGCATATCAGGAAAAAGTCTTTCTCCAAGAGGGTGGAGTAACACTGTGACAGATTACTCGGATGCGTGTTGACGTCCCCGTCCTTGAAGGTTTTCAAGAACTGACCAAAGCCACAGCTCACCTGATCTAGAGCTGGTGGTGGCCCCTCCTCAAGCAGGAGGTTGGACTAGAGATGTCCAGAGGTCTGGTCTCTTGTTCCAGCCTATCTACAATTCTATGATAACTTCTTTTCAACTGTTTCTCACCATAGTTGTTTGTGCTTGTCAAAAGTGTTCTAATTCTTAATTCCCTAATTCTGGGAGCCAGAAACTACCCAAGTAATAAAGATAGCTTAATTTTTATATTCCCATAATTATGGGACCACACATGGACTCCAGAGTGCCACACAACTGGTCACAGCTTTGATGCTCTGGGACTCATAAAACCAAGCACTAATATATATATCAAGTATAACATTTTGTTTCAGCATGCAGTCTTCTGACTTCGCACCCCAGCTCCATGTTTGAGAACAAAGGCAGGGCAGAGAGCTTTAAAATCACCTCTCTAACTTGAAAGGAAATTTCTCTGATGGCCAGAGACCCTTTCTCTTATCTGTATTTAGGTCAGCCAGAATAAAGTCTTTGCTGACCCTGAGAACAAAGTGGGTGACAAGTGTGTTATCATTTGAATTAAGAAATAATTTTAAATAAAATTTTTCTGGCAAATTTTCTTGTAGCTTAACTCTCAAATCTGTTTTCTAGCAAAGGTGGGGATTATATCCAACTTGAAAAAGTAATGTGCATTTTTACAATTTTCCATGCTTAAGAAGGAAATACTCTTATTTTCATCAAGAAAAATTGAAATACATTATTTTCTGGGGCTTTACAGTATTTAATGTGCTATAAATTCAAAGAATGCATTCTGTTGTCACTTACACTGCTGCACCTTGCATATTTTGCTGATACAACATTGGGTGTGATCATTTAAAATGCTTCTGACTAATTTACAATGGAAGAAATATTTTGGAAATTATTTCCAGCTTCTTGCTTGGATTCACATCATGGCTGGTGTCTCCCACTATGTTACACGTGTCTGAAACTTATGTTGAAATACCCACATTTGAGAGAAGATTGACACTGCCTGCAGATTGGGAAGGAGTTGTTTATTTATATCACAGTCACAGAAAGACAAATAACTCAGGATTTAGACATCTAAATAGGAGCTGGTTGTCCAAAATATTTTTTTCACACCTGCTCTGCTATAATGACAGACTTTCCTGAACATAGCTCCATTTTGTGATCAAAGATGTGCGATAGCCATAAATTTAAGTCTATTATAGTGAAAAAATGGTTAAGATTATATGACCATGTACAGAACCAAGATTTCAGCTTCCCAAGTCTATCTTGTCTGTGGAATAATGCAGCCATGCGGTAAGTAGCATATTTTTGCTCAGTATGAATATCCATGTCACATCTGAGGGAGCTTTGATGAAGCTTTGACCCACCCAGAGTGATGCTTCTTCCCTGATAAGAGAAAATGCAGATTTTGTTTGGGTATATCAAACATCCTATGCATGCACAGCTATCTTTGGTAGCCACTTAGGTTAACAGAGGTAGGACTGTGCAAATGTCTCTCATCCTGGCCATGTATCACATGGGTGTTTAGGTGGCAGCATAGTTATGCACCCACTGATTTCTTTCCCCACATGATCCCTGATTACAGTCCTATCAGCCTACACTGAAGTGTTTAATTCTTCTGAATCTCTGTTTATGAAGAAATCATGGTCTTGTATCCATTAATCAAGAATCATATTCAGGTATCCTAATCAATTCTGTCCTTAGGAATATCATACAATGAAAACTCTTGATACTAGCTCTTCAGTTATCTTAATAGCAATGGTTATAATAGCTCAGATATTTTCCTAGGAGAATACACCTCTGGAGGCATCCTTACTGTACATCTCTGGTTACCTAAACTCTACTCAAAGGGCCTGATTTGGGTGAATGGTGGGTCTGGGTTTGTAGAAAAGCCAATGATTTCTGCCACATAATTGTGGCTTGTGTGAAAATTGGTATTTTTCTCTTCTTTTAAACCAGATAACATAGGTGAGGACTGTCTCAGTTAAACAGTTCCCTCCAGATAATGTTCCACTGTCTCCTATTTCCAAAATCCACCCACCCCCTGCACCCCAAACCAATCAGGCTTTGGCATATTTGAAGTGATATCCATCTTTTGGACACATGCATGCAGTTATATTTATAAATAGTAGAATCACAGATATTTTATTAGTTAACGATGCGTTTCAGAAAAAAAAGAGAGAGAAAATATGTCATATGTCAGGATTATTCTTTCAGAAGGTGTAATAATGTCACCCCCCAAATCACTGTTGCTCCTTACAGTCAGTAGTGATGATACCCTGAGACAGCAGGACCTTGTTGGTTTTGGCTGCTAATAAATAAATGCAAAGGGGAAGCAAAAGAGAAATGCTGAGTAGTCAGTGTACTTCTTCCCTAAGAAAGTTGGTACATTAAGGGAAAACACAGGAAGAATAATCTTAATACATTCATCTGTGGACATCGGACTCTGAAGCTCCCCTGGCTTTGTTCAGAAATCAAGGTTTTACATTTGTTTATGTAACAGAATAACTAGTCCAGGGCAGGTATTATTTTTCCAGAGATAAAACTGAGAACAGTAGAGTGAAAACAGTAGATGCCTCAGTGGCAGAGAGACCTGCACTGGAGGGCAAGACCAAACAGGTGACTGACAGTACCACAAACATCACATCTATTTGAAATAAAATGGTTTGAGCACAAAAGCAGGCATGGAGATGAGATGTAGCTGCACGGAAGACAGCCGTGCAAGGGAGTTGCAGTCCCTTGGCTTTCAGTGCACTGCTTCTGCAACAATAAGGCAGTCGTGGCTGCTGTTCACAGACACCCAATGTCAGGCACCACAAACTGAGAGCGAGACCACCACTGTATTTTTTGCCTCCCGCTTGAAGTGTTCATAGACCACTCTCTTTTCCCCAGAAGCCTAGCCAAGTGCAAAATTTTTCTCTTTTTGAAAACGCTGCATTCATTGCAGCCTCCAGGCAAACATGAAGGGCATGATCCTGTGAGGTGCTAGGAGACTTGGCAGTCCTTGAAGTTGGAGCTTAACGAGTCAAGTGCATGATGTTTCCAACTTCAGCTCTTTCATGATGTTTTTGCCTTCATAATTCCTGCTTCCAGGAGGAAATCTTCCATTTAATGTAGAGGGATGCCCCTGGCTTTGCCCTGATGCTAACATCTTCAAAAGCACCAGCATTTTAAAATTTAAATGAAAGATGAAAATTCATCAATTATCAGTCATTCTTGCACATAGATCTGTGATGTGCTTGAAATTCCCTATTATCTGTGTGCTTATTTGCCTCAGTATAGTCATCCTACCTGTTCACTCATTGTTAAAAGACAGGGTAATTTTCGTTAAAAAAAGAGCATCATTCACACTTATTCAATCCAGGATCATTCACGTTTCTTAACTTCCAATTGCAGGAGATAATTCCTCTTTGTTATCACTTTACTCACTTCTTCTGCAACCCACATTTAATCTCAGGTTCCCAAATTCCCTGGGACAATGTGCTGACTCTTTGCTGTGCTCACGCTGCCTCCAGCCACAGTGATTTCCACATATCACAAGACATACTCAGAGCATAAACTATTCCTCTGTTGGTAGCTCACTAATATGGCATGTGTGCTATAACAGATTCTGTCTCTTTCTGCAGACTTTAAAGACATTAATTAATAGACAAAATCCATAATTTCAGGGTGCCTTTTCCTTAACACTGAAAAAGCCTGAACTCTGGCATCCTCTCCTAGCAGTACAGTTAGGGTGCAACATGGCTGGGCCATGTGCAACATGTTCGATTTTTCCTTGAACTCAGCTGATGGATGCAAGGTATTTTTTAGGATTTTTATAAACTTTTGGGCTAACTGAGGTGAAAGACAATTAGGCCTGTGAAGTTGTGATAGTCTTGCTATGTTAGTGAGGAATGAGGTTTTTACCAATCTACTAATAACAGTGTAGGATGGACTAAAGGACCCATATATGTGGGAGTACACAACTACGTGCTCAACTCCAGAGTGATATCTTTCATGTGTCTGTTTTCTTTTTTGAAAACACCCACCAAACGGAAATCATGATTTTGTCATTCTGCAGTTTTGTTGATTCACAATCCTTGCTTTTATTTGTAGCAAAACTTGCTGTTCTGGTGACTTCATTGGGATTAATTATGTGGTAATGCTTGGTAAAAATCTGTGTTTAACAAGAAAGCGTTTGAAAACCCTTAGCCAGAGTAAATAAATGTAGAATACTGTCCATTATGCCTCACTGCTCCTACCACTTCACCAGCTCACTGCTGCAATAGTAGGTTTATCAAATTGCACCTGAGCATGTATGAAATCCACTTGTGACTAACAGAATTGTGAAAGAAAAAAATGCTTCTTATTTGTTGGGAAGTGCCTGTGTGCTGTTTCATATTGAGAAAATGACTGGCAGTTTCCAAAGAAAAGCTGCAGCTTTGTAATTAATTTCAGATGGGTAGAAACATATTTTCACTTGACAGTTTTGTTACACTCAATTTTTTAACAGTCCTGTCTTTTCTGGTTTTGAATATTTCCAATCAATATTATCTCATCATTTTATTTTAAAGAGTTCTCAGTTTTGATGGTTTGCATTGTCTGACTTGGCTAATCAATTAGAACTACACACTGACAAGAAAGAAAATCCATCAGAAATGAGATCAAATCCTCAAAAAATAACAATGAAAAATAGAAAATTTAGAAAGGAAATAAAATTTGAAAATCTACTCTAACAGCAGCTGAGTTCTAATAAGAAGCAGTCCTCACAAATATTTCAAAATATTCAGAATTAAATCTGAGTCAAAATCAGGAATGTCTATTGGTGAAGTGGGAGAAAAGATGTGCTGGACCAAAGGCAACAGCCGACTCATGAATTTGTATGCCTTGCTTAACACATAGAAGCTTCTGGCCAGTGTGGTACCCAAAATTACTTGCCTGTAATAGCAGTAATATGTGTATCAAGGTGATGGGGGATTTGGCAATCATCAAAGAATACTTTAGAGCCATGTCTGCAATCTAGCAGAGCAACCAGACCAGGTAGCACATGCCAGGTGATGAACCAGAGCTGGGGATGGTACTGACAGTATTGGACTCTTTGGCAAAGCAGAGTAGGAGCAGATGCTTGCAGTAGTTGCATAAACTCATGGAAGAGGTAATGGTGAAATTGGAAGTGAGGTACTGGAGGAGTGAGATAGTGCAAAAGATATTTTAGAACAATCATTTCCCAGAAAGGGCCCATATGTAGACCTCCAGGGAAGAGTTCCTGGCTGGTGACCTGAGAGGAGCAAGATACTGTCCTGCATTATTGGACACAGGGCTGAAAAACCCTTTTGCCCTCAGCAGCTCCCCACTTACTGCCTGGATGTTTCTCTGAGCTGGATTTTCTAAGGCACTCAGCTTTCAAGAAATTACATTAACCATCATGCTTCTGCTTGGGGCTTCACCCTCAACCTTTCCCTTTCCTTTTTCTATGAAAAAAATTTCATAAAAGCAGTAGCAGACAGTAGCAGAAAATGTGAGCTGGGGTTAAAAAACAGTCAATGTAACTTTTTCTGGGGCTTCCAGATCTGTTTCTTCTCAGGTTGTGTTCAAGATTTTCAGCCTGCATTATGAAACCCACTATGCAATTATGTGGATCAAGACAAGTTAAGCGCTCATCCTGCCTGGGGTTTTCAGACCAGCCCGACATTTTCCAGACAGATACAGCTGTGCCAGAGTGGTTAGAAAACTGGAACAGTTTTATTACGGTGTTAATTTCCATGGTTTATATTTCACTTTCTTCTGGGTGAAATGAAATTAATTGGATTTTTTTTTTTTTTTTTTTTAACTGAACTTTAAAAAATTGTGTGAGTTAATCAAAAGTCTAACTGCTTTTGTTCAAGTATTGATGGAGCTTTTGTGCTTGCTCTGGATGAGAATTCTTTCCCAGCAATGTGCAACAAACCAAGACCTATTTCTGTGATGTGATGTGTTATTCTATGTTTTATTTATTCGGTGTCTTTCACTGGATGATTTAACACAAAATACTGTAGATAGTGAAATGTCCATGAGCTTAAAAAATGTCCAGAGGAATAATTGAAAACTATTCTATTGAAAGGTATGAAATAAAAATAAGTAACTTCTGGCTTAGGAAAGAGCCTGAATTTCAAATGGTTAGGTGCTGGGAGGGTGTACCAGGGAAATATTAAAATACATTAAAATATGTTGCACTTTCCTTGGACAGCCTCATCTGTATGGATTGCAGTGTTGGTGTTAGTTAAGAGTGATATGCTTATATTTTACCTTATAAAAGTGCCACAAGGGGATTGCGGTTGTATCCAGACCTGACTGTTACAGCTTAACCTTCATGATAGTGAGATAGGAGATAGTGATAGAAGTGATAGGAGTGAGGTTGAGTGAGCATAAAGGGCTTTTCTTGTTGAAGCTGCAGGACACAAGCAGCAACCTGTGAGTGTTCCTGTTTCTTTATGACCTGAGTGAAAGCTAAATGTACCTCTCTTTGATCAGGGCCACTGTCCAGGGTTTTCATTAAGTTCTGGGATATGGAAGAGAGTAATGAATAGATTCACAGGATAACAGTCTGGAAAGGAGCTCCGCAGGTCTCCAGTTCAACCTTCTGCTCAGAGCAGGTCTAACTTCAAAGTTAGATCTGCTTGGTCAAGGATTTACCTGCTTTCAAGTTCTGAGTATCTCCAAGGACTGAGAACTTGTGATCTCTCTGGGCACTTATCCTAGTGGTTAAACACTTGAAATCTGTTTTCCTCTTATAAAATCAGAAATAGTCCTATTGCAACTTGTTGCTTCTTTCCCTTATACTGTACACTTACGGGAAGAGTCTTTCTGTAGTGGAAGAAAGGGAGTATTTTTAACCTTCTTTAGGCTAAAAAACCCCCATCAGTTGACTCCAGCCTCTCCCAGCAGTGGTTTTGCTAGGCATCTCATTAAAAGAGAAACTAACCCCACATTGGGTGAACCAGCCCAACCCTGCTCACAGACAACACCGAGCATGATCACTGTGCCTGAAGGCATGAAGTCCAGCATGGGACACACATGCTGAATTAACCTGCAGAGGCAAACAGAGATGCTATGATCTAGCTGCCTGTGACTGAATCTGGTGATACAGTTCAGCTGTGAAAACTGAAAGGGATGAAGGTAGGTAACCAGCAAAGTCTGCTCTTGCTGGTTGTTAAAGATTGAGTGAGGGGGAAAGCACCCGCTCAGCACTGAGATGGATTGGCTGCAAGGTTTTTGTGAACATTTTCAGTCTGTCTTGGTACTGCTAAACACTGTAGAAATGGAAGCAGCTGTGATAGCAATCTTGTGGGAAATTAAACTGATTATAGCATACAGAGCTGGATAGAATTATTATTATTATTATTATTTTACTAATATCTTTGTTATTGAAAAGGGTCCATAAATTGACACCAATATGAAAATGTAGTAAGTAATGTGCAAAGATGTACTCAACTTGGCAAAAATTTCACTGGGAAATGTTTCTCTCAAGTGAGATGCAACTTTTGCTAGGAATAAAGAAAGTAAGCTCATAGTTTTCATGGGGGCTTTGAGTGTTGAGGGAAACCTCACCTGAAGTCCATGCTTGGGACCAGGTAATGTTGCAAGGAGAGTGAGGTCTCTGAATTTTTTGTGCTTGGATCACTGAACTGGTATATTTGCAAGCACAGTTTTCTTCATGAAATAGTGCTAAAAGCCTCTTTTTTGTATGCTGAAAAATGAATCTAGATAGGGAAGGATCAATAGTTTATGCAAAAGACAAGTATTCTTCCCTCCTTGGCTCTGATATTATGCAGTCCCAGGCTTCCAGGATGTGTCCACAGGATACAAGTGAATAATTTCCAGCAACAATTCAACAATGTCCTCTTGTTATTTGCCATTTTATTTCAGTTGGTTTTTTACAGTTATTTTACCAAACATTTTTGTAATAAGTATCATTTTAGTCCTCCAAATTGGATGAAGCTGCTCATATGAGAATGATAGAACAGCTACAGGTCTTTTATCAAAAAAAGCAGCACTTAGAAAATTATTAATCTGTTATGGAAGCTGCATTAAATTAAGGCTTTATCAACAGTGAATGAAAGTTTCACAGTCACATTTCTTCTTCCCAGATTTACTTCACCTCTAGATCAGAAGAATATTTCAGCTTCCACGTCTAAAAATCTGGAGCCTTTCCTTATCACTTAAATTCACTTGTTTATGCAAAGAAATAGGAAACAGGCAAGACATGCTGGTATATTTTAGGTTTAGTCACAACATTCAACAAAATTCCAGTTTCAAGAATGACGGGAAGCACCGAATTACATTGGGCTTATGTTTCTCTATACCTCCTGTTACTCCTTGACTTTTCTGCTTTCTCCTACCCTGGCAAAAATGTAAGATTTGATCTTTGGCCATAATTAAATGTGAACTGGATAGAGAACTGTGCTTAATTTATAGCTCTTGTGTTTCTGAAATCTGTTTTCCTTCTTAGTGTGAAAGAAATCACAAGTTTTAAAAATTCTTGTATAATTCATGTCTGATATTTACTTGTCTTGATTTGATGACCTTGATGTGTCACTTAGATGGGCTGGGAAGCAGAAGACCCTGATTAAATGAAGTCCTGTACTATGGAAGTCCTCTATGGATGATTTTTCCAGGGCAGGTCCTGTTCTTATTTATCACACTGGTATTAAAAATGACCTTTCCAACAGAAAATGCATATTTTCTAGTGCTTATAAAATGTGGGGCATTGGGGTGTATTATGCAGTGTTTGGAATCAAAATTGACAGACAACTGAGCGCGTGTTACCATCCCCTGTACCCAGTGTCTCATTTTTCACAAAAGATTCAAAGGCATTGAAGAAGCTGATGATGTTGAAAGCTGTTTAAAGAATACATTTTCACTTTTTCCTGAAACTGGGCCATGTAAGAATTTGGCTGCTTCTAATTAATTTTTCTGTAAGTCTGCTGTCACATCCAGCTTATCACATGATGGGCCTTAACTGTCAATGCACATGTTACTTCGCCCTCCACTGTGGATCTCAGCAACTTTGTCCCCAAGGTCAGGTATCTTTATTAGCATCTTTCCTTTACTGTATGTACAGTAAGCTGGCTCATCTCTTCTGATGTTATCAGACAGAACCTGATTGCAATGCCTGCCTCAGAGGTGACCTGGCTTAAGAAACAAGGCATCATTCAGCCATGCAGGTGATAATTTTGCTGAAGTTGTTAAAAACCCCAAATCTAAACAACAAAAAAACCCACCCCACAACCCCAAAAAATAATCCTGAACCAGTGGGCTTTTTTGGAGCTTATGTGTTGCCCTGGGGTACTTGCTGTAGAAATTGTGTTGTCTTTGCTGTCTGCCTAAGAGGGGAGTGAAATACAGACATGTGTCTTCACTCTTAATACCCTAAATTCCCTTTTTGTATAGCTGCTATCTACCTCACTACAAGTCAAATCTGCAGCATGATGACAGACCCAGCACAAAGAAGAATATTTCTGACTATTTTTGGCTTTCACATGAGAACTAATGTGATCATATATGCACGGTGCTCTTAGAGAAGTTCTACACCACCTCCTGCCCAGACTGCAAGTCTGGGCTATGACTCTGACTTTTTCTGAATATGGGCAGTGCAATGGTAACACTGCTGTCATCTGCACCAGACCCTTGCCAGCAAAACACCTAACCACAGCCCTGGTAGGGCAGGGAAAGTTCTCACCTGATTTATGGAAAGTCTCTCGGAGATTTACTGCAATGTGTTCTAACAGTTTCACTGTGCTTCATGGTACAAAATGAAGATAGGGATATATTTTCCTGTAAATCTTAGAGGAGCTCAGAGAATAGCAGTCTTTGATTTGTTAGTTACTGCCATGATGGTAAAGTGCCTTTTTGTAACAGTAATTGCAGTAGAGTAATTGTAGAGCACCTGTAGTGGAAAAATTACCCTTTATTTGTTTGAATAGCAAAGACTCTGGGCAATGTATTAGATCATCTTTTGAGGTCTTTTCCAGCTTATATTTCTAAGCTCCTGTGACTCTATTGGGATAACAAAAGGTAAGGACAAAGATTTGTCTCCTCAGAGCTTGCAGTAATTGCAAAGCAATTGCTAAATATGATCCTTATAGATGAATTTTACAGCTTTGGGACAATGGGCTGCTCAGCTCAACAACTTTTTTCTTGCACTTGGTGCTATTCCTTACTCTTGATAAAGTGCTCTCCGGTTGGTGCATGTTATCATATTTCATAAGCAACAATTGGAGGAACATTAAGTACATAATAGAAAAGGCCTGATCTTGTTCCCAGAGTGCTGTGGGTAAACTTCACAGTTGACTTATGTGTGAGCAGAATTTGTCTCCAGGGACAAGCTGCCTCTGAGCAGAGACCAGCAAAGGCTTGTTTCATTGCTCAGGTCTGTACTGCAGAGTGTTATTCAGCTGCATAAGGGGCAGAGCATGAATGCTGACCCTACCCATGGGACGGCAGCCACCCATGCTACAGGGCGTTGAATGGAGGAATCACTGAAGCACCAGTGTTGACCTGATAATATCGAAACCGTTTTCTTGTCACGGGCCTGTCATTTCTTCCTTTCTTCCTCAGACAGTTCACCAGTTACAGGCAGTTTTGTGAGATGCAGCTCTTCACTGTGGAATCAGAGCTCCAGCCCCTCCTATTAACTAACTGCAGAAAATGCCATGTTGGTTCTTTTAATTTATCAGCCCCATATCTGCCATGATCAGGCTTAGGTTTTCTGTTCCACTCTAGCTGTGGGACATTGTCAGAAATATTCTTGACAGAAAGAGTCCTCCCCTTCCAACTAAAAGCAAACATAGGTCTTGTTAATTGTCTTATGTTGGGTTCCTCACTTGATTCCTGAAGAGTGGGACTGAAAGTTGACCAAATGTTCACCAGGGAACTGAGGCTGTCAGGCTGAGCCTAAAGTTTAGATTAATGGTGAAACAGTTCTGCTGGAAATAAATATCTCCATTTCTTGAGTAGTCAGTGTCTTGTAGGAGTTGCCTTTGGAGTCTTCTAGAGGGAAATCCTCTCTGGCATCTTTCGGCACCAGCTGCTTAGGCAGGTGCAATGTCTCGCTGCAGATCCTTCAGAAAGGTTGCCAGGTTCAAGAGAGCAATTAATCTTGTATGCATGTATTTTAGGGCAGGACAAATTACTCTCTACTTCTTTTATTTTTCATTAAGAGCAGCAGGATCTAAATCTTCAATCTAGACAGGTAGCCGTTAGAGATCCTCCAAATGGAGTCAGAGGAATCCATATCTCCTGGACACTAGGCTCATCTACTGAGGGAAACTTGAAGCAAACTTTTACTGACAGGCAAGTTCATAATCATCCTGTAGTAAGAAGCAGGTTTAATATCCGCCTTCCTTTTCTATCCAGGTTTCATAAGGCTTATGAAAATGATGCCTGTTCCTTCCAAAAACTCCGCAGCCATCTCAACTGCTCCTGTGCAAGTGGGAACTACTTGGGTTACCTGATGTTGTTCCTTTCTAGTCTGACAATCTATATCAGATACCTGATTCAGTGCAAAGAGGTTGGTCACTCAACCAGAACTCCAGAAATCGCCTGAAGGCATTTTTTTCTGGACTGTCCTTGCTCATATGAAAAATAACTGTAATTAAATAAAAAGCTGAATAAGAAGGGAATGGCCACATGTCACAGATCCTTTTGTGTGTAAGACACTTGTTACGGTTTCTTTTGTGCATGTTTTCACTAACTTCAGGGGTGCTCAAGCACAGCACTGACACTGAGAAGAGCACATCTGTCATCTCTGTAAAGTTTGGGAAAGGCCAATAGTTCATGAGGCCATGGACTAATAAAATAATCTATTATGAACTGTTACTAAGGAAAAAACCAAATTAATCACTTTCTCTCCCTGTTCCCTGTCTCTGTCTCTCTGTGACACACACAAAGTAATTTGCATATTGTATATAAGGTATATATGTTGTGAAGCACCTTGTAGTGCAGTTTGGAAGCTATGCCTTTTCTCTTTATGTTAAATGGCAAAACGAACAATGTATAGAATAGATTTGTTACCTCTTTGTCTATTTTCCAGTCAAAACTGAATGCTTGCTTTATGCTGAAAAAAAATCTTGGCTCTCCTTAACAATCCTTAACAATCAGCAAAATTCTGCACAAAAATGTTTTCGAACAGGCTGTAATATATTGGGCAATGTGATCTAAAAATGAAAGAACTGATTCAATTATTTTTCAGGTCATGTGTGGCTGTGATGCTTCAGGCTGCACGAACAATAGACTTGTTTCCCTGTATCTTCCTTTTGACTTTCATTCCCCACAAATCTTCAGGGGACCATTACTGCTGAAATAAAAAGTGAGTTGGAACTTCACTGACATTTACCTTTAAAAATAGCATGTGTGATGAAGTAACAAGACTGCATTGTTTTTCAGCCTAATCTTTTATTTGTCATAGTCATCAGCTTCTGTACCTGGAGGAAGGGAAGGCAGGTGTGTTAACCAGATGGACAGATGGAACAAAATGTCACTGAATTGTGCAGGCATGGAAATAGAAAAACCTAGGACAAATGGCATTTTGGATGGAAGGTGACCCAGTCAGTCAGTTGTAGGCAAATTATTATTGAATTGAAAGGAACTTCTAGAAAACAAGTCATAAGATGCAGGGAATGCTGCTGAATGTTACTGTTGTGTTGGAAAAAGCAGAGGACACAGGTAGGTCCAAAACTGGAAGTTTAACAAACAAAAACTTTATTGGAGGGCTTCCTCAGAGAAATGTGATGCTATTTATTTATTCCCTTCATCCACGTTGGCTTAATTTGTAGTCATTTAAGACCTTTGGGGAACACCTCGCATTTTTAGAAGAGCTCTGTCTGGAAATATCAAGGATATCTCCATTCTCCTTTAAACTCTACCCTCTGTGGAGACAGTTCTTCCATTATTCTCTCCTTAACTGCAACAGCCCATCTGTAATCTGGATATTTTTCAGTTTTTTTTTTTCTTGCCAGTAACAGATAAACTGCGTAGCTCATGTCACGCAAGAACTTATAATAATGACTTATCTATTATTACTGCTGTGTGCAGGATTTTATAGTAAAGACCTTTTCTATTACTACTGCTGTATAATGATTACAGTGGTAGCCTGAAAATAACTATGGTGAGATTCCCATCTTGGCTAGACAGCAGCATGGAACATGGCATTCTGGCATTCAAATTGTTGTTTTTGTGAGCCCACGGAGCCCCTACAATTGGTTGTTTTTCACTAGAAATGTAAAATCTATTTTTTATAGGCATAATCCTTGAAAGACATATAAACCATAAAGTTAACCCTAAATCTTTCAATGCCAAGCACAAAAAAAAAAAAAAAAAAAGATTATTTTGCCCCATAATTAATATGAAAAAATAAGTAAACATCAGTGACTTGATATTGGCCCAAAAAAGAATAAAAGAAAATTTGTAGGTTTTGGTCCTTTTGTAAAGTGATCAGCTGCCCAGTCTGGTATGATTCAACAGATATGCACAGAAATAAGCATGCTAAATAATCTAAATTTTCAATTCAAACACATGGATGCAGTGACTGAGGAAAATAAGATATTCATCAATCCACCCGTGACTGGACTGCAACGAACTATGAATATAGAGCAAGTTGTCCTACAACTTGAAATTCAGACCAAAGGTGACAGAAGATACAAACTAGTGGCTCAGCTCATATATACAAATTTAATCTTAATTCAATCTGATTCATTTGCACTTAAGGATCAATTTATATTCGTACAACTGATTGGGGAGTTTTCTGGGTGGGGTTTTTTTTGGTTGCTGCATTTCTTGGTGTAACTCTATTAGTCAAAGAAAAGACTTTTTTCTGTATCTGTACAGAACATTTACAATGAGAAGTTTTATAACATAGCATGGGAAAAACGTTGATTAAAGTATGTATGCTATTTGTCTGCCATTAAACAAAAAACCATTTTTCTTCCGCTTTAGGGAAGTGCAACAAATGATAATCAGTAGTAACTACTATTGCTATTTTTTACTTACTCCATCCCATTTATTAGCCCTTAAATTTTCAATACAACTTTAATTTTCAAAGACATTAGTGAAATAGGACCACATAGCTATCTTGTAGTCATTGACCTGTAAGGTGATCTACTTTTTGTGACAGTGTTTGAAGGCTGTAAGACATGGTATAGTAAAACTCCAGGATATCCATTTATACTTGTCCTTTTTCCTAGAGTTTTCCACCCCCTCAGCAGTGTTCAGGGTCAATATCAAACTTTATGTGTGTCTACTCTAATTATGGGAGATGGGAGTCAAGTAGGCAGAAGGAGCTTTGGTGGCAGGGAGAAAATGGTAATTGCCTTTTTACTTAGATATAAAGTCAGTCAATTGCAATTCTAGGGCAAGATTAAAAATCCTATTTTGTAATAGGTTGTTTCCAGTCCTGACCAAGTCTTTGCGTGAATCTGCAATCTGGCACTGATGACCATCATGACTGCTCATATTCATCTGTTATAGGATTCAGATCACTAGTTTCTCAGAAATATTAAGAAAATTAACTTCCATGTATTTTAGGTGTAGGCAGACTTCTACACTGTGGATCTTTCAAGCCGGGCATTTCCTGACACAGCCTGTTAGTCGCTTGGTTCACTTAATAAGTTGAGCTTAGCACTGTCATATTGTCTGGTCTTCCTCTTTCCCCTGTGACAGGGAGTCAGTGATTAGGTGTAAACTGAGGTTACTTCAGCGGTTCAGAAAGGACAAAATTTATTTTATCTTTGGGTAAAATCACCTTCTACAACCCAAACACTCCTTCAACCAGTTCCACTGCCTATAAAAATGGCATGGGCCCAATTCTTGAAACGGTCAATGTCAATGATGTTATAGTTATTAACAGGGACCATACTCTGTTGGCTGAGATAGCCAAGCTTTTTTGGGACAAATAAGTCTCTGAATCTAGAAAGAAGACTTTCATAGTTTAATTTAGACTAGTCCAGGTAAAGAGCTCATTTAAGATCACAGTGTCTGAGCAAGGATTTCCAACATAATTAACATTATAACTAAAGAAAAATAGTTTATGTAGAACCATGTGGGATGAAGAAACTTAAACCAGCAGAGGGCTCCAGTAAAATTTTTAGGTCCCTTGCTATCTGTATGTACCTTTCAAATTTTCCCAGCCCTCGAAGGACTGATCTAACAGACCCCAATAAATTAATTAACTCTAAGATGGTTGTCACAGTCCACTGAGAGTATTCTACTAGTCCCAGAGAGCAGAGAACAGGCAGAAGAGGTTGAAGGATGAGAGGAAACAGCCTCAAGCTGCACCAGTGGAGCTTTAGACTGGATATTAGGAAAAAATTTGTCACTGAAAGGTTATCAAGTATTGGAACAGGCTGTCCAGGGAAGTGGTTGAGTCACCATCCCTGGAGGTATTTAAAAGATCTATAGATGTGGCACTTAGGGACATGGTCTAGTGATGGACTTGGCAGTGTTAGGTGAACGGTTGGATTCGATGATCCTAAAAGCATTTTCCAACCTAAATGATTCTGTGATTCTATGACATCAAGAGTGACAGAGGAGCTTTGGGATAGGTGTCTGATAATGCACTGTGGTGGTCTTCCCTCCTCCCCATATTTCTTGTAACCCTATTCAAATGATAACCACCACCGACGGTCATAATAGATGTGATGGCTGCATCCCTCTCAAAGTGGATTTGTGGGAGACAGATAGCAATAGCCAAGGGCTAATTTGAACAGTGCACCCACGTAACCACAGTGCTGGTCAATGTCTGACTCAAGCCAAATTTGGAACTTCTGTCGTAGGTATATAAATATGGCTGAGTCAATTATCTTACTCCATAAATGGTGGACAGCCCAGAGCTGGTTGAACTCTCTTGCATGGCAGTGGGCTGCAAGCTAGGATCTCCCCTTGAGCAGGTACACCTCTCAAGGCTTCTCCTTGAGGCTGAAAGAGAGGTTACCGCAAAAGATTCTTGGTAAATGATTAATATAATGCTAAACTTTGAAATCCTAACTGATATAAATAATTGATTGTGCACATATAATCCTGTAGATGTAAATAATTGACCAAGTCTGGCACTAGAAGTGGATCCATCTGCACCTAGATTCCTCTCTGAGAAGGAGTTTGGAAAGCAAGGGGGTCCACTCTCAACCTCATGACTCAGTGGGTGCTTCTCCCTGACAGTTTTGTCTGACCCTGTCCTCTCTGCAGTAAATATCAAATGAACTTTGTCATCTAATATTGTTAAACCGCTGTTGCATTTACTATTAAACTTTGTTAAATAGCTGGTTTATATCAATAAGCATACTGCTACTCCTCTCTTACAAGTGAAGTGCATCACTCTATCCACAACATGCACATGCTTCCCTGTACAAGGGCTGCCCTGATCCCAGTAAGGAAAGTGGTGAACAGGGCAGTCTGTCTTGATAGAAAGCAGAGAGAAAGCAAAAAATGTGCTTTGGTCCCACAGCTGCTGGAGGTGTTTGTAAGTTTTGCAAATCCTTTGTTTCAGGGACCCAGAGTGCTCCCACATTGCATTATCACACCTGAGAGAGGGGTCTTTATCCCTGTGAGGAACCAGGACTGGGCAAACCAGCAGAACATGGCTGGAATGTCCCTGTGGAAAAGGGAGAAGGTGACCTTGTTTAGCCTGTCAAGTGTCACAGCAATGGGATCTGCTTGTCCCAGGATGAGAAAGTACAGCAAAATCAATCACCTTAGGAGGGTTCAGAAGAACTTAGAAGTGATCTGTGCATATTAAACTATGGGGAAACATCCTGCTTTCATAAATTCAATAAATAAGTGGTTAACTCTCATTCCTTCATTCCTCATATACTGTTTTCTGATCCCCAAAAATCTTCCCACCTCTCCTCAGTTTTGCATCCTTATCTGTGGGAAGGGGGGAGATAGTTCCTGAGCTGGAAATTGTTAGATTTATGTTCTTGTCTTTGATCCTCTGAGCTTGTCACTCCTTGCCAGACAGTGCTATTAGTACTGAATTTCTTCAAAGACAGCAGAAGTCTGGAGGAAACACAGAGAGGAAACATTAAAGGCAGCTACTGAGAAAGCCAGATACTGGGAAAAATATCCCAATTCCTCGGTGACAGTGGAGGAATCCTATACGTCCTTGGAGAGGGAAGATGGAAGATATTTGAATTACATCATGGGGGAGAAGCTGGATTTCCTTGTGATTTGACTGGGAAAGCATTTACTCTTACCTCTCTGCTAGCAAACTAGCCAGTGCCAGGAGCTGTTGTGGAGCCTGGAGACCAGCTGCCACAACCGGGCTGTGCCATTACATTCACTTCCCTCTGATATCCAGTGTTTGATCAGAAAGGTCCCTGGTCCAAAATGACTCCCAGACCGTACTGGGGAACCAATCATTTGGGAGGCTGCTGGTTGGTCTGGGCCAAAACCAGCTAAGGGCTTTTTTACCTTTCTAACAGCATGGATGTTGAATTCCTGCACCTGTGCCCTGGTGCTTTTTAAGTTTACTAGTACAGAAATAGACAGTGTCAAACGAAGAAAAAAGATCCGACTCCTGGGGGGACCTAATCTCATAAAGTTCCAAGAGTGCGGGAGCAAAACCACAAATATCTTTATTTTCTCTTAAGGCAGAGAGAGCCACTATTTAACGCCAAGTGCTCAGCACCCTAATAAAGATCTTTTTCTTCAGTAGTAGCAATACTGAAAATACAAAGCAAACCTCACAGTCCTCTGTGGTTCACTGAACTAGCTAAGCACTGCAACCCAGGTTGTTCATTTTTTTGGGCCACCTACCCAGCTTTTCAAGCTGTGAACACAGAATTTGAAGTGCTAGGAAATCATGCTGGAGTGCCTTGGTGTCCCTAGAAGCTCTAAGGCAGTGAAAGAGGACACCAAAATTTTCTTCTCACCAAGCTTGTATGGATTTGATATACATACATAACATACATACATAATTAGTGTTATCATCAGGCAGGAGAAAATGCTACATGTGTTTTCTTTGACATTGCAGTGGTTTTTATGATGGATGTCAAATGGGTATTTAGGTGTTTAGATTTCTATGAATTCTATTTACACTGTTTTTCTCCACAAAAATACCCAATAAAACAAAATATTTAAAATGCCTGTAGAGCCTACTACCTAATAACTGATTACCTTCTGTGATGAGAAGACAAGAGAAGAGCAGTAGATGTTTGCCTTCAATACCAGCACAATATCCCGTGGTAAACTTGTGGTCAAATGTAGGAGATAAAGACTGCATGAATGGATGATAAAACATGTGAAAATTTTCTGGACCACTGGGCTTGGAGAGTGATGTTCAGCGGTACAAAGTCCAAATGGCAGTGGGTTTTAGTGGCAACCCTGAAGGTAAGTTACTGGGGTAAATACTGCTTACTGTCTTTATTAATAACCTGGATGGTGGGGAAGTACACTCTCAGCAAGTTCATGGACAGTATCATATCGTTGGGGTGGTGGATATATGGAGAGTACGGTTGCTATATTGAGGAACCTAGACAGGTTAAAGGGACTGACAGGAGGTTTGACACAGAGAGTTGAAGAGAAAACATTGCCTTTATAACTTGGTAACGGATGGTCTGAGACCAGTCCATGTCCTAGTGTGGAACAAAAGGCATCTTTAAAAGATGAAATCTGGAGTGAAAATCATGACTATTTTAGATATAGTGTGTATATATACACTAGATCGATTGAGTAAGATAAGAGAGCAGATGTCATGTTTCCCAGCATGGAATAGGCATCTCCAGGGTTAGAGGACATCTCCTTTTTATTTGTGGCACTACTGGTTAAATCCAGAATTTCCAGATATTGCACCAGATATTGCATATTTTTAGCGATAGAGCCACTGGACTTGAAGAGTGATATTATTTTCATGAAGAAAAATGCTATAGTCATTTTGTTGTCCTTCATCGTTGCCTGACATCTCCAAAGAAAATAATCAGATATTTGTGGAGGTTGTCATGATTCCTGAATAGCATTTTTCATGTGAACAGTACTGGGAAGTTTCTAGCCTGGTAATCATATTTTGATAATTTCTTGGTCAAGAGGCAAAACCTATTTCATTCAATGGATATTCTTCACTGTCTTCATTAAGATTTAAACCAGGCCATTGTTCCAAACACTCTGTGAGGGGATATAGATAAGTGTGAGATCCTGTACATGTGATGATTGATTGCAATGGGTACTTTGTAAATCATATAGTTGTTACTGGAAAATTATTTGGTGGATATTTAAAATTCATAAGTACGTTAGATGAAAAGTCAGAGCTTCCTGTGAATGGTTCATTAATTGGAAAGGCGTCTAAAGTCAGTAATGGTCACAGTTACCCTAACTAAATTTAGTCTTTCTTTGCATTTCAGCAATTTATTGCTGTCAAAAGCAGAATATTGAAGTAACTGAACTCAGACTCATATTGATGTGATTCATTTCACCTTATTCAGGAATGGGATTCCATGCTTCTGGTTTTGTATGCCTGCAATGTAAATGTCTGCATCTGAAACTGTTATCTTGGACACTGTTTATGCACGATGGAAAGCAATGGGCAATTTTATCTATTTTAGCTGTCTTTGTTAGATGGAAAAAAAAGGTCAAAATGAGACTCCATTAAGTTTAGAGCCTGGACAATTAGATCAAATATGGATATTTACTTTGTAGATATCCGTATGTAGGCAAAGGAATCTAAACTGGTATCTGTTAGTCCAAGGTCACTATATGATCAAGAGGAACAGACAAATAGGCACAATCAGTCGGAGATCCATTCCTTTTCATTCAAGATGTGAGGATCTCATCCACACAGGAGTCTGCTGCTCTGAATTACTCATGAAAGGGGCCATCTTGTTCTTCCCATTGACTGCAGAAGGAGACAAGTCTTTTTGTCTTGACAATGTGATCTCCTTTTCTTCCTTCCTTTGCTCATGTGGTAAGGTAACAAGGAGTCAGTCTATACACTAATGGGTCTGGGCCTACTTATCACAAATAAACCTAAATACATACAGTATTAGGCAGCTGACTTTGGATGGAAGTTGTTGCTGTTCAGGCCACTGCAGTCTCTTATTCCTTTGTGTCCTTGTGTAGCTAATGGTGTGTCTCCACTTGCCAAGGGAAGAAAGATGGTTGGGACTTTTCTCTGTGTGGAGTATCTTTTCATGGTAGGCATTCCTCCCACTCATCTTCTCATGCCTCCACAGGAGTACACCTCTGCTATTGTCTGCTCTAATGGAGGGAGGATGAATGATAACCACATTCCCACCAGGTGTCTTAGTGTCTTCATGATGTTCTTGAATCTGCTTTGTTCCTGAAATGTCCTATTTTCTGTAGAATTAGTAACTGCTGATGCAACATCTGCTAAAGCATGTGCTTGTGGGAAGGTGACCTTTGCAGTTCTTTTCTTAAAATCAGGTGGCAAATGCCCAAAAAACTGTAGATGTGCATGAATGACTATAGTCACTCATAGCTGGAGTAGGGACTGACCTTATCCTCTGAGTCTAAAAACTTTTGCTCTATCACTTAAGAAAACAGGCCAGTATGGCAGCACTGCAAAATTCAATCTTTGTTAAACTCTGTATCCAGAGATACTTCAGACTTGAGCAGATCCTTACACGTGTTTGGATTGGGTTGTATGACAATTCTCTCTATTGCAAGTATCATTTCTTGGTGATGTTTCAGTCTCAGGATACAGACTTCAAAGCATGTAGCACTCTATAATAACAAATATCCAAAAGCAGTTACATATTTTTAGGGAAAAATGGCCCATAGATAACTATACAAAATAATCTGACGTCTGGCTCAGGAAGCCACTGACTGGCATATCACAGAATAAGGGGAAATTTTCTTCACTTTTTGGATTTTTAGGTGAAGTACAGCTTTGAGTGAAACTGGCTGCTGCAAAAGACAACATGAAACAGCAATCAATAATTGGAAAAACATGTCCTGACTTTTTTTTTTTTTTTTTTTTTCCCCAGTGTATTTCAATTAAATAAATTTTCGAGATGCAAGTAGGTCTTCCTTCTGTTGTGCCCAAACAGAAGTGGTTAGATGGGAAGTCAGATTGCTAACCAGATTGTTGCCCTTTTCTGCAGTAAAAATAAAATGGGTGTCACCCTGTGCCTCATGCTAGCATGCTTGTAAGAGGAAACAGCTTTTAAGCTTCTCAGAAAGGAAACCCATTACCTACAAAAGAATGCAATAAATGTTTCTGCTCAGCCTCCATCAGGGTGATGCATATATGTACCCCAAGGTTACTCATAAATTATCAGGCAAAATAAACAAGTTTCCAGGGATTTGTTTTCACCATATCCATTTGTAAAATTGCTGTGCTTAAGGGATGTGAACAGGAAGCTGGCAAGCTTCTGCTTGCAATACTTAACATTGGATTTAATTTGATCAAAGACGTACTCTTGAAGGAGAAGAAAGCATAATGGGTATAATACAATGGCTTGCCATATTAGGTCTGTATTTTCTCCACATCCACCTGGTAGTTAACTGTAAATTGGTTTTGAGGCACATTAGTAAATGTATAAATGAGCTACAAGTTTTAAAACTGAATTGTTGCAGTACTGTTTTGTTAGTAGTGGAGCGGTAAGGATGATGCTATTACACTGCAGTGCTATTACACTCTATTTTATGTTCTCTATGAGATGTAACAAAGGATCAGTGGAAATAAGGGTCTTCAGTCACCATTAAATGTGGTGAGATATTTTACTGATGTCATTAAAAAGTAATGCTCTGGTTTCTACAAGTAGATTCTTGTGCTTTAAATCCAAATCATATTCAAAGCAATATATTGATAATGACATGTAATTAACAGACAATTGCTGAGCAGTACATTCAGGTTCAATATCAATCAATTCAACAGATAAACCTCAATAATGCAGTTGGGGTAATACTAGGGGTGTGGGTCTGCGCTTGCACCCCCCTCCCCTGGTAGATGCGGGTGTTCCAGGTGTACACGTGCTTGTGTGACACCCACTGGGGTGAAATGCCCTGCAAGGTCACAGACAGCACCTGGGGGTCCTGGCTCATCGCCCCTGGCTGTCCCTTGATGGAGAGATGCTGTGTCCCCATGGTCTTCCAGGGGAGGATACTTGTGCCAGCCTGGGCAGGGTGGTGATAACACAGGGTGACTGCTG
Source organism: Athene noctua (assembly GCF_965140245.1). NCBI lineage: Eukaryota > Metazoa > Chordata > Aves > Strigiformes > Strigidae > Athene > Athene noctua. Next base: position 8,942,550 of record NC_134037.1, on the reverse strand, counting down.
GCAGTACCAAACCAGGTTCAGACTGCTGCTCTTCTCACTGCAAGGTCTCTCTTCCCCCATTACACACTTCCAGGCTTCTTCTACACTTCTTTTTAAGCTGACTCCACCTATGTTGCCAGAGCCTTTTTGTTCTTTGGGGATTATATATGAAGGTAAGCAACTGGGAAAACTGCCACCTCTTGGAGACTGAAGGATGCCTTGTCCTGCACTGGGCAGAGGAGTGGGTGCTCTCCTGGATGGGCTGCAGTGGTGTGGACACCATCATGTCACAGGATTGAACGCTTCATGGTGGCAGTTGCTATGTGAGAGCTTTTCCAGCTTTACAGGGTGAGAGGAGGAGGAATGAATACATCACATCCATATATCAAGACCATCACATCAGTCTATATTTTTTCACTGCAGACCTTCTGTTTGCTTATTTATGTGAAAAAGCAGAATAGGTTGGCATACCCAGAGACCTCTGGAGGCCTCCCAACATTTGCACAATAAACAAATACATTAAACTATGAAGTTCCATACAAATGCTCTAAAATGACCTCTTTATGATTACAGCCTTTATCTTGCCTCAGATAGCAGCAAAGTGCATCTGTGTCTGAATGTCTCTTCTCTGTCAGTCAAGCTGCCATTTCTGCTGCAGTCACACGGAGCCTGTTGCCAGTACTGCTGGCATGGAAGCTAGAAATACTCAAGATTTATAACAAGTTATCAAAAGAGTTTATAATAAATAGGGGTAATCGCATCTGAACAGAGCAATTTATTCCTGTAGTAACTCCACTGAATTACACCTGGGATAAATTTGGACCATTATTTATTGTGTAAGTGTTAGCAGCCCAGCACAGTAACTAAGATAGCGTGTCTGGGGATCCAGATGAAAAAGAGCCATGTGCCTTTTTTTCCCCTAACTGTTTCTCATATTGTTCACAGATGGATGTTTCTACTAAAAATTTACAGTGAAGCTGATGACTTTGTTTTTATTGAGCTGAACAAGTCTAACAACTTGTTTTCCCTTTTCAGAAGGTTTATTTTGGCCTATCTTGAGACTGAGAATTAAACCCTGCAGCTGTTCCCAGTACTGATAACCAAAATCATGAAGACCATCCCAAAATCATAAAAGAGTATCACAAATCATATGGTTTTTACAGAAGGAAAATGTCTCAAAAGGATTTTTAAACTTCTGAACTTTTGGGGTCCAAGGAATACACAATATTTGTTTCCTATGAAATACTTTCTGCCAGGCATGCGGGAAACATGAAAAACAGAAGTTGTTTGATATTTCCATACTGTCACCATTCTTGGAGCTGGAGGTTTAAAATAAATGTCAAATACAGCAAGAGTTTTAAGAAGGTTGTTGAGGTAGGTAGCACAGTTTAAATAGCAAAGGACTAAAGGCAGCGGTCCCATCTTTTCTCTTAGACATTAATCCCAAACAACAGTGCCCTGTAGGGAATGTAATGTTATGTGAGGTAAGTAATCTCATTTTGTGAGGTTATAGGCAGCATTACAGTATCTTAGGTCATTGCATTCCCTGGTAGTTAGGATATTTATTACCACAAAATCTAGAAATACCATTAAGCAGAGGCACAATGACTTTCGTTCTTATCATACGAGTATGACCCTTACCCATTACTTCAGAGCTGTTCCTGATTCAGGGGGGTTGATTGCTGCAGCCCAGGTACAATGCAGTATTTTCTCAAATTTTTTATGCAGCTCATTTAGGAAAGTTGCAGCAATTTGCAGCAATCCCAGGTTTCCCTGTTCTAGGCAAGCACTCAGGTTTCTTGTGTATTTGATCACTGCTACCAACTAAACACCCAGGTATAAGCCCTCTTTGCAGGTTATTTCTGTTTTTCTCTTCAGTCACCACTGAACAGCAGTCAGAGGGACTATTTGCTCAAGGTTTGTTCCTTTCTGGTTATTTTATTTTTTGCTGTGGAAGATTTTATTCCTACTTAGCTTTCCTTTTCCTTATAGGCTAATCATAGGAAAGAATAGTTTCATTTATCAAAGTCATCCACATATTTCACTTCTTCTCAGAGGAGCTACTGTGCTGTCATCTTTGAACTTGAGCTCAAAAAAAAAAAAAAAAAAAATCCAAGAAGGGGAGACTCAAAATAGTTCTATCACAGTCTGAATGTACCACTTATTTTTAAGTGTCTTCCTTTCAGACAGGATTTCAATGGGGTTATTTAAGTAGAGGCTTTTTTTAAACTCTTGGGTTTCTGTTCTTATAACTAAGAATGCTCTGAAAAATGAGAGGAAGGTTGGGGAAGAGACTGTTTGTGTCTATGCTGCCTTTTGGATGCTCATGAGGAATGGGGGGGAGGAAGAGGAGAGCAAGAGAAGACAGAGATGTGAAAGTTTTTTGAAAATAACAAGACTAAAAGGAGGACATCCTCGGCTGTATCAACCCAAGCCTCTAAAGAGCTATGCATGACATCTGACAGATCGGAGAGGAGACCACATTGATGATATTCAAGCAGGAGGTTTAATAATTTCTAAAATCCTTCTAATTCAGCTGTTTCTTTCGCATGACACCAAGTAATAACATTACTTGTGATAGGTTTGGAGTCACACCCTGTCCTAAGAGAGATGCTGAGAGATAACAGATGACTCTCGAGGAAGTGGAGGGACATTTTAGGACAACAGGGGAAGTGGTAAACACATAAATAACCTTTCCCACCTTTCATGACATGTCTGTGAGCCCTGCCTCGGGCAGTTAGAGATAACAGAGAATAGTAAATCATTTTGCCCCTGCTCCTCCCAGGGGAGAAACACCTGTAATGGGCTTGTCAAGAACATTTTCTTCACCTCGACAACATGAGTGGTTCTGCCAGGACTGTGGGAGCTAACACTGGTGAGGAAATAATTTCCAATATTACTGAAAGCCATCAGCATCACCCCTAAGTGCAACCTGTACCTTTACCTAATCTCACATGCCTGCAGCACCATTGCCTGATCTATTTTAAAATGCACTCATCAGCGCAGCATGTCTACAGGCTCCCTTGCTGGCCCTGATTTGTGTCGTAGCACAGAAGCACCAGTCATTCCTTATGGCAGAGGGGGCAGTCCTGTGTCACAAGACATCGGGAGATTGCATGGCACTGCTGCTGAAGGTCAGTAATATGCAGTGATGTGATGAAGTGACTATTTAGTAACAAGTGTAGGGAATACTTAGGGTCATTTTTGTTGCTGATATAATTCAGTGTTGCATCTCAACCTTGATTCCTACCTTTTTATACTGTATCATAAAAAAGATATACTAGAAGTAGAAATTGTTCAGTGAAAGGTGATCAAAACAGGCTAAAGAGAGGGAATGTTTTCTTTTGGGGTCAGGCCAGTACTGTACCTTTAGACTGGCCACATAGAAAACATGTTTTGTTCAAAAAGAAGGAATAAGTTTATATACAGGGATTAACTGGATAAAATGATCTCACTAATGTTATGCAGATGGTCAAACTTAATCTCCTAAATTTTTATTGTGGCCAAAGACAAATTGCCATTTATAATTGCATTATTCCTTCTAAAAATAACCCAACAACCTTAAACCCAGATCATCCCACCGCGAGTGATACTGTCCTCAGATGTAATGGCCATTGTGTAGTCTGCAATAGAATTCCTGATTTATTCACTTCTAGAGCTGCCAATGATGCCTACTCTGCAACTTGTGCAGACTAAGGACCAAGGCACAAAGGTTTGCTAAGTTTTGCTAGGTCTCTTTATTTAACTGTAACCCTTTTCACTTCAGAGAGATGGACAGCACTGTCTTTCCAAAACTAGACCGACAACACTTTGGTTTCTCTTTGAGGCCTCTAATTCTGGCTTGTATAATTTGCTACTTTCTCTATGATGTTTGTGGAAAGGTGCTGATTTATATCACATGATAGCCTGGTCTTTTTTGTTCAACATTTATTTTCAACATTCTCTGCCTAAATGCCTGTTTGGTCTTTTTGCTATTACAGCATCCAGAAAGGGAGGAGCCTTGCTAAAAAGTGCTTAAAGACATTCCTTCCCTGAAAAATTTTCATGGAAGGCATTGTGCTATAGAGTTCCAGTTAAAAAAATACAGTCTTTCCTGACTGTTATTACATGCTTCCCCTTTTTCTGTCTGTCATTAATATTTTAGCTTAAGCATCATAGACTTGTATATTTTTCATCCTTCACTTGAGTCATTAACCTGAACCTAGTTCCATGTCCGTCTAATTGAATTTTAAATAGGTTTGTCCCAAATCTTTTCTGTGTCCCTCTAAGACATGATTACCCATGGACTGCTGACAAATTAAACCAGATCTGCTGGAGACTTCTATTCATAAGAGAACAGTAGAATTATGTACACTATATTATCTGAACTACAAATAACATTCTCTCCCCAGCCATCCCCTAATACTCCAGAGACATAAAAATTAATATGGCAGAGAGAAACATTGGGAAAGAGGAAGAAGGAAATTAATGAGCAGAGGAGGAGGGAAAAAAGAGGTCTTCTGAGCACAGATGTTTAGAGAGATGGAGAAGTGATGCACTGATGAGACACATGCAATATGCTGGAAGGAAAAAGATATACAGAAACGGAACAAAAACACCCATTCCTTAACGGATGGAAGAGTGAGTACTACATTGAACTCACTATCAATAATATTGTTTAAATTAGTTGCTTTGTGATGCTTATGAGATACAGGTGACAGAAATCTCTAGTGTTTTGGAGGAAGGTGTCTTAGGCAACATGACAAATAAACAAATAAATAAATAAATAAATAAATTTCAATAGTAGACCTACAGTTCAATTGCATCTTCTCATAAATAGCCTTTAACCCTTGTTTGTCAGGAGTGTTAAATAAGGAGCTGTGCTGATACGCCGGTGGTGGCTGGAAGATAGATATCAATCTGGATGGCACAAGCTAGTGTGCAAGTTCAGAAGGAAACTTCTCTTTCCTGGCTCTATTTTAAATATCTAGAAGAAGAACGATAATATATGTAGAAGAATCCATTATGGTCGGTTGCCAGCAGCATGGTTCTCTAGCTAGAACAGCCTGCCTTGTTTTGTACCATCACGGGATATCTCTGGCACAAAGTAGGACTTTGGTTCATATTTGAGCTTGAGGATTTACTTGTGGTGATGGATGGAAAAAACTGCAGCGGTAAACTACGTCTCTGCCCATTACCTGCAACAGATGATAATTTTATCAAATGGGTTTGTCAGTAAAAGTTAATGACCAAAATTGTCTGTACAGATTTCACTTACTGCCTGGTTTATGATTTATGCTGTGATAGCTTTGCCTATAAAACCAGGGCTTTTTTGGTAAGGTACGAATAAATATTCATTAATCCCAAGCAAAAGGCAGAGAGTTGATTCCATGATTTCTGAAAATATGCTGGTGTAAGGCTGGCTTTTTTTTTTTTTTTCTTTATATTTATGTGTTAATCTATTAGTAACAATTATTACAGGATTGTTGAGTTGGTTCCAGAACATAAATGTAACCTACAGTCCCCTCCACAGTCCTCAGAGTGTAAAAATATCCCTGCAAAGTCCTAAATATCTCCACCTTCCTGTACCTTGTTGGAGGGTCTGTTGTTTAGGCAGAGCAAACAGCTTACATGGGAACTGTGTTTCCTGGCTGTCAAGCTTAAAGGGACTCCACTGGGACCAGTATCAGCATAAGAGATCCACCATCTGTGGTAAATAGGATGACAAGAAGTCTTATATTAATGCTATAGTAAAGCAATGTATAGTAAAACAGTGTGGATCACTGCATATGATACAGGACTGATTTTTCATCTGTGATACCACAATCCACTTTGCATGTTTGTGATCATGGAGATATAGACATTATAAACATCTGGAGTTACTCAGACTTTTGGATGGTTCAGCTGTAAAACTGGAGAATTTGTGCAAATCTAAGTTCTAAAGCTACTTTAAGAGGCTAAGGAATGTATCTGTTAAAGTGCAAAATATTTTTATTTTCAGCTTCTTTAATCAAACTCAGATGAAATGCTTTGCATTGCTGGACACCATATATGAACCAAAGATGATTCTGACAATGCTAATACTCGATAGGTCAGCAACAGAATAGTCTGTGGAAAAATGTGACACATGTTTTTCAGCATTCAAAACCTTATTCCTAACCATGGTTTAAAATGGCTGATGGACATATCAATGCTTCACTGACTTGGAGGCAGACCCCCAAAGATGCCCTAGTATTGCAAAACTCTATGGCAACCAGCACCTTCAGCTTTCAAACAGATGGTCACGAATGGAGATGACACAGACCTGTATGGTTTGTTGGCAGGTACCTTGTGGCAAAAAACTTCAGAATGTAGCTTGATCGGAACTGAATTTGATTTATTTTCCTTGAGTTTGTAAGGAAAACCTAGTTTGATGAGGGACTTTCTTCCTCTTACAGAAATTGCAAAGAGCATAAAATTCCTCTTCCCTGAACCTGCATTGTTTATTTCTTATTCACAGCTTTCTTTTTAAAGTTATGCAAGGTTTTTGACCTTTTCCCCTGAAAAATCACCAGACTACTGATAACAAAAAATCAAAGGCATCAAGTGCACTGCCTCCTCAAGGAGAGATAAAGACCATGAAATTACCATCATCAGGGAAGACTTTTTTGCCAACAACTTGGAAAGATCCTTGAATGATGAAAATGCCATCACTTCCTTATGTCTTTTCAGAATGATTTATTTCCTTTGTCCTTTAACATCTAACAGTGATCATGATTCAAACTGAAAAATCATCTATCATCATTCACTTTGTAGTTGGGTGTTAAAGGACAAAGAAAATACATGTAGAAAAAAAGTCAGACCTGAGTCTTCACTGGCTTTTCAATTGCCAGCATCTTTATTTAGTACCTGTTGGAAAATTGAACAAAAAAATGGTGACGTATTTCAGGGGTAAGAGGAGCACTTAGTGCGGTCAAGGAAGTTAGAAGGTTTGCTCTCAATTTCATCTGCAAGTGCATGGTATTAAAGATTGACTGAATCCAGCTAGGATATGAAAGCCCTACTTGAAATCTATCTCAGGAATAAAAATCTGACCACCTGCCGACACCTGATGTAGGTGATTGATTTGAGGAAGGGATGAGCCTAATAGCCTCTCAAACCCTAGTTCAGAGGCTATCACTGCCAAACCAGAACATATTTCGGGATAGGTATACACTAGCAGCAGTGACTCTTCTGGAGGAAAGACATACCTCAGGACAGTATTGGGTTTTTTGTGCAACATTCAGCCTCAGAGCTGACTTGGGCTGTCTGCACTGGGAAGAAGTTGGGAGAAACCCGGTGTCTTCCTAAGAACTTTTATCATCTTTACTCGCACACAGTTCCCCTTAACTCACATAGCACTGGCAGCAATATAAAGCAAAGACTTGGATGTAGGAGTTGTACACATGGTGGACTCAGCTTCTCCTGCCTTGCCAGTCATCGTAGATAAGGCCCATAATGTGCCTTTGCCACATTTTGCCCATTTCCAGAAGCCCAGGTACATTTGTGCAGAAAGGGTAATACTGCTCTGCAGAGAATATTTCTATTTTTAAGGAGGTTGTGCATCTGCTTTCCTTGCTCTTGCAGTCACATGCTTAGACATCCTCTGCTCCAGTCTATCTGGCAGCTGCACGTGGAAGCAAAGTCCACATGTCAAACACTGCTGTTTATATCCCAATTAGCAAGGGAAACCTTTGCTCCAACGTATCTAACACAGAGGTAAAAATGGAAAACAACCATTGTTTGACAATCTGACATACAATTTAATGAAGTAACTTCTCATGGCATAAGGCCATAAAGGAATGGAAAGGACAGTGGGAGATTGAAATCTGTTTGTTTCCCAATTGCAGACAAACTGTGATCGACAGCTCGTTCAAAGGATCCATACCACGTAAGTTGCAAACTTTTAGGAGATTGCTAGCAAACCAAAGGCAAACAGACTAGAAGTTGCATCACTGGGTTTTTTGTGTACCCAGTTTAAGAGGAAAAGAGTGCAGTTCCATGTGAACGCTCTGGAAACTCCAGGGTCCCACAGTAAAGGGCATTGCTGATAATGTAGGTACTGACAATAGGAGAGGATTTATGCATTTAAAATGCCTGTATGATGTGTGACCTCTGCTACAGAGGAAGGAGAAACACTTTACATTTTGTGAAATTTCCCGTTGCTGAATAGACGTCACCTGCAGGGACAAACAATGCAAATAATACTGTGTATTGACCTGCCAGCAGGTAAAACAGTCTTACTGGTATACTTAATTGCATCTATCACAACATTTCCATAATTTACAAGACTTCCTTGTGTCCAGTTTCTCAAAGTTGTCTGTCCTGAATCTGTACTGAAGGTTATGTTTCTGTCTCCCTTTACCACCTGGATCACTACACTCTTCACTACTGAGCGTGGTTTTGGCTCAAGCAATAGCAGTTTATGTGTGTTAAGCTCAAGGTTTCACTCTTTGTTACTGATGGCTCACCCAGACATGTAGTGCTATGTGAGCACTGATGAAGGGCGTTGAATGCCTCTTCTGGGAATATTTGTGGAAGAAATGGGAAGGATGGACCCACCCCAGCATCCTTTTGTGCAAAATCTGAGTGATTTATATATTCTTGCTTGCATACAGCAGCATAAAATGCTATCAGTGGAAAGACAAAAAGGAAAATGATGCCAGGAAAATTATGATTTAAACGAATTCTGTGAATTCTGATTTACAAATGTATTTTTTTTTCCTCTGAATTTCATTGCTGTTTGGGCTTATCTTTTGGACGACATAGTGTGATCCTTTGTTATTCAGTGATTACAATTAACTATCACGTTATTCCTCCTCTTCTCTTGACCGACCCTCATTCTATTTATTCTCCGAATAACTTTGGTAATTTTAGGGTTTCCAAACTCAGAGCTTTTGCAGATCCCAGAGTTCTTTAATTGTCTATGCAATTGTCTTCAGATATATAATTTATCTGCCAGGCAAATATGACATGACTTTTTTTTTGACTTGGCATTTGTATTAAAATACCATACAAACCTTTTAAAACAATAGGTATTAACAGGGAAATGGTGCATAAAATGTGATTCTTGTTCTTTATTTTATTTTTTACAAGGAGTAGTAGTATCCTGATGATTGTTTTCAAAGGCATTTTCACAAAGCCCTTGGATTTTAATAAGGAAAAAAAAATTGAGTAGTCAGGCATTGAAGAAATGAAAGGTGAACTTGTAGGTATGTTTCGGTCAATACTTGACAGTGCATTCATTAATTGTAACTGTTATTATTGCTTCTAAAAGCACCTTCTAAGACTTATCCCAAATAAAGTATGTGTATCTAATACTTTTTTTTTTTTTTTTTTCACCCTGCAGTCAATTGTAGCCATTATTACACCTACCTTGATCTGTCTTACAGAGGAATTAGTCATGCAGGAGGCATTTTTTATTAATGAAAACAATTTTGTGTTAACCCCTGTTTAAGTGGAAAAGCTAATATATGAAATGCTCAAGGTGAGGGAAATCAAGAGAGGGGAGGAAAAGAAGGGTCTGCGATGTAGCCACAGGAGCTGGTCTTGGGTAGGAGATGTGCTGGAGGCATCAGCTTGGGCTTCTAACTTGGAGTCATCGTTCTTCTTTTAGGATTGTCCCTCTGCCTCATCTGCAGGAAGAATGGAGGACCCGAGACAGGGTTCAGTATATGAAAATATGTTCAAGCTTAGGTGAGAGATTAGTGGATCTCACTCAAATAAAGCACTTAGTCTTGTGCCTGCTCTGCAAATATAGTATGAAAAGACATGGAAATAGCACTTTCATGCCCACCTCAGTTGTGGGATAGGGTTCATGTTGGTAATTTAATAGCTTCTCTTAATAGAGAGGAACAGGAAAAAGTGTTTGGGCAGTGGGAAGGTGATAGAAAACTTCCCAATCTGCTCTGGGAAATGTCAGTAGCTTATGGAGGATATCTGAGTATCTGAGTGTGAATTCCGAGTTACTGCATGTGGGCTGTGTTGGGGTGGGGCTGAAGTGGTTCCAGTTTTCAGTTCTGGTTTGCACCAGGTTGCTCTAGTCCTGTCTGTCATATCAAAGTCGAATGCTTTGAGCACCAAACTGTTCTTACATCTTCTATTACTGCCAGAAAAAAATCCATTGCTAATACAAAAAAGATATTGACTGTGTTTGGGGACATTTTCACCAGTAAACTTATGTTATAAATAAATCAGTGTCTTCTTATTAAAAAAAAAAAAAGTCACAAGAAAATTCATAACTAGTTCCATTCCTTGATGAGTCTCATCTACATAGTTCTCTCGAGGGATTTCAAAACATCTTTGACATGAATCAGTGTACAAACATGACTTACCGCTATCCCACCTAAAATGTTGATGTAGAGTTGCCACAACCAGAGGGAGTTTAGCTCAAGCCATGGTCTTACGGAGATGAAACATCTTCAGCAAACAAGAGTCTGTTAACTCAAAATCTAAATAATTCTTTCTGTTCTTTAGATCTGTCTTGATTATGCTTGCAGTTACCACAAGAAAAAGTACTTTATGATGCTGTGGAATAGATGGGGAAGGAGCATACCTTAGCAGTAGGTTGCTCATCTCTGCTCTTGCTGTAGTGATGGACCATGGCTCTAATTCCACCCTTCAGAGAACATTAGTGGCTTTATAGGAACAGGACCTTTGTGCAAGGCATGGAGGCACTGAGGAGGGATGAAGAAGGATTTGCTTTGTGTGCTAGTTGGAGTTAGAGATGTAACCTGACAAATGCAAAAGGATGGAGTGGGAGAGTGTTGCTGCAGAGTATAGTCATCTTCTTTTCAGGTGGAGAAAGTGTTGATGCATATTTTTATTATTTAGCATTCAATATCCATCCCCTTTTTAGAACTTTCTCACAATGGGGGATGCATTCCTTTCCAAGAAAGTGCTTTCTCTGCCCAGATGGCTGGGGGTTTGCAAAACATATTGGGCAGGCGTGGGAGCAGACTCTCATCTCCTGTGCTTACGCCAGGGCCAAAGGCTTCTGTTCTAGCAAGCTCTGCACTGGGAAGAGTGTTAGAGAGCTCCCTGCAGCAACTGCTCAGAAATGCCAGGAAGGAAAGTCCAGAAGTAAAAAGGTCTGTTTCAGAGCAGTGACTTAAATGGATCTTGATTGACCCTTTGGAAGATTGTAATGCTACAGATTGCCAAGGGCAAGGAAAGTAGTGCATTTTCTGTTGTCAGCTGGGATAAAATCTCAGCTTAATTCAGCTGAATGGGAGAAACTTTTGTTTGACTTTGATGGTATCAGGTTGTCACTCGGAAGTGTCGAGGTGGTGACTGTATCTCTAGGTTGTATTACAGAGGAAAGCAGATATCACACCTGACAATTTCATTTCTCAGAAAGTTTCCATTTCCTGTCCCAAAATAAAGTTTACAACAGTCCTGAAAAAAATCTTTCCAGGCGGAACATTCAGCAGTACACTGTGAGGGGAAGCATGTGCAAATGGAAAATCAGTGTTTGATGTCTTTTACATTGCATGCCATTGCCTTCTGCACATCAGTGTTTTGTGATTCAGACTGGCTGGATGGTGTTTTATGTGGGGTAGCTGGGAGAACTTCTGGGCTTTCCTACTTCCAGCAATCCTGAGAGCATCATGTATGTGTTTAAGGGGATGAGATGAATTCTTTTGTGATTCAAACTGAGAACTCCTCTTACTTCCTGTGGACCTGTTCCATGCAGACATAAAGATTTACCGACAACCACCTGGCATTTCCTTTGCTATATTTCATCTAACTGCTCCTAATTATTTCCTTAGGGAACGTGTGCCAGTTCCCCTAGCTTATAGATGGTGATGTCACCCTTTCTCTCTACACGGGATACATTCAGAGGATGAATGGAACAAAGGGAAATCGTGGGACTTTTAGATGTTTTCTGAAATTTGTCCTTTAAATATTTCAATGAAGTTCTGGGGTATAAAAGGGGTAGTTTCAGTTCAGACAAAATAGGTCACTATTTTTATTAGTGTATAATACAACATTTCAAAACTATGAAATGAAAGATGATTCCTACAAGGTAAAATGTTAAGTTTTTGTTCTAAAAATGATGAAAATGAATGTTCAAATATCATAAAAGCTATCCTGCTTGGTGCTTTACTTTCCTTGAATCTTCCTCTGATGTGATTTCATTAAATGCTTGCTTGTCTGTTGAACAGGATTTTCTGTTCAGACATGTCTGTGGACACCTTTTCTATCAGGAGCATAGACAACAATGCGAACATGTACGGAGATTTTTTTCAACCTACTCAACCTCATCCCATCTCAACTGCTCTGGCCAGCACTAAACTGAGACCAGAGCTTAACTGATGCTTATTTCTTGGTGGCTGGTCACATGCAGGCAGACTGACTACTAGTCACTCATTCAGAAACAATCAAACTTTCATAGGCTCCTTTGGCTTCTTTTCTACTGAATTCAACCAGGGATGGACTGAAGGATTTAGCACGTAGACTTGTTTGGCTTATTAGCTCCACTAACAACAGAATGACAGAATTTCCTCAAGCCTTTAAATCTCAACAGCCACAGCTCTTCCAGCCAAATTAGCAGTAAACAGGAGGCGAGAGAGTGGCAATTCTGATAGAAGATGCTGCACTGCTTTTCCCCTTTGGGAATGGAGCAGAACGTCATGCATTTATATGTCTGCAAATGAGCAGAGGCACATATCCTTCATGAGCAAATGGTCCTTGGTGGTAACCAGTAGGCACCTGGATTAGAAATTAATAGATTATGCTCATAACAATAATTATGCAGGGGAAATAGCATAATTTAGAGCAACGGAAGTGAAGAAGATTTGGCAAAACAATGAGCTTTTAAATTATTTTATTTTAAATAGGAATTGAGTAACTCTTGATTGCTGAGCAAGGTGTGGGGGTGAAAGAAAACACCTCAGGTTGTGCATATGTCTCTTGATGCCAACAGCTTGACCTGTACATTTTCCTTCTCATGTTCTGGTTACTGCTGGGTGTGAAGTGCTTTGAATTACTTTACATATAATCAACAAAAAAATCATAAGACAGTTAAATCCCTGAATGCCCTTTCCACACATTAAAGTTAACTATTAGGGATGGTCTAATATATAGAGACTTGGTGTTTTCTCTAGTGTATTCAAGGAGGTAAAGAGCGGAAAATTGGGAAAAGTTTCTCACTGCTCATCTGACTTGCTTCGCTGCATACATGTGAAAATACTCTGAGCAAACAGATATGAAAAAAATTGTTTTTTTCATTCAGAGTTCCTAAATAAATAACACAAAGCCAGTATAAAGCCTAAAATATTATAAAATCAAGTCTGTAGCCAGGCAATCAGAGGAAGGTTAGCCTAGTGAAAGGGAAAACTGGGCTGGGTAAGGTCCAATAGTATATATTTACCTAACCCAGGCTGTGAGAGGTCTAGAGCCAAGTCCCTCTGCTGCAGGCTGCTTGTGTGATTCTGGACTGTTTTCTTTGTATCTCCCATGACTCAGACTCCTCCTTAACCCCTGTAAATTGATTTATGTATCTAGTAAGAAGTTTGGTAAGTATTCATATTTAGTATTTGTCTAATAAGCAAAGACAAAGAAGTAAAAGAGATCACTCTGGTGGTCTTGGCTGTGTCTTCACTAGCTAATTAAATGGTGAGAGAATAGAATTGGGTACTTGAAGCCAACTGGCACAGAATGACCTGCATCTATGCTATTAAACTATCTTAACCTTCAAAGCAGGATAAATGATCCAAAGCGCCGATTAGGAATAGTTTCTGGCTTATGCTAACTCCTGAACCACATCCAGAAGTTGTTTGGGGGAACTGCATTTGGCCAGAGACCATTCTAACAATTTAACAGTATATAGACAACTGGGTTTTAGCATACAAGTGTGTTCACTAGCACAGCTTAATTTTCCAGTGTGAGGTTAGCATTCAGGATGCTAATAACATTTTTAAATTCACTCTCTGCTTTTGCACATGCAAAATACCCCTTTCCATTGGCAAATGAAGATTTTGAGTATGCACTCTGAATTATTTTTAATTAAATTCTACCTTTTACCTGCACAATTCATTGAAATAGTGACAGCAGTCTGGTTTCTGACCCTTTCCATAACTGCTTACTCCCAGCTATTTAGAAGACCTCTTCAGTGTTACAACACAAAGCTCAAATGCTGTTCCCTAGTTGGTCTCTTAGAGAACTGTGGAGAGGTTCAGGGCTCTCAATACAGCAGTCTTAATCAACAGCTGCTTAGTTTGTGACTCTTGACTTCTGTCTATAATGAAGAACACTAAATTATTCATTATCTGGTGCAAATGTGTGTGGGTGATTGCAGGTAGAAATGAATGTGCCTGCAAATACTCAGCTGAGGATAATTGGGGAAATATTTTAAAATCTCATATGTTAGAATCAAAATTGTAATGTGGAAAGATACAGACAATAATACGATGATGGAATGCAAAGTATCTCTGAGGACTGCAGTGAAAGGAAGTCACTAGTTCCTTTATAAGAAGTCCAGTTTTGGGTAGCAATGAATTATTTTTAACAAGTTCAAACAAAATGTGACAAATATAGTAGCAGCTAAAAAAGAAAATGTTAAAGAATTTGTGCTACTAAGGTAGTCAGCAGTCTCTTACATGATTGGGAAGTCCAACCCAAGGGATGTGTTTAATTCCTGCCTATTACAGTTTGGGGAAAATATTTTAAGATCTGTCCTATTACATGTGGAGTAAGAGAAAACAATAAAGTCCTGTCAGTGCATAGAACAGAATTTTCTTTATTAACTAGAGGTATTCAAATCTGATGCTAAGGTATTTGTTTATTAACATCGTTTAGTCTCTGGACACAAAAGTCTATGAAACTTGCACTTCTTGTTTCCAAGGCAGGAGGGGAGGCTGCTCTTGATCCATATCATTGCTTTATTTCTAGGCTCACTGGTGACTAGGAGGATGAGTTTGTCACAGGAGACAGCTTAACTGAAGCTGGTTTGTTCAGCCTGACAAAATAACACCTATAAGGATGTAGATCACGGGCAAACAAGGCAAGAAGAATCAAGCATTGGGGTGTGACCACCAAGGAAGAGAAGACTAAAAGTTAACAAACAGCATATATATAAAACAAATAGCTGTAAACTGATTGTTTAGCCTATAAAGAGGAAGACAGCTGAAAATTTCTATAGAGGTGCAATGCATAGCAGTTTCTTTAAAGGAGGCAGAAATGGAGGCAAAAAACCCCAGTACACCCAGTAGTGGACACCAAACCAATGTCTACCTACTAGCTTTGAGGCCAGCTGGCATGGAGGAGGCAACATATCACAGTCAGGTGTGTCTGCCACAACAGGGGGAACACGTGCAATGGTCCTTGGCCTGTGCTGGCTCTGACTTGTGATTCAGAAGGAACTGGTGGCCAAAAAGAAAAATTGGTGAGGCACTAGTCTAGAAGGTAGTAGGAGATGGATTTCCAACACTTGGGCCTGGCAATACTTGATTTGCTAACATGGACACAGCCTCAATGTCTTCTTTCCTGTGTTCCCCCTGAGTTTTGAGCCCAACACATCTTTTATCACAGGGATTGTAACATTAAATATACAAAACGATAACCTCATATTTCACACACTTTATCCCTGTTTAAATGTGATGCTCACAGGGCAGTAATTGAAAAGCAAGGGAAAACAACAGCTCTTCATGCTGTGGGAGTTACATCTGTTATTTGACTAATTAGGGACACATAATGACCTGTCTGAGCCTTGGCAATACAAAAGCTGCTTTAATTCTGGCCATTCTCCATGAAAATATCCCAATCTCACATTTGCATTTATGACTGCAGAGAGCTATGTATAAATGTCTGTTCTGGGAAGCAATACTTCAGAGGAATGATACACTTCAAGGAAGAGGATGAGTAAAATTGCTTTGAATGAATAGGCAGACACATCTTACCTGGTTTCATTTGCAAACAGAATGAGGGAGTTTAGCCTCTTGTTCTTCACATGAGCTTGGACCAGTCTTATTTTAGTCCAGTGGACTTGGCAGGTGCTCAGGGGAGAGCCCAAAGTGCAGAGGAAGTGGGATGGCTCTGTTATCTGGGACACTAGAACTGGATGAACTTGGAATCCCTGATCTTTTAAGCCTTGTTTACTTTGGTAGAGCTTGGCTTTTAGGTAAAATGTGTTTACCCAGCACGTTTCATTTAGATAGTGACTGATCTTTTCTGGTACTAAAGAAGAAAACCACTATCACAGCAGAAACTGGCAGTTGTGAGTTAATATTTTTACTTACATGTATCGATTACAATGTCAAAGATTCAAAATCAATTCACTTAAATGTCTCTCTAGGAAAAAAAAAAAATAAATCTGTCAGTGCAGTGGAATATTGCCAAACTAGAGGAAAAAAAATCCTATACCTCCCTGACCCCTGAATGCATGAATGCATATGGTGCCAATAAGAGAATACTGCTTTGATATCAACAACCAAAAAATGGAGGATGAAAAATAGATTAGCAATGTATACTAATTTGGTAATATTTTTATTAAAGCATATGATGAATTCAGAAATGATCTAAAAACCTCATGGCAAAAATTCCTAACTGCTTTCACAGCTTCCCCAACTCTTGTCTTCCACGTTGCAGGTCTATAAGTTTGCTGTCCTTCTGTTACCTCAACATCTTCCTCATTTCTTTCCTTTCATAGGATCCAGACCTACCAACATCTGTGAGCAGATTTAGTGACAATACCCTCCTCCCCATTGCTCCAGCAAGTGCTAAACCAACATTTGCATTTGCTGAAGTTGCAGGTGTGCCCTAGACCCTGCCTTGAACATTACTCAGAGCCTCCATGACTGTCCCTGCATTTTCTTTCCTTCCTCTCCTTGCAATCAGTAATTGAATAGGAAAGTCTATCAAACTACTAAAACCAGAGTGGGGCAATTTGCTCTTTGCCTAAATTACAAAAATTAGTAATGTTTTGCTTTTTGGATGCTCACACAATGGATTGTTGATGTCCTGGATGACCAAAGGTCTCTTCTGTTCCCATGGAATCAACAAAGGCTCCATGTACCTGTTCCAGGCTTTGTCTTCATGCCTTTAATCATCATGATGATGCTCAGGTAAAAGACAAAAAGGAGCATTGCTTACCAAATACCTTTCAACTGTTTCAAGTTTGGATTTTGTGTAGGTTGGATGTGATGTAATGTTTAGGGTGGTTCTTGTTTCTATCAACCGGTTTCATCCATCCCCAACTGACCCATGGGTATGAATTAATCTGTATATTTTTTATAGAGCGGCTATATCTTCTGCACATTTTCTCAAGGACCATAAGCCACAATCACTTTCGCTGAAACATACAGTGTTCTGAAATTATAATTCCTAATGTAGAAGTGAAGACGTCTAAGCTTTCACTGAGCAAGTCCAACTTGCTCAATTGCCTGGTGTATTTTTTTCTGGTGTTCCTCCCTCTGACTTTTTATTCTGCAACCTCAGGGCCAGCTGCAATTGTGTTTCCTCAGAATTTATCCCAGTGAGAAAATCAACAGAGAATGGGTTTCCAGGAGATCAGTATGAATGGTTTGTATCTTCTGCACAACTTGCAAAGGATAAAAGCTGTGATACTAGCACATGAATAAAATTGCACATGGGCCATACTGAGCTGCTACAGTGAGGCCCAGGACTTGAACAACTGTAATTAGAAGAAGCCATTGACTTTGTGTACCCTATGGAACACACCTGGGACATCATTTTCTTGGACTTTGCAGTAAATGGAAATACATGATTATAGAGTGCTACTAGTGGCTGCGGGTTTAGGATCAAATCTTTAGAACTGTGTAAACCAGTGGCCACTAAGGAAAAACTGCAAAACTCCCCCTCTGTGACATTTCCTCTCAAAGCTGTGTGGACTAGAGTTTTTTCCCCTCAAAGATTATGGAATTCTTCATTTCAGATAAAAGCCTGATCTGGATATCAGCAGAGAAAACTTTTTCAATATGCCAGTAGTATAAAAAGACAACACAAAAAAATCAGTTCAAGTAAAACAATTCTCTCATAAATAAAAAGAAAAAAATCAAAACCCAAAAGAAAATTTTCAAAACAATGTATTTTGAACTAGACAAAGCATTACATTCAAGTCAAAGTAATTGTACTTCTAGGCATATTTAGGTGTTAAAATTTAACATCAAAACTAGATCTTTTTTATTTTGATTTTAACATGTTAAATGGTTCACTAAGAATATGTGGGTCTGAAATAGTTAATCTGCTTTTTCTGTCAGAAAATCAGCATAATACAACCAAGACAAACTTGTCAGACGTCATTTCTATATTGGATGAGAAATGGCTTCACTAAGACTTGTTGCTTAACTCCAGTCTGGACAAGGGTTCGTTGCTGATGACAGAAAAGGTTTTTTTTCATTCCCAAAAGGCTTCATGGTCTTGGACATTGATGGGTGGTGAGAAGGAAACAGTTTCTGGAGTTGGGACCCCTCTCTCATTCCAGTCCCGTACTCTTGCCATATGCAGTATGTACAAACACTGCCGCAGGGACACGGACCTGTTTTAGCTTTTCTGCTCTCTGCCATCTCGTGTAACCTTCAGGGCACTTCTAACAGCCCTGCAGCAGTCTCTGCTAGGTAAAATACTTATTCCTTCCTAGTTTGGATGTCAAAAGATATTTTTTTTTCTCTGTGGGCAAAACAAATGGGTAGAAACAGGCTGAACAAACTCATGTGATTCTGCTGGCAGAAGGATGTTTGCAGCTTGCCACATAGAGTTCTTCTCTGGTGCCCTTGGTGCTGGCATCTAGAAAGGCTTTTACGACTTCCATGAAGGTGGTTGCAGGAAGACCTCTTCCACTGGTATCTCTGGGCTTCTTTAACCTTTAAACATTGCAAAGGAGCTGTGATGTCAACACATCCATCCTCCAGGGAATTCCCAACTGATTGAAGCTGGGCCAAGGAAGTGAGTCAGAACTGCAGCAGACAAGGCTGCTCCTGACTCCTGCCTGCATTCGCTGCTGCAAGCAGCCTGCCAGCCAGTGAGGAGAAGCTTAATAGATGTGTCGAGGCATTAGGGGTGTTTCAGACTCTCACTGCAGGGGAAGTGACAGCTATGGAAACAGGCTGTTTTTAGCTGTGGGCCAGAAAGTCCTGACTTGAAATTTTTGCTGGGGAAGGCAAGCAGGCAAGTTCTTATACGTTTATGGAATTTGCTTGAAAATGGCTTGAAGGGGAAATGAAGCTTTTTGTGAAACTGTATCAAGTAGCTTTACCAAGAAATGGGAGAAATGGCTTAAATGTTAAATGTCGTGTTTTGGCTAAGATAAAAAAAAAAAGATTAATTTTTTTTTTTAGAAACAGCAGCTCATGTCAAAATTGGCTAAGCTGAAAAAAATCAAAGGACATTAATAATTTAAAATGAAATGAAACATGTTTTAGTCTGATGCAAAATGGATTATTCTGAGGGGATTTCTTGCTGCTTTCTTTGATTGAAAGAATAATTGTCTTTGGGCTGAACCAAATCTCCCTTTCTCCTCTCCTCTCACTTACTTTTGTTGATTGACCACTGAAATTAAATGTTACTCACTCAGCTTTTCAAAATGATCATAAGGCTGTGCCTATTCTGGAAATGTAATAAATGATATCTCTACAGATTTTTTTTTTCTCGAGCTCTATAGCTCTATTAATATTCCTGCCATGCCTAGGAATGGACCAGGGTCCAACTCTCAGCCTGGTGACAGGAATACAATAGATAGGTATTGAACTACACGTCTTCAGTAAGATCAGCTACTGAATCTGTGTCCCCTTCCTGCGCAGGGCTTCCTAATCTGGATACTGTCCCATTGCTCTGTCCCACTGGAAGAACCTGCATGTTGCTTATGAGTCAAACATGTTTTTGATTGACAGCTGTCTGTGACGATGGTGAGGCCAGAAATTGTTAGCAATCACAAAAAATTGTGATCTGCAAGCAATTTATTCTAAGCAGTGTCTAAACATCTTGGGTCAATCATTAGAGAGAGCTATTACATTTTTCAGTATCATTATCTAAACCATAGGCCACTTGATGACCAAAGAGCTATCAACCTAATTATACTGTGATGAATTCCTTTCAAATCTGTAGAGCATTTAATGCATTCTTAAATGAAGCTATCCATAATTAGAAGTCTTCCAAAACACACGCAGGCATCAGAGTCCAAGAGAAGCTGATTAATTGTTAATGAGGTTCCTTCACCTACTAGACAGATTGGAAGAGGGGAGGAAGCAAAGCTAGAGACAGGAGCTGGCATCACTGTGCAGATTCAATGAAACTTTGGTATTTGCCAGACAAAACTTCTGTTCTGCGGCTTCTTGTAGTCCAAGCCCTGACAGAGCAGTTTTGGAAGTGATTTCAAAATTAGGGAAGTGATTTCTTCTTCTCCCATAATTCCAGTAACACATTAAATGAATATTTTCCTAACTTGACTGACGTTTCTGGAAATTGTAGAATAAGGTTTTTGTCACCACACTGCTAATTTCATGCTCAGCCAGACAAAACCAGTGATGTTTTTTAAAGTGCACATGCACATAAACATCAACCATATACATTGTAAATGTGATGTTTCCAGCAAATATCCAGATTGCTCTGTGCACACATGGATCTGATGACACTGACATCAGAACAGGCAGTATAGTCTATCTGGAAGAGGAAAAGTAAG
This sequence comes from Athene noctua, assembly GCF_965140245.1. NCBI lineage: Eukaryota > Metazoa > Chordata > Aves > Strigiformes > Strigidae > Athene > Athene noctua. The sequence continues at coordinate 8,921,936 of NC_134037.1, read as the reverse complement.
AACTACAGGTGGTTGTACATGGGGGAAAGCATATAAAGGGCAACATGCTGTTTCAGAGTAAGAAGCTGGAAGTGGGCCTATGAATACTAGATTTAATGCACCATTTTGATTTCTGCATATTTTGCCTTTGCCCAACTATTTCTACTTTTATTTTTCTCAAAAAATCTCTAAACCCCTCCACTCATTCTGACCATTCAAGACTCAAAATACTATTTATTACTGTGCATTTTTTATAATGGATTTTTACTTAGTTTTGTGACTACCATGGCACAGAATTCACAGGAAATGAAGCTTAGACATTGGGAAATTTAGAAATGTCTACTAAAATATACATTTTCTCTCTCTAAAAGTATTATGAGTTTCAGGCTAGATAGCTGAACATTTCCCAAAACAAGAAGAAAATGGTGTGTGCCCTGGTTTGGTTTCTGGAACGTACTTTTGCTGCAGTGAATAGATGCTTGGAGCATAACATCTGAGGAGAGCACCTGAAATGAATCTTTGAATCTTGAGTATTATTTGTGAACAAACTTGGAAGAGACACAGGCTTTAAAAAACTTGTACCTAATGTGTTATGTTCAGCTGTTTGAGTTCTGAACTGCCTAAATCAATGAAAGTCACAGACACAATCAGAGTTTAGTATAAAACCAGTCAAGCTGTTATATAACTGAGCTTTTAATTCTGGAAAAGTTCTTAGTAACTCTGTATTTCTAATTGTTCTTTTAAATGAATGAAAACTGCAAGTTAGAATAATTCGTTGAAGATAAATACAGAGAAGTATTTATTGCTCCCAAATTTTCCGATATATTGCAGCAAACTGAAATTCATGTCATGTCTGTTCAAACAGCATAGATAATGCTGAGCAAAGCTATTCTAACACGGGAAGATGCCTCCTGCAATTTCATTTTGAAGAGCTGTAACTGAAACTGGAGAAAGTTATTTATTTATTTTTGTTATTTAATTGTTTCTTCTTGCCTGAATGGTAGAAGATAATAACCATGTCAGAGTGATGTAGCACTAACTCCAGGCACCAACCCTGGCAGTGTCATGGCTGTCACAGCAGACAGAATATTGGTGGTGGCCCTATCCCACAGGAGCAGTTGGATGGGTATAAAAAGGGCAGTGTCAGACCAGGCTGGCAGACAAGTTGGCAGGTGAACAAGAACTGAGAGAAGAGGTCAAGGGAGGGATGGGCAGGGGCTGCCCATGGAGGTGGAGGGTGGCTGTTCCTCTTTTGTTTCCTCTCTGTTCTATTACAGCTGGACTATATCAGTCAGTTCCTGTAGTGGCTGTCTTTGCACCAAACGTGACAGAATGTTAATGGGGTTTCACCAGTTACCGTGGGCCAGGTGGTTTGCAATAGCTCTGTATGTACCTATATCACAGAATCAAGGGCTGGTTGAGGTTGGAAGGGACCTCTGAAGGTAATCTGGTCCAACCCCCCTACTGAAACAGGGCCACCTACAGCCACGAGCCCAGATGGCTTTTGAATATCTCCAAGGAGGGAGACTCCACAACTTCCTTGGGCAACCTGTGCCAGTGTTCAATCACTGTCAAAGGAAAATAGTGTTTTCTGATGTTCAGAAGGAACTGTGTTTCAGTTGTGCCTGTTTCCTTTGGTCTTGTCAATTCATAGAATCATAGAATCACAGAATACCAGGTTGGAAGGGACGTCAAGGATCATCTGGTCCAACCTTTCTTGGCAAAAGCATGGTCTAGACAAGATGGCCCAGCACCCTGTCCAGCTGAATCTTAAAAGTGTCCAGTGTTGGGGAATCCACCACTTCCCTGGGGAGATTATTCCAGTGGCTGATTCTCATTGTGGAAAATTTTCCTCTTGTGATATCTTGTCAATCTCCCCAGGAGTAATTGTACCCATTATCACTTGTCTTTTCCAAGGACTGAGAGGAAAGGTCAAGGGAGGGATGGGCAGGGGCTGCCCATGGGGGTGGAGGGTGGCTGCTCCTCCTTTGTTACTTCTGTATCTTACAGCTGGATGCTTGGACAGGGATGCAACCAGACCATGGCACACTCTTGTCCTCTCCCTCCTCCAATGCTCAGCCAGAGAGCTGTTAGTGTGCTAACAGGACAGATAAGACAGCCCCAACCGATAACAAATTATGGTCTTAGAGGAGCTGGGAGCTCCCTATAGCTATGGCAAAGCCATGCACCCTTTTTTCCCAGGTAGCCCAGGGCTGGGCCACACAGGAGTTCCTGGCAACAGCCATAGCATCCAGTTTCTAGTGGGGAAAACACAGGTGGTCTATGTTTTGGCGGGGTTGGTGACATGGTTGGGCCAGGATGGGTGTCTCCTGTCCATCAGGGAGACATGGGTTGGACAGGCTTGATGAGAGGCTGGAAGAGCCCTGGAAAGGGAGGCAGGGGCTGCCCCATGGCAATGGAGGGTGTGTGTGTGGGGGGGTGTGGTGCGGTGTGGTGTGTGGCTGCTCTGTTCTTTGATACTCCTGTCTTTGACAGCCACATCCCCAGACAGGGACATGACCAGATTATGGCACACACCTGTCCATTCTTTTCTCTACCACTCAGCTGGAGAGTGTTGCAACTTTCTACAAGGACATTGACTGAAAGATAAAGAAGCACACACAGCTCTAGTCTGTAACCCATCATGGACCTACAGGCAGCTAGAACATCTGTAGCCATGGACAAAGAGAGATCTGCACCACCCACTGTGCCTGTGTGAAATGTCTCAACATAAAGTTTGATATTCATGGGGTTTTGCTGGTGAAAGGGCTAGAAGGCATGTCCTGTGAGGAGTGGCTAAGGATTTTGGGCTTGTCTAGTTTGGATAAAAGGACGTTGACAGTCAACCTTATAGCTCTCTACAATTTCCTGAGGAGAGGAAGTGAAGAGGGAGAGGGAGGTGCTGATGTCTTCTCCACTGGCATCCAGTGATAGGACATGTGGGAACGGTTCAAAGCTGCACCAAGGGAGGTTCAGACCGGGCACTAGGAAGCATTTCTTTACTGACAGGGTGGTCAAACACTGTGACAGGTTTCCTAGAGAGGTGGTCAATGCCCCAAGTCCATCAGTGTTTAAAAGATGTTTGGACAATGTCCTTAACAACATGCTTTAACTTTTGGTCAGCCTTGACGTGATCAGGCAGTTGGACTGGATCATCATTTTAGGTCTCCTCCAACTGAACTATTCCATTGTATTTCTATTCTAAAATGAACTGGAAAACGTAGCACATTGTCACGCTCCAAAAAAGAGAAATTAAATGAAGTTGTACTAGGTATAAGCATGTATATGGGAGTCAACCTTAAATATATATAATTTTTGATTCAGACAAGTGGAAAGATCGACGACTCACAGGAATGTGACCTGTTAAAAACTACAAAAGGTACTCACCTTGTTTTTCTTTGCTTCTCTTATGCTCTCTGTCAACTCAGTTATGTGTGCTCTTTGGAAGACTGTTCTACAATTTAAAAATTCCCATCAAAATAAACAGCTTCTAATAAAATGCTTTTATATTTAAAAGGTTTGTCTGTTTTCATGGTTTCTATAACATCTAGCCTGGCAGATTTAACTCCACCTGTGTTCAAGGCTTGAGGTGCTATTGAAACGAACATATTCATAGTATTTTTCTGTGCATATTTACATTATCATCTTGAATTGTTAAAGAAGTGGTATTAATGATGACTTCTGATAAAATGCTTATATTTCCCTTTGTTATGTATATGTAATCAAGCACTACTTAAAGCTCAATATTTGGAGAGGATTTAAATTATTTCAGCCTTACCCAGAACATCCACAAATAGAATACTGTGGATAAGGAATTTGCTATGAAGTGAACAAAACCCCAGCTCAAAAGTGCACATACACTTTTCATAGATGGCCGTGTTGTATTGACATTACGATTGTTCATTGGCTGACACTGCGTTGTACTTTATATTGCACCGATTACACGTTGAGAGGTTCCTGATCATTTTGCAACATTAGCAAGATCAAATCTTGTCAAACGACAATAGCCAACTACATAAACACATGGTCTGGTAGATACACTCCAGCAAAGCTAAAGCTGCAATTTATCTTTACCAGTAGTGACTTTATAGCGCACACTTGCATACTCAGCCCAGTTCACATTGATCTGGAGGGCTCTTTCACTGTACAGCTATGCCAGCAGTCCAATTAAGAGCAGGATTTAATATGAGAGAAACTTTATGAATCAGAACTTATTTAAAATTATTCTGCTTTAGTTTTCAGCTTCCTTTTTTTGGGTAGGAGAGTCATTTAAAAGCTTTTCCCATAGCAAGAAACATAATTTTGTGAATGATTTTCTATCCATTGTTAAAAATGCTTTTCATAAGATACAGCAATGCGCTGCTTTTGGAAGCGTAGCTTGGAACAATTTATCACTGCCTTTTTAAAGACATAAGAGGAGTTAAGAGTAGATGTTCTTAACATTAAAATACTTATTGCAGTCATAAGGAATGTCAGAGTAAGTACTCTAATCAGGAGAAATTATGCCTTGAGCTTTAGCATTTTTGTGCATGCAAAAAGTCAAGGATAGTATATTATTTTGTGTAACTGTCTCTGACACTCGGCTCTAGGGAACAAATGGCCTAAAATAAACCCTAGGGTAACTTTGATCCCTCCCTGAGGCATAAATTCACTGCAATGTTTTCATTCCTTACTGTTAACAGATACGTTTAAAAAGAGGGGAGATTTGCACAATCAAGGAACTCTTCTACTATTATATTTGAGCTGTACAAGAAACGCATGTTCTATGATGAGAGAAGCAAGAAATTTAATGCATGTGGTCTGGATGGAGCCTTAACTTCACAGAGCCTGAGGCAAAGCAGGCCACGAGGCAGGGAGAGGCAACAATTTGATTTTTTTTAATGAAGCAGTGTCTTTTTACATGTGTTTTCCCAAGATCTTACTTTTTTCTCAGTAAGAAATATATCCTTTGCCTCTCTTGTATGGACAGAAGCTTATTAGTAGTGTTTAACCTACTTAATAACAGCAATCTTCTGACCTGTGGGTTGTACAGGGCTCCCGTAGCCCAGCAGCAATAACAACTGAAGCTTTATACCACTCCCTAAACACTTAATTCTGACCCCCTAAAAATGCAAGATAACTGAGATAGCTGGAAATTGGAAGGACATTTAGGATTTGGGGGAAAGGAAGATTTAGGGAAGATACATCTGCAGCCACAAGAGGAAGACCATAGTGTGCAAAATGGAAGGGCTTTAGGAATGAAGTTGAATGACAAAGCATCTTTGGGGAAATAAAGTTTGAGAACCCTTGAAAAAAGAGGAATGACAATTAAAGTTAAGGAGAAGTTAATTGAATGAGTGTGTGAGGAAGAGAGGGATATCAAGATTTACTTGAGTACCTGAAGCACAGCCCAGATCAATTACTTGCTGCTGTCAGCATCATCAGTGCGATGTAAGAAAGATTGAATGTGTGCTATAAAATGCACCATTTAACAAAGTTCAGGCTATTAAGTAATTAGAATATAATATGTGAACATGCTGAATATGCTTATTTAAATGTAAACGGTTATTCACTGTTTATTTTTAGTGCAGAGAAATTATCCTGCTTGTTTAGTTGTCCTTGCTGTTTCATATATTGCTGAGCTACTGAATGCCTCTATGCCAGCATCCAGAGGTAGCTGCTCTTTTATCAATGGCATCCAGGGATTCTTCTTGAAAGGCGCAAAGTGCATGAGCTGCAAAAGAAACAAATGCAAGGTGTGTAATAAATATTCTTTGCTCCAATGGGCTGAGTGAATAGCTGCATTACATTTCCACTTATAGAGAGATCACTAATATGGCCATCTGTCAGTGATGTTAAGGGACAAAGCCTGAATGTCTAATCAACAGATATTACTCATGCAATGGGAAAGATTAGCCACAGGAATAAATGGGTTTATTTGTAAGATAGGGAAATAGTTCATTCAAACGAGAAAAAATGGAAGTTATGCTAGTTGTGTGCTGGCACTTAGCAGAACAAGCTCTCATGGGTCTGGCACTGGCAAATCAGAGGGCTTAGGTAGAACTTTTCACCTTGCCAGGTGAAATTATGGCAAAGCACTTCTCACCAGTAGATAGCAAAGCAATAACTACTGTAATTACAAAATGAAGACCACAGTTTTGCTCCCAATTACAACTTCCAAAACAACCATGAAATGTGAAACACAGTTTGTCTGCAGTGTCTTTCCAATGTTAACACGTGCTGATCCAGTAGCTGGCAGCATTAGGCAGAATTTTGCTCTTGATCTGGTTAGTCCTACTGAATTTTTTAATCGCAACACTTTCAAATCAGAGTTTACCAGCATCCAGTCATCCTAGAAGGGAGGCAAAGAAAAAGCCATGTCAAGATTTCATCTCAGTCTAAGCTGGATGCTCTAAAAAATTAACATCTTGACAGTGGAAGAGTATACCAGATGATACGGAGTAAACCTCGGGTAGGAGAGCAGGCACTGAAGTTCCTACTCTGTTAGAAACTTTCTGTGTGACTATGAGAATACCAAGAACTCTGTCTACATCTCTTCTAGATAATTAACCTGTGACAGGGAATACCCCTGAGTGCTGGAACTTGATCCTCTCTACTGTTAATTTTTTAGCAAAGTGCTTGGCATGGTTTTGTCTGGCCCAAATACAGTCTCAAACATTTCTCAGACACTGTCTGGAAGTTAGCAAAGCCTGAGGACCATTCCTAGAATAAATTAGGTTGGAAGGCAGTTCTGGAAATCACCTGGTCTAACACAATGCTTGAAACAGGTCCAGGTGAACAAGGTGCTCAGGGGCTGTGCCCAGTCAAGACCTGAATGTCTCCAGAGATGGGGTTTTCATAGCCTCTTTGGGCTCCTCTTTGAGTATTTAATTGCTCTCATGGTAGAACAGTTTTTCATAGGTAATTTACATTTCCTGTCAGTTCCTCTAATTGTATGAACTCCCCAAAGGCAGTTTGGATGTGTTACCCTGTTATAGAGGTTAAAAGAGTGTAAAAATATGGATGTAGGCAGACTTTGCCACTTGGCCACAGGGCCAGAGAACAGGTTAATAAAGATGTAACCTCAAGTCTTGGCTCCCCTCAGTAATTTGAATATAATAGCACTGAACTAGAGGGCTCAGATCCCATCATGGTTGCTGAATGGGTGTGTACCACAAGGGGCAAGGCCCTGTGCATGGGTATACAGAACACATACTGAAGAGTGAGTAAAAGTGAATTCCATTGATCTGCCTTTGTATCTTTAAAAACTGCTTTTCTTTAAATCAACATGGCCAGAAACAATAACTCCTGTTAAACACTTAATAAAGTTCAATCTGAGCCAGGCAACTGCAGTCAGACAACTACAGAAAACATCCATGGCCCTTTAGAATATTTTTGGGCACTTCAGTAAGTTAGGTCTCTGTGGGAACACTTAAAAACATTCAGAAACTTGAAGACTTTTATTGGTAGATGAAGACTGCCTTTTCCAATGTGTTCCTCTGTGGTGCTACCAGGAATACAATGGCCATGGAGGGGGGAGGACTGAAGGACATGCAGTGTGGGACCAGCTCTTATATAAAGACCAGAACAAAATCTACATACAAATTCAGTGGTGCATTGGGCCTAATGCTTTTTCTCTGTGTAAGAGTAATTACATCTTCAGGGAAGAGATATTCTGAGCTGTGAATTTCCATTTTCTTATATTGTCACCAATATTCTGCACCTATAACCTAGAATATTACTGATACAAAAGTTTGGGTCTTGCAAATAAAAACAGCTGATGCAGTGAGTGAGGATGCTGGGGATACCGGTGGAAGATAGTGATTGTTTTATACAGCATTAAAAGGACAGGTATTTTTTTTAGAATAGATATTTACTGACAGACCTTACACTGTGCTGCACAGCTGAGCACAAATCTCACTCCGGTAAGTACTGAATACACAATAAATATACCATTATGAGACACCTGCCACATATTTCAAGAAAGTAATGTAAAGGAAGCTTAGAGGTGAGGTGTATATGAACCAATTTGAGGAAATGTGTTTCACTCCAGTGTCTCTTTGTGCTAGGGGACTCACTTTACAAGTTCTCAGATGATGGGTGATAACTCATCATCCTTGATCAATCTGGTGGATCATCTGTAGCCTAGGTTGGAGGTATCTGTGGTGTCTTGTAGTATTTCATGCTTGGTGTCTCAGGTGCTTTTGCCAGTGCTGTTAGTCTGTTAGTTTTGAGTAGAAATGCTCTAACTAAATGAAGTGTATTGAATAGAAGACAGCTGTGGCACTCACATTATAGGAATCCTGCTGCATGGAGAGAAAACGTAAGGTAAAGAAACAGGTGGAGAAGAGCCAGATAAAAAATATGTTTGCTGTTCTTCTGTATATACTATTTCTTAATAAAAGGTGACATTCTGGAATCATTCTGTAGATCAAAACCTTTGTGAGTGGAGGATGACAAGAGACTGATTATATACTCTGCAGCACTAAGAAAAAAGATCCCTTCCCTCTCCATTTTGATTAAAAATGTAGGCTTTTCTTTGCTTCTGTTTTTTGTAAACACATATAATGGGTACACTTTTGTATTGGGTCTGGCTGAACTGGAATCGGTTTTCCCCTATAGCAGCCCTCACGGTGCTGTGGTTTATGCTGGGAGCTGCAGGGTGTTGATAGCACCCTGGTGTTGTGGCTGCTGCTGAGCAGTGCTTACACAGCACCAAGGCTCTTTCTGATATTTTCCCCAGTGGGACGGGGTGGGCAAGATCTTGGGAGGGGACACAGCCAGGACAGCTGACCCAAACCGACCAAAGGGATATTCCATACCATATGACGTCTGCTCAGTATAAAGCTGGGAGAAAGGAGGAAGGGGGGGGGTCACCCTTGGTCCTCCGAGGCAACTACTACGCGTATTGGAGCCCTGCTTCCTGAGAAGGCCCGACATCGCCTCTTCATGGGAAGTAGAGAATAAATCTGTTTGCTTTTGCTTCCGCGCGCGGACTTTTGCTTTGCTTTGCTTATATTAAAACTGCTTTTGTTTCACCCACAAGGGTTAGTTTATCTTCTTTCCCCTCTTTACCCTGTTGAGAAAACAAAGGGAAGGGGGGGGGGGAAGTGATAGAGCGACTTGGTGGATACCTGGCATTTAGCCAGAGTCAAACCATCACAACTTTATAAAAACTGTGTACAAAAAGCTAGGACTTTCCCAGGGTTCATTATTTCCTCCTGAAATTTCTGAAGGACTATGTGGAGACCATTGTTTTCCTGTGATAGACTTTGCCTGAGCTGTAAATAAGCTCTACAGCTGTGCCCCTATCAGTAGTCTGCAGGTCTTCCCCTTTGGTCTTGTACAGGGAATGCCTTCTTTGCCATGTACTCACCCTCTTTAGGATTCAAAGACCAAAACACTATTAACTTGCACCATCTAACTTTATTTAGATGTGTGGGAGTTGGATGTGAAGTGCAGCTTCTTGTTGGTCAGCACTGGATGGACAGGATACAATCAGATCTAATTGGAAAATGGGAATTAAGGGAGTTGTGTGAGAGGCAGAAGGAATCTTCTCACAGTCTCTGCAAAAGGAATTACAAAAATATGCTCTCTTTTTTTTTTTTTTTTTTTTTTAATATGACAAGAATGTCAGCAGATCATTGTAATTCTACTGCATTGTGTCTGAAAGGAAAATTCAGTGTTTGATGCATAATTGCTTTTGGTCACATTGAAAACTTAAAGCTGAGGAATTTTTGTGAGAAACTAACATTGAAGATTGTAAAAGGGAAAGATCAGAGGGAGTGGTGCAAGAACCTCATTATTTGAAAATTCCACTTTCTAACCTCTAAATAGCATCGGGTTGGTGAAATGGTTCCATAGTAGCACTGAGAAACCTTGGGAAAATATCAGCACCCATTTGTGCTGCACACAGAAATAAAATAACCCCCGAGGACATACAGACCTGGGGCAGTGTTGGTGATCAGGCAATGATTTGTCTCAAGTGGCAGGTAAAACGATGCACTTAAGTTTGATTTAACATGTAATGCTACCTCATTGATAAAAATATCAAGGCTCTACCATGGGAAATTAGGGTTTATATACAATCTAGATCCAGAGAACGTTTATTGAAAGAGTTCAGCAAAAGCATGACATGCACAGTCCAACAACATGTGTTTTTTCAGTAAGTTGGACAAAGAAAGGGGTACAGAATCTGGAAATGACGGACATTGATCATCATCAAGGTGAGGACCACAAAGTGTCTGTGGGTGGAAGAGCATGGATATGTGCAGAGACTGGGAAAGTGAAAAGGAAGGGAACTGGGTTTTGGAGGAAGAAAACTGTTGTGGGATCCTGTCCGTGACAGCAGAAAGTGTGTGTGTGTCAGTCAGTGCTGGTCTGAAGAACACTATGGGTGTTAGTGAGGAAACAAACCCACAAAACGCTCTACAAGGAGCAATAGGGCACTGTGAGTTAAAAACTCTTTCAATATGTTTGAGGGCTTTTTCTGTTTGCTTTTTATTTTTATGATGTTTCAGCATTCAAAGCTTAAATGTATAGTATTGCAAAGTTATAGCTTGATCCCAAAGGAAATACCAAGCAGTGACGGCTCTATGGGCTGTGTGTATATCAGCAAGCAGAAAAACATGGCTCAAATAGCTTTTTTAATAGCAGCAGAGTCCCTTTAGACAACTTACAGACTTCCACCCAAAGTAATTGCACACAGTCAGCTTCTAACATACTGCAGTCTTTGTTTTAAATCTGACTGTCTTTCTATATATTTTTTTTTTTTTTTTCTGCAAACTCATCCACAGGTACTTCATTACTTGTATATTTTATCCTGACTGTTTAATATCTAGCAAACTGGTGATTTAAAATTGCAAAAAGTCCTTTTTAGACTAGACTTTTTCAGTCAGGAAAAACTGTGGAATAATGTACAGTACTTTTCAGAAAGACATGCTTCTTCCATGATGGAAAGACCTTTAAGATACTGGGATCTTCTGACACAGAGAATTATAAATGTGGGCTGAATGTGGGATACGGAAATTGAGAAATTTTCTAAGTCTTCTAAAGAGGATAATAGTTTATAAATTTTTAAAGCTTTTAAATGGTTTAAATTTGGTGAGACTTGCTCAATGTTGCTTCTTCTCAGTGCCCTTGAATCTTTTTTTCTCTGACATGCTCTTATTCCAGATCAACAAGCCATCCATAATTGCATTTTTTCCCAATGATCCCAGTTTGCTACATCCATATTGAAGTCTGGTATTCTCAAAACTGTTACCTACTGATACTGGACATACTGCTGGCTGGTATTACTGACAGATTCTCTAGACACTGTGGCCTTGCAAGACTACTCCCCAAAATGTCCCCTTCAGTTACCTGTGAAGTTTGGTCACTTCTCATGCACCTTCCCGTTGGATGGTAAAGGAAGGGTATGTGACATGGCAACCCAGCCATCCCTCACGGTGCTGTGACTTTTCTCAGCTTTGCACATTGCTCTTGTCTTGTCCAGCAATTTCCCATATCACATCAAGAAGTTTCCCATGTCCTATCAGACAACTTAACCTCAGCCTGGGGCTTAAGGAATGATCCAGTCATTTTCTCACAGCCCTAACAAGGACCGGTAGCTGTAGAAAAATTGTGAGAAGACTATGCAAGTGCCAGTCTGACATTTCCATTATGAATGGCCTTCTCCTTTCTTGGTAAATCTGTGATGCAAGGACAGAGATAGTACTTGCTTGCTCTTGACAGTCAAGGTCTGACATGGTTCTTCATTATCTTGAAAGTTTGAGGTTAGTGTTAGTGTGTTTTGTTTAGTTAATGATGTGCAAATCAAATACATTGAAGCACGTGATTAATTTTTCTTTTGAATTTCTTTATCTGGAGGTGTAATTGAAACTCTTGTGGGTGTATATGATCTCACAGGTGTTGTGTGGACGATGAAATGGGTGGTTTGAGGAAGCAGTAACGGAAAAGTCTTGCCAAAATATCCCACACAGTGTTGGGAAGGAAGACCTTGAACTTGAACCCTGCCTCTCACAGGGTAGGACGGATTCTCCACTGCATGGAGAACTTGGAATAGCAAACAAAAAGAGTTGTGGTTCTCACCTGTTTGAGAGCACTTGTCATGGATGCAAGTGAGGAGATAACAGAGCAGAGCAGTGGGAAGACTTCCACGGAGATGGATGAAGTGGAGATAATGATGACAACTGGTCCTACATCTTCTAGTAAAATGAATAATTTATATCCTTTTAACACACTAGACCAAGACAAAATATAACAACTACAAATTACATTAGCATCTAGTCGTCTTTGCCTATAGGGATCCTCATCTCTGCTAGACCATGGGGCCTCTGCCTGGAAGGGCGCAATGTTCTCCAGCCAGATTTGTGTCTCTACTAGACAGTTTGGCATTCAAACATATATGAAATTATAGGCAGGCACCAGGGTTCTTCAAATCCTTATCACCACCACAAACATCTGCACAATGCTGGTTTTGCAGTATGTTTAATGCCTGTTCTTTAAATAAAACTAAATTTAATTAGTTTTAAAATAAACTAATTTAAATGAAAACATGAATGTTATTGAAAGAATATTTCTACTTTTTTTTTTTTTTTTTTCCTTACAACTCATGGAAGTTGTATAAAACGGAGTTTTAGAGAGACACCTGCTGTACTCTGATTTCCCTAGGTATACATTTTATATTGATTGAACCCTCTAAATTTTTGTTCCTCTACTGCCTTAATGAATTCTGTAACTCTTCATTTCATAAAGAGAAATTCCTCAGCTTGTTTTGATCCAGAGTTACTGCTCATTAAGAACAGATGTGAACACTGGACTTTTAGGATATAGACTTTCAGCTACATGCTGGTAGGAAAGGAACAGGAAATTTAGTTGTGAAGGCAAGAGAACTGAGGACTAGCCCTTAAAATCTCTCAGTGATTCCAAGAGCTTGTGTTTTACACTTCCCTCATGGAGAAAATAGTGAAAGGAACAAGCCATTTACAAGCATATTAAAACAGAGCATTAGTTAGACATGGGTAGTTACTAAAGTGACTGTTTTCAATTTTTAAATGGAAAACCAAAATATTTTCTTCCGCCTAATATAGTAGAAAAAATTAAATGGAGGTGGAATATTGCCAAAAAGTTTATTGCATATTAAGAAATGTTATTTTTGGATCATTATGCAACTAGGCAAAAGCCAGTTCTTCCGAATAACATCTCAGTAAACAAGTGTGCTGTTTTTTAATATTTTGATAGCAATAATCTGTCAGATGCTGGGTGTCTATTCTGCTGATGATCAAATCGATAGATAAATTATTAAGCAATAATGATGGACAATCTTTCAGGGGTAATTACTTCAACAGTAATATAAATGAGTGTATAAAGTACGCATGCTGATACCTTTGTAATGGCAACTGCTGCTTTTGGGAGCTCTCTCAGCAGCTATGCCATGCTGTAGTAGCACAACTGCCAAAATAATAGCACTCTAACATCCATGGAGGACAATAAGAAAACCTGGATGAAATGAATTTGGATGTTCTTGTCTACTTTCAAACGGCAAGCATCTCCTCCAAGAAAATACTATCACTCTTGGGGATCTTGTCATTATCATTGAAAGAGTCCAAGTCCCTTAGCCTTGAAAGAGTCCAAGTGGGACTGGAGACTGAGCCTGGGAAGTATTATCCATGACTACCAGACCAGCGAGCTGTTGCAGCATAGGAAAGCAGATATTTCTATCCTGTTCCACTTGCCTGTTTAAAGAGCGTGAACAGCTGGGCCCACATTTCCATCCAGAGGCTCTGTTCTGAATGTCTATGTGTCTAAAGCATGCTCATTGCCATCAGTGGAGTATGTCCCAGGACTATTCTAAGCAACGTGCTCTGAGCCAGTACCTGTGATTGGTGTTATCTCTTCCCTGAGAAAGAGATCTGTGCAACGAGTTCTTGATTTGGGGATATTTTAGCTTCTTCCCTGACTGGCAGGTCTGGTATTGATTCATTGCTGGGGAAATATTTCCGTCTTGCTTTATGTTTTCTTGGGATTCTTCATGTCACGAATTCTCTGTTAATGCATATGCTTTGATCAGTAGTCTATGCCCTCACCAATTTTATTTTCTGGGGATTTAATATCTGTGTGACTAGGTCCTTTAGGATGGTTTATAGGGAGCCTGAGAGATGCTTGACAGCAGGCAGCAGATCAGAGAGGTTTACCTGCTGGTCTGTTTGGACCTTGGTTGCTACTAAAGCTGTTAAAACTTATTATACTTACACTGGGATGTTGTGTTGATAATCACTTTGCACTGGGAAGGAGTCCTGTGATGGCTCAGACTCCTTTGAACCCACCATAGTGTTATGCTGCCCTTTCTTCCACAAAGATGACTTTTATTTGTCCCAAAAGAATGGGATCCATCGACTTCAGTTACCATCCAAAACTTCCTGGTGGTGTCAGGTAACATGTTTTCTTTCAGTTAACAGAGTGAAGGTGGCCATTTACCTTGATGAAGCTGACAAGCAGTAAGCAGTTAAACTGCGGAAACTCCATTTCTGTCACTCATATGTCAGAAATAATAGATTTACTGGGCAGAGACCTCCAAGCACTTTCAAGCTGAGAGCTTGGATGTCTCATGTTAGTTGTCCTTGCTAGCATGAACAGGTTTGCAGCTTTATGTGTTTCTATACCAATGTATTCTCTTTCCTCCTAGGGCTACCCTTGAATACTACTGTATTAACACCTCATTATGGCTTAACTGCATCCATATTTAGTAAGGCACTGACAAAGCCTATGCTGGCATAATAAGTAGAAGACATACAGTAGCTACCTCAGTCATCCCTAAAAGCTGAAAATAGTAAAAAAGAAAACATGTTTTTAAATTCAGGGATTTTTTTTTCTGGCAGCCCAGAAGAATACAAGAGAAAGATCTTCTATTTCTGCTCTAAAACTATTTATGCATTCATGGATCCTTAGTGTTCTCAGTCCCTGCATCCAGGAGCAGAGCGTAGAAGCATCCTGAGATGCTGGGAGAATCCTCCATTCAAACTGACTTCATTTCCCTGCTTGCTTTCCACAATCGGAAGCTCTCGGTGTATAAACTAGAAAGGGACTGCAGTGAACTTCGTCCAAAGGCCCCATCAGGACAAAGTGGGGGGTTAAAAGCTATGGGGACAGAGGGTACTTGCTCTGTGGCCTCTCAGTCGTCAGCTGGAGCCATGCTAGAAGCACAGAGGTGGAAGGGAAAGCAGCATCTTCTGCAGGATCTGTCAGTGCTGGTGAGGCGAAGGTAGCTGTTTAGCACACAAGCTCCTCTTCAAATATGCTCAAAAGATTTGTCTGGTTTTTGCTGGTTTGTTTTGGGAACTTTTTTTTTTTTTTTTTTTTTTTTTTTAAAGCTGTATGCATTACTTTCTACACATCCCTGCTTCTGTCTTTAGAATAGATCTTATTTAACACACAGCCAGACTGCTTCTGCAAGATGTGGGACTTGCTTTGCATTTTCTTCTGTAGGTTTTAAAAGAATTTTAACCCACATATTATTGATTTATCTTGTACATTATGTGGTCCAAGAGCAAGAGGTGCTGAGAAGAAGAGGATATATATCCTCACAAACATGCCTTAAGGGAATCTTGCAAGAAAAAGGGAAATAAGACTTGTTAGGTTGTGGTTGTTTTCATCACAGGTGGCACTCATATCTGGAACGAGGAAAGCTTTATGTTTGGTTTGTATACACTTCAAAACCATGGATGCCTCTATTGCTGAACCCCTCTGGCAAAGTGAAGGGGGAATTCTGTTGTGTTTCACTGCAAAAAGTGAAGCTGTTTTAATCTGCTAGAGGATGAGTCTGAAAGAGTATCTAGAAGAGGTGAACATACAGTAAGAATTAAATAATGCCATGTTTTCTCTTTTTCTTTTGCATGAGTCTCTCTATTAGATCTGCGCTACACTTGCAATGCCTTTCTTCCTCTGCCAGGAAAGACAAAACCTGACACATTCACACTAGTGTCAGTGAAATAGTTCAACCACTGTCAAATCTCAGGTTTTCAGTAGCTTCTTTATCCACCCACTGCTCCTGTTGTAATAGCAATACCAGCTGTACTATTCTAACACTTGTCAGTCCAGACAAAAGAACTTGCACGCAAAACTTGCTGAGTATTTCGTCACTAATGCTGCTTGTCAAGGGTATATGTCATCTTGCTCATTCTATAATATTCAGCATGGAAAATACGTGATAACAATATGGCCTTACAGGAACTGGGGAAACTGCCGCAATCATGGTTTTTGTTGACAACATCCTCAGCTTACACGGATGTTAAGCGGGTATCTGAGGTCTTCTCTCAGTTTGCAGGGATTAGTGAGATTTTTTCTCTTCTCAGTGACTGTCATGGCTCTTAGGGCTTGAGTTTCCATTATAGTTGGCCTTACAGTTAAAAGTGTGGGCACGCTTAGTTTTATTTGACATTCATCTGTTATCTTGAAGTGGGTAAGCTGTTTGGATTTCTGGGTAATGAAGATTATCCTCACTATCTTTGTCAAATATCTCATTGACAGTGAGGAACTCTAGAAGGATCTGACAAAACTGAGTGAATGGTAAAGAACTTCTAGTGAGCTAGTTAGGAGTGGTGGGACATGGCCATGTTCTGCCTTACAGGGTAAAGCAAGTTGTGCAGCCAAACAACAGTTGTTTTGCATAATCAGGCTAATCTATACTAGCAAATCAAACAGTGCTTGTTGATGTCATAAGCACCAGAACTTAACCCTCTATGTTGTCAAACTGTTAGCATGATTCCTGGCATATCTTTAACATGATCTGATTAGCAGCTTCCAAAAGATTTTTGGTTTTATTTTGGGAGTTAGCAGGGACCAGGGACCATTTTCAAAAGGCATTTTGAATACAGCCACCCTAGAGTGGGTGGTAGGAGAATCTAACAGATAGCTCCACTTAGTGTCAAGCTAACTCAGAGAACAAGTGCTGGCACCGTATAACTTACTGGAACAGGTGTAACCAGAGTATTGAAGATCTATGGCTCAAATATTATTGCTGACAATGGGCTAGGGGTGTTATGGACTTAAGAAGTCTCATAGTGGATCTGTACCCAAATGTACCTACTCTGCTGAAGCTGTCATACAATGTGTGTAGCAAGTCAGGGGACAGAGTCTGATGAATCAGCTGCTCATTTTAGGCAATGGCACTTATTTTTGAACATTGCCCTTGGTTTTAGTTCTGAAGGACATGGGAACAAATGCTCTTTCTGCTCCAACCCATGTTTGCCAATTGTGTAACCTCAGCCATGCTTATTACTTGCATAGCTAATTTTTGCATCAAAAGCTTGCCAAGACAACTGTCTCATTTTTCTTGTATATTTACGCAAGAGGGTAGTTTTGCACAGCTCTGGTTCAGTGAGCTTGTAGAGTAATCAGTTACCAGGCTTATGGATTTCCATTGCACCTGTACTTCTGGGAAGTGCCCAAAGATTTCTGTGTGGAATCCTGTACACCCGTCTCCAATTCTTTCTGTAGCCATGAATGAACATCTGTTTCCAAGTCTGTGTGCCTTACGAAGCATGACTACACCATTTGTGCAGGATGGCAATTTTAGTGAGGAAACCACTTTGATGGGTCAGCAGGGGGAAGACAAATTTTGAATAAAGCCATAAAAGACTATCTGAAACAAAAGCACTGTATGAAATTTTGGAAGTGTTTCAACCAAGGAAATAAAAAGATTTTGAGTTTTGAATTTGTCTCCAGACAGTAGTTTGCAAAATGAATGCACATCCAATAATCAAGGAACCATTCAATATGAAATCTGGCATACAGGAGATGGGTGCTGATGTCCTTTGTTTATCTCCCCTATAATGACTTATATGAATCAGTTAACAGAAATTATATTGTGCTGGGTGGAACCTATCACAGTTTTCAGATGTCAGGCTAAATCTCAGCCTACCAGAGGGACTAGAGTACTATGTGTAATCAGAAGATGAAGCATAGTTAATCAGAGCATAGTTTCACTTTTAACTAGCTTTGAAAAATTGTATGTGTTTCTTTTCACTTTTCAGTAACATAAGAAATGTCATAAAGGATTTTAGTCTTGGACTTGTTTCACACTTAGAACTGCTATACCAAATAAGACCGGAGGATTACTCGGATTGGTTTCCAGTCACTGACAGTGGGTAGCATCCACTGTCACAGAGTGATGTTGAACAACTTTTCTCCTTCTTCCAGCAGCTAGATGTGGAATAATATCCACTTACACCCAGCAAACACCAATTAGCTTAAGGATCTGAAGAAAGGTAGCTCCTTTCCAAAATGTTCAACATCACCACTCAGGAATGGTTTAAGATAATCTTATTGTGAAAATTACCAGGTCTTTTTTGATCTGTGCTGAATTCTTGCCCTCAAGAAATATTTTTGCCTTCAGACAACATGAAATTTATTCCTGGAAAGCAGCTTTGCAGAAAAGATCCTGGGGATCCTGGTGGACACCAGGTTGAACATGACCGGGCAATGTGCCCCTGTGGCAAAGAAGGCTAATGGTGTTCTGGGCTGCATTAGGCAAAGCATTGCCAGCAGTCAAGGGAAGTGATCCTTCTCCTCTACTCAGCACTGGTGAGGCCACACCTCGAGTGTTGTGTTCAGTCCTGGGCTCCTCAGTACAAGAAAGACATAGACCTAGTGGAGAGAGTCCAATGAAGGTCCACAAAGATGATGAAGGGACAAGAGACGTTTCTTTCCTATGAGGAAAACCTGAAAGAGCTGGGACTGTTTGCCCTGGAGAAGAGAAGGTTCACTGGGGATCTCATCACTGCACAGAAATACATGAAGAGAGGGTACGAAGAGGATAGAGCCAGTGTTTTTTCAGTGGTGCCCAGTGACAGGACCAGAGCAATGAGCACACACTGAAACACACAGGAGGTTCCATCTGAACCTCAGGAAACACTTTTTTATTGTGAGGGTGGCCAAGCACTGGAACAGGTTTCCCAAAGAGGTGGTGGAGTCTCCATCCTTGGAGATATTCAAAACCCATCTAGACATGGTTCTGGGCAATTGTCTCTAGGTTTCCTGTTTGAGTAGGGGGGTTGGACATGATGACCTTCAGAGGTTCTTTCCAACCTCAACAAGTCTGTGATTCCATGATCTTACAGGTAATGTTGTAATCAGTTCTAACAGTGTAGGCAGGGCTACACAAGGATTTTTACCTGAGCTAGAACATGTTACAGGCACACCTGAACTGACATCTCTTAACTACAGTGTGAGCAGGTATGACTGCAACAGCACAGTCCTCCTACTCACTGGGTACCAACATCCTCACACTATTGAATTGCCTTTGTCACTTCCCCATCAGCAGTAACAAGGGCTGCAAAACATTTTACTCTGACCATTAAGAACTGTGAAATTCTTGAAGCTGTATTAGTTTATTTGATTTCTGTAATAGATTAAACACAATGCTGGGTATTCCCAGTCACAGTGGCCATTATATCAGTAACATCAGTGCTTAAAAATATGAATATAAAAACTATTTCTGAAATCTTTCCATGTCTTGGGCATGCCACTCCCATGGGGAAGTGTAGTTGTGTACATATACATCCATATTTTCTGACAGTCCAGATGTACCCTCCTGATTTAAAGTCATCGTTCTTTCTAGTATGAGAAATGACATCATTTCTGTAAGTGTGATATATATTTCCATGAATTTATGATGGTGTCATCACTGACAAGTCCTGAATAAGCTTGGAAGGTACCTAAACACATGAAATAAATTCCATATATAAGTAGTTAGGTCTTTTACATGATTAACCTACACAATTTTGAATTAAGCTTTCAGGTCAGCCCCTCCTACTGATCTAATTCAATAGATCTGAGGATCAGTAGAGCTGGACTATGTCCTTATTATCCCTGTGTATAAACTGAATTATGCTAGATGCTGCAGACTGATCCTTCTGCAACAGAAGAATCTGCACTGAAAGATTCTCTGCTGATGGAAAGAAGATTTGGTCCATCCACGCTGAAATTTTGGATTAGGGTACAGGCATGTAACACAAGCAGTTATGTGTTGCTGCATCTTAATTATTTACTGCTCCCCAGGTGCACCACAGTGAATGGTAAAGTGCACTTTGCTCCTCCTTCATATTACAGCATAAAATGCATTGATTTTAGCTGCCATAACACCAATAAGTTTTTCTTCATAACTGTAGTAGACTAACAGCATAGGTGCTTGACAAGTACAACTTGGTTACACTGAACCCCTTATCTGTGCTCTTCCTGTGTCACTGGTTAAAACTTTTACTCAATTGAAAATCAGAATTTAAAACTGCTGATCAAAGACCAATCATGTCTGTACACCATCTTGGATGTTTTCTCAAAACAATGGTGTACCAAATGTTGGTTTTGTATTAGCTGAAATATAATTTACAGTGAATTTTTACTGTTCTTTGAAGGTAAAAGTAGACCAGAAAAAAAAAAAGCCAAGCTGTACATATACCCTGTCTGACATGCTAGAATTCAACTAGACATTTCTGTGAAGTATTTACTAGCTTTACTTTAGACAATTTTGAAAAAAACTAAGGATAGCATAGAAATAGTACGTCCTAAGGTCCTTTTACTAATAAAAATAACTTCCACATTAAAGTATGCACAGCAATGAGAGCATCTTTTCATAACTTCTTGGTCCATCTCTTTCAAAGCGGGTAAGTGTAAGTGTGGGACTTATAACTGTGAGACATTGTGGAGACTGAAGAGATATATATATAGGCTCAAAAAAGTAGAGGAATTAATGGTGGAAAAAATGTCCATAAAATGGCTGTTAAATGTGTTTAGCGATAGCATTTAGCTCTTAAAGTCCATAAACTGCAGCTTGCTAGAAAGTTCAGGGCTGTAATGGGTGGATTATTCTATATTCGTGCTCTTGCTTCCTTTTCTGAGGCTCATGCTACAAGCCTTGAATAGAGACTAAGTGAGGTTGAGTTCGATTTGACATGGTACAGTCATACTTTGTCTTTGCTTGTGGTTTACACACATCTCTAATCTTGCTTGCTCTGTGTGTGCTATTGCCGTGATTTCTGGCACTAGGGATAATTTCACTGTCCTCCACTATGCTGAGAAGGGAGGAGGGAGAAGTTGTGTGAGTGTGTCAGTAAGGCAATTACATAAGAAATGACAGCAGAGAAGAAAAGTAAAAATAACTAAGACTATTTTAAGGGTGTGTATACCATAGGATATGATGCTATTATGATGGTCAGATAAAAATGAGAGGGGCAGGGGGTAGGGGATGATATAAGCAGTGTTTTTTTAAAGACAGAATGTGTTGCATCTGAAGGTCAAATTCAGGATACTGTTATTAAGTATTAAGGATAAAAACGTTTTCAAGAAACACCAGATGCTTACTAAGTATCAGTGGAGGGAATGTACAAAAGATGAGCATTACTAGCAATGACAATAAAGGAACAGAAGTAGGATATAAAAATGCAAATAAAAATTGCTTTTTGCACAGCATACAGCATTTTACAAATACAAAATCAACTTATCTGTGAGTCAACTGTTAGCAAAAGATGTTTTGCACTAACATCCTACAGAGTTAAATGAATGAGGTTACTATTAGAAACAGTATTAGAGGAATGCTAACCTTGCAATGAGCATTTAAACTAAGAAGATTTTTCTTTCTTCAAGCTGTATTCTCTCTGAAATACAAACACCCTTCAAGTTTAAGGAGCATATGATAAACAAAACCTGTGATTTTTCTGCTTGCATGTTTACAATGTAAAGTGCCATCACTAGCACTGCCACATAATTCACTTTTCTACTACCTTTCACAGAAGACAAGGTCAAGTAACAATACTGAAAGCAAAATATCGCCATCTGAATTGAGATACATTCTCCTCAGGCTGTTAACAGAGGAGATGCCCCTATTCTTTTGAAAGGCTGAAGTCAAAAAGACCTGTAGCGGAATATGCTCCTACTGTCATAACAATGCATGAATTGTAGCTAGTGTTTGCCCATTTATTTCCTCTTTGACTGCCTTGCTGGTAGGTGTTAATGCATTGGTTGATATTTTTTTCCCCTTAGCCGGTACCAAAAAATGCATAAACCAGAAAGCTCTTCCTAACTAAAAGCTAAACTGAACTTTCAGGTACCTTTGACTAGCACTGCATTAATATTGTGGTATTCAGCAATAACACAATACATATTTAGGTTTCACTTCGGCTGTATTGATGTGATCCTTTCTACTGCTCTGGATGTAACCAAAGCGACATAGGGGGTCACAGAGAATCCATTCAGACAGTGAATGTATTTCAGCACTTGCTAACTTCAGTTCTGCTTTGAAGTCAGCTGTACTGGTAACTAAAAGACTGATATGCATCTTGCCTGTATTGCTTGATGATGATCCAAAAGCACAGGAGTAGCTACCCCCTGTGTATCTCTCCCATCCTTAGGTAGTCAATTGGCTGCTCTGAGCTTCCATTTCCTTACCTTTGTCAAGCTCCAACAAGAATTTTTTAGTCTCTGAAGTCTTCTGAAGTCCTTGAATTCTCTGACAGCAAGTGCTACAAAAGTGCAAAGCACTGCCAGGATGTGGTAGCATGCTCTTGATTCCTGAGGAATGGAGAAGTCTGCATAAAGGAGAGAAGAGAGCTGAGATGAGAAGAGTTATAGGAAGGATAAAAAGCAACCTCTTCAACATTAGTTCTACTGTCTGGAATAGAATAGAATAGAATAGAATAGAATAGAATAGAATAGAATAGAATATTTCATTTGGAAGTGACCTACAATGATCATCCAGTCCAACTGTCTGACCAATACAGGGCTGACCAAAAGTTAAAGCATGTTAAGGGCATTGTCCAAATGCCTCTTAAACACTGGCATGTCTGGGCCATCGGCCACCTCTCTAGGAAGCCTGTTCCAGTGTTTGACCACCCTTTTGGTAAAGAAATGCTTCCTAGTGTCCAGTCTGAACCTGCCCTGATGTGGTTTTGAACCGTTCCCATATGTCTTATCACCGGATGCCAGCAAGAAGAGATCAGCGCCTCCCTCTCCACGTTCCCTCTCAGAAAGCTGTAGAGAACAATGAGGTAAACCCTCAGCGTCTTTTTCTCCAAGCCAGAAAAACTCAAAGCTCTTAGCTGCCCCTCAGAGGAAATGTCTTCCAGCCCTTTCACCAGCTTTGTTGACCATCTTTGGACACACTCAAGGGCCTTCACATCGTTCTTAAATTGTGGGGCCCAGAACCGCACACAGCACTTGAGGTGAGGCCACACCAATGCTGTGTACAGTGGGATAATCACCTTTTGTGATGGCTAGTTAAGCTGTATTTGATGCACCCCAGGAGGCAGTTTGCCCTCTTGGCTGCCATGGCACACTGCTGGCTCCTGTTGAGCCTGATGTGACCAGCACCCCCAGGTCCCTTTCTGCAGGGCTGCTCTCCAGCCATTCCTCTCCCAGTTTATACTTGCATTGGTGTTACTCTGACCTAGGTATGGTATGTGGCATTTTGACTTCTTAAATTTCATTCTATTAATGATAGTTTAATGCTCTAATCTATCTAGATCCCTCTGCAAGTCCTCCTGTCCCTCAAGAGAGCCAACAGCACCTCCCAGTTTGGTATAATCAGCAAACTTGTAAACTGGTGCATTCAACTCCTGCATCCAGATCATTGATAAATATATTGAACAGGAATGGTTCTGCAACTGAACCCCGATGAACACTGATGGTGACTGGTCACCAGCCAGATGTAGCCCCATTCACTACAACCTTCTGAGCTCTGCTCTTCAGCCAGTTCTTCACCCAGTGGTCTGTGAACCCGGTCATCTCACAGTTGGACAACTTGTCCAGAAGGATTCTGTGAGGGACAGTATCAAAACCCTTACTAAATTCCAGAAAAACTACATCCACCACCTTTCTTTCATGTACTAGGTGCATGCTCTTATCTTAGAAATATATCAAACTAGTTAAAAAGGACCTTCCCTTTATGAAACCATGTTGACTGTGCCTAATGATTGCCTTATTCTTTAAATGCCTTTTGATAATACCCAGCATAATCTTCATAATTTTTCCAGGAACTGAGATTAGACCAACAGGTCTTTAGTTATCTGGGTCTTCCCTCATGCCCTTCTTGTAAACTGGAATAACGTTGGCTAGCTTCCAGTCAGCAGGGACCTCCCCAGACTTCCATGACCTTTGGTAGATGATTGAGAGGGATCCTGTGATAGCATCCGTATCCATGTATGATTCTTGATTGTATTGACTCTTGAGGCTTTACACATCCATCTTTCAAATACAGTGCTTCGGGAAAAGGGGGCACACTGTATTGTGTGATCAGTCTCCTGACTTAACTGAACCAAACCACATGCTCTTCCCTGCTGCATGGCAGCTTCTGCTCCCTACTTGCATGCAGCTGTGGTCCCTAACGAGTGCTGCAGCTGCACAGCGTCCTGCTTCATGGGAGGCTGCAGCTTCCTTTGGAGGAGAAGCAGCCTGGAACCAGAGGAACAGACAAAACGTTCTGACCATCAACACTGGAGTATCAGCACTTTGGAGAAAGTCGACCCTGTTCAGTGCTTCTGGAGTTAAGGCAGCTGTCAAGGAGGAAACAAACTCCACCTTTTTTCTTTTTCTTTTTTCTTTTTTCTTTTTTTTTTTTTTTTTTACAAAGCATTAAATCAAGTATTTCTGTTGGTTTTTGACCACAGCTGTGCTGAAAATGTTTTGCTTTTTGGAATATATGGCTAAAAAAATAACTAAATCTGTTGCTAGCAGTCTTTGCTTCACCCTCTTTTTAATCTCTCAGCCTGCTTGAGGTGGGCAAGATAGATCTTCGTGCACTGTGTTCTCAGCTCTTCGTGTCTGCTGATACAGTAATGTGTATTTTATTGTAGAGAATATTACTAATATTTGCCACTCTTTATCTTGTATTTCCTCTATGTGTGTAGTGTGGTGCTTGGATCTGGAGACTGATTTCTTGTGATGTCAATTCTGATATATGCTTTGGAGAGCAGGTCGCACAAGTATTCCTTAGCTTGGAACATGATTAAATGATCATGAATTCTTGTATTATCCCTGAGAAATCTCTCCTGTGCAGAAGAGCTTTACCCATCTATTAGATATTATCACTGCCCTTGAGAAGTGGAGTTCTCTGACATGGACTTCAGTTCTGAGCAGGAGAATTTTGTTGCGTGTGTTGTTCAGGACAACTGAAAAACTGGATGACAAGAGGAAAGGGAAGAGCTTCAGCAGAGGTAGCTCTTCATGGCAGGAAAAGGTTAATGTGTTTTTAGTTCCTTCCAGGAAATTCACAAAAGACAGGACAGTGCCCTGGCCTTTGCAGAACTCCCTTGCTGAGCTCACGTGGGGAAGCTGAGTTTCCCTTTGCTGATCTGCAGATACAACAATGTCAATTTGCCTGCTCAGTGAGCTATCAAGGACTCCTCTGTTTGGATGGTGCTTCTGCAGAACAATTCATATCTTTCCTGTTGCTTAACGAAGCAATGCTAGGATATTTAAATGGATCCACTAGGAAGGAAACCATGCAAAAGCTGTTTGTTATTAAAACAAAATTCCTAGCCTTCACATTAAACAAACAAAAAAAGATTAGAACAAATTGGGGTAGCTAGCCAACAAACGGGATAGATCACACCTCTCCTCCTTCCTTCTGGCTACCTGTTAATTCATTGCAGAACTAGTTATGTAGTTATGAATTTGGAGTGCTAGTATATTAGTCACTAACCAAAATCAAAGAACTTTTCCAAAGCGATGAAATTTTCTTACGGTTTAACATCTTTTATGCATCTTCATTAAACTGGATTAATTTGTCCTTGCACAGGACTGACGTGATAAACGTTTAATTTATGGGAAGAAGAAAGACACAGCTAGTGTTAATAATTTCTTCCTCAGGCAGGGATGGGGGTAACAGAAGTGTAGGATCCAGAGTTGAACTGTCAGATGCAATGGGCTATGAAAATGGAGAAAAGCAGTAACAAGCACTGGTGCCTGGCTGGTCCAAATATCTTTTTGATTCCCAGCCCGTGACCATTACTGCTTAAGTCTTGCT
Organism: Athene noctua; assembly: GCF_965140245.1. Lineage (NCBI taxonomy): Eukaryota > Metazoa > Chordata > Aves > Strigiformes > Strigidae > Athene > Athene noctua. Next base: position 8,895,964 of record NC_134037.1, on the reverse strand, counting down.
AACCACAGCAGGCTGCTGAACCCAGCTTTCTAAGAATCACTGCTATCCCCAGATGAAGAACATATCTTTCATGTAAAGATAATACGGCACAGAGTAGATGGGAGCTTCGCAGTGCTTGGAATGAGCACCATGAAGAGGACTGAGTGAACAGAGGCATTGTATGGGATCCAGGTGACCTGGGTCGACATAGTTCCTCTGACTGTAGTGGTATCCTCAGTAGCTCACAACAGGTATCAAGACCATGGAGTCTAGAGATAATTATGCTTTTGTTCAACAAATCCATCTTTACTGAGAAGTGCAATGCACCGTTCAGCCATCACTGTGGGGTGGTAAAAGAGGCACCCTATCTGTAAGGTATACAGTAAGACACCATGAGCTCCTATATAAACATGACAGATACCTGCTACCTGCTGATACCCCTTTGTAATCATAGCTCTTATCCTGCTTCTTAGGCAAAAAGCTATGATCTCTCTGCTTACCTGTTTGCAAAGCTTTGGAAAAAAAAAATTAAAATCTTCCTCTTCACAATGTGCTAATGGCTCACTAACTCTCAAATCACTGCAGTTCCTTGACAAAGAATGGCATGATCCAGCAATAAAGGAAAATAAGTTTATAGACAAAGTGTAATTAGAACTGGCAAAGCTGCTTTTTGGTATTCAGGAACATACTTGACTATGTTTTCCTGTTGTTTACTTATAGTCTTTATTTGTCTGAAAGAATGGATCTGAAAAGTGAAGAGGCACAGTATTCAGAAAAAAAAAAAATAAAATAGGGCTCCTCATGGACACATAAAACAAAAAAAACCTGAAATTGCTGATAAACTCTGCCTGGAGAGCTGAACTGGGGTAAGATAATGTAACCCCTTGACTTCAGCATTATTTTACTGATGGATGTTCACAAGACAGAGTCCAGGTGCACCCAAGCTCCTTGTTGCTCTTCATACTGTCCAGGCATGGTGGGAGCCTGTTCTCCAGGGTGTGACACCCTGGTGTCTGTGTGTCCCTAGGAGCTTTGTCTTGCAGGCAGGCAGTGATATGGGTAGGTGGCTGTAAGGTGGGAGTGTGTTTTAATCTTTCAGCCAAGGAGCCACCCCATGAACAGCCTGTGGACAGCCGACCTCTGCAATATGTTAAGACTTGTGACTAACTATGAGGTTGGCTGCAGACAGACTGGTGGATTCTGCCAATTATACAGGTTATTTGTCTCTGGAGAAGAGAGCTGGAGTGTGGGAAAAAGAGAAGACTGCAATGTAGAATGTTAAATCACACTCAGGTCCCTTCCAAATTATGCAATGTTTGCTCTGGTAATTTTGAAGATCCATGTTTTCCTTTGCATCACAGCTACACCTTTTCTTTTTTCCTGAGTTATCCTCAGTGGCTAATTTTCTCCATTCTAGTTAAAGAGTTACAGTCAAAGTCCTTTTTGAGCTTCTTTGCTGCATTTCTGTATCTGTCATTCTCAGATTTAAATTCTCTCCCTGCTGTGAAGGGTGCAGCATAGCTTAAGGCCTGACTTCATTTTAGTTAATTTAGTTTTCTGGCTTTTGGTTTATTATTTTTTTTTTTTACTAATGATTATGTAGTTTTTCCTGCCTTTCTCCTCTCTTCTCTCCTTTCTCCTCTCTCTGTCTCCCTCCTATAAACCCCACCTTCCTGGGATGAAGGTTATTTTAGTCTGAAAGCCAGCTGAAATACTTCCGCCTACCACTCCAATGCTGATCCCCATGCATCTGCTATCTTGTGTGCTTTTTCAATCTCTTCTTCAGACTCTGTTAGTTTCTAAAACTGGGAACACTTTTCATTTGCAAATGGCTTCAGTTCTCTCTGTCTTTATTTGAATCACCAGCTTGCCTTCTATAATTTACCATAACTATCTGATAGACATGTGGCTACAGAGAACTTCTACTGACTCACCAGATGAAACCTCTGAATTTTAAGTTCTTTGAGGAAAACACAGTGATTGTGTCCTAATTCTGCAAAGTGCCATATATAGTGGAATGCAAAAGTTGTAGAAAAATACTCTTGGAAAATGAGTGAAGAGATATTTGACTGGAAATAGCACAGTGGATGTTTAAGACCACCTGGGAAATCAGGGACCACTTAGTTTGACTTCAGTAGGCTACAATGAGTAGCAGGGACTGTAAAAATAAGTATTTTTGGGAAATTAATCTGCTGAGTAATAAGCATCATGAGTTTGAGACATTAATCATGTCTGACAAAAAACATGGCCTCTTTTGATATTACAGTGTGGGTGGGTGAAACATATGGTGGATGTAATCCATCTTTTTATGAGTAAAGAATTTGATATATTATAATCTAAAACTCAGGCTACTATGGAAAGATGATGGTGTGATTAACATTGTCTGGCAGATCACATTTGCCAGAAGACCAGCTTGATAACGGAAGTAAGGGTAGAGGTGCTAAATATTTGAGCAATATCTTTCAGTAAAATTACAAGATGTAGTGAAGATTGGATCTCAACCAGAAGTGATTTCAGACAAGGTCCCAAAAGTAAATATGGGATCAGGATTTTTCAGATTATTCTTTCTTGGAATTCCACATTGATTAACAAGGTACCGTGATAGGAAGTGATGTAATTGGCAGCCAGAAAGAAAATCAACACAGCTATTAAGTACCTTTCTGAGAGGAGGAAGGAGGAAATTTTAACTGATATGGAGATTTAAAATAGAAGGAAGCTCTGTGATATACATTAGTACTCTGGAAAGATGACTATTGAGTTTCCTTCCAAGGAGTCTTTGGAAAATACTGAATTGCAGAAGTTATTTGAAATGGTGACCTGCTAACAAAATTAAGTGCTCTACAATCAAGAAGAGATTGCTGCAGAGCAGGAAGTGACCTAGTTACAACTTTGTTTCAAAAAGTCAGAGGTCCTTCAGCTAATTAATATTGCAACATTAAATAATGTTCATATAGAGATGTTTAATGCTCTTATATGTCTGAGGCTGGTTTTAGAGACCTTTAGTTTGCAAGTACCCTTTGTTTAGAAGTCATTAATATAACTTAATCAAAATGTTTTATACTTTGATTAAACAACTGAGAATTTTTTACTAGGATAATTTGGGTGGGATTCATCTTATCCTGAGACATCTGAATTTGGATGCCAAAGCCTGAACTAGACCCTCAGATCTCATTGCAGTCCATGTGGAGGAATAGATATAATTTGTGACATATGCTGTGAATTATTCAGTTCACTCTAGGTAGGTGTCTGAAATGAATCACCCACTGGAGCTGCCCAACTCACCTTGTTTTCTCCACTGACAATAGAGTTAATCCAAGCAACTAAACTAGATACGGAAAGTTGTTTTATGTCTACAGTATAAATCTACTAAGACTTTGGTTCTCAGAGTTTTCAGAACTGGAATATTCTTTTTTTTTTTAATAGTAATTTAAGCCTCACTTTCTCACTATGGGTGCTACTATCACTGTGCTGATAATCACAGAATCACAGGATCATCTAGGCTAGAAAAGACCTTGAAGTTCATCTAGTCCAACCATTGACCTAACACTAACTCAACTCCACCATATCCCTCAGCGCTGTGTCAACCCAACTCTTAAACACCTCCATGGATGGGGACTCCACTTACAGTGTTTATAAGCTGTGATGATAGTCAGCACAGTCTATTTCTCTCCACATAATATTTTGCATCTCAAATGGTTTGTCCCTTACAAACTTGGCATCTCCAGATCTTGTGACTGATTTGTGCACCTCTATGCAGATTGTCCCCCAAACACCTGGTATTGCCACCAGGGCCATTTCCCTTGTACAGCTAGTCTGGGACATTTGTTGACAAAGAAATAACCAAGCCTCTCTCTTCTTATCCATAGCATGATATCACAGCTTCCTTGCCCTAACTGGCAGGCCTGGGTTCTGCTGGGGAGAGGAAAAGTCCTACCGGGGTTTTGAAAGGGTACAAGACTGCACAGGCAAGGACAAAGGAGGTGGGAAAAGAGCCACTTCTGCCTCTGCAGGCAATGAGTTTGTCTCTGCCTGCCAGACTGCTCACACACACCATGTCTCCCTTGTTTCACAGTAATTGCAATGTGTTTCATGTGACTCTGTGAAAAAGGAACTTTTCAGGATGATAGAGAGAAGGGAAAAGGGAAGAAAAGAGAGAAAAATGGGCTTGAAGAAATGATCATACCCTGCCATCCTTATTAGTCCTGTCCAAGAATCTGAGAAATGCTTCACTGTGGTCATCAGACAGCAATCCTTATCCCAATCAAATCACTCCATCCAAGGTCCTACAATTATTTATTTGTCTATTGTTCTGGTCAGCTTCTGTATATCACAGTTTTGTGAAGCTAGGTATTGTTGTGATCCTTGATAAAACACTGACCCTATCTCTCCTCCTGACTCAAAGATTTCATGCTTTGCATAGATGACTGAAGAGATCTTTGATGGGAAAAACAAGAGCTTTTACATCTCTGTCTGGACTCTCACAATCCTACTTGAGATCACATCTACTGACCTGCCATCCTCTTCATTGCTGACACCGTTTTCTGAGCAATATGATGCTCACTCAATTTCAGGAAGAAAGCTCTCAGAACAACTCATGGAAAAGCTAAATCAATTACATCATTTTCGATGTGAATACAGCTCAATCTTTGTCCTGTTGAATGGAGTACACTGAAAAACAGGCAAATCAATTTATTAGAACATGCCAAGAATGTATTTCTCAAGGCTTGCTTTTTATTTTTTTTATTTTTTAAATTTTTTTCCCCCCAGATTTGTTCTGCCTAAAAACCTTAAAGTTAGCATGACTTTTACTAATTATTTCTGGTGACTCTCTGTTAAAATGGATTTAAATCTAATACCTTCTGATCTTCATTAGGAAGATGGAAAGTAAGCTGCTTGACCTCAGATCTGGGGGATGAAATGTTCCTTTTGGTGTCTCATAATTCTTTAAAGATGTAGTAACAGGACTGTGTTTTCTTTGAGGTATCAGAAACATTAGAGTTTACTATGTTCATTGTTAACCATCACCATCCCTCGGCACAACTGAAAGTCTTAATGTTTCTTGTGATAAAATAAAAGTAACTGGTAACATCCTGGATATTTTGCAGAAGCTTAATGTTAAAAGTTTCAAGTCAAGATCTGCCACATGCATACTTCCTGACTACGTGTTGGGCTGTTAGCCCACTTATAGTCTGAACCCTGAAGGTGGCCCTGTTAACACAAGCATCCAGATTTACACACTTAGATTTAGGTCTCTATAAAGTATATGTCTACATGTGTGCTAGGTGCCTAATCTTCCATAACAGTCAGTAGAAATGAGATACCTGAGGAGACAAGTCTGCTTTTACAACTCTTACAGTGTCTAATTGCTTTCGGTTGTAGCTGGATCAGGGAGCTGTTAATGACCTGTGAAACCATCAGAATAGAAGTTTAATTTGAAAAGGTAATGTCCAAGGACTGCTTGATGCCCTAGTTGAACAACTGGATTTTAGGGGTGAGCTTAGGTATCATTTGTAATGAGAAGATCCTTCCCATATGTCAGCAGTCTGCTGGTCATTGAGGCTTGCTTGTAAGAATTTTCAGCCATTTGATATACTTCAGGATTTCTGAGACATCCCCATGAGAGTGGTAGATATGACACAGGACATATATGAGACCTGTGCCACTACGCAAAGGCCAGTTGGGACACTCTAGCACATCTCAAATGTCTTTACATGTTATACATGGGGAGCTGATTTAATCTCCAACAGAGGTCCTCTATAAATCAGCTATTCCTGTGTTGCTCTAGTTTAATTTTACTGACACTGGTATGGAAGGGTGTGGTTCTGAATCTTGTTTTTAAATTCCTAAATCTACAGGGCCTACCTCTTGAGATACTTTTTTCTCCATGAATCTCCATGAAATTCCTGGTGAATCATGCCAGTTTGGCACATGTGCTGTGGGGAGGTGGAACAGTGTGAAGGAACGGATGGGTTCTGCTGGTGGTGACTGAGGGAATAGAGGTGGAAGAGCTGGATTCTCAGTGAAGAACCGTGAAAGACTGAAAAGTGCAAAAAAGGAGAGAACAGAGAAAATCTTATTGCAATGGTGTTGAATCTGCTGGACCAAGGAAAATAGCAAGAAATTAAAGAAATTTACCAATTTTAAAGAGTAATCACAGTAAGTGAGGTCTTTGTATTTGGCTTAACCCTTCACCCCCACCAAAATATGTAAACGTAGCAAGTGAGGGGATTAGACTGCAGTAGTTCAAAAGTCAATAGGAAAGCAGAGCAACTTCAACCAAAACCATGTGAATGTTTCAGAAACATGTGAATGGTTGATATTTTTAAGATATTATGGTACCTGGATCGTGTGGAAGAACTACGCACACCTGCATTCTTAGGGATGTAAATTGGATATCAAGTACTGTTCATGGAAGTTGCACTTCTTCTTGATGCCTAACAAGGAAACCTCTGTAAAAATCACCACTCAGAATCCAGAACCTCACTTCTTGTATGTAACAGTTTACAAAAGACATGGAAGATGTGGATTGCTTCACCTATTGGAACACAGAGTTGCTTGCATATTCTGGGTTGGAAAATGGCATAAAGTCTTCCAGGGAAAAGGTTTAAATTGTGCTGGATTTATGTACAATTGAAAGGTAGGAGGGAGGGAACTCGTAATCAAGAAGAAGAAATGTGATTTCCTGTAGTGTGCAATTAAGACAAAAAATGCAATAAATTAAAAAATGGAACTGCTGTTACATGAATAATAAGAATACTTATCAAATTACTTTGGACGCATAGGAAGTGATGTCAAGCCTCATGCTGCAGGCTTAGTAACATATAATAAACACTAGATCAGAAGCATTTCATTTCAGTCTGGTGACGGACTCTGTACTCACACCCTTTTCAACCCCTGCAAAGGCGATTGTCTGAGGTGGCATTTGGGATTAGGTGTGCCTTATCTTGACGCATAATAACAGTTTCTGTCTTCCTAGGTCGGGTGGGAACCAAGGTCATTTTTACATCTTTCAATGTTGTTTAGATAGAGTGAATAATTCCTGCATGGTGAGAATGTTTTGACTGCAGATTAGGTACGTAAGGGAAATGGTAGATGCTCTGTCAAATAGGCAATGGATGAAGACTGAATAAAACACCATAGAAAGTGAGGAGCCCTAAAAGCTGCATTGATGAGGAATGGATTATTTGGCCAAGAAGATAGGTTCATTTCTCTTGTAACTTTTGCACATTCCTCTCACCTTGTCTTGTTCCTTAGCAAGAAAAGAAAACACATTTTCCCTATTTTACATGCAACCATCATAGTTTTAGCCAAAAAAGACTAGACTGATTAAATTCTTCTGAGGTGACTTTCTGAGCTGTGTGAGATACAGCTTCATCACTTCTCATTGTATTTGTGTTGTATCTATATTCCTTATAGGCTTAGTGTTTAGTTTGCACCGAGATTTTTCACTGCATGGTACTGAATTAATCGTCTTGCCTGGCTTATACAGTCACAATTATGAAAATAATTAATTAGTGACAGGAGAAGGGGCAATGGTTTCAAACTGAAAGAGGGTAGGTTTAGATTGGACATAAGGAATATTTTCTTTTTTTTTTTTTTTTTTTTTTTTTTTATGAGAGTGAGACATTGGAACAGGTTGCCCAGAAAAGTTTTGCATGCCCAAACCAACCCTGGAAATATTCAAAGTCAAGTTGGATGGGGCTTTGAGCAACCTCATCTAGTGAAAGATATCTCTGACCATGACAGAGTATTTGAAATAGATGGTCTTTAAAGGTCCCTTCCAACCCAAACCTTTCCATCATTCTGTGAAAAATAAAGTCCTGTGCTGTTCTATGACACCGGATCTGTTTCAGTAGGACAACACAGTCACTGTGCTTTGCTTTCTGCTGACCACGGTGTGGGTGGTAGCTGTGGCAAAGGCAGTGATGATGCCATCAGTGACAACGATGTGGCAAACAACTGAAACTGCCACAGTGCTTGTTTATTGGTCATGAATAAAACTGTATGTCCTATAGAAAAGGGGAAAGCTTGCATATATTGGAGCTGGAACATTCCCTTCCATTACTGGTGGGTGCTTAAGCAACAGCTTCACAGGACCTTATGGAGGTTCAAAATATTTCATTGTTTGGCCTGTGCTTAAATACACTTTTTTGTGAGGTATTTGGTATTTGCTGATCTCTGGCACTACTGAGATGGTCTGCACGGCATGTTATCTCTATGAGTTTAGGAGAAAAGTTTACTGTGCTGCTTTCCTAAGATCGACTATTTCCCCAGAGCTGCAGGAAAGAACATCTCATGGTTGAAAAAAAGCGGGAATAAAGTCTAGCAATTTGAAGGACTCAGTTGTTGTCAAAAACATTCTTGCAACTATATTTAAATTTCTAAGATGCTTTACAACAGGGAAGAATAGGGAATAAACAGTTGCTCTTCCTGTATCATAGGACTTTGGGGAAAAATACCGTGCTCTAATGACCTACAACTCACAAACCTGAGTTAATAAGGTTATGAGGTTTCTCTTGTCAATGTTTGGCAGCAGAGAAAAAAATGACATAAATATTTGTGTTCCATTGATTGGTTTAGTCAAAAGCCCAAAGGACAAACTTTCAGATGGCACAGCGTTACAGAAGATAAAAACAAACATATTTTCTATGGAACACAAACTTAAACTCACCTACAGATAATGAGACCCAGCCTTATTCTGACTATACCCCAAAAATTTGGTTAGTGCAGATGGATGTGAAGCAGTTTATAAACATCTCGTGAAGGACAGATGTAATGAGAAGGGATAATCCTACGGTTACATTTCTCATATGGAGGGTATTTCTGCAAGTGTTGCTTAACAGTATCTTGAGATACTGTCAGTGTCTTGTATCTGTATGGGAGACTTTCTAGTCCTAAAAGGAATGACAGAGGGAGTAGGCAGGGAGTGGACTATATGGCATGAAGCTTGCTGCTTCATGGAAGTGGGGACCTGAACTACAGTTCAGAGGCTTAGCCATTAATTATCCACTGCCTTTAGAAACTGGGAGATGGCAGATTTTTAGAAAAAAACCTCTCAGCCAGCCATTTCAGGAAAGTTAAACAGATAACATTGAGGAGCCACAGAAGGTGGTGTGTGCCTTCCTGTTTGATTTTGCCCTGTGAGGAGCTCCTGCTGTTCACATCATCCCTCGGAGCTGGCAGACACCTCCCAGCTTTCCATTGCCGCCTCTGCCTGCAGTACAGCGACTGACGGGCTGAGAAGCCCTGGGTGGTTGCAGGGCAAGGCAGAGCGGTAAGAATGGGTCACTGTTGGAGAAATGCACTCCTTGACTTCCACTGTGACTGGTGAGGAGCATTCACATCACCAGCTGTGACTATTTGAGGCACTTAAAGAATTTACTCCTTTCTCAACTGGCAGTAGCCTAAACAAATAAATGGTGATTAACCAAATAAAACCAGGTGGATGGGCTTAGCTTATTAGTAGACATGCTATGGCAGGGTGGGGATCAAGACCTCAGTCTCTTAAACCCAGTAAATATATCCTAAGTGTCTTAGGACTTGAAGTCAGCTCTGCTCTGGTCATCTTCTGTGTCCTTGGGTATTCAGTGTGGTTTTGCTGTATAAGTTCCTGTTCATAAAATGAGAAGTTTAAGAAGTCTGTTATCTATTTATGTTGTAACTTCTTTGAGGCAAGCATTGTCCCTTGCTATATGAATATACAATTCTTTGCATAATGGAGCTTAATCTAAGTTCCTTTAAGGTATCTCTGTTGAATAATAAAGATTAATAAAATTGAGTAAATAGTATTTAGAAAAGATAAAATGAATGCAGTGATTTACTTTTTTCCTCAAAGGAAATGAACTGCAGAAATAATTGGAACTGAATTGTCACCTATTTAAAAGTGATGAAAGAAACTTTTTGCATACTGCAATATTAAACTCTAGAACTTCTTATTGAAAGGTTACTAGGGTTTGTATTTCAGTCGAATGAAGGAAAATATTCCCAATGTAGATTATTTGTGGGTATTTTTCCTAAGTGCATACCAGTGTTCTGAATGCCCATCCTGTAAATGAATTCTTACCACAGAGATGTACGCAGGGTTACTCATAAATATGTGCAACGCAACCCTTATCTATCTTGTGACAATCTGTCTTCTCGTAGAAAGAAGGATGAATAGTGAATTAATGAGACAATGTACAGGTAACTTAGTAGGAATAAGATGTGTGAGTCAGACCCTATGGATATGACTATATAGTCACTGTGGGGTAGGATTAATCTCTGGTCCCTTAGGACTCTCAGCACCCAGTGGCACCCCCATGGCATGATTCCACTTCTTTTGGGCAACCCACCTTAGCTAGGGTGTTGTCCTTCTCAAGGGACTAAGAAAACAAGTTTAGTAATTAAAGTAGATGAGATTCAGTTTTTCAAACCTGGCATTAAGGGAATTATTTTGTCTTCATGTAGCATAGACACAAGAGTTAACCTTACACTAAATAGTTCAGGTACCTCTGTGATAGCACAAAGTTCGACATCTACTGCTTCAGCTTGCTGGGTGCCCTTGCTGTTTATGTGCAGCTGTTACAGCAGCTATCCCATTACCTGTCCTTAATTAGGATGCTTTAAAACTAACATATGCCTATGTAAATTGTGGTCATACAGCTTTCTGTGGCATGATCACATCCTCTGTGCTGTGGATTGGTGAGAAAGAAAACCTTCTCGGCAGCTCTGAAATGGTCCCTCCCAGCTCACTTTTCAACAGCAAGCACTGTTCTGTTTTTTGGTTTTTTTTGTTTTTTTTTTTTTTTTAAATTAGATTAGAATATGAAGTATCTGATCCTTTTTTTGTAATTTTCTGCAATATAAAAAAAACCCCACAACATAATGAGGATAGGGGTTCCCTCTGTTTCCATTATCTTTTCCTTACATATGAATTTTTACCTTTATGTTCCTTCACACGGCTAGTGTGAGGGCAAGTACGGGACCATCTTCAGAAGTTCATTTGCAGGCTTGGTGATGTTACGGTTGAACATAGCCTGTAAAAATGGCAGAAGGTGTGCTGAACCATTCAAAAACACCTGCTGTCCTCACTGCTAAAAACAGCCCTGAAGAGCCAAAGACTATTACAGTTCTTGAGTAGGAAAAATGCTCCTGACTTGGCCTCCTGCCACCCAGCCACATCTGTTCTCTTCAAAACGCTGGAAGCAAGAGGAAAGTTGATGTGATACAGGAGGCACTGGAGTTCAGAGGATGGGATGGCAACATGTTAGTGAGATGACACCTTCACCTTCCTCTTGCTGCCTAGATTACAAAATTTGCATATGCAGGGACTTTGTGTGGTGTTTTTGTGGTGTTTAGGAAAATGGCGTCTTGGGCGAGACAACTTAGCTCATCATGAACATTAGGGATGACAACTATTTGGGAACTTTTTTGGGCAGCTGAACTTTAGTACAAGATCTAATATATGAATCTTGCATAATGGAGGCTAGAGAAAAGGACTTTGTGGGAAAAGAGGGAAAAAGATAATGAGCTTCATCAGAAGGAATGATGATCATTGTAGTTACAGAAGGAAACTTCCCTTGTTCGGGTGAGCTGGGGAGAACCAGAGGCAACCCTGAATTTGGGTTTGATTCTGAAAAGTGCTGAAAGCTCTCATTGCTTTCACCTCAGACATTCAGTAAACCCAGAATCAGACAGGATCAGGGTTAAAGTAGGTTTCAGAGTTAATCTCTTCTGAGTCTTGTACCTTTTATATTTGTGTTTCATGGAACTACAGTCAATGAATGAGGGGCTGGTTTTCAGATAACATGAATCAACTGAACTGCTAATTTGCATCAGCTGCCTCAGTGATCAGATCTGACCCTTACACATTTTGCTTAGAAATGAGGTATGTCTATTCAGAAGGATTTTAAAAAAACATAACTGCAGTTTCCAATTTCTTTATTTTTAAAAATTTTATTTTAGTTCAAAATTTCTTAAGCATCCATAATATCCCAGCTGTAAATTTGATGAAAAACACAGTATTCTTAAACAACAAATAATACATAACTGACAATGGTGTCTTGTCTTTCAGAGCAGACATTTTTGATGTAAACTGGAAAACTATGAGCATTAAGGGTTTGTGTGCCAGGTTTTTGCTAGTGGGCGAGGGGCTACTGGGATGGCTCCTGTGAGAAGCTTCTCAAAGCTCCCCTGGCTCCAAGTCAGACCTGCCTCTCGCCGAGGCTGAGCCAGTTATCAATGGTGGTAGTGCCTCTGTGATAACATAGTTAAGAAGTGGAACCTGCAGTGCCGAGAGGGGTAGGAGTGAGGAAAACACATACGTGAACACTGAGGTTGGTGAAGAAAGAGGAGGACGAAGGGCAGGAGATGTGTTGAAGCAGAAATGCCCCTGCAGCCAATGGTGGGAGACAAGTTGTGCCCCCACAGCCCATGGATGTCCGTGGTGGAGTAGGTGCCGACCTGCAGCCCATGAAGGACCCCATGATGGAGCAGGTGGCTGCACCCGAAGAAGGCTGGGACTCTGAGGGGAGCCCGCACTGGAGAACTCTGTTGCTGGGAGAACTGTGCCCCACGAAGGGACCCACACTGGAGCAGATTGTGAAGAGCTGCAGCTCATGGCAAGGGCTCATGTCAGAGAAATTTATGGAGGACTGTCTTCTGTGGGAGGGACCCCACACTAGGGTGGGGGAAGAATGTGAGTCGTCCTCCCCTTGAGGATGAAGAAGCGGCAGAGACAACATGTGATGAACAGACCGCAACCCCCAGCCCCTGCCCCCTTGTGCTGCTGGGGGGAGGAGGTAGAGAAATGGGGAGCAAAGCTGAGCCCTGGAAGAAGGGAGGGGTGGAGGGAATGTGTTTTTAAGATGTGGTTGTATTTCTCACTGTCCTATTCTGGTTTGATTTGTAAATTAGTGTTGTTCAAATTAAATTGATGTTTGATTTGGGGTTTGGGTTTTTTTTTTTTTCTTTTGTTTGTTTGTTTTCCCAAGTTGAATCTGTCTTTTTTCCATGACTATAATTGATGAGTGAGCCCTTACTCATCTCGACCTGTGAGCCTTTTGTTATATTGTTTTCCTTCCCATCCCACCAGGGGAGAGGAGTGAGCAAGCTTCCACATGGTGCTTTGTTGCCCGCTGGGTTTAAACCACAAGAACACTCATGAAAGAGAGAGCCCTTATCCTGGTTTGTGAATTGGGCATAATACAGGTCTGGTGAGCAGAGAAAGGTGAAGTGCCAGGCAGACGGTGTGTGTGCAACCAGTTTGGTATTGCAGAAAAGAATCCTGCATTTACAAACAGAGTTACAGTGACTTCTGAGTGTGCTGTGAGCAGTTACTTGTTTGTAGAACATAGATGACATTCCCAAGGGTGTTGACTTATTATGCTGGAAGAAAGGAGCTCCACAAAGAAAGAGATGGCTTTGAAAGACAGCCCACCTGGGAGGGCTGGAAATTCTCACTTCAGCCAAGTGTGGCCAGGTGCATGTAGCAAATATTCTATTCTATTCTATTCTATTCTATTCTATTCTATTCTATTCTATTCTATTCTATTCTATTCTATTTATTCTCACCTTTTGTGCCTTCCTGGATGCATCATCAGCACAATTTTATTCAAACTACAGTAAAGAATGCTCTTGGTGCATTAGCATTATAACTGTATGGAAGCAGGACCACAGCCTCATACTGGAGGTACCTGAGCTGGATATGATTATCTAATAGTCCTTTGGGTATCCATATATATCTGTGCAGATATCTCTGCAGAATGCAAGACAAATTGGAACTATAGCACTTTACAGTCATTTCTGCAAATGACTGGCCCAAGCATTCTAAAGTGGAGAATTGTGACCCTCTTTTGTTTATTATGATCCTTCACGGGCACATAACATCTTTCTGTCTGTGATCTTCTGGGAGTGTTCACAATGGCAGCATATCTAAAATGGTGATTTATGGAAGGACTCTGCTAGAGAAGTTGCCTTTTGGGATAACCAGCGTGGCAAAGGCAGGACTGAGATACTGAAGTGAAATCCCATATTCCACCTAGGTGTCAAGCTATGATTTATCCCTTGGCACACACTGCAATTGCAGGCATGCTGCCTTACACTACCTTAACTCTGTATATTCTATCTATTTTTAAGGCTGATGATTAACTAAACTAATAAGGCCATGGGGGAATTGGATGATCTACTTTCCAGGAAATTTTGTCAGCTGGGGAAGAAAAAGTCTATTCTGAAATGGGAGGAAAAAAATCAACACAACTAAACCTCCCAAATTCTTCACTTCAGAATTAAATTTCAGGCCTTTACAACTGTATTCCTTTAATAACACTGAAATATTTCTTTCCAATTTTAGGCTTTAACGACTATTTTTTATGGATTATGGTATCTGCAAAACTTAAAAATAAGTAATTTGAAAATGGAAGTTCAGCAGATACTCCTGAAATATATTATTATATCTTTATTTTGTTTCAACAAAAAGGCTCTTTTTTTGTTTGTTTTTTCTTCTGCTGCTGAAATACTATATTTGGAAGGAAAAAATATTCTACTGAGAAATATCTGTGTGGCTCCAAAATTCATGTGTATTTTCAGGATTAGATTGGCTAAAGTTATGAAGTTTTTCAGTACTAATAATAAATGTCCTCATAACTCTCTGCGGTGGAGTGTTTGCAGACGGAAAACAAAGAACCTTGGACCCGAATGCCTTTAAATAAGAGGAAATGAAGCTGGATGAGGCTGAGGTCCAACTCTAGCTGTGATCCTCAAGGTAGGGTTGGGGGGAGGTTCCACTCATTCTGCTCTTCTGGCACCTGCTGATGTTCACAGGCCATTTGTTTTAGTATGACTTGTGAACAACACCACCGCTTCCAACTCACTGACATTTGCAAACCATAGCATCAGCTAATTACTTTCATCCACATATACACATGAGTTTCAGTGTTGATTCCTTTAATTAGGTCAGTACTGTGAAATTCTAATTCAGGGCTTCATTCAGAAGGTGGGGATCATAAAAATTATTTTTTCCTCCTGCTCCTTCTGTGGTATTTGGTTCAGTCACTGTATTTCACTTTGGCTTTTGGCTAGCAGCCTTTACTAGTTTACTGTTCAAGAGGTTCTCTCCATGGAGATTCATTACCTGGGAAAGCAACTTTAGTCCTGTGATGAACAACTCATAAGTTTTCAAGAACAAAGATCATACTTTATTTTCAAAAGTAGTTTCCAAAAATGTTGAATCAGGATGACGTTTGCAAACATTATGCCACAGAATATTTTTTCTTTGGTCTGTGACGGTAAATGCTCGGTAAGGGTAATATAGATATAGGAGCTAAAAGTAGTCTATACTGCTATGCTGCATGTTATCCCTGAAACTGTAAGGAAAAATCAACCTTATTTTCCTCTCCATATGGTTCACTTTTTTCATTCTCTGATGTCAGAAAATAAAACCTTTGGTATTACAGAAAGGTACTTAAAAGTGAGGTATCTTTGTCATCTAACTTTAGTTCCCAAGGGCCTGAATGGGTGAAGAAGGTGACTGCCTTCAGGTGATCTTGCCATCTCTGCTACAGAAAAAATACCTGTTATGGATGAACCACTGCAGTGTAAGGAACTGAAGGAAGAAATGCCTCAAACATTCATCGACACAGAAAATGTCAAGGATAAGCTGTGGCCTTTGAATTAGTCTAAGGAATGTCACCCAAGGAAGGATGCACCCTGCACTGCCTTGCAGTTGCATTGACAGACTCCTTAGATAAGCCTCAGAGGGGGAGACATGGACTGGGTGAAATCAGGCTGATTCCCCTCAAGCACAAGTACTGCTAAGTGGACACTTTGTGGCTCTGTTGTGCAAGTTGGACACCATGCTTGCCTTGCTAATGACTAATGGCACCTTCACCACCGAAGTGATAACAAGAACCAATAAGGGATGATCATTCCTGGGGTGACTGATAAGGTCTCTGGGAACAGAGGAAAAACCAAAGCTGGGCAATGACCACTGACTCAACTGGAACCCATGTTGGACCTTTTTCCGTGTCTCTCATGGAAATGAACCCCCTACCCCTCCTACCTACCCCTCCTCATCTAGTATGCTAATCAGCTAATAAGATGAATTTAAAAAGTTAACAGAAACTTTGCTCTGTGGGCATCCCATCACCCAGTATTACTGGACCTGAGACAACGCTGGATCCTGATACAAGGAAATGATCACCTGCTTTGCAACTTATTTACTTATAGCAACTTATAATGATTTCTGAATATTACTTAATAATCCTTCTTGCCCTGACTGTTCAGTGGAAACTTACCAAGGGCTACTGTGTTCATCAAAACAAAGCAGTTTGCTGTGGAAACTTACCAAGAATTACTACATTTGGCAAAAATAAGAGACATGTCCTTGGAAAGCAGATGGGTTCTAACAAGTTTAGTCTTTGTAGTGGATAGATAGCCATATATGGGCTGTAGAAACTAATATACTGGTGCTTTTAGATAAGATGGAGATGGTAAACCAGCTGGAACAACTCCTGTTGTTCAAGAAATTAGCTAAGAGAATCTGGGCATGTTCCAAGGATAAGTACGAGGTGAGAAAGTTTGTGAGCCTTCCTCCAAAAGACCCCCAAAGATGCCCACCAAGAGGCAACGCACAGGCGCAAAGGTAACATAAGCTGCTGACACCAGCCTTTCTAACTAACCCAGCCTTACTTATGCATGTGTATATTTGTGTTATGTAATCCAATTAATATCTATATCCACACTCTACAAGTTTCTGGTAAAATATGCTGTTGATGTGCAAGCTTTGCAGAGAAATCCCCTTGCACCCCGGTGCCAGAGTAAGCATGCCTGCTGTATAACTCTCTCTGAGTTGTAGAGTGTTTCTGCGAATCAATCCACAGGTGGTGATCCAGATTCCTTTGACTCTCTTTTCTCCTTTCTTGTTATTTTCTTTCCTTTCTTTTTTTTTTCTTATAGATTTATAAGAGACCACATTGCTTATTATCCTCTTCCAAGTTTAAATTGTTCTCTACTGCAAGTAAAACATTTTAAACAGTTGTTTGGGGTTGTTTCACCTTAATTTAACCTGAAGGGATCACAGAACCGTTGCAATTCTCTGGACTTCCAGTCCAGGCCGTGACATGCAGTTTACAGTTATTAAGAAAATGCAGTTTTTGTTATTAAGAAAACACCTCATGGCCCAAGTCTTGTCCTGACAAAACAATATCAGGCCTGGGTTTCAGTTTTTTTCTCAAGTTTCTAGACCTAGATTTCTTTAGGTGTTTTACTCAACGCTGCCTGACTTTCTGAAATAAATTGCCAGCTCTCAGTAATATCAGTGCAAATCATGTCAAACAGAAGTTATAAAAATAGCAAACTATCATGAATGGTAATCATCAATGGAGAGCCAGTCAAATAATAGGAATGTTTCTCACGAGGACCAACATTTTAACATTATTACTGTCACTATTACAATGATCTCCAAATACCTACAAAATTCTGGTAGATAAAAATTGAGGATGACTTAGACATTGTCAGGCAGCTGTAACTACTATGGTAAAAAGTCATATACAGTACCTAGATCACCTCCTTAAGTTGTGTAATTCAGAAAATGTGTTTTAATGCAGGGAGATAAAATTAAACTTTGGAACGCTGCAATGAAGCTGCATGTAGAATATAGAAGACAGCATCTGAGGATCAACTGCTTGAAATTAAACTATGATGTGAGTTTTGCCATGTGTCAGTCAGTCCCTTCCTCTCTGTTCTCTTCACTGCACTATTGTAGTCTCTGCTGAAGACACAGATACAAGTATCTACAAACATCCAGCAAGGGGAAGAGTAAAGAGCTTTACAGTATGAGAAAAGATCTACCTGCTGTTATGGAAGCAGCTCATCTACTACTATTGTCTTCCTTCTGCAAGGATGTTCCTGGATTTTGGGAGTCATCCAGCCCCTGCTTTTGTATTTAGCTGCCTTCTTCACAGAAAGCGATTTCTGTTCTGCTGAGGCTGCATGTATTTTTACTAGTTCCCTAATGTGTCTTCTAGGTACTAATTAATAGTTAATTAATTATAGCTATAATGATGCAATAACGCTATTGCATCAAAAATTGGTACATTTAAAGTACCTAAGAGGAAAGTAACTTTTAATATGCAGTTTATTGATCAAATAGCTAAATAAGTTTCAGAAAAGGATGTAAAGAAGGATGGGTATCTCTAACCATTAGGCAGCAAAAAAGAGGCAGATTGCTAACATTGCAAGTTCGGAGGGTGAAATAGGGTGAGAAATGATTCAGGAAGTTGTTTTCATCATGTTGGTTGCTCATAGACACCTTCTTTTGAATATTCTCATAGGCATGGATTTCCTCCTGGTCTTCTATGGCACTATTAAGGGCACCATCACAAGGAGAGGAAGATAATATGTTTTTTCTGATGGTATTCACCAAGTTGAAAATGAGAGGAGTTCATTATGGTCATTTTTGATCTCCTGAATATCACAGGCTATAAACCTTCATCTCTGACCAGAGGGACATAAGGTGCTAGACTAAATGAATTAGTCTTAATTTTTTTGGTATTCATCAGCTGATTGAAAGACAGTTATGATCCCTTAATTACAGCTATCTGAAGTTGACTTACGAAGTTTTTCTTCCCCCTTTCCTGAAGAGAGGTTAATTGTTCCATTTTAGTCTATTTTTTTTTCATCTTTTTCTCACTCTTGCTGTATATACTCTAACTGATCTAAAGCAAATCAGTGTAGTCTCCTGAAAGGGTTGTTTATCCACTCTGATGTTTTGAAAAGGGTCATTCATTATTATCCTGTTCCCAGCAATTCAGTGTACAAAGACAGCCAGAAAGAAAACCAATGCCCAGGCAGCTAAACTGCAGATATTTTTCTGCATTTAGAAGTCTAAATTCCATTTAGTTAAGTATTAATTCAATCGATTATTAATAATCTGAGAAAAGTCAGATGCCTAACAGGTACTTGAAAAAAACCTATATATTATCATGCATATTTGACAAATTTCAAACTATTCCACAGGCAGATCATTTTGAAACTGCTACATATTTCTTATCTGTTTAGGTACTAATCTCTTTTAAACAGGAACTGTTGCCACAACTAGGTACAGCAACAATGATACATGGGTTTGGTGTGAACATTTTGTAGTCTAGCAAAGCAGAAAAAACCAGTTGTTTATGAGTTTCAGAAATTCAGAATCTTAGAACTTTGAGTCTCTGAAAAGTTCTTGTGGTCTGAGTTTTGGATGATGTGAAAAAAAAGATGTCCCTGGATATAAGGACTTATGACTTGCAGAAGGAAATGAGACCACAGAATTCATTGGTGAACTGTGATGAATAACAAAGTTGTTAATACTCTGTTTACTATTTCCTTATAGTGCTAACTAACCTGGGAATATTTTTTTCTGCCATATCACCTCTTCAATAGATTGTTCTCTGTGTAGATATACATTTCTTCCTGTGCTAAGTAGAACCTATCTTAATTCCTCAGATGTGGCATTTTATTGTCCACAGCTTGGGGATAGTATAATCTTCGGTGTAAATAACACAAGGAACTCTTTGGTGTATACAAGATGTTACAGCTTGGGGGGTCATTTGCCAGATGCAGCATTGCTGGTATGTGCTGTGCATCTATGCCCATCTGCACATCCGTACAATGCATTCAGATAGCCCACGGTTACAGCTAAGACCACGCAAGGATGTATATCACTAGACGTTCTTCTGACAGATCACCCTTGCACTGCCACAAGAAGGCACAGAGCAATCCTAGCTTTGTCTGAGAATCTGCACTCATTTTCCAAATGTAGAGTTTCAGAAGAGGCTACAAAAGAGATTGATGTTCAATCATTCCATTTTGTAGAAGAGCTGTCAAAAGGTGAAGAAACACCACAGACCTGAAGTATTTGTTATGCTTTTATTTTGAGATTTAAAAACAGGAGCCTGAGTGACTTTTGATAGGAACTATTAGAACCTATTTCCACAGCATGATAATTCCATGATAACACACAGAGTAAGTACAGTTATTTCTAAGAGTGACGGCTGGAGGGCAGCCATTCCTGTTTTACATAGCTGCATCAACCACATCTGATGATGTTTTTCATGTCTCCACTGAGCACATTTTTGTTTTTAATCCACTCTTGTTCTAGTTCAGGTCTTAAAAGTAAACTTTGTTTATTGTAGTGTTTCCACCAAGGAAACGGGATAGATTTCTTTGCCTTGATCTTGGAATTTATTTGTTGTAATTGTTCTACATAGAAAAATGTTGCCTAGGAAAATGATTTATGTTTCAGAAAGATTGACAATGTTAATGGATTTTCAGTAGGTGGGCTGTGAACACAGCAACGTGTCAGGGGTCGTCTTGATCTTACCTCTGTCTCTTATCAGTGTATGATATTAAACAGGTCAGTAATGAAGGGAATTGCACTGCTTCTCTGTAGTATACAGTAAAAATTAATCAAGAACTACCACTTGTGAAGCTAGCAAGCACTCTGAAGAATGCAAACTAGTTTCCTCTAGGGTGACGAATGAGTAGAATGGCTATTCCTCATTGTCTATGTTCCTTGTCATCTTTATTAACTTGCAGTTCAGTTCCCAGAGGCCCTAGTCAAAACAAGAGCCTTGTTAAAGATAACAAATGTATGTATTTAGGTATAAACATATCCTTCCTTGTAAACTGTGTTTACAAACCAAACATGCAAGGCAGGAAAAAGAAGGAGGGGAAAAGATAGGAACATTTACAGTATTTTCTTATGGAATTAAATCTAACCTGTGGCCTGCTGATAAGGCAGAAGTTACTCACAACCAAGCCCCTAGAAAATTTCAAGTGTAATAACATTAGATGAGTACCAAGAAGGAGGAACTGTTTAAGGAAAGTAATAGTACTCTCAGAAGAACAAAATGGTACATAAATAATAAAGAAGTTGAGGGTGGAACTTAGCAAAGGAATGGACTGTCAAAGGAAAAAGGTCCTGGAAGAGACTTTCAAAGATCTAGTGGAGCAGAGATAATGGACATTTGTCTGTATTATTTGTCTATATTATGACATGGATATCTTTGATTAGGAAGAATGAGAGTCAGACATCTAGTCCTAAATTCCTAAACTCATACAGATATCTGGAGTAAATGTGTATTTTAACCCTTTCTTTCTCACTCTCCTTCACACATACTGTGTTATAGCTGGACAGGGCAGCCAAGCTAGAGTGTAACAAGAAGGGAAAAAGCCACCTCACACATAAAACCTGCACATTTTCAAAGGAGATTTATGGTTATACTTCCCTGAGCACCCATGTCATAGAAACGGGAGCTCCTGCACAATTTCTTCCCCCTCCTTCCCCTACATTTTTCTCTCTATCTTTTAAAACCTCACAGTCACAGGTTGTATGATTGACAAAACTCATGTCAGGTTGTTAAGGTAATCAGTTTCAACTGTCAGGACAAAAAACCTCATTGGAATTGAAGTAGCAGGAGCACTAGAATGGCAGAAACACCCTGGGATCACCAAGGACAGTATTAACAGCTGTTTTTAGAAAGGTGATCTGAGCCATGCAGAAGCTTAATGTTTCAAACAGCCAGCGGAATATTCTAGATTAAGTTCTGCTCATAATTCCAGATGCTCTGTTTGTATTACCCTTATTGAAAACAACAACAAAACCTCACAAACTTTTGCTGAGATCTAACACAGTAAAAGCACTAGTCAGCAAAATCTGAAGTTTTTTCTTGGGGAAAATCTCTGCTAGCTCAATACTATTTAATATGGTTGGATCTTAGGGAATGTTTCCACCTAATTACTTTGCTTTTGCATCTGCACATACTCCCACACGTACAAAACTGCAGCAAGTCAATTTGAAGAGGTTGTTCTAAAATCTGTGTTGCCTGTCTTGGTGAGGAATGTATAGAGCTTTCCAAGTAATTTATAGAAAGCAGCAGGTGAAGTCTTGCCATGCCTCTTTTAAACAGTTTGAATGCATACAACAGAGAAAAATCAGAGCAGGTCAGCAAGAAATGTTGAGATCCAGATGAATACGTGACGTTGCTCAGGTTCCCCCTGCACAAATGCTATACTCCCAGGCAGGATTGCTACTCAGCTGATAAATGCTGAAGACTCACCAGAGGAAAAAAAAATTTAAAAGGAGATGGAAAACTCACCTCAAAACAAAATTCCAGCCTTTTATTTTAACTGAAATATGAAAAAGTGCTTAAAACACTGAGAAGAGACAAAGCTTTTATTGCAGTCTATATATTGATGTATGTTGAGAAAAATATACCAGGTCCTAGTTCAAACAGAAACAGTCTGTGAGAAATAGTGGAGCTGGCAGATCACCTTGCTCCCATCTCCCGTCATCTCTAGCTACGTCAATAGTAGTCAGCTAAACTAGATGCAAATCTGGCTTTTCTAGTCTCCAGAACAAGGCAGCTATATCCAAACAGTCTTTGGGGTGTAGTCTATGGCCTCCCTTTCTAGTGACCAAAAGGTCTCAAATCCACCCATGAGCAAAACTGTGGGACTTCAAAGACAAACTGATTAGTTTAACTATATCCTCCTAGATTAAGGCACTTACTGGGGTAACTTAATTAGGAAATGAAGTGCCCTGTCTTGCCTCTATAGTGACAACCTTCTTCCGCCAAATATATGTCTTCCCCCTGGAGGTGTACCATGCTGCATGGGTGACCAGGTCCTAGTTTAGGCAGACTGGTTAGTTGTCTATGTTCAGTGCAATGAGTGACTGCAAATGTCTCCTCCTGACCTTGGCTTTGCCTTGATCACTTTTGTCAAATCTAGATAGTTCAACCTGTGCTCAGCCATTAGGTGACTCTTTTGAAAGTCATGCTCTCATGGGGCTAGAATATAGTCCCTACATCACCCAGTGATATCACAGTTTTTTTGTTTTGTTTTGGGTTTTTCTGTTTTTGTTGTGGTTTTTTTTTTTTTTTTTTTTTCCTGCAGTGGTAGAAAAACACAAAATGAAATTCAGAGTTATTTTGGTATCACAGATACGCAAACACCACCCCCCTCCCCTTCTGATCTTTGTTTTCTTATATTTATTCAAAAATATATAGGAAAAGCTAATTGTTTAGCTTTGGCTCAAGCAAAAGTTAATGCTAAATATGATATCAGTAACATGTTTGGAAACATTACAGTCACAACTGATGGATACAGACATACTCCTAAATCAATGTCCAGATTCTACAGTGGACTATTTTTAAAAAAGGTAGAGCATTTCATAGTTTGATACTGTGGTGGGGTTACCCTGGCCATCAGCTAAACACTCACAGAGCCACTCACTCTCCCTCCCAGCAGGATGGGTGGAAAGGATTTGAAAGAACAAAAGCAAAAAAACTTGTGGGTTGATGTGAAGACAGTGTGAAAGTGAAGGAAACAGGAGAAAAAAAAAAAGATGCAAAGGAAATCACTCACCACCTCCAACAAGCAGACTGATGCCCAGAGAGTTTCTGAGTAACAACTGCCTTGGAAAGACATAAACCTCAGTTTTTATTGCTAAGCATGATGTCACGTGGCATGGAACATCCCTTTTGCCAGTTCTGATCAGCTGCCCCATCTGTGTCCCAACTCAAACCCTTGCCCACCCCCAGTCTACTTGCTGGGGGGATGGAGTGGGAATAAGAAGAGGTCATGACACTGTGCAAGCATGGTTTGGCCATAGCTAAGACATGGGTGTGTTACCAACACTGTTTTAGTCACAGATCCAAAACAGGCTGCTATGAAGAAAGTTAGATCCATCCCAACCATACTCAGTACACACCCTTACAATTCTTCCACATAAATGTAGATACAAAGTTAATGAGCCTCATCCCCCCTGTCTCTCACTTGCCTCATTTTATGCTAATGTATGCTAAATGACTTCCATACGGTTAGCCTGAATTTGTAGAGATGCAAATGGAAAGACATTGAATTGTAGCCAGTCTGTCCAAAAGCACTGATATTTTTGGTTGTAGTGTTCTGGAGTGAACCACCCTAAAAACAACCAGAGAAGCTGGTAACAGAACGGCACTGGTACCTTACCTATAGTCTTGGTGCCTTTCTTTAAGAATGTGCACTCCCGTGCAGGACCAATTGTCTTGGCATCTGGGGAAACGATCTGGGTGGACTTCAGCTGAACATACTTCAGGCAGTTACCTACTCCAGGCTCCCTGAAATGATGCTTTTAGCCATCCCTTTAACTGTTCTGGCCAGGGAAGGTCAGACTTGTTCATGGTATGTGTGGGAGGATGGATCAGAAAACACTGAATTTGCATTGGATGAAATAGTCTTGGTCAGGAATTACATAAGTTAGGGTCTTGCAGACTCTTGCATGACATGTGGATGTTTTTCCTATGTTCAGATTAAACTCTGCATTCTCTGAACTGAGAGCTGCTCAGGGTGGTGCTGCTATGCCTTTAGATCAGCAAGGGTAGGATCCATTATGCAGGGCAGACTCAGCGCCACTTCTTTTATACCAACTCAACAAAGGCATTTTTGGAAACGTAATTTCTCTCTAAATTAGGTGGAATTCTCCAAATTAAATATATGAAATTATGCTTTAATTGCTCAAGTACCTCTGATCTCACCTGATTAATTTTTGCTTTCTGCAAATAATGTGAGATGCTTTGAGGCTCAAGTCTGTTTCCCTTACATATCCTCCAAACTTGCAGTTAATGGTGGGCTGTGTCATAATTGCTCCTGAATTAAAATAACTCCTAAAAAACTTTGCAGTTCCAATATCACCTGTTCCAATATGGTTACACACCAACAGCAGTAAGTGTAACGATGTAATTATTTTCTAATGGGCTTTTACAGTAATCAAATGAATTTAGGCATATACGTAATTTCACTGTCTTCCCTGTCTAATTTTACATGAGGATTCTATTTGTTAAACAAAAACTGGTGATGTTGTCAGCACTGTATACATGCAGATGGCAGTTTCAATTTTCTTCATGCTTCTTTACTCATCTATTTGATGTAAGAAACCTCTCCTCTGCATTATGGTCCTAGAATGCAATTTTAGAAGTATATATGAAAACTAATAATGACACTGTATTTTCAGCTGCCATTGAAGAAATTTCATGCCTCCTCTTTGGAACAATATTAAGTCTGAAAATACAGAACAATTGCTATAACTCTGAAGAACAAACTGGCAGAAAGGTCTGTAAATTGTAAGAAATTCAAAGAATAAATAAAATTAAAATATGGTCTTTGTACTGGCTGCTACCAAAAGGCTTAAAGACCACGGGGGAAATGGGAATTTCACTTGGTTTTGTGTACAGACTATGTGAGTAAAAACAGAGAAAGAGAATAAGAACTGTAAATATCTTGAAGGTTGCAAATTTAAAGGAGGAAGACGGTCTAAAGCCATCATTAAACAAGATGAAAGAATAACTGTCTCTTTGTGAAGTGAATCCATTGCAGGAGGTGTTTCCCTTTGCATATCTCCTGCTGTGGTGAACAGTTAGGTGCCAGTCAACACGGAGATTCGCTGCGGAAGTGCATTTTGAAGAGATTTCTGAATAACATCAGTTGGCTCTCTGTTGGGAACTGTCTGACTCTTCCTCAGCAGTATTTTGCATAAGGCTGGATGAGTCTAGAGTATGGGGCAGGAAAAAATGAAGTAATAAAAAGGTCTAGGTTGTGTGCTGGAAAAGGTCAGTTTGCTGGTTTCCTTTTCTCTAATTTTTGCAATCTGGGAAAAAAATCACTGATGATAACCTAGAAAAAAAAAAAAAACAACAAAAAACAAAAAACCAAACCAAAGCAAAAGATCTAAACCAACTTCATTTCAGAAACAAAACTTCTTAAACAGTAGGTATAGTATAGAATAATTTAATTTTGTTTCATGACACATAGCCAAGTTAATACTCAGCAGCTTTACATTAAAAACCAAAACAAGGCAAAACATTTCTAGAGAACATATCTCTGCTGGGACTTCATCAATTGTCATTATTTTATGTGTTTACTATGAAACATTTTCTTGTAACATCATGAGAAGGAGAAACTAGGTATTAACACAGCTGGCATCTTCTTCCAGAAGATGTTTAGAATTAGGAAAATGCTGTCATCATATCACACCCTCTGAAATCACACTTTGGACTACAACTTATTTATTTTCATAGCTTAATAAAGGCTAGAATATGAACTTGTTAAAGTAAGTGTTTGGTTTTTAAAGTAGAAGCAAAAATCTTCAAAACCAAATACAAATTGAGAACAATTGCTCAGAGTGTAATTAGATCAATTAACTGCTTACCCCATTTGAAAGCAAAGGTAGTTAGTACCTAGGAAGCATAAGAACATTTGTAAGAGGAGAGATGTTGGGGTAATTGTCTTTAAAGGAAACAGGAATTGTTCTTTTAAAGTGCAGAATATAGAGAACCTACCAGGGAAGTATGACTGTGCATTATCTTAAAACAAATGTTTTGGATTAGTGTAGAGTTCCTAGGGTCATATTTTAAAGTATTTTGCAGATCTCCCAGAACAATCAGGACTGAAAGGCCAGAGACTTCATGACTACCTTGTGAGAAACAGTCTTTTCCCAGGTTTTTTTGTTCTTTGTCAGTTCTCTGAGAGAGCTCATTCTGGTGCAAGATATTCTTTTTGTTTCACTTACGCATCTTCCATAAGAGCATTTGGTGCATCTTATAGGTGCAAATGCAGGACCTTTTGGTTCACTGATAGGATGTATTGTACTGCAAGAATTATATGGATGGATTGGCAAGTTTACATTTTTTACCCATGTAGTCTCAACGTGTTCAATACGCATGGTCTATGGGTAGCTGACTTCTGTTGGTTAGTTTATCATTGCTGGAGGGCTGGAAAGGATCATTCAGAGAAATATTCTTCTAGGACAGGAACTTGTTAAATTAAGGTTTGTTTAGGTAATGATTCCTCCCTTAGCATTAGGTTATGATGGTGTATGGTAACTAAGTATTTATAATCATCAGGGAGTACTGAAGTAAGTTCTTACATGATGTTTGAGTGCTTCTTTCAGTTTTATGATGCATTACTTTATAGTGAAGGGTAATGTTGAAGGTTGGGGTGGTTGTCACATGTATTCTCCAATTCCTCAGGGTATCCTGCATAAATACTCTCCCCTTCTTCCCTTCTTCTCCTTCTTTCCTTGCAGTTAAATCTCTTGTGTTGCCAGGAGTAGGGCCAGAAGAACATCAACTGGGAGGTCCCAACTCTCCTGGTAGGACACTGACTGGGGAATGGGCACATCTGGGGTTCAGAACTCAACTTCCAGGAATGGTTTTATCCAGTGATGTTCTAACCAGGCAAGGTTGGACTGCTGGGACTCTGAAGGTAAGAGTTCCTTAACTAATAGGATAGGATCAGACTACCTCCAGTTTAGTCATTTTCTGGTCTCATGATGCTTTTCTCCTGTCTCAGCATCAAATTGCATGGCAAAATGTATTAATCATAGCACAAGCTATTTCTTCAGTCTCTCCTCCAGAGTTTAGTATACAATTTTCCATCAGGACAAGGCCTTCCATTTTATGTGTGAGTGCGCTAAAAAGTAGGCAATTCTGTGGAAGTATTACAGGATGCTGGCACAAGTTGCCAGATTACTTATATTTCTATTGATGTTTAACATCGGGGGCTTCTTTGGGGAATCCAGGCAGAGTCCTGCTACCTGGTGGTCTAGCTTGAGACAAACACACAGGGACCCGTGAGTATAGTTGCTACATACTGTGAGAAGTTTCCACCTGAGCAGGGTGTCACTCACAGTTCTGAGGTGTTTCCAACTAGCTTAAGCAGCTCTCAAAAACAGATGAGATGATTGAATATTGTGGGGGTCTAGTGACTTCTGCTGCCAAACATAAAAATGCTGCTGAGAAGCACAAATTCTTGAAAAGGGTATTATCCAGTTATGATATGCTAGGGCTGTTGTTAGTTCTGAAGCAAAGGAATAAACAGTGATGAAAATTGATAACAGCTTAAGTATTTCCAATCTACATTTAATTTTTAAATGGCCATATAACATTTGGAATGGTTAACTAGTAATATTTCATAACTCTTAAATTGATGCTTTTCTGCTCTAAAAAGCCCATGATTTCTACCCTCAATTTACCACAATCAAAATGTAGTCTTAATGAACAGATTCATAGCTGTAGCAGTTTTGAAGGAAGAAAAAAAAATAATCCAAAAGCAAAAAAAAAAAAACCAAAACAAAACACCAAACCCCTCTGTATTGTATTACAGATGAATTACTTCCTGGCTTTGGATAAGGACTACAAATGATTTCATGTCAGCTGTACAGACGTTGTCAGCACTATGTTTTGAACTTGTCTGCTTGCTCATCACATTTTAATTAATGAGGGCATGAGCCAAAACAGGTGTTGGTAACAGAATAGACAGCAGCTGGCAAACAATTTTTAGATCTACAATTAACTTATTTATACTATTGTTCCAGAACATAGAGTTCATATAATTTTACAGAGGAGGTTATTATCAGACTGAGCTGTAGAGGCACATTCATTTTTCTGTTTCTGTTTTGTTGGGGGTTTTTTGAGTGACATTTTCTCAGGCTTGGTTCTCATGGTAAAGCTGATTGAAAAGTTTTGGCTATTTTTTTTCCAGCAGTAGGCAATTTATATTACTAAAACAAGCTAATCAAGGAACTAAATGGATGGCCTTTGAATAGAGAACACAAAATTCACTTCATTATCATTTCTGTTTCCAGAGAGAAAGTGGCATAAATTGCACTGGAACCAAAGCTCAACAAAACCCTTCTCCAAATCTGTGTCTGTATAAATTGCCACCAAATGAAAGTTGTACAAATTCAGCAAAACCTAAAGTACATTAAGAATCTAGTCAAACTAAACTTTCTCATTCAGGTGTCCCAGTCTCTTTAAAGAGCATAACTGACTTTATATGCCCCTGCTGTTAAACATTCTGAGACTTTTCAGATATAGTCTATTTTTTTGTAAAAAGTCATCTTTTAAAATGTGAACTTCTGACATTACCTGGAGTGTCTGCCATTCCTTGGTGGCTTAAAGCTGGATGTCTAAAATTAGCAAGCAAAAATCCTATTGATCCACAAAACCATGAAGGGTAATGACATGGTTCTATTTGCCATCTCTACATGTTTTTGTGTCACAGCAAAATCCATGAAATAACTGAAGATGGAGGCAACAGTCTGAGGGAGAGCAAAGTTCAAGTTGTTCTGATCAAGTAATTCCTCAGGTTAAGTAACTGATTATTTTGATGAAATATTTCCTGTTATAGGGAGAATAAATGGCTCGGTTTTAGAAGCATTGTAGAAGAAATAGTAAATGTCAGTGTGGTCACAAGGTGAGAACAGGAAGAGTAGTAACTGAGGAGAATGCAAAGTACCTATGCTAGGTCTGCAAAATGTGATCCCTAAGGCTTAAGGAGTTGAGGCAACTTCCAAGAAGAACTTCTTCAAGATCTTCATATGCTTTTTCTTTAGAACTCAGTGAGAAACATAAATATCTACTCTACAGCTGTCTAGGGACTGGAGAATTATTTTTTTTTTTAAAAAAGAAAGGCAGTAGCTCTGTGTTGGTGTCTGTAGCCAGCAATATCAACTTTAATCTGTTTTAGTAAGTTAAATAATGAGAATCTGTCTATCTATGGGACCTAAACTGTCCTGATTATCACACTATCCTCATTACAGTCTGTGAAATACTTATGTGGAAACTTTTGGATTTTTGTGGTCAGGGACTGAGCTATCACAGCAAGAGCAGGATCAATTCTGTCTACATTAACACATAAAATGGGATTGTGGCAGAATCTGACCGCTGGGCAATTGTACATAAGTTGGGCTCCAGCAGTGTCAGAGGACAAGCCCTGTTCTGATGTTTATCTCACTGCAGGTGGGATGTGCTTTGCACATCCTGTGTCCTCAGCAGAGAACTGTGTCCAGAGAGGGGCAGGAGTACAGCCCTAGCCTGCAGACTCCTTTTTGGATAGCTTCATAGGTTTTCAGGATATCCTTCTAGTGGCATTTAGTTCTTCATTGGCTGTAGAAGGGAAAAAGAGATCTAATTCATGTTTCCCCAGTGTAAGCAAACAGCTGCTATTTAGTAACTGAGATGTCTGAACTGGGCACCCCAAAGTAATGGGTCCCTTTCCTTCAAACGCTTCATCTGGGAAATATAGACAGACTGAAGCTGAAGCAGCATGTAAAAGTATGTGATCTGATTTTTGAATTATGTACCAAGTCCTCTTTCATAATATTTTCTGTTTTTCAGTTCTAAACAACAGCACTGGACATAAAGGTCAACATCTACTGTGCCTTCCTCCCTCACCTACATATTTCACTTTAAAATCTATCAAAATCAGCCTCTACCTGGACTTCAGATACTCTAAATCTAATGTACTTTATTTTGAGGGCTTTTTGACTTTGTCTTTCTCAAAACCTTCTGTATCTCTTTTACTTTCTACTGTAGTGGAAATGCATTTCTCTTTAAAAATAATACAGCTCTCCCAAGATGTACAGTCTTTGGGAAAGAGACTTAACACTTCTTGGCATGGACCAACAAACCTTTGTGTAGAGTATTCCTCTACTGGGTCTGGCTGAGATGGAGTCAACTTTCTTCATAGCAGCCCGTATAATGCTGTATTTCAGATCTGTGTCTAAAACAGTGTTAGTAACACACACATGTCTTGGATATGGCTGAACAGTGCTTGCACAGAATCAAGGCTTTCTCCTTTTCTCACAATACAGTGAGTAATCTGGGAGTGGGGAAGAAATTAGGAAGGGGCTAAGGAAGCAACAAGCTGGCCTCGTTTCGCCAAAGGAATATTCCATGTCATGTGATGTCATGCTCAACAATAAAAACTGGTGGCAGGGGGCAGTTGACTCTCCAAGGAGCCATTGCTCAGAGACTGACTGGGCATCAGTCTGCTTGTGGGAGATGGTGAGTGATTGCCTTGGCATCACTTGTTTGGGTTTTTTTTCTGTAGTGGGTTTTGTGGTGTTGGTTTTTTGTTTGTTTGTTTGTTTTGGTTTGGTTTTTTTTTTGTTTGGTTGTTTTTTGTTTTTTGTTTTTTTCCCTTTCACTTTCTAAGCTGTCTTTATCTTGACCCACAAGTTATTTCATTTTGCTTTTCCAATTCTTTTCCTCACCCTGCTACATGAGGGAGTCAGTGCTTTTTGGGTGCCTAGCTGCTGGCCAAAGATAATCTACAAGGGCATATGTTGTATCATTCTGTGTCCTATACAGTTCAACATTAGAATTAAGCTGTACACTCCAAGGCTACATCTGACCTCAAGATACATATATAAAACTACTGGAAGTATAGCTCCTCCTGCCTTGAGAGCAATAAAAATACCAACTAAATCATCACCCAGAAGATTATTGCCAGCTGTTGGCAGGTGATTCTGTGGATGCTGGGTGGGCGTCCCCACCCTTATGAGCCCTTGAGAGAGAAAGATGCATTCTGGGATCCTTCAGGATGGTCAATCTGCCTTGTCCAAAGAGTGGAACATCTTGACAATAGTACTGATGATTTCCATAAGACAACTGTAGGGATAAAGACTGTTCTGATCCTTGAGACATTGTTTGCCCACAGGTAGTTTCTTTATTGCTTTGCTTTGTTACCAGTCATGTTAGAGCCCCAGCAGTGTATAAACTTCAAGATCAGCCAGGGAACAAACCAGTATCAGGATACAGGCTCAAGTGCTAACTTCCAAATGCCAGTACTGTTTAATGGTTAGCACAGCTCCTGGCATGCTTTTGGTGTGTCCTAATTAACACAGCCCTGGGCAGTGGTCTGGCACTCTTTGGGGATCACATTTCTTAGAATTTATTCCCACTGGTAATTCGAATTTAGACACTTTGTTTCAGGGGAAAGAGAGTTTAGATACATGAGCAACAGTCAAACCATGTCATTTGGCCTCAGAGAAATGTCCTTCATCATTTTACTTAGTAGGATAGACATAGCTTGGAGGATCAATGGAAAACAAAAAGACTTGCTACTGTCACTTGAAATTGAAGGTTAGACCTGTGAGTTATTGCATGAATACCACAGCATAAGGTAGCACATTCTTTAAGCATGAGGAATTTCTATGCTGAGTGGCCCAAAAGTCCAAATGAATATTAGCTGTTATATGGAATATTATTCCATGCACACAATATGGCTAGAATAATTAAGAGAGTAACGGATTTATGTTACTATAATAAATTTACATTTGCCATTATAATTTTAATATATGCACTTATCTTTGAAACAATGATAGGAGCTGTAAAACTAGTGCATTTCTTTATTAAAAACACCTAGATCATATAGTTCAAAGAAGGGTCAAGGACCAGATTTGTCAGGTAGTGTTGTGGTTTAACCCCAGCCAGCAACTAGGCTCACTCCCCCCTCAGCAGGGGAGAGAATCAGAAGAGTAAACACAAGAAAACTCATGGGTTGAGATAAAGGCAGTTTAATAGGTAGAGCAAAAGCTGTGCATGCAAGCAAAGCAAAACAAGGAATTCATTCACTACTTCCCACCAGCAGGCAGGTGCTCAGCCATCTCCAGGAAAGCAGGGCTCCATATTAAGATGTGGAAATAATATTAGAGAGAATTCAGGGGAGATCCAAGTGTTGGAAACCAGCTTTACAGAGTAAAGTCCATGGAGCTTTTCTACATTACTTTAATGGAAAAGAAAGCTGAGATGTGAATTAATCTCTATGTCCAGCTATTTATACGTAGAGAAGTGTGGCAGCAGTGAGATTATCAACTGTATGAACAATAGCTTAACAGGAACTGTGGACAGCAAACTGAAGGTAAAGAAAATTGACATTCAGAAAATCCACTTTTTTTGCCTTATGTAATAAGGATGGGTAAATGCAGGGGTAGCTTATGGGGACATGAAGTTATCACCATTGGAAAGACTAAATAAGACTGGGATCTTTTGAAAGAGGTTATTTACTCCCTGAATGTGATGACTGGGCAAGAGATTCGTGCTGGTTCACTCTATCACTAGATTTTATCCCCATCTTTCTCAAATACAAACACTTCTAATACTTGAAATAGTCCAGATAACATATGGAATTAACTAGTATACATCAGGGCTTTCACTAGTCACCAGAAGCAAATCTGAAGAATACTCAAAAACATAAGCAATTATAAGAGATGGTGCAATGGCAATTCCTGGAGGGTATTTTGTGAAATATATTGTTAGCCACAATTTGTATTATGACACAAAAGAGTACCATAAAGCAAATACTCTGAAAAGTCATATCATTAAAAGTCAAGTTTGAAACAGATGCCTCAAAACTCAGCAACAGTTTTTGGTTTGAATTGATGTCTTGATGCGTTGTTATTTAGTCTTTCTGAAAGCTGAAATGCAGAGACGTTATGCTGACAAGGAAGAAGACTGTGACTTGTTGATATGTGATTTTTTAAACCACAGACATAAAATTTGGCACATTGATGGAAAAGCAATTTTAAATGGCAATAGTGAAAAGGAAAAAAAAAAAAAGTGCTGTCTCTGGTACCGTATTTTTTCATTGTGTAAACTTTAAGGTACAGAACATGCCAACCCATAATACCTCTTGTGAAATGAATATCTAGAAACACTGATGTACTTCTGGTGTAAATGCCACATTCCATAGCACAGTAAGAACCAATTACTTTACCTGTATCTATTTCAACTGCAAAAGTTTTCACATATTGACCTTGTTGCACATATCATGTGCAGGCTGCAGCAGTAGTTTAGTCTCCTGGAGTTAATTTTGCCCACTTGCTGCACTCTTTGGTAGGAAGTAGAGTTGAATTTTAATTACATCAAAACACTATTCCATTAGTTTGCTCTATTCCTTCCAGCACACATTTATTTTCACTTTATCTAGGCTCTTATTTTGACACACTCACTTTTCCAGTTATTTTTTCTAGCTTTCCTAACAATATAAAGAAATGCCTACTTAGGCCAGTGGCAATGGGGTTGCCATGTTTTGGGTAATGTGGTAACACAACAAAAAAAAGTAATCTTTTGTTAGCTGCTGAGTTCCTATGTTACTGTAGATAGTTATTGTTCTCTTTCAGAAACATTTTCCTCTGGATCCCATGCATTGCCTTCTCAAAATGAGAGCTGCATGGGACAAAGCACTATTAAATATACTCCTGAGAGCAATGTGCAGTGTCTTAGAGCCCTAATAGGTCTCCTGAATCTCTCTTTTCTGTAATTCATTCCATTTAGTTCTGTAACTCATTCCATGTCCAATAACATGAAATGTTTTCCAAAGAGCTTTCATCCAAACATCTGAGAATATTGCAGGAAAGCAGCACAGCGCAAGTGAGCTCCCAACTGGCTGCAGTCTGCTTATTGATATCTGTGTCCTCTCCAGGTCAGGCTGCAGCTAACTGTTGTCTCTTTCAAGAAAACAGACTCTGGAGGTGAAAGGATGCTTGGAATTAGCATACAGAGGTTAGATCATTCTGAGTAACCAAGTGGTAAGAGGATTTGCTAGATTGCGTTTTCTGTATTTGCTCTAACAGTTGTGAATGGTAATTCCCTCATTAAGAGCTTTGACAGATAGCAGTAATGAAGGACTTACTGCTGTACTGGAAATCACAGTCAATGATACAAGGCCAACACAGTAAGAGTACTGCATAGTGGGTAAGAAGGAAATGGAAGAAGAAAGACATTGTATTTATTCCCTTTGTTATTGCCTCTCCCTCCCCATTTCCATTTCCATCATCCAGGATAAAATTAAGATCCAGCAAAAATGTGTTTCTCTAAGACCAAAATGTAAGTACCATGATATGTTTTTGGTTTGGATCTGCTGTGGTAGATCTGCAGGTTATCAGTGATGGTCATTTTCCCAAAAATGTTTTCTATTACTGAACCCCCCAAAAAAGAGAACTGGAGGGACACAAACAGACGGTTGTGGTTTTTTCCCTTTCTTTCTTTTTTTTTTTTTTTTTTTTTTCCTCGGATGTTCTTTTTGAGTAAACCAATAAAAACACCTCATAAGTTAAGGGTCACTTCTGTGTAACAAATTTTATGTCATAGCCACCTTCTTGTATTTTCTTGTCCCACCTTTAAGTGGGCTGCTTCTTTCTTCTCTGCAGTAATACCTACAAGCCAACCCTCTTCGATTAATTTGCCTTTCTGCTCCACATGGTTTGTCTGTCAAATTACTCTGACAGCTTCTTATCTACTACCAGCTCCTCTGCTTCTGGACTGCATTGTTTCAGCTTCCAAGAGCTCACATGTTCTTCACAGGTCTGTCAGTGTCAGTGTCCCTGTCAACCAGGGAAATTCACCCACTCTGGATGGTGGTCTAATTTTTAATGGCCAGAGTGAATGAGCTTACTGCCTGCTGCTCACAAATAATTACTTTAATGGAAAAATACTTCTATCCCAGGTGTCACATGTATACTACATGGGAATTGTCTATATCCCCTAAAGCGAATGGTCAACATAAGTCAGAGCAATTGCAACACTGGAAGTGCCTACCTGACTATGAGTGGAGGCAGTTTGAGATGCCCTGTTCAGTTCAGAAACCTTTAAATATATCAGGCAAGGGCCTTTTAACAAAAATTAGGGTGTTCCATGACACAGGAGTTATCTTGACCCATCCTCTGGTCCTGAACTCGAAGGCATGGTCTGATGTGTATATATTACTAAGCTCTCAAAGCTCTCAAGACATGCCAGTGACTGTTTTGGCAAAGGAGCTAAGTCAGCTATGACATCACTTCTTCCCTTTGGTCACTTCTCTTTTTTCTATCATCCTTTTCACCCTATCCTTCTTAAATCTGACCCTGCCTAAATTTCAGCAACTAAAGTGAATACTCAGATGTCTTTACACATTTTTTATAACATATATCACCACAGTCAAAGTTCTTTCCACAAAAAGAAAAGCAAAAGTGACCCCAAGTTATCTATGTCCATGTTCTGTTTGATCTCCCTCAGTCTTTGTGTGCATCCTAGTTCAGGGCTCAGGCTGGTATCACAGAATCACACAGAATCATTCAGGCTGGAAAAGACCCTTGAGATCATTGAATACAATCATCAGCCCTATTCTACAAAGTTCTCCCCTACACCATATACCCCAACATCTCACCTAAACGACCCTTAAACACATCCAGGGATAGTGACTCCACCACCTCCCTGGGCAGCCCATTCCACTGTCTGTGAATTTTTTTTTCCTAATGTCCATTCTGAGCCTCCCCTGTTGCAGTTTAAAGCCATTCCCTCTTGTTCTATTGCTAATTAACTGTGAGAAGAGACCAGCACCAACCTCTCTACAATGTCCTTTCAGGGAGCTGTAGAGAGTGATGAGGTCTCCCCTCGGCCTTCTCTTCTTCAAACTGAACAGTCCCAGCTCCTTCAATCACTCCTCATAGGATTTATTCTCCAGGCCCTTCACCAGCTTCATTGCCCTCCTCTGAACTTGCTCCAGCACCTCGATATCTCTCTCATATTTAGGTGCCCAAAACTGAACACAATACTCAAGGTGTGGCCTCTCCAATGCAGAGTATCATCCCCTCCAGGAGAAAAACACAGTCATTCGGAAAGTTCTGAACAGATCTGAAAGCAATGTGGAATATATATATATATATATATATATATATATATATATGCATGCTGTAATGTAGCTACAGTGGTTTTTTTAATTGCAGGCATCTGCCATCAAACTAATATAGATATTCGTTGAAATGTTTACTTCATTACCCCCTCACAAGTTCTTAATTAAGCTGACTGGAGATTTGAACAAAGGAGGATGAAAAGGCATCAATTATGTGTATTGCCACACTGAATACGGCTCTGAAATTCAGACCCGAACTTCCGTCAAAAGGGGCTGTTCAGGAACGCTTATCCGAGGCTGGTGATTGCAACCCATAATTTTGCACACTTCGGGGTAAGGCTGCATTCTTCTTGCGGCAATAACAGCCTTTCATTTTGATAATTGCGGGCTGTTTATGCAGCGTGAATGTCAACGGGGGGATGTTGCGTGATCTGACAACATTAAACCAGAGTGAATGACAGCAGAAATGTAATTCAGATCCAGCAATCCAGCTTGCAGAGCATCAAATCCAAAGTCAGGTGTGGTGTATTGATATGAGCGTTCCTTCAAAAGCCTGTATAAGTTTAAAATTATGATGACATGGAGCTATTTCTTAATAAAAATATGCAGCAACACTGTAAAGCAAACTGAAATACTTCTGAAAGAAATCTGGATATACATGAGGTATACCAGTTCCACACAGCATTATTCCTCCCAAATCTCAGTAAAAACTACAGTTACATCCAGGTAAATATATCCAGAATAAGAAGTTCTTTGAACAACTGCCCAGCCCAGCCAAGCGAATACTATATGTTCAGGCTTGGCAGAAGAACTGTTTTTATTCAAGAAAAAGTATTAACATTGTTATGTTATTTTTAAACACTCATTCCTCAAAAAGTTTCAGAATTTTTATTTTTTAACCCAATTTGGGCTCAAAATAATTTGTAAAGCAAGCAGTCTTCTGTTTCTTTCATGGCAACTCCTATATACTTTTTAATATTAATAGCTTGTTAGGTCTTACTGTATTATATCACAGTAAAATTACTCAACTCAATTACATTTAATTATAAATAATACTCTGAAAGTGGAATAATGTAAAAGTAAATTAAATATTTTAATTACTACATATGTAGCGTTAATAACAAGTGATATTTTTCAATAAAAAAAAATACAGGCAAGGCTATTGAAAGCATTCAGTAATGCACTGTTCTGGAAAAATGAGTTTTCATCTGAGTCAGATAAAGCTGCAAAACTGTATTTGTAATGGATGATCTTGAATGAGTTGCTTTATATTTTTGGATACGCAAAGAAAATGTACAGTGCACAGTGAAAAAAAACTTTCAAAAAAAGGCACATGTCCCAGTACATAATCCCTTTGGACTCTTCAGTTAAAATATGTTGGTTTCACGACTTTTTATAAAAATGAAGGATGAGGTCAAGGGCATAGCAGGCAAACCATAAACTGGCCTGCAAGTGAGTTAAGCTGCATGTTTCACAATGACATTATTCTACATCCAGTTTCACCTGACACTCTGACAATCACGCAGTATTTAGAACTAGACGAGATTCAACTAACACAAACCATCTGAATATATAATCTTATTAATTATGCTGTGGCTTATATTAATTGTGACCCTGTTTCCATTCCTTATATGAAATATTTTCCAGCTGGGTTAAACCCAGTTTAACTGATTGTATTTGCAGTGGTTTTCTTTAATGTATGCCTGATTCTTTTTTTGTGTAAACAGAGCATTAATTCTAGTTGTAGTTAGGAGCACCAACCAACATGAGACTTACACTGTGCCATGAGCTGTATAATATTTTTTTGTTCTGTTGTACTTTGCAATGGTCTTTACCATTATCACTGATAAGGACAAAAAGAAACCAAAAGAGACGGCTGAACCAGAAAAGACCAATAAAGTAAAGCTCTTGTGTGTCTTGGGATTTTTACTAGGGCAAACAACACTGTAAACAGCATTCCTCTTCCACAAAAAGGAAGGAAACAAGCTAGTATCGAGCTGAGGATTGCAGTCCCCATTGTTATACATGTATGCATCTTTCTTAGCTGGTTTTATTTAGGAATGTAAATTTTTCCTATATTCTGCAGCAGATGTATTAGATGGACTTTTTAGACAGAGTTCAAATGAGTCATAAACAAATGCTACCGTGCAAATGCTACAGTTTTGACTCAGCCCATTGCTCTCTTGAATAACATTGTGCTGTACACGTTGACAATGATGTGGGTCAGTTGACAAAGTCTCTTTCCAGAAACTTTCCAATTCTGAATTTCTCCTTCTTTGAATAGTCTGCAGTACAGAAGAACTTAAAGAAACCTCAGGGGAACTAAATGGCATTAAGAAAAATAAAAATAATTAAACTGATTTCTTCTGGATTTCAATCAGTAAATGGCAACATCAAGTCATCGTGCCCTAGGCTGGCATTTTCAGAATGACAAAATGTTTAAAATAATGTTTATTTTGAAATGACTAATTCAGATTTTTCACTTGTATTACATGAAAGTCAAACTCTAAGAAAATATTTTTAATAACTTGCAAGGCTGTTTTTATTTTTCTTCACTGACTATTTCAGTACTTACCCATCCTTTGCATTTTTCTGTGGATGGGCACAATTTCCTGAATATGGAATTGACAATTTTTTTCTGTTTTTAATTTTTTAGGGGCTGGGGTTACCTCAAGCTGAAGACCATATGGCTGTAGACATAAAGCTGAATTCTCTTCTCTAGATGTTCAATAATGAAAAATTCAGATTAATGAGTCTCACAAATCTCTGATTTAACCACTCCTGATGCCTCTCCTGGACATCTACAGTCTGAAGATTCAGTCTACAGTGAAGATGCAGTTTATATTTTAATTTGAAAAATTATCAGAATACATTAGATGTGTGGAATGACATTCCAATTAATGTCGAGAATCAAGTTTTCAAACAACAGACAGATGTTAAAGTTAGGAGTACTGGGTAACAAGTTAGTTCATGCATTTCACAGAATCACAGAATCATTCAGGTTGGAAAAGACCCTTGAGATCATCGAGTTCAACCATCAGGCTGACTTTACAAATTTCTCCCCTACACCATATCCCCCAGCATCTCATCTAAACGACCCTTAAACACATCCAGGGATGGTGACTCCACCACCTCCCTGGGCAGCCCATTCCACTGTCTGACCTCTCTTTCTGTAATTTTTTTTTCCTAATGTCCAGGATTTTTTCTTAATGTCCATTTTTGATGGGAGTTCAAGGTATTTACTTGAATGTTGATGTAAAACTTTAGATGAAAAAAAATACCATAAACTTTGTAAAGTTGCCAGTTCTACAAAGCATTCCCTTATCATGTGCAGCATTTCCTTAATCTCTGACACTCATGCTTATTTTGAATTTCAAAAGAGTATTGTCACATTAATTACAAAAGGCTCAGCTATTTCTTTTCAGTGTCTATGCTCTTCCTTCTTTTCTGCTCACAGACGATATTTTGCTATTTCTAATATATGCTGCATCTGTATGATATTTTCCCAGTTTGATAAGAAACTACAAAATTCAATTTAATCAGAGAGCAAATCTGATGTCAGACTGAAAAACATTTGCCAGTTTTAGCTAAAAACAAACAAACAAACTCTTTGGGAGACTAAAAGATAGACTCTCTTGCTGTACAACAACTGAAATTTCTGAGATATGTCAGGTTTTATCCCAAATTGTTTCTTTCCTCCTCACACTAGAAAATGAGAACCCTTTTGGTGTCTGATATTTTTTTTCCCTCCTGCAACCCTTTTGTATGAGAATCAGTTCTAGCAAGTGGGAACAAGTCAGTCCCTTATTATATACCACACTGTTTTCTCTCTGATAATGCTCTCAATATAACTTATGATTGTTCTGTTTCATTTTGACTGGGAAAATACAGGTAATGTGGATTTAATACTGCAGCTCTTTGTCTGGGTTAATTTTTTTCTCATAGAGGTATTCCAGTTCATTTGGGTTCTTTTGGTCACATTCAGTTAGTATCATGTATATTTTCAGCTTGGATTTCAGCACAGAAACAGGTCTCATACCTGTAGTAGGAGCAGCAGTTTCTAATAATACTGGGTACCCTTCTATATGGAATTATGAGATTTCAGCCAGCTGAAGTGATGTTCTTTTAACATGAAAAACAACATACGGGCTAAGCACAGACAGCCTTCACAGCCCCAACCAAGATTTCAGAGTAAGATCTTGAAGTTTTATTCACCTTGTCCTGGAAGCAATGGCAAAATCATTCTAATGATTTCAAAAACTGGAGATGAAAAGCTTGAGGACAAGACTTGTGAGAAATCGATTCAGTGTAGAGAGAGGGAGTAGGAATAAAGTTTAACTTCCGGATTTTCTGGCAGCACCAAGTAACATTCATGTGAACTATGGCGTAACTCCAAATGACAGCACAATTTTATTCCTTCTACTTTATTCCTTATCCTGAGAGATGTTATTCAATACTTAGGAGTGATGACAAAGCATAGAGATTGCACATGAATAGTAATTATATACTAGTGAGATCATTATAGGCAAATTTAGTGCTAAGTAAATTGCTGCGCAGCACGCTGCAGAGGAAAGAAAACTGCAGGAACCATTGATATCTGCAAAGCTACCCACGAGATCTTAACAGCAGGCAACAACAGATTTGCTTTTTATGGGAATGCTGCACACACAATTTTGTAGTCAGTTATCTCTTCCAAGACACTTAATGTTATTATACTTACTCATTGATATTTTCCAGAAACTTTAGTCAATGCTTCCAGTATTTTCCACAAAGCACCATCGAGTTTGATAAAAATTTGTTTCAAAAATTAAGTGGGAGAAAAAGCTTCAAAACATCAAATGATAACATTTTAGAGACTCTGGAAATCAAACTTTTTGGTTTTGTTTTCAAAAGACCCTTTTGATAAGAAAAGGACGTTATTTTTTATTTCATCAATAAAGGTGAAGGATGAGGAGGTTCGAACTTCTGAATGATCAGAAGTGTTTCTGTAAATGTGAAAGTCTGGGGTTGTTTCAAAATACATCTCCTTTACTTACCCAGATCTCAACAGTGTGTATTGCTACTCCACTGACATCGCATTTCTCTAATAAGTAGACACAGAAACATGCAAACATACTTTGTCATCTCTACAAAGAAATCAGTTCCAAGCAAAATATTAATTAAAAGGGGTGTTGTTTTAGGGAGGGGAGGAGATGCAGTTGAGAAAGCACTAATTAGAGATTAGGAGAGGGAAGAGTCCCGTTTCCAGGTGCTGTCAACTTACATAGATTTCCTGGACATGACTGCTCTATATAGAATTACACAGCTGAGATGTGACCGATTAACTTGCATACTACGTGCTTCTTTTCCAGCTGAGAGGTCATTAAGAGGTACAATTGCCCTCTGGAAGTCCTGGAAATTAGGAAAGTGAACTGTCTAAGGATACAAATGAAGGAGTGTGGAGATCCCATTAACCAGAGAGAGGATGCATCCGTCTGACACTTGGCTTTCTCCCCTCTCCCTCCACAGACCTGTCAAACTTGTGCTGAGCATGAGCTTGAGAATTTGGCCCTTGCTTCAAGCTCTTCTCCCCGTTACTTTGCACTCACCCCTTACTTTCCTTATGCCCCTCATACCTACAGTACAGAGTGGCTACTTCCCTCCTGGTGACTCCCTGCTGCAGCTGCCTGTGGTCATTGCATGCAAAGAAGAGCAATGAAGCTGGTGAAGGGTCTAGAGTACAGGTCTTATGGGGATCATCTGAGGGAACTGGGGTTTAGTCTGGAGAAAAGGAGGCTCAGGGGAAGACCTTATCACTCTCTACAACTATCTGAAAGGAGGTTGTAGTGAAGTGGTTGTCGGTCTCTTCTTCCAAGTAACAAGTGATAGAACAAGATGAAATGGCCTCAAGTTGTGCCAGTGGAGGTTTAGATTGGATATTAGGAAAAAATTATTCACTGAAAGGGTTGTCAAGCATTGGAACAGGCTGCCCAGGGAAGTGGTTGAGTCATCATCCCTGGAGGTGTTTAAAAGATGTGTAGACATGGTGTTAGGGATGTGGTTTAGTGGTGGACTTGTCAGTCTTAGGTTAATGGTTGGACTCAATGATCTTAAAGGTCTTTTCCAGCCTAAATGCTTCTATAACTGTATGATTTTATGACCTTGTTGTGTGCTGTCACTGCCCACCACCAGCTTTACCTTGCATCCAGGAGAATGTCATGACAGAGCACTGATTTTAGAACGTTTGAAGCGCCATCCACCACATGCTGTAAAATGCCTAGTATGACATCCACGAATGCTCTGTTGCATGCAAGAGTGCACTTCATATGATCCAGTAGCTTGTTCTGCATTCATTATTACATGGTCCAAGCCAGGAGCCCTCTATGATGGAATTCTTGCGTCTTGAGAGACATAATTTGACCTGATGTAGCCAGGGGCCAATGGTACCATAACAGAGAGAAAGACTGAGGGAGGGAAAGACTAAAAAATGGAGTGGAAAAACAATCTGAGCACTGGGTTACTACTGCAAATTTATTTAGGTAAAAGATGCCTGTATAAATGCCATCATAGCTTATTTTGAACAGAAGTGCTGCTGGAGAGCCCTCACTGGTAGCTGTCAATGTGGGGAAATTAGCATTTACTTTGCTTTTTCTTATACTCATACACTATGCATTTGCTTGCAGTCACTGCTGGTGGCAGGATTCTGCTAAAAATGGACATTTAATCTTGCTTGGAATAGGCATTCTTATGTTCATATGTGGATATTTTGCAAATTTTTATGGTAAGATCACCCATATAAGAGTTTCTGAAGACTTACTGGAGCCTCCTTCATCTTCAGTGTTTCCAATTCGTCTCTGAGATGGTTGCTTCAAGATATGAAATGATGCAATATCAGATTCGTCCAAGGAAAAAGCTATTAAGGAAATCTGTCTGGTGAATAAGCTATTTGGTAATAAATTTTGACTGCTTTTCAACTGTTCTCAGCTTTTAAAGCCCAAAATGCTTCAGAAAAAACAGAAGTGTGTTTACAATCGCAGATTATGCAATTAATAGCTGGTGACATTCAGGGAATAGCAGTGTGTCTAGTTTCCAAATATAAATATTTATAATGTAAACATTTAGTGGCTTAAGCATCTTATTTAACTGCCCTTCCCTTCCATTGCCTTGTCTAAACATTGCACAGAATTCTACTGGCACTAATTTCTGAAGTAATACATTTATATCAGTGTTGTGTAACATGCTAGCTAGATACTTCCAGCAGCCGTAAAACCCTCCCACTGCTTAACAGGAAAATGTCATTCACTGGTGTGGTGGTAAAGAACGAAGTGGGTAAACTCATTTATTTGGTGGTCCAGTGCAGGCTGTGAAAGGTGGGTACAATGTTTACTGCCCCCGTAGAGGTGGGTGAACTTTGTGTACTTATCAACTACAAACAATCCTTTCCTTCACAGAGATAGACGTGATCTTGCTGAAATCCACATGTAGGTGATGACAGACTCTTCAGTGTTTGATTGCTGAGACCAGAATACCTGAAAGGGGCTTGATTTCCATAAGGGGACAAGCATATGCTTTTATAATCTTCAATCTAATTCAGCAATTAAGAATATACGGAAGATAACCTTTAATGTTATACTGTGAAGCAGATGGACCACAGTCTAATACTGTCTTGATATTCTTCCAGCCTCCTGCATGACATTTCCCACTGTGTTTTTACTCCTCCTGTTACTAGCACACCTCTAGTGTGTCTAAGCAAGAGGTTGCCTTGTGCGTAATGGTGAGTTGTCATCCTACTTCAGTTCACAAATCTTTTCTACTGGGGGACCCCAAAACTCTCAATAACGTTAGGGAACTCCCAGGGACTTCAGTTAGATAACCAGAAAGGCTAATCCTAGAAACAGTCAATCTATCAAGAATGTTGATGTTAAAAAACCCCACCACTGAGGTCTGAAAGAATTGATTACTTCTGATTCAGTAGGTCAGACCTAAGAAAGGACTAAGGTACAGCTATTTATGCATTTTGCATAATGCTGTTCTTGGATTTAAAACTCAGAAGTGTCTATGAAGTAACCATGACAGTTCAGAGGCAGGACTTGCTCTAGTTTTCAGTTCTTCACTGCATGGCTGCACAGCTAGTGCATGACCATCTGTGACCACAGCTCATAACAACCACAGCCCGTGGTATGGATAATGGGACAAATCATACAAGTGCTTCACTCACTGGCCAGTGAAGTATAAATTGGGTAAAGGTGCCACATCAGCCACAATTAAAAAGCAAAGCAGATATTTAAAAAAAAAAATTCTTGGATTGATTTGGTTCTGGTATGGTGGATTTCTAATTCTGCTGTGTTCAGGCAACATTTTCACTCATGTTCTAGAAATAGATGTTTATCTGTTTGTGTGTACATATCACACATACATTTTAAATGTTAATCTGTGTAAGAAAGCCAGCCTGAGAGACTGAGACAAAGACACCAACTTTTAGAGGTCTGTTTTC
This sequence comes from Athene noctua, assembly GCF_965140245.1. Taxonomy (NCBI): domain Eukaryota; kingdom Metazoa; phylum Chordata; class Aves; order Strigiformes; family Strigidae; genus Athene; species Athene noctua. The sequence continues at coordinate 8,851,059 of NC_134037.1, read as the reverse complement.
TTCATTTTCCAGCAAAGAAATTCATTATAAAACCAAAAGAAAATGAAACAGGGTCATTAAGTATGGGAATGAGTTTGAGGAAGGTCTTTCATCCAAAGGAAAATAGACAGGCTAAACAGTTCAAGGAAGGAATTATGTAAGCATTAAATATGAATTAAAATTAGTAGAGGGAACAGTGACTGCATTTCTCTATCTGGACAGACAATTCTTCTAGAAAAAATCTAAGAAATGTGTCATGAAACAGAAGTGACAGAGGACTGAGGAAGGAGAAGAGAGGAAAAGAGTTAAGAGGCAAGACAGAGAGTACAGTGCCCTTGGGATCTGTAATGGAGTTCACTTAAAAAGAGTTCACACATGCAGCAGTGTGATATGGCTGATATTGCTTCATTCTTTCTTTAAAAATTGCTGTAATTGGATGTTCTGTTCCAAGAGACATCACATTATGTCTTAATTCAGTGAAAACGAAAAACAAAAAGAGGGGAAAGAAGCCACAGGACAACGTACAGTTTGCTAAAATAAAATCTTTGGCTCACATTAGTGAAATATCTAGTTTCTGCTTGCAGTTTTCAGCTGCTGTCTCTGAGAAGTGATAGGAGGGCAGAGACAGTGGGAATGGCATAGCATCAAGCATGATCAAGTGCTGGTGTCTTAACAAGAGACCTGCTACCAGCAGCACCACTGCTACTGCTCATGGCTGCTCTCGTTGGAACAAAACAGACTTTTGCACCAGAGTTTTATACTGAGTTTATAATTAGGTTGTAATTTGTATCATAGGCAGAGCTTTTAAGATGGTGGAGAGAATTGTGTACTCACCCCTTAGAGCCTAGATACTATAAATAATGCATAGATGTAATCAACTTTATGGATTGCCAATATTCATCCTGATGATATATTTAGGAATGTGCCTGAATATTTCCTGGGAAGGGCTTTTGTTATCAGCCCTCTTCTGTCCAGACAAGGACAGATCATTTTCTTAAGGTTATACAGTAACTCAGTGGGGTGCCTTTCTCTTATGGTCTCCTTATACCACTGAAATAGTGATAATGGGAAAGGAAAAAAAAAAAAACAATGTTAAGTTCTGAAACAATACTGCTCTGTACTTACAGAACTGCTCTGAGATCCTGATCCTGAATGCACATACAATGAATTTATTTTCTAACTGAAAGCAAACTTCAGAGCAATTCAGGCATAGAAATGGACCATCCTAGTAGATTATTTAGTTTACTTCAGTTCACTCAGTTTAGTCCAAGCGCACCGAGGTTATAGAATTAGTTATAGACTAGTAATAGGTATTGCAACAGCTATAATATACAGGTATTATCAATAATATTAAGTAATTGATTTATTCAAAAGTTTTATCATCATAAGTGGAAAATTACCTAATATGTAATTAACCCAAGGTTGACCTAGCAGCAGAGGTACTAGAAACAGAATCTGACATAAACATAATTATCAGTTTTCTTCTCCAGTCCAGAGCTTGTCACTAATTATTATGGACACATTTTTGATCATTTTATTCACATATCCCACGCTACTATCACAAAATGTATCCTTCCTTTTTATTTTTTCTTGATTTAGAACAGCAATGACCTAGAAAAGGAAAAATGTTAAACAAGTAATCTGAAGTGCTGAGTCCATCTGGTGGCTGGTTACTGGTGACATCCCTTAGGGATCAATGCTGGGGTCAATAGTTACTGCTTAAAACCTTTATTAATGCATTGGGTGACATACTAGATTTCTCTCTCGGCAAGTTTACAGAAGATATTTGCTATTCATGGAAACATTCTCAGGCTGGAGATATGGGCTGACAGGAACCTCATGAAGTTCAACAAAGGCAAAAGCAAAGTACTCCCCCTGGAACATAGTAACCCCAAACACCAGTACCAGCTGGGTGGGGGCTGACCATCTGGAAAGCAGCTTTGGAGAAGAGCAATTAGGGGTCCTGATGGAGAAGTTGACCACGGACCAGCAATGTGCCCTTGTGATAAAGAAGGCCAACATCCCCCTGGGCTTCATGAGCAAGAATTCAGCCAGCATGTCCAGGCAAAGTGATCCTTCTCTTCTAGTCAGCACTTGTGATAGCCATCTGGAGAACCATGTCCTGGTTTGTGAAAAGTGGACAGTGAAAGAGAGACATGGACATACTGGAGTGAGTCCAGTGGAGATGGACTCACTGGATGGAATCAGTGTAGATGAGCCCACAAGACAGATGGGGAATAGGAGAATAAGATGTACAAGAAGAAGCTGAGGAAACTGAGGGGTTTTTCACCCTGGAAAAAAAGAGAAAGCTTCAGGAGCAATCCTATTGTTGGCTACATCTCCCTGATTGGAGGACACAGAGAAGACCAAGGGACTTTTCAGAGAAGTGCAGTGACAGGATGAGTGGCTGTGGATACTAGTTGCAATATGGGGAATTCAAACTTAATACAAGATTTTTTACATTCATTTTTACCATGAAGGTGGTCACAACCTTAGCACAGGTACCTGCAGAGGATGAGGAATCTCTGTCCTTTGAGATATTCTCTCCATTACTAATCCAAGTTCCAAGAAAAAGCTAAAAGGAGGTCTTTTTGTTGAGACCCTAAAAATTACTTCTTAAAACATTTTGAATGTAGCTATTGTAGAAGAGAGGCCAAATATAACTTGGTCCATCTCCAGTATTTCAGTAGAGCTTATTTATTTTCCCAAAAGTAAGTTGTAAAACATATTTCTTTAATGAAGTTTGCATATCCAACTTGCCTTACCAACCATGCATTTGGGATCTTCTCATACTCAGAAGCACGTGTGTGTACTGATTTCAGTGCTGTTGCTAAGAAAATGAGGGTCTGGTTGCATTAGCTCTTCTGCCAATACAAATCAGTAAGGACCTGGTTTAACTTCCTTAAACGATGGGATAAGAATTTTTATGTTATTTCCCCTAAACTAAGAACATGTAAAAGGACAGGAGCATTGTCAAAGGACAGGTGTTTATGTGGTGTCAATTATATCCTGTGCTAAAAGGGTGCTACAGTTATAGGCATAAATTAGACAACAATGGGTCACTACAATTTAATCTTTTCTGCTTTTAATCCTTAGACTACTTGTTGAAAGTGTTTTTTCCTGAATTAGCTAATACTCTCCTAGACAACTTCTGGGCACAATCTGAAAGTCAGCATGGTCCAGACACTTTAATTCAGACATCTTATTTAGGAGGTTAAGAGTGTTTAAGAGTTAGGACACAAAAAGCATATGCCTTTTATCTTGGATCCAGAAGAGAATCCCTGATAGTGTTTACTTTGCTAGTAGAAATGTAGCCAAAGTCTTCTCATTTTTATTCCTCAGCATCTTATCTGTGCAATAACAGAAAATAAATCTTCTTTTCTCTCCCTCTTACCTATCAAATTGCTCTTGCCTCCGTCAGGGATCATCTCTTTCACTGGAAATAAACAGCACCTCACATAGCAATCTTCTTATCTTTTTGGAGTTCTAGACAACACAGAAATATAAATAATTAACAGAAATAGTAATTACAAGGGGCCATCTGTCCTTTTGCAACTGTTTTACATGCTACAGAATGTTAATACCAAAATACATTCATCAACTTTAATAGACATCTGGAGCATAATCATCCAGCAACCACTTGTATAAAAGTTGCTGCATGAAATAATTATCAGTGAAATATGGTAAATAAAAAACTGTGAAAGCACTGAAACAGAAACCAGATTCTTTAAGCTCCAAGAATTAACAAGGAGAGAAGTACACTACCACCAGATTTTGCTGCTTTATAGTGTTTGGTGTCTCATTTTCAGACAACTTAATTAGTCTCTATATAAAACCCACTGGAATGAGCAAAGACTTCAAATGTTAGGAAATTTGATCTTGATCTGTCTGGTCTAGTTTCTTCCTCCTGTTCCCCCTCTTTTTTAATGTAGCTTGCAATTTTAAGAATATGATTTACATTCAAAATATTTATTGCTTGTTACTAAGCAGAGCCAGTGATGCTGACTCCATTCTTTCCTCTCAGTACTGCTTCTCATTGTGGGGTTTGCAAATAGCTCGTGGGACACAGTAATATCCAACAAAACAAAGACTGTGTCAAAAAGATGAAGGGCACCTGAATTGCAATGAGATAGCAGGCTTGCTTTTAGATCAACAGTGTCGTTAACTATTGAGCAAAATTTGCTTACCTTCTGTCTGAAAGCAAAAAATACAGCAGTGCTCAGATCTTATTTCTACATAATGGTATTGCCAGGAAGGTTGTTATAGGATTGGTCATTCTGTTACTTATATTTAAACATTGGCACAAAAGGGAGATCAAAAGCTACTGAAGCCTATATATCATGTCCCTATGTATTTCAGAGCTCTGGTTCAGGTTCCTAAAACTTTGAAAAGCAAGTTGAGTAATTTTCTCCAGCCTCCAGGCACTGAGTAATTTATTGATGCAATATAGCCCCGTTTGTGATCAACAGAGAAAGAAAATACCGTGTTATAAATAGGGTATAGGTGACAGTCCCTCCTCAGGTATCTGATGTTCTACTGGAGACTTGATTTGATCACCCCAGTGGCTAGGTCTTACAAAACTCCCTGCTCTAGTGAGACCCAAGGAATACTACCCTCTCCTGGTTTTTCAGGTAGGTAGTGACATTACCAGGAGAAGGTCTAAAGCAATGAAGAGAGATTTCAGGTCCTTGGGGAAAATGATTAAAGGGTCAGGGGCACAAATTGTGTTCTCTTCCATCCCTTCAGCTGGGGGGATGAATGGAGAAGAATACTGGAGAACTCAACAGATGAACTTGTGGCTCCAAGACTGGTGTTACTGTCAGGGCTTTGGATTTTTCAATCATGGGTTGGTATACCGGACGCCAGACCTTTTGGCATTAGATGGGAAGCGCCTGTCCCAGAGGGGGAAATGATCTTGGGGAAGGAGATAGCTGGGCTCATTGACAGAGCTTTAAACTAGATCTGAAGGGGGAAGGGGGCAAAACACCAGCCCATCTGAAGTGTATACCAATACACACAGCATGGGTAACAAACAGGAGGAGCTTAAAGCCGTGATGAAACAGGAAAATTATGATGTAATGGCTATTACAGAAACATGGGCGGGATGTCTCCCATGACTGGAGCTTGCCAATTGATGGTTACAAGATCTTTAAGAGGGATAGACAAGGAAGGAGAGGTGGTGGGGTGGCGCTGTATGTTAGGGACTGTTATGATTGCTTTGAGCACTGGTGTAGTGAAAACAGGGTGGAGTGTCTTTGCACTAGAATCAGGGGGAAGGCCAACAGGGCAGATGTTGTAGTGAGAGTCTACTATAGGCCACCCACCCAGGACAGAGGTGTGGATGAAATATTCTATAGGCATTTAGGAGAAATCTCACGATTGCTTGCCCCTGTTCTTGTGGGAGACTTTAACTTCCTAGACATCTGCTGGAAATATAACACAGCAGAGCGGGACCAGTTCTGGACGTTCCTGGAATGTGTGGCAGGTAACTTCCTGATGCAGCTGGTGAGTGAACCAACCAGAGAAGGTGCTCTGCTGGATCTCCTCTTAGTGAACAGAGGACTGGTGGATGATGTGGTGGTTGGAGGCTGACTAGGGCACAGCGATTATGAAATAATAGAGTTCTCTATTCTTAGAGAGGCTAGGAGAAGGGGAAGCAGAACTGACATCCTGGACTTCCAAAGGGCTGACTTTGTCTTGTTTGGGCACCTGCTTGACAGGATCCCTTGGGAGACTGTCCTGAAGGGTATAGGGGCCCAGGAAGTCTGGGTACTCTTCAAGAAGGAAGTGTTAATGGCTCAGGAGCAGGCGTCCCTCAGGTGCTGTAAGAGAAGCTGGTGACAGAGAAGTCCACCCTGGCTAAACAGGGAGCTTTGGCTGCAACTCAGGGAGAAAAGGAGAGTTTACAGCCTTTGGAAGAAAGGGCTAGTCACACACAGTGGTTACAAAGATGCTGTGAGGCTGTGCAGGGAAGAAAACAGGAGGTCTAAAGACCAGCTGGAAATTAATCTGGCTTCAGCAATCAAGGACAACAAGAAATGTTTCTATAAGTATGTCAGCAGCAAAAGAAAGACCAGAGAGAGCCTCCATCCCCTGCTAGACACAGGAGGAAACATGCTAACAAGTGATAAGGAAAAGACTGAGGTGCTTAATGCCTTTTTTTTTTTTGCCTCAGTGTTTAGTTACAAGACTAGCTGTATTGAGGGAATCCAGCCTCCTCAGCCAAAAGACAGAGACTGGGAGAACAAACCCCCCTCATTCCAGGAGGAGACAGTCAGTGACCTACTGCATCACATAGACACACACTAGTCTATGGGACCAGATGGGATACACCCAAGGGTGCTGGAGGAGCTGGCTGAGGGGATCACCAAGCTGCTTTCCATCATTTACCAGCAGTCCTGGCTGCCCGAGGAGGTCCCAACTGATTAGAAATTGACCAATGTGATGCCCATCTATAAGAAGGGTCAGAAGGATGATCTTGGAAATTAGAGGCCTGTCAACTTGACTTCAGTTCCTGGGAAGCTGATGGAGCAGCTCATCCTGAGTACCATCACACAACACATGCGGGACAACCAGATGATCAGGCCCAGTCAGCATGGGTTTATGAAAGGCAGGTCCTGCCTGACAAACTTGATCTCCTTCTACGACAGGGCGACCTGCTTATTGGATGAGGGAAAGGCTGTGGATGTTGTTACCTTGACTTCAGTAAGGCCTTTGACACCATTTCCCACAGCATTCACCTGGCAAAACTGGCTGCTCGTGGCTTGGATGGGCTCACGCTTTGCTGGGTAAAAAACTGTCTGGATGGCCGGGCCCAAAGAGTTGTGGTGAACGGAGTTAAATCCAGTTGGTGGCCGGTCCCGAGTGGTGTCCCCCAGGGCTCGGTGTTGGGGCTACTCCTGTTTAACATCTTTATTGATGATCTAGACGAGGGGATGGAGTGCACCCTCAGTCAGTCTGCAGATGACACCCAGTTGTGTGAGAATGTTGATCTGCTCGAGGGTCGGAAAGCTCTGCAGAGAGACCTGGACAGGCTGGAGTGAGGGGCTGAGCCCAACTGGGGGAGTTTCAATGAGGCCTAATGCCGGGGGCTGCCCTTGGGCCACAACAACCCCCAGCAGCGCTACAGGCTTGGGGAGGAGTGGCTGGAGAGCTGCCAGTCAGAGAGGGACCTGGGGGGGTTGATTGACAGCCGACTGGCCAGGAGCCAGCAGTGTGCCCAGGTGGCCAAGAAGGCCAATGGCATCCTGGCTTGTGTCAGCACTGGCGTGGCCAGCAGGGACAGGGAAGGGATCTCACCCCTGTACTCGGCACTGGTGAGGCTGCCCCTCGATTCCTGTGTTCAGTTTTGGGCCCCTCAGCCCAAAAAGGCCATTGAATGACTCGAGCGTGGCCAGAGAAGGGCAACGGAGCTGGGGCAGGGTCTGGAGCACAGGTCTGCTGGGGAGCGGCTGAGGGAACTGGGGGGGTTTAGTCTGGAGAAGAGGAGGCTGAGGGGAGACCTCATGGCCTCTACAGCTCCCTGACAGGAGGGTGCAGAGAGGGGGGATGGGTCTCTTTAACCCAGTAATAAGCAATAGGACAAGAGGGAATGGCTTCAAGTTGCTCCATGGAAGGTTTAGACTGGCTATTAGGAAGCATTTCTTTCCAGAAGGGGTTGTTGGGCGTTGGAATGGGCTGCCCAGGGAGGTGGTGGAGTCCCCATCCCTGGAGGGGTTGAAGAGTCGGGTTGACTCAGTGCTGAGGGATCTGATGTAGCTGGAAACTGTTAATGTTGGGTTGATGGTTGGACTAGATGATCTTTAAGGTCTTTTCCAACCTAGACAATTCTGTGATTCTGTAAAATGTTTTGGAGTAAAGCAGAGACCTGTCAATCTCTTCCCATAAATTACTTCATCAGGAAACTGCTTCATCATTTTGAGTCCCAAATTATCTTTTCCTAGAGCATCAAAAGACAGTAGATGGTCAAATAGGACCAACACAGACATCATTTTGTGCATTGATAATCCAATATCCTGGATTAATTAGCAGTCCCATGTCTTTTTTTTTTTGTCTTTTTTTTTTTTTTTTTTTTTAAATCAAATATTGGAATCAATATAGGCTCTGAATGGCAGCAACACAGATTTTGTGATTATTTCACTTCCAGATCTAGGCTTAGACAATTACAGTTGCAAGTTACTTTAGCATTTAACCCCAATTAATTAAACCCCAATTTGTTTGGAAAGTCTCTGCTGAACTGCACACTCATCAGTGACTGAGAATGGGCTATTGTTGGAGTTAAAATGAGCAGAAGGACAATAGAACATAGCAAGTAGACTTGTTAACATAACAAAGATCACCTCCTTCAGGGATTGTCTGATTAATGACAAGGATGTCATACTTACTGGCCTCTTGCTGGTGAATGGCACTTGCCATTTTAGGAAGTTTGCTGTCTATCATTAAGGACTAAATGATGCAGCATCTCTTGTCAATATGAAATTTCTCAAAATAATTTTAATTTAGTATGGACAAAGCCCTCAGACTGTGGAAGGGAAACTGGTAGCCGATGCATGAAGTTCTCAAATATTTGTTCTGTGCAGATATGTAAGTAAATAACAGATTTTTTTGAAGTTTCTCCTCATTACTAAGAGATGAAAAGGGGAGAGGACATTCTAGATTATCTATTCACTGCCTCATTTTAAATGTCAATCATTCAATCCATTCAAATGCCAATTAATGAAATCCCTTCAAAAACCTTTGGAGTTCATTAAAAATAGTTTAATTGCAGAATTTCTGCCTTTCCATGTTTTTCTGAGAGTTGCTAGTTACTTTGAAAAACTTCACCAAGCTTTGTCTTAGACTGGGTGAATTCCATCAAAAGAGTAGCAGAAGCCAATGTACTGAGAACACAAGGTGGATTAAGCAAACCCGCTACCTTCACCAACAGCAAAAAAGCCAGTGGTGTGGAATGGCCCCCAACTGAGCCATAGTGATGTCTGTGACATCCTAGTTATCATATTCATGCACATCTCAGAGGAGGATAAGCATGGTACGAAAATAGCTTCAACTCCCAGAGCAACAAGGAGGTGACTGAAGGAAAGAGGTTTTGCTTTTCTCTGTTAGGAAGCAGTGATTAGGCAGAAGTTATTTATATGGAGAGGAAGAAAAACCAGCACCTTGGACTATCTTCTGAGTGAAGCTGCTGAAGATACTTGTATAATCTGCAGGAATATGGGATCTGGGACTCTGATAAATAAGTAATTCTTCATAGAGTAATGAAAAATACTTGTTCCAATTAACACTGAAGGAGTGTGGGCTCAATCCTGAGAAGGATTTACTCAGAGTTACTGCTTTCAAGAATCACATACTCTTTAAACCATGAACTGCTCTTTACTGGTGGTGACAAGACCTTGGTGGCTCTTGAGAATGATCCAGGCTTGGATGTCTTCTGATATTCATCTGCTTCTCTCCCTGACTTGAACTGCAAGTCAGAAGAGCAGGATGAGCAGGATGGGAAACTAACTTCAGATTTCAGAATTTCAACTCAGGTTTTGGTTTGAGAAGATGGATGTAAAGGAATTTCTGTGTTTCATTGTGTTCAGAAAGATGCTGCTGTTTTCATTGACCTACATTTTCCATGCGCTTCTGCCCCTGAGTATTTATCTTCTCCCTTTCTTATGCTTTTTGTTAATATACACTGGCTAAAGCAGAGGAAAAATATTTTCTTAAATGTCTTAACTATATTCACTGCAAAAAGAAAGTTAAGAAATATCTTGCCTTTGCTCCTTGTCACTTATTCCTTTAGAATATAAAATCTGTAATAAAAACATTAGAAGAGTTTAAAGCAGATTCTGAAATAATGGGGATTTAAAAGGTTGTGTGCACATGCATAATCCTCTTTAAAATCAAGGTGAGAATTTGACTGTACCCTGACAAGCTTAGGAACATCTAGAAAGCCCCAAAATATCAGTGAGATTTAAAAATGAGAGGGGGGGAGCCAGCTGGATGCATTAACAAAAAATACAAAGAAGTTAATTAGACTGCTAGTTAAATGCTATGCAGGATGAAATGATTAAACATGTATAGGAAGTTTTCTAGAGATATTCTCCTTCAGAATTCAGTGAGCCAACCTGTATTTGATTTTTACAGCAATAGGAAGTGCCAGTCCCTTAAAAATGCCCTCCTGCCTTCAGCAGGTACTTGCACTTTCCCAAGGGCAGAATTTAGCAGCATGACAGTTGTTACAGAGATTTTCAGCCCATTCTCCGGCTCTTCTTCCCAGAGGATGTCTTCAGCTGTTACTGCAACAGGATCCTGCTGATGCAATTATGCACTGCCCAAGTGCTGGGTGTGCAGCATGCTTTTGCTATGAGGTCTCACAGACACCTCAGTGGTACCTCATGTGAGGTCTACAAGAGTTTACCTCTCAAGACAGCAAATGAGTTCTTGCACAGCTGGTACCAACCATTCAGCTTTGCCCTGCATCAGTGCACTCCATAAAATGGATACAATGCCACGCAGAGATCATCAATGAGGCTTGCTTGTAAAATACTGAGATATCTGAGTGAGAGTCGCTTTTAAGCATGAATTACAGTTGATGATGACATATTTTATTCTTGCTAAAATTCTATTCAAGATATTTGGATCATCAAAGAAACCATAGCACTTTTTCAGCTGTGGATGGGGACAGAATTTGCCCTTCAGAGCCCTACAAGACTTAAAAAGCATTTTTAATGTTTTTTGTAGAATATTTTTATGAAATATTTTTGAAGTGTCAGTAATACCCCTACAATCCCAGAGATAATGGGATAGGTCAGAGAGACATTTGTACATTACAAACATATTCCTGAAACAGTTTGAACTGCAATTCCTAACATGCACTTAGGATACGTGTATGAGAGCTGCTATTTTTGCTGATATAATAGTCGCTGAATCAGGGATCTGAGAACTAAACAGCACAAGCTATTACTATTTGGAGCTGAGGCTGTTTTTGTCTTGTCCTTTCTGGATTAGGTCAGAGAATGGATTTTCTGACATGGACTCTCCAGAGTGTTACCTGTACAAAACTGTTTTCTGTATGCTGCACTCTGCATTTTGAGGACTTTGACTTTATGGAAAACAGAAGTTAATAACTTCTGCCTGCAGAAACACACATACAATGAAGGCAGCTTCCCTTGATCTGAAGTGCTAATTTATAGAAAACATCATATTTGAGTCATAGCCTTACTATTCAACTCAAATGGTCACAACAACAGGAGTATTTGTAACCTGAGTCACAGGGAATCTTAATATATCATGTAAATCCCAGATGTGAAGCTGTACAAATATGTCAGATTCACCTTTTAATTTTTTTTTTCAAAAAATGCAGATTTCATGATATTGCACAAAGTTTGCCAAATTTCCAGTTCCTAAAACAAAAATAATAAGTTTCCAGAGGTATCAACAAACCACAAAAAATAAGTCTTCTTCACTGATTTACCCCAGTGCAATTTTCGACACCTGCAGCATTGAAATACAATTGGTCGTCTTTGTTCCATTTAAAAAACAGCATGTGACTCATTCTCAGCTCTGATTGCCAGGATATCATTACCAGTGTCATTTTCAGTCACCACTATTTAGTCACAGTAAATTGTAGGCATCTGTACATTCTTACATGTCTCTGATGACACAAGCATCTTCAGACCGGATGGTGCTGAAGAACGGAGCAGAAGTCACCTAGAGTATCCTGGACTTGCCTCCTGTCTCCTGTAGCCATTGAGTCCATGCTCACAGTATCTGATGAGAAGCAGGATAGTAAAAGGAATGAAGACAGGCGATTTAGCAGCTCACAAAAAATTTGAACTGGATTTTCTTCTGTTATATTGATTCCTTTCTGCATGGGTTTGCTTTTAATGGTCCCTTCTCTCTTGCGAATTTTATACAAGGCGTTTTCAAAAATCAGGCCTCTCACAGCAAAATCCAGGGAATACATACTTTTAGCTAAGGACCTATTCTTATCTTTATTTAAGAAAATTGATTATATCAGTTAACACATTGTCATAAAATCTATGTGTCATGGAAAAGAATTGGATAAGTGTACCGTAGTTGTCTTTGCCTAGATACAATCGATAGATACTTAATCTCTTCTCATAAACTTCATCCAACCTAAAAGCCAGCCCATATAACAATCCCAGGTGGACCTTGAAATGACAGTGAGACTTGGAGAGGAATGGATTAAGCTTGTACTTCATCAATTCCCATTGCTCTGATTTTTGCCAGAGTGCTAGATTAATTTCATGGCACCTTCTTTATTGTTTGAATTCTTATCAGATGAATATGGTGCTGGAATTTTAATGACAAATGTACACTACAATTTTGGTCAAGAGCTGTAACTGGAGAGAGTAAAGCTAAACAGTCAATGAGGTACAAAAAGTAGAACTCTGATTCTGCAATATGTGTTTGCCTGAGTAGAACTGATGCTTATCTGTGCCCTTGGGAGATCAGTCAGTAAAATCTTTTATAGCTTTTGTTGCCTATCTGATAAGGCTGTAAGATAGGAGTTACATAGATTTCTGTTAAATATGAGCAGAAGTTGCAAAAATAGGCTTGCAAAGGATATCAGCACTACTGTTTTCTTGTTATATCCTTGCTGAGGTATCTGATCCATGCACATACACAGTTTGAATCACAGATTTTTCATCATTGCTCTGGGCTGAATTGTGTCAGGAATAGACTTCATGTTGCCATTTTCTAATAGCCTTGGGAATATTCACATACTCCTTCAGGCTGTGGCCTTGCTCTATGCCAAACAGTGGTGATATTATACTTTGCACAAAGTGCAATGGAGCTTTTCACTGATTTCACTTGTTTGTTATCTGAAAAGAACTGGCATGCTTCTTAAAGCACAGATTTATGCTGGAAAGTGCTGTTATTGTGTTTTTAAAGGTAGGAGAGAGACAAAATTTGGTTTACAGTTGAAGGTCAAAACAGTCTCGAAGAGTTTCTAAGTGTTCTTACATATATACAGCACACCCAAACCAACCTATGGTCTAAAGTAGACCTCACCCTTAAAAAGATGACACAAAGAGCAAGCTGAAGAGAAATTACACATTTTTGGTTTTCATTGAAAACAGAAAAATCCCCCTCCCCCCCCCCAAAAAAAAAAAAATTGAACAATAATGTGTTATTATTCAACCCCAGGAAAAGTGTTTGGTTGCAATTTCAGGTGGACATACCGGGTCCCATCTCCCTTCTCCACAAGCAGGAAGAGCAGCAGCTAGTTTCTTTATTCAGATCACCCGAGGGATATTTTATGGAGTCATGGAGAGTGGATTGAACTGCGTTCAGTCTCCCCTTCTCACAAAGATGCTCAAACTCACAGATAGACTGAGCTGCACAGCTGATGACAGACAGCACCATCGGTCTCTGTGGCTGGTGGTGTTTCACACTGGAGGACCAGGTGGAGCTTGGTTGTTGTGTCATCATCAGACAAGAAGCTGTCATTTGCACAAACATTTGGGGGTGTTTTGGTTCACAGAATTTGGCCGGTTAACACTGTTGGACACAGTTAACATTCACAGGGTTAACATGGGCAGAAGGAAAAGCGATGACACAAAGTGAGGCCTGGAGGGGAGCAGAGACAGCACTTCTCCAAGGACAGGTCTGGAGTCAGGCTTGGAACAGCTTACTGCTGGTTGTCCTTCAGGGAAGAATAAAATCATTGTAGTCAGTGTCAATTTGCAACGGCAGAAAACTAGCAAAAACTTCTGTGTCTCAATTTTTAACATTTGTGACTGAATATTAGTTAAAAGAAGGGTGGCTGTGATAAATCCTATGAAGCAGATCATGGTTCATGGCATACTGGCAAGTCCAATGTATGTGTTTAAATGGCTGCATGCCTTATACCCCATACTTTGTGGGCTTTGTCCTTTCCTTGAAGCCCATCTCCACTGGGATAAGGAGAGCTCACAGTTAGACATTCCTGAGGTCAAATAGCTATAAAAATACGCTTGTGCTGTAAGCTGAGCACTTAGAACAGGCAGTGCATTGAACCCTTCCTCTTTGCTTTGGCTCTTCAGTAAAGCACAAGTCAACCTCCTTTTACCACCTGATCATTTCAAAGAACATTTTGTAATACACTTACCATACAGCTGAATGCAGCCACTTCTATCTGGGGCAGACTGATCTTGAAGGGCTTTAATGTTCAGATGGAGGGAACACGACCTTCCATTTTTAAGCTTCCATTTCAACACTATTTATATTTAACTACATGCATAGGATTTCAACTTTGAAAGGCTGAGGTTACACTTGTGTTGCAGAGCCTGGGGAGACAAGCTTGTTGTCCTGATAGACCACCAAACTCCTTTTCAAGGCAGAACTGTAAAAGAGTTTTAGCTAGTCTCTACCCCTGTCATGCTTTGATGTGTACAATGTGATGATCAGTTGACTGACTTGGATGATTGATTCTACTTTTAATTTTCAAAGTAGACTATTGGATTCGGTGTGTTTGTGATTTTCATTTGCTTTGATCCTTACGCACAGAGATGGTAAACAAATGCCTGAGCGGGGTGCCACCAAATAAAAATCCCAACGAGTTTCTATTGCGAGACTCTTTTGTACTTAACTTTTAGAAACTATAACTAGGCAAGGAAAGCTGCAAGCCAATAAAGCATCAGTCCCAATACTGGCTGATTCAGACATACTCACTTTGACAGTCTCCTCTGGATTCATAGATAAATTTCTCTGCATCTTTAAATGACACTTTTCCCCGGAGGATCAGCTTTAATTTCTGGAAAACAAAACAACAACACTGCAGTTTTCCATGCTAGGAGTGTTTCAAGCACAAGGATTTGACTGCTCATCTGTCTCTGCCTCCTGGGCCAGGGGGAGGAGATAACTCCAACAATAGTTGCAACTGAATGACTCAATTACATTAGCAGCAATTTTCCAAACTGATTATTTATGTCAGGTGATAATCTGGGAGCTCTCATGCATGGTGTCACTTGGAAGCAGTTCTTGCAGGACCAGTCATAGTAGGAACGTGTTTGCTTTAGTTCAGTATTTTTCGAAACCACTAAGTCACTTTAAATATTAGCTGAATGTGTATGCATTATAAATGCTTGGCCTCAAAAGATGTCTCCAGTGAGATTAATAACAGAGTTCCCACTGAAATCAGCAGGACAAATTTTATCTTGACCAGTTGCTAGAGCAGATGGAAGAACTCTAAGGTAAGCAAGACTTATAAAAAAGAATTATTTTCTTGATTTTTCAGAAAATCTGGTGAAATTTCATAAAAAACAGAGAAAATAATGGACAAAATTTTGAAAAGCTAGTGCTGGCATTTTCATAATGAGTTTAAAATATTTTTTAAAAGTACTTCAGATGTATTTTTCTAAAGATTGAAACAATATTTCAACTGTTATGAAGAAAATCTTCTGTTCAACTGAACTTAACATTTGGGGTGGATTTTATCTAGTTAAACAGTTGTTATATAAAATACAGTGCAATCTGGTGGATAGAGCATTGGCTGAAGAAGAAGCTGAAGTATTTGACTCTCTGCTGTGGTATGACTTGTGTTAGCCTATAAAATGCTTTAATATGGGGGGTCTGACTTTGGGGAAGCCCAATCTGGGAGCTGTACTGCCTGAATTTGGGGATGCACACACAGGCAAAGAGGCTGCTTGCTGTGCAGAGCCCAGCTCCTGCAGGAGACTGTGGCCAAGGGATCGTCTGTGAGAAGCCACCTCCCCAGAGCTCACACAATTTTGCAGGAGGCTTTCAGTAGATCCTCTCTCTGTTCCTCAGCAGAGGAAAATGCTCTCTTAGCTCCAATTTGGGGAGGAGCCATTTCAAAGCTTTTCAGCACTGCAGGCAGGAATGAGATCATGCACCTTAGGATGATATCCAAAGGATGACGAAACTCACTTTTGCTGTGACAGCAGACTTGGTTCAGGAAGAGATGAAGGGCTTACTACAAGTTTGGGGAAAGGACAAGATAACAGAGCTGAGGGGCATCAGTGGGATCCCAGCAAGCTCAGGGTGGGTTTTGGGTGCTGTAGAGGTTTAGTGAAATATGAAGTGGGGATGAGACCCTTCCCTTGCTGTCTATGATAGCCACTGCTGCTGCTTTTGGCAGCTGCTGGAGGAGGAATGCATTGTTTGTACTGCAGGTTAGAGCAGCCAGTTCTTCACTCCGCTCCTTCCTGCTGCTAAGTATTGGTCTATTGATCTTGGGATCCTCTGAGTCCTTCACATTGTCCTAGTGCCTTTTATGTGGTTTAGAAGGGGGCATGATGCTCAATTCCAGGAGGACACAGGTGAGAGCGCCTGCGGGTAGGCAGAACCCGCTCCTGGGTAGAAATAGCCAGGGAATTTAACAGCTTCAAAACTTAAAAGCCTTAATTCCCTCTGTCTGCTGCATGTCCCAGCATAACCATTCTTGAACTTGACCTACAACTCATCCATGGGGGAAGGACACTGTTAGTGCAAGTGAAGAAATATCAAAGGGCTGGTGTTTATGACTCCACTACCGTCTCATGGGTCAGGGGACATTTCCTGAGCTGCACTGTCACACCTGGCTGTGGTCCCTGTTCTGGCGCTGGGGTTTCCATTAATGACATTGGCACTCTTGGCTGTTTTGTTATATATATTCTAGTTCTCAGTTACTGGTTTCTGGTGACATGCTTGGATATTTGTGCACTAAATTCACTGTGTGCAGTATATAATCTATGTGCTATGCAAATAATATAAGGCCTTTATAGAGTGGTCAACTGTGGTTTATTTTTGAAAAATACAAGACAGAGGATAATAGAATTGGCCAAGTGTAGGATTCAGGGCAATTTAATATCCAACATAACAGAAGTTCATTCAAGAGAAGTTGGAGAGGGAATGAGAGCAGGTGCCAGTGGGTAACTCTAGCACTTCCCTCTCATTATAGCATGCTGCTGTGTGGTGATGCCAAGAAACTGCATATCAAGGGGATGGCAGAATTTAACCAACATATATCTGCGGAGGTACAAAAAATCAGCATTACCTGACATCAACATCACCAGAAAATGGAAACAATCCCATGTAAATCCCTAAAGAGTCAGAGGAGGGTGGAGAATAATTTGATCTATCTTGCAGAAGAGAATTTCTGTTTATTAAACAAATGTTTGGAGTCAAACTGTCACCAGGATTTGGCTATGTCATTTCTTTCTTTGGAAAGCTGGTATTTAAGATGTTGACTGTCACAGGAAAACCCTTTGCTAGGAAGGTTTGCCAATTCCAGTTCTTCCTCTGTGTTAGTACCTGGTATTAATATTGTTAATGTAACAGATTCCTGTATCCCCATTATATGGAACTGGTACCTGTGAGAATTATGGATGGGAGTTTCCTCCTGCCCGTCTTTGAGTGGTGGACAAGCTCAGAGCACATTTAATGATCCAGCTCCTCAGGGATTTGGGCACAGGGAGAAGGCAGCCTCAGTACTTCTCTACAGTGTTAGGCAAACCCAAGTTTTATTTCTCCCTGAATGTCCTGAGGGCTGCTCCTACTATGGGGGGAGGTTGGAGGAAGGGATGTAGACAGGCTTTTTAATTGTCACCATGGAACTGTGAGGAACAGGCACTGGTCCTGATGCTCTGGTGAAGGAACAGCTGATGCTTGCTGCAGCCTAGTGCTTTCCATGCCCCTGGAGCAGGCAAGGAGAGCAGCAGAGCTGTGTTGGACATGCAGCTTTGTGGAAGGTGGGCACCTGGCTGCTCAGACAAGTGGTGTGGAACTGTCCTGAGGCTCCAGGAGAAATTTTTCCCCACAAGCTCAAGTGTTGACTGAATTTTCTGTCTGGGCCAGGTAACATGCCATGCAGAGGACGTTAGCACCATTTTGGCTTAGATACCCCAATCCTGTTATGTGCCAGTTGCTGCCTAAAAGACAGTACAGCATGGCTCCTTGTCCCACAAGTATCTAGAATCCATTATGAGAGAAGAAACAATAAATTTCCTCCCAAAACAACAACATTTTTGTCATCAAAATGAGGCTGTTGTGCTGGCAGAACTTAACAGTTGCCTTATTTTTTGCAGGTGTCAAGACAGAAGAGATCTCAGAAAGTATGAAAGCAAGCAATGAAGCTGACTCCCAGGTGTTTACAGGGACACTCAGCACGACGGGCCAAGCTGAAGGTTTCTGAAAATTTAACATGCTGCTGATGTCAGGAGCAGCCCTGATGTGCTTCTGCTACATCGAATGCAAGAGCCCTGGAAGGTCTGGGATAAACAGTCCATGCCTGATGTTTGATGTGTTAGAGAGCAAGGAACTGAAAGAGAATCTCAAAAAGGAGAATATTGACACAGTGACAGGAACATTTCTCAAACTGTGGGTCTCCATTTCTGAGGCTGGCATTAAAATGGGACACCAAGCATTAAGAAAGATCCCTCACATAAATCCTGCAGTGCTTAGGGAACAGGGCAGCAACTCTTCTCCTCTGACTGAGGGAGCAAGTAATGGCTGCAAGTAACGGCTGCGAATGCATACCGGGGAGTGAGAAATGGACTTCAGGCTTGAACTTGGAGGGGATTTAGCTCTGGAGATAGGAAGGGGTAGAGATAAACCTGATTCCAGTGGGTCTGACAAACACTGGTCTCACAGCATGGTTCAGAGTGAGTAAGAGGGGAAAAAAAAGTGGAGTTGTTCAGAAGGTGGGCAGGAATCAAGACACAGGATAACAAGGACCTGACTAAGTTTTCTGCTCTGTAAACAATAAGAAAAGAGTCAGTATGCAGAAATAATCTGAGATATTTCACTATCTATCCAGACCAGGAGATAGGTTAGTTTAACTGTAAAGTCATCCAACAGTGATGAATTTGCAAGTTGCCTTGGGAAATCATTTCAGTAATTTTCCTGGTAATACAAATACATTTTCCTAACCATTGTGGTGTATTATTGTTTTTTGTATTACATTAATGCTCTGGAGCTCCAGGCACGGCATAAGGCTTATCTGCATTTGTGCCACATGAATATAGGAGTCTGTATGTCTGGAGACTGTGAAATATGAGACAAGAGTCAGGAGGTGAAAAGCTATGTCAGGGAGCTGTGCTGGGTACCACAGAATAACCAAAGAGCATGCCAAGAGAGCCATAAAAAATAAATATAGTGAAGAGAAGCACAATGAAAAAAGAAATCTATAGGAAAAAAATCAATTTATGTCACAGAAAAAGGCAAAAAAATAAAATAGGACTGGTTAGAAGATGGAAAAAAAGACCAGGGAAAATAATCATAGCTGGTTTTAATCTGAGTTCCGCACAGCACAGAGAGCTGGCAGCACCTGTGTTACACCATTGGCAGCTATGCTAAAGGAACAGCAAGGGCAGCTCATCTGTTCTCTTTCTCCTCTAACGAAGAGAGACATTCTGCCTGCTGGAGACCAACAGAAGAGCTTTGATTTTTCATGGGCCGGTTTATTTTGCTGCTCATTTTCAATTTTGCTTCTGAAAACTTTCCAGAACATTTTCTTACCTTTGCCAAAGCTTTCCTTATTTTGCATTTTCTAATGTATTTCTGAAATTATAATTTTTGTTTCTTTTTAAATGAAAATTTTTGAGTTTTATTTTTAGTCTTTATATCCTTGTTTATTTCTTAGTAGTAGTTAGAAAATAATATATTAAGAATTGTGATAGAGAAGGGGAGGTGAGAGAGCTTCCCTCTTCTGAATTTGCTGACTTAATTCTATACAAGCTCTAGCTAAGGGGAAAGATATTTCTGAGCTCCCTTAGAAAATGTAATTATAAATTTAATTCTCTGGTATATGTTTTGCATGGTGCTGCGGGAGTTGGTCAGCTTCATTTTGAGGCCACTTTCTTTCATCTTTGAAAGGCTGTGGCAACTGGGGCTTCCCTGTGGACTGGGAAAAAAATGTATTTGTTTCTCCCATCTTCAAAAATTAAAGGGGGAACTGATTGGTCAGTCTTGCCTCTTGCCTGGGAAATTGCTAGAGGAAGTCTCCAAGGAAGCCATTTCCATGTGCATGAAGGACATGAAGGTGACTGGAAACAGCTAAATTGGATTTACCAAGGTTAAATCTTGCTATACCAACCTGATTACTTTTTGTAAGGAGAAGATGGGCTCTGAGGATGAGGGAAGACAAGTATGATTTTTGCCTTGACTTTAGAAAGTCCTTTCACACAGTCTCCACAGTGTCCTTGTAAGCAGACTGATGGGATATGGGCTGAATGGTTGAACAGAAAAGTTACAGATAAACTGGCTGGATTTAACAAGTTTGTGGATTACAACAAATTACAACAAACTAGGGGAGTTACTGATAACCTGGAGGACAGAGTTACTATTCAGAATGACTGGCTAGAAAGAAGCTTTGCAAGAACGACCTTCAGGTCCTGAAGAGGCACTAAGTTGAACAAAAAATCAGCAAGATGCTGTTGTAGTGGTGGTGTTGAACTGGATCTGCAGCACACAGATTGAGACTGAAGGAGTTGGGTTTATTCAACCAGGAAACAGAAGGTTAAGGGGGGATTTAGCTCCAGTCTTCCATGTCCTAATGTGTGGCTGACAGGAGAAATAGGCTCTTCCCAGACACACACAGTGAAAAGGGACAGTGGGAACAAGTTACAACAAGAGATATTTCAATTACACATTAGCAAAAAAGTTCTTCACAACGAGAGTGGTTAAGCACTGGAACAGCTTGAAAAGATCGGAGATTTTCGAAAAGATTAATAACCTTGAGCAACCTGATCTTACTCTGAAGATAGCTCTTTGAGAAGAAGGTTAGACTGTTCCTCCAGATATCCCTTCCAATCTACTATTTTTTCCTGTGTTTCTATTGTGGGGAGGACAAGACTTTATGGCATGTTGACTAAAATAAAACTCTGCCAACATTGTCTAATATAGCCCCTCAAGAGAGCTGGAAAAATGAACTGTTCTCAGTTAGCATTTGTCATATCTATGTGGTCAATGCACTTGTGGAGAACAAATCATAGAAATGCTGGCTGGAAGAGACCTCTGAAGGGACTTAATCCAAGGTCCAACCTTAAGTAGAGCTGTCGCTGACAGCAAAGCATGTAAACCATAGCATTGTTTAGCTGAAGCTTGAGAACCTCTGGGACTGGTGATTCAACAGCTTCTCTTGGCTATTTCAGGACTGCACCACCCTTCTAGTGAAAATCCTTTTCCTAATATCCAACCTCAACGTCCCAAGCTGCACTTTATTGGTATTGCGGAATGTTTTACCACCTGCCATTATTACTAAGCTGAATTTGACTCCATCACCTTTAGAATCTTCCTTTGAGTAGTCTGTAATTAGATTCTTTAGATTCCTTTTTCCAAATTAAACAAACTCAGCTGTCCCATCCTCTACTTGAAGGTTTTATGCTCTAAATCCCTGACAATTTTGTTAACACTCTCAAGTGGTTTTCAATAGACTTCTTGAACTAGGTGACCCAGAACAGATCACAACATTGCAGATGTGACTTCCCTATAAGCAAGGAGGAGAAGGTTACAACTTTTAATATGCTGGATATGCTCCTTCTATTGCAGCCAGCTGTGGAGTTTGAAAGTTCCATGTGCAGAATTTTGTGCTGTTTCATTTCTGAACATCATGAGATTTCTTTTGGCCCCAGACTTAAGTTTATCAAATTCCTTGTGACTTGAAGTTTTATTGTCGTTAACCATATTTCTATCCACCCCATCCTCACCTGCAAATTTGCTGAAGATGCATTCTATCTGATCATCTAGGCCATTGATAAAGATGTGGAATATCATCACAGAATCAACCCCTATCGTACTCCACTTGTTACTTGTTGCCAGCTGGATGCTGAACTGTTCATTACTGCCCTTTAAGTCTGGTAATCCAACTAATATTCAGCCCATTTAAACCCATTCTTCCAGCCTGTACTTTTCTCAATCACAGAAAGTGCTTCACAATCAGATGTCAAAATCTTTACTCAAGATATTTTACAACTACTGCTTTTTACTAGAGCACTTACTCAGGGTGATGAGATTCAGCTAGAAGCAGGAGTCAGATAGGGCTTAGACAATGAAGAAGAAATTACTGGTATCAGCCATCATGACAAAATGATGGATGTTTTCAAAGGGCAGTTAATTCTCACTCCACAATCACACACAATATATTCCAAGCCCATGTGACATAGGCTGCTTGACCTAGGAAGCTGGCTATGTACATGACCCTTGTCACCAGCCTTGGTCTGAGCTACATGGTTTCCAATCCAGGTCTGGGACTCATGGGATGAGGGTGCGATCAGAACTGCATCCCTGTTCATGCTTGACTGCAGAGATGCCACTCACTTTGAAAAACCCTGTCAGTCTAAATAATGGGCTGTGGGATCTCATCTGGGACTTAGCACACTTACCATTAGCTCTTCAAAACCAGGTTGTTTTGGCCATATTTGAAGAGAGAGAGAGAGCACACTCTCTGCAGGGCCAATCACAAATCAATTTTGCATTCCTTTATGCAGTCTATGTATGTGGTGTGCAAAAAGCTCTGAGTTTTACTCATGTTTCTGGGGATCATGGTGTTGTTGATCTTTTTATCTACATAAAGAGAAGTTGCACAAAATAGTGGATTTGAAGGTACAGTCATGGACAGGACTTGCCTGTGCCATGCATGTTTTGCTTCACTGACTGATGGCTTTGCTTGCCTTGATCAGGTACAAGTGCTTTCACCCTGAGCACGGTATTTAATGTCCTTGGGAGAAAAAAAAAGACAGTTGTAACGATTTCCTCATTTATGTGGCATGAGTACAGGAGAAAAGTGCTCTGGTACTTTCCAGACTGCTTTTCAGCACCATCAGATAAATGAGAGGAGATGCTCTTTGCTTTTCCTCCTGCTGTTGAAGGCAATAATTGCCTGGGATGAGGAGGTAGAATGTAACAGACCTACTACTCATCACATTGCTGCTTCTTCATTTCCAGTCACCACATATTATTGGATCCAAAGAAGCAGTTTCCTGTTAAAGAAGATGTATCTGTGTTACTTCTTCACTTTTCATGATGAGTCTGGATCCTCAGCTGGTGAATATTCTTGATCTAGTTTGCCTTAGTGGCTGGCCCAGTGTTGTTACAAGCACGTCTCAAACCCTTTATAGTATGTTTTGACTAGCTCCCTTCTGAATACCAGGGCCACAGCTGAAGATGTCCATCTCACAGACATGCTCATCCACCTAGTTAAGAAGAAGAAGACTCTGCTTACTTTGGGTAAAGGGTAAGCGATGTGTCCTAAGCTACTGTCTGTACAAAATTGAAACCTGCTGAAGTTGGATGATGCTCAGTTGAAAGCAAGATTCCCTCAAATCAATATAATGTCCCAAAAGGATGTATAGCTAATCCTACTCCTTCACTTGTATATAGAAAGTACAGCAAGGTCACTGTTTCTCAGCCCTCTTAATTAAAATGATAGGCAATTTTCCCTCAGGCCCAAGGATTTGCTTATCTTTTGCAAGCTCAGTAGCCAATACAGCCTTTATCCAGAAGTAGAATGAGAAGAATTGAAGAGCAAGACTCCCCACCTCTGCTAAGCCTTGTAATATGCCTCAGAGAAGTAAAAAGACATCTGCAAGATGATTTTTAACATAATACAGGAAGCACAACAGCATGTGGCATCTTAACAGCACTGAAGCATAAGATCATAAGTTGCCTGAGCTCCAAGTGAGTCCAGGGCTTCCTGTCACCTTTTCAATTTCTTAATTCTTGCAGAAATAATAAGTGAGCAGCAGGTAGAGTCGGTTGAGCCCAGGAACTAATAAACTTATCTAAACAAGTGGAGGATATAACAGGTCTCTGTTCATTTTACTGCCAACTACACAATGCTTCAGCTATATGAACCATAATACATTCCACTGGGATCAATGAAATTGTGTTAGCACATCGGTAACATACTTGAGGATCCAACACTTATAAATAGTTCCCATGGTACTACAGCTCCTTGCTTGGCTTGCCAAAAGATACACCTCAGTACCACAGAAGAAATCTGATCACAATGAAGAAGTCTGAGAAAAGCAAGTTAAAACTTTCTACAGCCCCTGCTTCTAACGTAGCTGCCATCCTTCAGTCAATACCGAGTCTCTTTGGGATCCTAATGACATTGTCTTTTCATTTGTCTTTGTGTACAGAGAATGTTAATAGACAATGTTAATATTATTTCTGTAATAATGGATTCTCAGATCCACTATGTACATGCATACCAAAATTATGAGGGTAGGCAGCTATGTCTCGCTGCATATGGTGAAGAGAACTGTTTAATGGAGTGATACAGCAGAGAAGAAGCAAAGAAAATGTGATAAAATATGAGGACTGGGCCAATTAATCCACAGCTCTCACTAATGTGATAGCATGGGCAAGGAATATATGGTTTGCCCTGTAATATTTTCTTGAGGTTCTAAGGATCACTTATATGTTCATTTCTATATAAAATAGAGAACAACTCTATGTTTTCAAGGAGAAAGTTTAACAATCATGTCTCCTCTGTAACTTCTTCCTGTGAACCAAATGTATAAAATAGCTGCCAGATGCTCTTGTTAGAGCTGTTAGAGATTTATGGTTTCAGATTATAGGCAATGAATAGAAGAAACAGCTACATTTAAAGACGATTTTATCAGTATGAACACAGACAAATGAAAAAAGAAAGACTTACTATATGCAAGGAATAAGCTTCAAGGCAGAAGACCAGTAGAAACTCAAGTAGGAAACTATGAGAGCAAGTGACCTCTTTCAAATACAGCCATCAAAATTTTAATATTACAATTCAAAGCCAGAGATGCTTTTTAAGGTGATGTAGCTCACACCCTTTGCAGTAGAGCTTGCATGGCTCGCTTGGCAAATGGCCTGGACAACAGCCCGTGTTTGTCTAAGTGTGTGAAAACACACAAAGAGTGTGGAAAAAACACACAAAACTGTCTGCAGGGCAAGTACCCCAAACTCATCACGTTAAGTAGGAAGGTGACCATCATCTATATTAAACAGTAACTGATGAATTACAAAGATTTCTGGCATGAAGGAAGAATCATCCTAAAAGAAGTAAAGAAGCAGCATGAAAATTTGTATTGGGGGAGAGAGATCTTGAAGTGAGAAGAGCAGCGGAGTGAACCTGGTTTGGGGCTGCCAGAAGTTGCCCTGTGGCATCATCAGCCTGTCCAGACTAGACAGAGCATCCTCTCCTGGGATGCTGCAGGGATCTGGTACCCATCCAGCGAGGGATAGTATATTTAGAAATTTGTAGGTGATAACATTTGTAAGTGTCTAGTATTGTGATCATCTGTCATACTACTGATCCTGACCCTGAATGTACAATTCATCATTTGTCAGTCAGTTATGTGTTGATAAAAAAATGAATAAACTGCTTTGATTCTGATTTAGCTTAAACTACCTAAGCAGTTTTCCCCCTGCAATAGCTTCTCACACCATTTGTGGCTGCTATCACCTTAGAGTACCTTCATACAAGCCCAAGTCGTGTATCTCCCACAAAGTTCTGGATCTTGTGTTCTGGGAGATAAATAACACATAGACTCCACATTTCTGGAGCTAAATTGGCCTCCTGTGGAGAAAACTATTTGCTTATAGCATGTGCTTACAGACTGATTTTGTTTTGTTTTCTACAAACTCTTCCTTCTGCAATCTGTGCTCCCTCCTCCCAAAACTAAACTACCACAAACTGTCCTGAAGCCATGAGGACTACCAGAAAGATGATCTCTCAGGGAAAAAAATATGAGAGCTTCCAAGCCTCTTGTCACCATTGTCTCACAAAAGTCTTTGATTTCATATTCTTCTTCCCCCTGAAACACATTAGTTTAACTTATAATTAGGTCTAGCACTGTGAAAGTTTCTCATATTTTCTGCATTGAACTTTAACGCTTCAAGGTCCTTTTCCATGGGGCATAATTGTTCTTTGGGAGCTGGGTTCTTCCTTTGCTTTTTCAGAAATAACTTTTGATGACCTTGGCAAGGTGGAACATAGCAGTGTTAAAACCAGTGCACTGTTGCAATAAATACTGTATTGTAATTTTAGTGAAGCGGTAGCATTGATTTACACACATAATCAAATGCCACGAATAGACCTGCACTGGATGAAGAATTATGGCCAACAGAAGCTGTTATTTTATTTGTTTTCCTCTTCTTACTATGATTATGTCTCTGTACATGTCAAGCAGACACAGTTGTTAGTTTCCTGGATCACTGTCACTCAGAAATGTTTAGGACAAGCTGTCTCCTCTGTTCAAACATTATCAGGTATGATCCTTTACTGATCACCCTTCTGGTATGTTCCTAATTAAAACTGAGAAAATTAGAAAGCCCAGCTGAGAATAATGATTGATTATACTTTTCCCTAGCAAATGCATTTGGGAGAAATCATCTCCTATTTTTGTGTTCTTCTCAGAAATTCTAGTTTTCTAGCCTTTGTCTGTAACTGTCATAGTCCCATAACACACTCTCATTCCCTCCATTTTCAACATTATTCTGCTAAATATGGCAATTCTGGGTGGTAGCTGTCATGCATAAATTTTAAGTTAAGAAAGAAAAGCACTTTAACTACAAAATTTTGGAAATGTTCTCACTGTGATTAACAATTTTGGATGCTTGGACTGTTTTCTCCTATAAAACATGTGCTGTATAAAGATATCTGAGCTAACTGGAAACTGGCTTGGAGACTGCATGAAGTCCGACTGAAAGGTGGGGCTGCTCTGTTATTTGGGGCTGCTCTGTTACAGTGGTTTACTTAAAGCCAGCTTGGGTTATCTGTATCCTATAATCGGTGTAGACATCCTTAGAATCAGCAAAGGCTCAAAAACCAGTGAGAAGAGCCGAAATATCTTATTTTCTTGTTGCTTTCAACTTGGGTAAGAGAATTAGCCTAAGGAAGTCTATTTTATCACTTATATATATATATATCTCAAGGCAAAATGACCAGATACTGGCTACAAGCTTAGTAATATTCTTGTTTATGTTCTGTGTTGTTTTTTTGCTAAGAAATCTTCATTTTTCAGCCATGTCCTTAAAACATATGTACTTTCACCTGTCTTCCTATTTCCTCTGCTAGTTGAGATCCGCAGCTTCAGTGCAGATATGCTTTTGTTCAGGGTGACATAGCTAGTGTGCATAGGTCCCTTACTCTGTTAAAGATGCACAGTAATGGATGATGGCCTCTGCCGGTCTAATAGCATCATTAAAATTAATAGCACATGCAACTTGCTGAACCGAACAAGAATATTCAAAAGCAGAGTTCAGGTCTTTAAGTCAAAAATGCTTTAACCCTCTCTCTGTCCTTGGGCTTGAGTGGAGATTTCCCCATCTGCCTGCAAGCCTATAGAGCAAAAAACTTGTTTAGGACCCTACTCGACCAGTCGCTTGTCTTAATGATTTTAAACATTGTTAAATACATAAAATATCTGAACAAATGTAGAAATTATTCTGACAAAGGGAGTTCCTATTAGAATGAAAGCAAGCTCTTGCTGCACTGAAAACAACCATTTTTTTCCCTGAAAATAGAAATATTTTCTGTTTCAGACAAACTTAGAACACATCTTTCAATCATGAACATACCTTCCTTTACAACACAGTCATGTTCCAGTCCTAAGAAAACCCCTAACCTCCTTTCAAATCTTGAAAATAGTACGGGTCATTAATAGCAGTTCATGTATTTAGGCTCTCTTTTACATCATGAAGCAGGCAAAGACAGGCAATTTCTTCTCGCTTCCAAAGCTGCTGTGGCTGCAGTTCAACCTACCGATCAGGCTTACAGAGTATTTCTACATGACAGAACTCCACTAATATAATTGATTTGGGCTGTTTGATGCAGGTTACCGAAAGGTTTCCTTCAGACTGTTTATAAGATTAACTGGGCTTTTGCAAAGCAGTGGCTGAAATGGGGCAAGACTGGCTTAATTTTTTATTCTGAGATCAGCTGTCGACCATCAGTTGGTGAGCAGTCAGACACAAGGATGGAGTGATGCTTTTGTTCTCTTTTTCCACTTCTCGGGCTCTTTTTTTTTTTTTTTTTCCTTTTTTGTGTTTTTTTTTTTTTTTTTTAGTTCACATCTTGAGGTTAGTGATAAGCATGTCCATTTCCCCTGATGCACATGGTAAAATGAAAATAAATTTTCTGGGTATAGCTATGAGTTCCAGTCTCAGCTCTCGGTCATCTTTTCAAAGTGTCTTCAAAGGCCTTTGAATGAGACTCAGACAACATATTAAAGGTTACAGAAAGAGTCTGTTGAAGAAGAAGAAGCAGAGTGCCAATCTTGTCAGCGCGTGAGGCAATCTGTGAATCAACATATCTACTTTATGACACTGCTGTCTATCTTTTTCAACCAGTGCCCACCACTGTGGAAAATGAGCTGGCTGGCTTCAAGCACAAGTACCCTTTGCAATTACTATTTCTGTTTTTCCGTGCCACAGGGTTACTGCTAGCATAATATCTAGCGTATCTACTTGCAGTCAATAAAGCATGAGATGGGATGGTTTAATCATGGCTAATTTTCAGTACTCATTTTTTCTTGGTCTCCTCAGCGTGTGTCTACTGTAGGTCAATATGCAGCCAGTGAATTCCTTTTTTTATGTCTTTGTTAAAAATTCCTACTGATCCTTCTATGCATGGGCAGCCTGGATTTTATCTGTGCATCCTGCTGGAGTCAGTACATGCTCAGGTGGTGCACCTCCTGCCTCCCTTCTCCACTGTCATACATACTGCTTTGTATGGTGCCAGCCTATGCCAGGGTCAAACAAAGGTGGGGACGGCTGGGAGGCATTGAAATGGCACAGATGTTCATTTGCTTTATGAAGATCCAGACAGTATAATTAGAAAGAGGCAAAGTGGATTAGGTAAAATTAAGACTGGCTGGGTTGAATGTGAACATTTTATTAAGAAATACAGCTTAGTGAAGAGCCATGTCAAGTTTCCACTATAACCTCAAAACCTCTTGCTCCCAGACATTTCTGACAGACTAAAATAAGCCCATAGGAAACTCAAAGTGCAATGATAGGCAGTGGGTTTGATCTACACCAATGCCTTTTCATTGGGAAACACTGTTACTCTCACGGCCTTCTTCAGACTCTCTCTGATCCATAAGACCATGCAACCAACACTGAAAAAATGGTATTGAAATATACACAGGACTTTGACAGTCAAATCACAGTGTGTCCATCAAGGTAAGAAAGCTCCTTAAATTCATACTGGTATCTTCCAGTCATGTATTAAGAGGGGCATGAAGATGGCAGTACAAGTGGGAGTATTTTCAGGTGGACTTGTATGGTTTTTGTTAGGTCATAGCAACTTGACACAGTTGCTAACTGAGCTGAAGCCCGTTCTCAAACTCTGGATAGTCTCCAGTCTCTGCTATCAGCAGATGTAGTGAGGAATGACCACAAACAGTGAGTGAATCTGTTGTCTATCTCTAACCAGGAAAAAATCCAGGGCAATGTAGAGCTGAAATACCTCATTCTGGGTGTTGTGGGAGAGAGTGAAAAGGGCAGATAGAAACAAACATGCAGAGATCAGGAATGAGTGAAGCTGTTTTTATAGTCATACATCTACTGCTCTGAATCCTCACACATATTGAGGTTTGAGTGGCTTGGGAAACATTTACATAATCATTTTTTGACTAAGAAATTAAGTTTCTGTGAAAGTGAGTGTTGTATCCATGCAGTATAAAGGGAAGCATCTACCCTACTCTTAAAACTATCTGTTTTGGTATTTTAGGGGTAAAATGGGGTAAAAATACCTTTCCCATCAACTTCAAATGTTTTAAAATTGTATTTTAAAATCTTATGTAGCGTAAAACCAAATAATACATACAATACAAAGGATCTAAACAAACTGTCTACATGTGTCTTAAGCAGAAATTATTTTTTTTTTTCTTCTAACCAGAACAGCAACATAAAAGGCCAGCAACTCAACTATCTTGTGGAAGTTGATTTACTTTTTTCCCTACTGAATTCTGTTTATGAGCTTTCCCAAGTTTTAAGCCATCCATAAAGGAAAATATTTGTCTAGAAAACTTACAGAGGATGTTTTCTGTTTCCATTTGCCTCTCCATGTTAACATTTGTGGGCGTTGCAAGCTGATTCTGAATAACTTTACTTCTTTTTTAATTGACTTGCTACTTATTAAGTTTAGAGACACTCCCTGTGTGGAATATACTGATTACCTCCTCTCCAAATTGTTGGCAGTTTTATGCAAAAACTACCTGCAATATTAAACTGTGAGGGCTGAACTAAATTCAGATGATTTCTGGAAGTATTAAAGTTGCAGAGCACTTACTGGCTCCGGAAAAAAGAAATTTAACCAATCTGCAGGTATACTGAGGTTCATGAAAATGCTGCTGCTATATACAGTCCCATGATGTGAATATGCTGATTACAACACAGGTAGTCCTGCACTTTACAGTAAATTTCCCTGGATGAAATTAAGCTTTTGAAATAATAATAATAATAAAAATAGTCAGACCAGGTGGAATCCAAACTTTTTGGATTGTTAAACACCAGCACAAATTTCACATTGGGTGTTAGTAGAGCCAAGTGGAGAATCAGTGTTTCTTCCACTGTTGGACACTATGGTTTTGCAAGACAGGTACTACTTACAATTACACAGAGACAGACAATAGTATAATGGAGAAAACTATACCATGAGCACATTAAGCCTTGCTAATTTTTAATGTGTATCTAACATTATTCTCATCCATCCATGGGTCTAATTTGGTCTTAATAGAAACAGCCATAAGTCCTGCTGAATTCGATGTTTTAGAGAAATGATAAGAGGTGATAAAAGCCAGACTGCAAGGTTATGAAATCTAGTAATGCACCATTACACTCCAATTAAAAGATGCTAAAAGTGACATTTGCAATCATTCAAAAAATGAATAGAAACAGGGCTGAAATACATGTTTTTGTAAGATCATTTTTTTCCTTGGCTATGACAAAGGAGTTCATGTTTGAAGAAACACTCATTTAAATACACTAAAAATTAGATGGGGTGATAGTTTTTCTTGGGATTTTTTGTGAAATGAAAGAGGGGAGTTGAAAAATTGGACTGCTGCACAAAATGTAAGACATTTAATTTAGTCTATTTTGTTATCCAATATAGCAATTCACAGGCCACAGAGTCCCCATAAAGATGTTTAAAATGCAAATTGCACTGACATTATTTAATCTAATACTTTGGATACCTGGGGGCTTTCCTGCATCCCAGTGCTTCCCACTCTTTGATTATGCACTGTGCTTAGGCAGGAGAGCAAAAGTCCTCCCACCAACACCAATGAAAAGTCAAATATAAGATTGGCTTGTATTTCTCTATGCAATCCTTCTCAGCCCCTGTTTCTCAGGTATTTCTGGGCACCTGCCTCCATAGTATCCAAGCTGTGGACTGGGGCCTTCAAGTAGTTTTTATTACCATAAATTACCATAAATGGTCATAAATTAACATAGCCACAGTTCCACATGTGGCAAAGGCAGAAGAGATAATTTGTCAGACTTTACATTCTGACAAACATAAATCAAAGGACTTCATAGTGTCCATATTTAATTACAATTTAATAATTAGTTTGATGTATTGTTTCTGCTTAATTTTACTGTTATGCAGCTCTCAACTCCATGCCCCAGCCCTTGAATAACACCTCTCATTACCTCTGCTGTCGTGCTACAGCTGCTAAAAAATCTCAATTTGCTGCCATCTCACTGTTGACCCTAGATCTGAGCTATGGGATCTACCACTCCTTCGATACATGGGTAGAAGTCAACTGCATCAGCAGCAGTTGCAGGTGAGTAAGATATTTCGTGCTGAAACAGTTTAGAAACTCTCACTTCCCCAATGCCAACAGCAAAGCGGGATCTTCTGCCAACACATGAGTGGAAAAGGGTGGTGGAGATTAGTGAATGTTCCAGCTCTGCAGGGCAAGTGTAACTATTCCCAGAGTCAGACTGGGCACTCAATATCCTTCACTCCCACTGCAGCCAGATCAGTGCTCCATCCTTCCCAGGGTCGCCTGTCTCAGATGACCGTGGCTTTACCAAGCAAAGTTTTATTTGTTATTCCAAGCTTTCATCATCTAAGGCCTACTTCTCCGACTGTTGCAATTGCAAATGTACATTCACATGTGTAAGATCAGTGAGGCCAAATAAGCCACCGCCATAAATAATATCTGATGTGAGAAAGGCAGGAGGTTAGACATGTTGCACTTGTTGGTTGGACTCTGCCACCACATGAAAACTGAATAATATCTCACAATCTCACTGAAATAAATGTTGTTTCTAACAAAGAAAGCCCCAATTATTAAGCTTGAGCCAGTCCAGGAGTACATTCTCTGCAGTACAAAAGAAAGTCAAAAGAAGATATTCCAGCTGAACAATCTGGTGTTCTTAACCGATTGGGGCTCAGTGTCTGGGTTTGCTTTTCCAGTCCTGGAGTCCAAGAGAAGTCTTCCTTTTACCTACTTTGAAAATTAATAGGGCTGAATTAAGTAATTACTGAAAATTCTTTCCCTAAGGAGATCAAAGTTCTCTAGTCATTTGCAATTGGCTTGAGGAGGGCCATCAGTATTAAACACAAGCTCATATCTGTAGTGCTAAAGACTTCATCCAGCCAAGATATTTAAGATGGAAATATTCCATTGAAAAAGAAAAACACAAAAACCAGAATGGAAACTTAAAATCAAAGCCCATCTTTGAAGACTATTGACTCATAGAGTCTTGAAATAAGGATAGTTAGAAGTGAAGAAGTTCAGGTCAAGGGGTGGCCAGGTCAACTGCAGGTGGAGAAATGATGCCCGTAAACTGAAAACCAGAAGAGAAAAACTGTTTTCTAAAAGAAGCTAAATATTTTCTAGGAATACAGATGGATTTTTTGATTATTGCAGTTTCATTATAGTGAGAAATAATCAGTCAGTCCTACTGTATAGCTATACTGAATTTGTACAGGTATCACTTTGTTTCACAAGTTTAAGAATAGTTAGACCTTAGTATGGGAAAGCTCAACCATTGTCAACAATTATAACTTCAAGACATCTAATTCTGCAATATCATCTCATGGTTGGATTTTGACATAATTCCTTATTTTCCAGAAAGTGAGAGTGATGTAGAGCACTAACTACATCATGCTCAGAATTTCACTGGGTTTCTTTTAACTGCTGGTTAGCCACAATGATGATGCTGATGTGGTGGCCACAGGACTTATCTAGGATCCAAGGAGCATATGCATTGTATCAAGTATATTTTATGCTCCATTAAAAACATATTTGCAGAGGG
This sequence comes from Athene noctua, assembly GCF_965140245.1. Classification (NCBI taxonomy): domain Eukaryota; kingdom Metazoa; phylum Chordata; class Aves; order Strigiformes; family Strigidae; genus Athene; species Athene noctua. The sequence goes on along the minus strand of NC_134037.1, from coordinate 8,817,888 downwards.
AAGATTGTCTTATACCTAAGCACCTAATGTCATCTGTGCATTTCGACTGGCTGATAGGAAAGCTTGTGAATAGAAATATCAGAAAGAAAAAAACAACTAGATTAGGCAGGAGGATGACCTCTGGTTTGAATGGAAATTATGGAGGACAGTCTGGAAAAGTGTTCAATGGGGACATTGTGCGAGGTTTTAGAAAGGAAAATAAGGTATGAATGGGATGACATGTAGAACACTAAAGAAATAGGAAGTCTCGCATCATCAAAGTAGGCAAGGAAACAAAGGAAATATTGTTAGTCCATGAAAATAAGTAGTGTGGACGCACATCCAGCCTCAGGTGAAATCAGGGTGTTTGAAATATAGTTTGAGATCATCTGATCCTCATGATGCATTGCAGAAATAAAAACCAAAAAAACATTCTTAGTTGTAAATTATTATACTGGGAAACTGTTCACCTTCCTCCAAGAGACCCTTCCAAGGTCAGAGCAGTACAGTTACATGTGCTGACTGAGGAGAGGAAGGCTTGTCATGTGGTCAAAACTGAGCTATGGTGTTTGTAATAATTGTCTGATATTAATGGAGACTTCCTGAAGTAGCCACAGTGCGGCTGCGCTGAGCATAAGTGTCTAGTACTATCTGAGATGTCTTGGAGTTACCCTGCCTGGCCTGAGGCTGACATCTTGAAACACAGAGATCTCCTGTAGGTTCAATGTCACATCTGCCAGCTCCATCTGGATGTCTTTGAACATCCTAGCATATCTCAAAGGACATTAGACACCTTTGAGTGTATGACTGCATTGAGCCCTGATGTGCCACCTCAGATTTCTGGAAGAGGTTTAGGATTTGAAAGGCTTTCTTTTCTAGACTTTAACAAATTTAGGGTGCTTGATGGCTTCTGTGGGAAGGATTCAGTCTGAAGATCAGACAACACGATACAAGGGTCTGCATGTAAATGTTTATGTGGAAACCAAGTGTCAAAGTCATCAGAGAGGTAATCAATCTAGTCAGCAGAACCTAGAGGGTAGTTCAGTAGATCAGTCACTAGGTGCCTCCTTTTGAGGGATCTGAATCACTCTCGACATGTCATTTACCGTATTGATTAGATGACCATTGACTGTAACAGGAGTTGAGACAGCTGCATGCTTTTAAATATTTCAATTTAGTCATCTTAGTTACAGTAATTGCACATTAGTGAATGTGATCCAGTTGCATAAAGAGAGGTTTCATCTGAGACAGCCTAAAGTACCCAAGACATCCACGTGGATGGGGCTGGCAGATCAGACATGGGACGAAAGAAAGAGCAAATGCAGTGTCCAGGGGCATCTTGTGTCACACTGGATGTCTATGTAAGGACAGCTTGACATCACCTGTGGAAGACTTAATTTTGATCTCCTCTGTGTCTTCTGCACAAGGTAAAAAAATGCTTGACAATACAGGTTTGCCTGAGTTGCCTAAGCTTAAGCATGGGACACAACTCAAGACATTGTTGAGTATCCCAGATATCTGCACAGGACTGGCAGGTAAGACATAGGACTTAGGAGAAACCATCACTCTCTGAAGCAGCAGCTGGAGGTCAGGTGAACTGCCCCACAGCACCCAAAATGAGGAGTCACTTTAGCTGTATGTATTTAGGAAACAGAATTGTGCCCAACATCTGTCTACCTCAGAGGATGCTGTGAACTAACTTCCATTTATTACTGAGTGATGCAAATTCTTGTCATAGAAACAAGAGTTTTTATAGCTCTGTTATCAAAATAGATACTTTATTAAGTTAAAAGTTAATTAACGGTTATGTCTCATTTACTCTTCCAAGGCTCATCAAGCCTTATTGTTGGTGATCTAAGGCTGGAAATACTTATTTATATTTTGAATCTTTGTTTTTATCTGAGATGTTTACCCTAGAGAAGTTTTCTGCTCTTCTCTATTTCTTATTAGCCAAATTGTGTTTTTCTATTCAGCATCTCTACAGAGAAAGGCTTTTTTTCCTGAATGGCAAAATCCAGCATTTTTAATAGGTGAACAGATGTTGGTAGGAGTGCTTCAGATATACACTTGAAAATTTTGCACTTGGAACTGAAGTCTGATAGGTCTAAAAGGAAAACCTAGGATTTTTAATAAATTAGAAAAAAAATACCTAGCTGCACAAGGAACCTTGCAAGATGCTGTGAGGACAAATACTCCTGCAAAGCTGGATGGAAGCCAGGAAGGCAGAAGAGAAACTAAATAAGGGAGAGAAAAAAATAAGACACAAGATGAGACAGCTGATAGAAACACAGAAAAACAGGCAATGTACAAACACAGACTTGAGGAAAGATGTAGAAACTGTAGAAGACACATAGAAGGGTGGTGAGAAAAAGAACAAACCCCAAACCTGGTGTGCTATAGTACCAGCTGGTTGAATTGGATGCTTCAGAAGACGGTGAATTCACAGAATGCTACTTTTGATAGTAAAACTGGCATATGTGCCTTCTCCTTCTGTTCCCACCCAGTCGCTTCTGCACATATCACACATATTCCCACCTCCTCAGTTACACTGCTTAGAGAACTTGATACTGTTTTCCTTCTCATTTTAAATGGTTATATTTAACTTACACGCAACCCATATTTCTGTGACCCTGGTTACAAAGCAGCCTCATGAAGAGTGGCAGTGTGGCAACCTTGTGTTGCAGAGCAGGAGAGGAAGCAAATCACTGCCTTTGCAAAAGCCCAGGGACCATGCTAGCAGCTATAGCTTTGCCATCATAGCCGACATATCCAAAAATACATCCTGACCCAATGACTCTTTGGTTGCCCCATTCTGTTTCTTTTTCCCCAAAGCGTGTGATCCCACTCTAGTTCCTGGTTAATTCCTGCTCCCTGCAGCAGCCCTCATTGCAATGCATGATAGGTCAGCAGACACTGTGGTTCCAGAAAACCAAATTCAAGTTCTGCCTACCAACAAAAGCTTAGCAGTGACGATGTTTTTTGGAAAACTGTTGGTCATGGAGTCTCAAGTGGAACACGAAGCAAATTAAGTCAGAAGCATTGGGGGTTACACCTCAAGGAGGATTTGAGACAAGGTGAATGATAGGGTAAAAAAGTTATCAGTTTCAATTGTGTTTTGATGTTGCTTGTCTTCCTGAAACAGGACGAATATTCATGGTTCTCTTGAAATGTGAGGATGGTAATGATGTCAGAGTTCATCTGGAGGATGCTCTCAGTCATATGGTTTAGTTTTAGGTAGTCCTGTGAGAAGCAGGGAGTTGGACTTGATGATCTTTATGGGTCCCTTCCAGCTTGAGATATTCTGTGATTCTACATAATGTTTCTAATGATGTTAATGATAAGAATGTATTGATAGGGTCTCTCCCCTGAGACTGTAAAAATTATGGTGTCTTTGAGCCTTCCTAGTGGCAAGGCTTTTATAGCTCTTGGCTTTTGGAGAATGCCCTATCAAAGAGCAATCTGGGATAATCAATGAAGCACGAGGAGAAAGGTTAATATTGCACTGAGAAACAATGTTTGTCTTATATGGAAGCAGACAGCATGTAGAAGTATCTGCCAGGTCATTTTGACCCAGACAAGTGTGATTCCTCATGAAATAAATATGCCAAAAGAATTACTTGCTCCTTATTACCTATACTTAATTGTATAATTAGAGTTAGTGCCTGAGACCAGCACTGTACCAGACCCGGGAGCTGATGCTGCAGAAGCTGATGACACTTCTTCAGAGCGTTGTGCAACACAGACCACAAACCTTCCAGTAGCAGAAGTTTAGTCAGAAAACAGGAGAATTGTAACAGGAAGGGGAAGAAGTTTGTCTGGATGCACTTGGGAAAGTAGCAGAGATTAAAACAAGTGCTTGAGGCTAGATACCATATGATAGAAAATCAAGGAAGGTTTATTTCTGGTGCCAACAGGCCATGTGGTTGCACACGTATAGCAGTGGGAAATTTTGTGATTCTCCTATATTGTCCTCCTATGAGTACAAACACCTACTTCATTCATAAGAGGAATTAAAACAGTCCAGGAGAATTGAAAGCTAGAGCTAAAGTAAGCACTGACAGAAGGGGACCACTGCTTCTACTTCAACAGTCTCTTCTTTTTTTTTTTCTTTTTTAAAAAAAAAAAAACACAACCAAAAAACAAACAAACAAAAAAACACAACCAAAAAAACAAACAACCAAACAACCCAACTTTAAGAAACTGCTGTGAATTTAAGGACAAAGGGGATTTTTGATCTTTCTAGAATTTTTTCTTGAAGCAATGCTTTGCTTTGAAATATTTGACATGACTCCGACAACAGTCATAGCAGATTCTGGATACTTAGGCAAGTCATCCCTGAAGACATCTGTGGTCTTGCACATGATTACAGTGTGCTGTGTTAGCTATTCAAAACAGATGCATCATTACCCATCCTCCATGTGTTGGAGTAAGGTTCTATCCACCATGTTACGTACTGATGGGAAATGCACACACCTGTAAAACTCCTGCATGTTTTTTACTTTGGGACATACCTCTGCCAAAAAAAGCCTCTCAATTAAACCCTGATGGATTATATAGAGGTAGTAGGATTGAGTCCTGAAGTCTTTGGGATAAACCCATGACAAAATTAGAGAACGCTGACAAGCATTGGGAATGCATGGTTCTCCTGCACTTAGTAGATGTAGAAGCAGATGAGCTGCTGTATTAACTTACTACTTTGAATCTGGCAAGTTCAAGGTAGAGCTTACCATGTTTAGAGCCAATTAGCAATCCATAGTGCATGACCAGAACACTGAAATACTTAGAAATTTAATTGGTAAACTACTGGGATAGTAATTGAGTCTAAAACTCTTCTGAGTTTTCATCAAGAGTTTAGTTTTTTTGTTTTTCTTATAAATTAGGTCCTACATTTTTAATCACCTGTCCTTCATTAAGTTTGTGTTGCTGAGCAATGTGACTTTTTAAAGTAGCTGTCGTGACATATGCGAATTTGTTACATGGTGTCAACTTTGCGTAAGAACCTGGAAGAGAAAAGGTTCAAGTCATGGGCATCAAAGTAAAGTAAGGTTTTATCTGGCAGCAAATTGGAAAGTTCATGCATCTTGCTCATTAAAAATGCCTTAATGCATTGAATGGGATCTCTTATGGAGAATACTGTTACTGTACATTAATTATAAGTGCCTTATGGGAGCCATAAGTGCGGCATTGTTCAGTATTACCTTGGTGCCTGACACCTTGCTGACACCACCAATCTGTTATAAAGAGGCAGTGTATAGTCTGCTGTTGAGCTTTTAATCACTTTATGCTCTAAGTGTGGTGGTGATGAGTGGCGGTTGTAGGGTAAACTGCTGTAGCAAATAAAAATCTTTGCTCTCCCAAACCAAGCTGACCTCAAAATTTTCTGAATTCACTGACTTTTAGAAATACCCGAGTCAGACCATCTCCTGTTGTGAATCACTGTAGTTTTACATAAAGGGATGGAGCTCCAGGAGCTTAATTACTGACCTCCAACAGACTCCACGTTTGTTGACTTTAATAGTCACTGAACTTGAATAGAATGAGCAGATGTTAGAAATATTTTTGCGTGTGTGTGTCTATAACTCACCTGGACTATTTTTAACCTCTACAGTGGGTTGAAGTCAATCCTGATTCTTTCTGTCCATTGACTACAAAGAAAGATGACTGAGGGACTAGCTCAAAAGGAGGAATCTACGATATTAAATATATAGAAAGTATTGTATCTGAGTATTTTATTTCTATTTAAACATTCATAATTTGGGAGGTTCAGGAGTTTATTAATCATTCATAATTTGGGAGGCTCAACAAATATAAACACAAATTTTTCTCACTTAAACATTATGAAAGACTACTGTCACTGCTTTAGGTTTAGTGAAAAGTCTTTACTGCATTTAAAATAAATATGTAAATATTGCACAGTGGTTATCTTGTTCTTTATAGAGCTTTACTCCTGTAATGACAGATAAATATTTACAGTTATTTTTATGTTTTAGTCTTTTAGCTAACAGAAAGAGTCATTAAGGTGTTCTTTAGCAATAAGGACCTTGGCTGTGTATCTCTGAGCAGTGGGAAGCACTACAAAGCTGAATATTCACTGAGAATCACTTCTTTTATTGAGTTCTGAATGCATTTTATTTCAATGAATGTTGTCTAATTTTATATGGAGTCCCTTCTAAAGCTCATAAAACTATGAACTGAAAGAATCATAATGAACTGTGTACTCTTCAAAAAACTTAAATTTTTCACATGATCTCTGATATGTGCCATCATGTGCTACAGTTCTGATGATAAAATTCTAGCAATTGATATAAATAACAGAACTATTTCTATATTTTTGTGCTGATTGTCATAAGGATTACATTTGATCTCTACAGATGCTAGTGCAAAACACTCATTTACATTCAATGAATTCTGAATAAAAGAAATTCCGATAGTGATAATATCAAACAGTACTTGGGATCAATTTAGGTGCAAGAGCTCTATGAATAGAAGCTCATTCACGTTTTATGCTCAAATTACAGTTTGGAAAGTTTTATTCTCTTTCTAGTTTTATTCTACTTTATTCTATGACCTTCATAAAATCCATTAGCTGCCTGTACTAAATCTTTATATAGCACTGTTTTTCAGTGATACATAGTTTTCTTCCATATTTTTGGCAACATTTTCAACTATATATTAAGAAATTATAGAGCAAAAAGTCAGAAACATATATTTATATACGTAAATATTCAAGAAACCCCACTTTAAACAGATTTTTGCAATGGGAAGCACTAACAAGCATGGATATAATTAATTAAAAAAGGTCTAGGGAGCCTCAATTTCTTCATATGTGTGTATGTGTTGTGGCGAAGGGTGGGATACAGTTCTACTACATCTCACTTAGGGCCTTGAAATTCATTTCACCCTCAGAGAGAAATTGTGTCTACCTCCTTTTCACAACCATCTTTCTCTGTAGCTAAGTTTTAAAATGTTTTCCTACTTAATTTCAAATTTTTGTGGATAAAGTTTTCAAAAACATTTATTTATGAATTTAGGAATGTCTGTTTTGAGGAGACAGTGGCCATTTCAGTCCTAAACCTGTTACAATGCAAGGCTGATAGATGGGAAACCTTAGTGCTTCACAGATCCCCTGAATAAATTCGGAAAGCTAGAGTGATTAACAACCTCCATTAGTATCATCAATATTGTCTGTCTTTTGCATATTGCTTAAGTCATTAAAGCACTTCCCCAGAAAGAAGTGAACTTGTGAGTTGGCAAGTTTGAGAGCCAATAAAACTGATTTATAATCAGGTTTCTTAATGCTATTTATTATCCTCCTGTCCAAAGAACAGTCAACTTTTAGCACTCCCTTGCATAAGTACTTGTACGAATATTTAAAAAGAAAATATAGTCCAAGAAAGATTAAAATATTTGACAGTAACGAGACCCAACAGTGAGACTGAAGAAGAAAAAGGATGGACAAAGTGATTAGAGAATTAAGTGATGTCGGAAGAAACATGGTTTTCAGAATAAATACTTTGTAGTAGCTGGTTCTTATGTGACTTTCTCTTGAACCTCAGAAAAGTCACTACATTTGCCACCTCTCTATCTGTAAAATGGAGATCATTCTTAACTTGCTCGCAGGAACACTGAGTTCCAGGACATTTGTATTTTGGGTAGTGTTGAATGAATGAAGGAATGCAACTGCTAGCCTGAAACCTTTCAGAGAAAATAATGGTTTTTTTTTCAGAAATTATCAAATTTACTGGAAAATGTTTCTGAGAAATGGATCTGTTTTGATAGAACTGTCATTCGCAGGTCTATAAGTGCTTTCTGGAGCCCAGTGATCTTAGATCATGTTTTGGCTGTATTTCAGTTTTCTCACTTTCTTTGGACTGTTACCATTGGCTGATTTATTTATCTGTTTTCTTGGAAAAAGCCTAAATTTCATAAATCTTTAAAATGTTCGGGAGTAAACTCCAATTTTCACTAGCTTTTAACTACTATAAAGATGCCAGCATATTCATGTTTGTATGCATTTGAATTAATAATTAACTTGTCAAACAACAATGACTGCTCAGAAGGATGATTTTGAAGACAGGTCCTGATATAATCAGTGATCACATGCTAGAATATACTGAATCCCAGTTGTAAAGAGTATTTAAGAATTTTTAAAGTTGTTCTCTAGCAAGTAAATTGCTGTATAATAGTAAACAAATTAAACATTTTTTAATAACACCGTTGTCTTATGTGTACTTTTTGCAGCTAAGATAATGAAACTTGACTTGAATGTCCTGAATTTAATACTAATTTCAGCAGATTTCTTTATACATAAAGGATGGCAGTATCATCTATTTCTTATTTTTTGAGTTGTATAGCCAAATAGAAATTTTAAAAGTTTTTTTTCTAGAAATTTTGCTCTCTCAAACAACGAAAGGAATCTAAAATGTAATTCAGTCTATTTGAAGCAGATGCTTACATTTAATCAGCTGAGCTTTGACCTGTGCTCAGATACCCACAGGAGAAAGAATAAAGAAGACTGTTACGAAACTGTAATGATAGGAATGTAGTTTGCCTACTTTCTCTCATTTTCCTGCCTGTGATTTCTCTAAGAATCAGATAAATTTAGAAACACATCTTGCTTTGCAAATCAGTCTGTTGTGGGATTGTGACAGCACAAGCTTTTTCATTGATGCAATACCAGTTTGCAAAGTGAGAAAGTAAAACAGAGGCAAACTGAATTAATTGTAATTATTGGGTAAGAGTGACCTCAAAGTCCTTGGTTAAAAAGCTTGCACAACACTCTGTTACAATTACAACATACTCATAACATTCTTATAAATGAAAGACTCCCATGTAAGAGGCTTTTTCTCAGTGTGTTGTCTCTTTACTCTCAGTAATAATAACAAATCAGTGGTTTTCAGGCTGTAAGGTACATTGAAGGCATATTTTTTTTCCAAGTGAAATGCCACAAGCAGATCTAGCTCCCTCCAAAAGCTTCTGCCCCTGCGAGCCTTGCCAGTCATCATTAGTCATGGTCAACAGCATGGTTTGCAGAACGTAATTACATTTGGAAGAAGTAAATTTGCATTTCTAATAATTGTTTATATGGGATTGAAATAAAATAGCAAAGTGTCTGTAAATAGAACAGATTCTAGTGAAAAGAGCGACACTACTCTTCATCCTTCTTCCTTGGAAAAGGATGAAGCTGCGATAACTTATTTCCTGCCTGTCAAACCATCTTGAGTTGAAATGGTTCACATTTTCAAGGAGTGGACCATGTCAAATGAGGGCACTGGCAGAAGTCAGATAGTGTGGCTTCACAGGAGCTGAGGTCTGCATGGTGTCAAAGCCTCGCCCATGGTGGGATTTGGCAAAGTGCTCCCACTGACATCTGATCCCGGTTTCTCCAGGGCTGCTGGAGCTTAGTTACAGACACAGAGAAAGACAGAAATATGGAAAAAAGAGAGAAAGATGGGTCTTGTTCAGATCATCTTGTGTTCTGAATTAGCTGAGATATTGCACTTTCGTCTCCAGTGACTGTGCAGGGAGCCGGATCCAGCTCTTTGAACACCCTGGTTCACTCATCATTCTTGAGAGTAGATGCCTTAGGATGACAGTGTGGACAACCTGGATACACACCATTTACTTCATGAGTGGATGTGGATAAAACCCAGGTGCAAACATTCCTACATATTAAGGACAACAGGCTACTTTTATCCGGTAGCACTGGCTTTTTCTGTGCCATGGATAAAACCTGATACAATTCAAACATCCCAAATTAAAGGGCTCATTGAAATATTGGCTTGTACATCCTGCATGATAAATGCAAAAAAGCCCTTGCAGGTAGAAGGTTGTTTGGTTGTTGGTTTTTTGTTTGTTTGTTTGTTTGTGTGTGTGTTGTTGTTTATAAGAATGATGTAGGAATTTTAACTTCAGTGTCTCCACTGAAAAATACTAAATCCATTGAGATATCTGTATGTCACATATGATACCAGTAAATGGAGTATATGTGGCTGAAAACATTCCTTCAATGGTTTCAAATCCTTAAAGGTAGTTAAATATAGCTGAAACAATGATTGCAAATAATCCAGTAGTCATATTTCAACAATTATATTTCATGTTTCATTAAATGCTGTTCATGTTATCGTTATTTCCATGATAAAGAAAGAGGAACGGCTCAAAAATTTGGATTACTGGAATATCACTTAACTCTATTAGTTGTCTGAAAGCATGTTAAAGTCATTTTTTCTTACAGTGAAAACTGCCCTTTCTGGACAGTTTGCCCTGGCATTTCTTTGTTGTGTAGAAAGTGAATATGAAATCTTTACCTGCAGATGTCTCTTTACCTTTTGGAGTTGCACATAGGGTGTGTTCTCTGGCAAACAAAAAAGCAAAACCTGAATTCAAGCTGAGGGGAAAGCTGTTTGTGTCTCCAGTTACAGCTACTAACGAATTCCTCCTATTTTAAGAATGACTGTGATTGCAGGTATCCTGCCAAGAGTGGGTGGGATTTGTGGAGGGAAGGGAAGGGAAGGGAAGGGAAGGGAAGGGAAGGGAAGGGAAGGGAAGGGAAGGGAAGGGAAGGGAAGGGAAGGGAAGGGAAGGGAAGGGAAGGGAAGGGAAGGGAAGGGGCGAGTGGAGGGAAAGAGAAAAGAGAGAAAGAAAAGAGAGAAAAGAGAAAAAAAGAGAACAAGAGAGAGAGAAGGACAGAGAGAAAGAGAGAGAAAGAGAGAAAGAGAAAGAGAGAGATAAAGAGAGAGAGAGAGAAAGAAAGAGAGAAAGAGAAAGAGAGAGAAAGAAAGATAGAGAAAGAAAGAGAGAGGGAAAGAGAGAAAGAGAGAGAGAAAGAGAGAAAGAGAGAAAGAGAGAAAGAAAGAAAGAAAGAAAGAAAGAAAGAAAGAAAGAAAGAAAGAAAGAAAGAAAGAAAGAAAGAAAGAAAGAAAGAAAGAAAGAAAGAAAGAAAGAAAAGAAAGAAAGAAAGAGAAAGAAAGAAAATTAGGAAGTTAATTATGTATATTTTTAACTTGCTCTATTTTTACATTTCTGCAACAACCTGGGGAAAAAAAAATAATTCTTTAAATTATAAATGTGATTTTAAAATTACCAACTGATTGGTTTTCTGCACCCATTTCAACATGGTTTTGTTTGCCCCCTTCTTCTCGGTCTTCAGTGACACTTGTCATTAATGTTTCCCTGACATACTTGTGTTATCATCATTACATTGGAGATCTTCTATGAGCAGTAAACTTCTTCAGCGTCATAGCACAAAGGATCTAGTTGATGTTCTTGTCTCTTGAAATCTGACTTTCTGTCAACTGCAATATAAATTGCCTTCTGAAAAGAGACGTGAAATAGTTAGACAATGGATACTCGGTTTGTACTTATTTCAGTCCATTTATCACAGAAAAAATATATCACCCATGACAATGGTTTCTAACCTTTTGCAATTTGAGGATTCTTATAATAAGAGACATGTAACTGTGGACTTCTGCGTAGTAATTCAAGGCAGTGACAACAGGTTTGTCACCATTTGTGGGTTATTATTAAGTAATATAGTGTGCAGCAGATGCCTTTATAAGTACTGATCTTGAAGACATCAGTTGAATCCATGAACACAAAGTTATATGAAATTGGGAACCATGGTGCTGTGTTTTCCTTCCCTGATTCTAAAAGTGCATGTAATGCTTTCTGATCCCAGACTCATATTGCTGAAAATATGTGCTGTTTATTTAGCTGTAAACCAGGTCCAAATTTCCTGGAAGAAATCAAGGAATTTGGATTTTAGTACATTTTGCACTCAGTCAGTTAGAAGAAGTAATACAGTTTCTCTGCAGACCCACATTAATCTGCCTCAGACTACAGGGTACTGTGTCATCTCACAGCTCTGCAGTTTGTCCAGCTTCTCTGACTAGAGAATGTGGGGACAGAAAACCTTTTATTCTTTTCAGGAGTGCTTTTTAGTGGCTTCTAAGCTGTGCGCTGCAGCAGTGATGCTGTTGCTCTGCAGTTTCCAGAGAAGCAAATATATCAGCATGAAAATGAGCTGGACCGGTTGCTCCCCTGTGGATATGTTCTTCAGCTGAAAATAATATCTTGTGAATGGAAGAAAGCTCTGAATGTTTTCTGAAAGGGGGAGGGCAATGCATTTAGGCTGGTATCTTTCTCATTCTGCTGAGTGGGTCACTACTATTTTGCCTGACAACTGGGCAGCTATCATAAAAAGTGGAAAGGAAAATACAAGCTCTGAATGAAATGTGCTTCTGGAGTGGGTTAAATTTGTTCCACTGTTAGTAGAGGGAAATTTTAAGAAGGGCCGGGTGCCAAATTGGAAGGGAGTGAAAGCTAAGAGCGAGTCTGCTACAAGCTCAGAAGAACCTCTTTAACTTGTACATTATGTTCTCCTGCGTTCAAAACCTGTCCTTTGCTGTATTTCTTGAACATCTGTACCTGAGGTTCAATGTTCCAGCAGCAGGTTCTCTCTTCAAAACTTCCAAGTGAGCTACTGAATTAATCTGCCTATTATTTGCATTTAAAGTCTCAGGGCCAAGTAGTTAAAGGTGTTTAAGAACCTGGAAATTCAGAGAGAAAAAAACGTATCTTTAAAAATCTGGCTCCAGTGACATTTTAAATGGTAGGTTCTTCTGCTTTTCTTCTCAGTTCATACTTTGCTGTGTGTCAGTAGATTGAAATTTCAAACATAGATGTTAGCCTTTTAAATTTTAATAGTGAAGAAAGAGCAGTTGCATCAGAGTAAGAAAACACACACCAGGGGTGTAAAGATTTGAGTTAAGGAGGATCTGAACTGGAAATTCTGAGGTTATTTGATGGAATTTGTTCATGTACTCTCAGCTTACCTTTAAGGAGCTGCGTTAGCTGTTTTAACTAGAAGTAACCCCATTCCTGGTCATTTGTCTTGTTGCTGTTGTTCCATTCAGAAAGCCAAAATAACTCCAGGCAAAAATTTCTTGGAACATGTTGTAATTATCTGCATTATTTAAATAGGATATAAAGACTCCACGTATTCCTTACGGTCCATGAATGCTTATAATCAAAATCTAAACAAAGGCAGCAGCTATCAGTGGGGAAAACTATTGTCATTTCCATAGAGAAAATAGGAAATCCTAAAATCCAGTCCATCTCACTTGGATTCCTCACTTGCACATAGATATGAAGTGCTCAATAAAGCAACCTTCAAACATAGGTGTCTATGATCCCTGTCAGGTCAGTGGAGTGAGACACACAGTTGAAAGGCCTCTCCTTCTGAAGTTCTGCTGAAAAGTGAAATGGGAGAAATTAAAAATATATGAAAGAAAATACCTGTCATCCAAAGATGTATCTGGCTGTACTCTGTAGCTGCTTAACTCTGACGCCTCAACTATCTCTCTCTATTGACTAGATAACAACGTACACAGCAGTGAGTCATTTGTTGATCTATACAGATGCTGCAGTAATTGCATTGCTATGGGCAGCTATAGCAGGTGGACCAAAATGTATCTTTGGTGCAGAACTGGACATTTTTCTCCATCACTGGTGCAAAGTTCTTAGCAACATTGAAGAACAGATTCTTAATTCCTAGATGGCAGAAGTATGTATTGTTCTAGTAGTCATTACTATTGAAAAAGATCAAGGGAAAACATTCTTCATTTTACAAATTTCAGCAGGTTAGAAGACCTTAGCAGATGCTTATCTCTGGGATGCCACACACTTTGTTATATTCCTCTCATTCCTTTATGTTCCAGGAGGAAGAACCTCATGTATTCTTTCTCAGTTTCTATAGAATCTGTTACTCTGTCACCGTTCTCTACCTCCTTTATTCTTCTGGAGATGGGGGAATCAGGGCAGCATATTACATGCAATCTATTGATGCACCATTGATTTATAGAGTTGTGTAATAATACTTGCTATTCTTTTCCTTTCAAGGCAGTTCCTAACATCTTGCCTGCCCTATAAAGCACTGATCTAATAATTGCATTGAACTGGCATTTATGATTCTAAATTCTCTTTTCTTGGTGGAAATAGATAGTTCAGAGCTCATCAGGGCTTACCTTCCTGTATGAGCATTCTTTGGTTTGGTCCCAGACCAAGAATTTGGATTCTGTACATTTGACCTGTTTATGTGAACAGAACATTTTGTTGAACAGTGCTCTGAAAAAAAATCCATAAATATATTATTACTTTTCAGAACACTGTGCACCAGCAATAGAAGGTGACCAAAAGAACAGCACAGCTGCCAGCCAAGAAGCAATCCCAAAGCAGATTCTTTCCATTTCCAAAGACAGTTTTTTTAGCTAATACAGATCAATGTGCATGCATCCTTAGAAGTGTTCTGATCTGATTTATCAAAGAGGGGGGAAAAAATATACTCTGTTTGCAATTTTAGAGTCCCAGGGATTGATGGGTGATGGTAGTGTTGGGTATGAGAAAAAATGAGCAAAGTGTTGCAGACCCGGTTGTCCTCTGATTGTTATCGCACCATAAGAAATGAATTTGTGAAGTATGTCCTTGATCAAATGGGATGGAGGTGTTCATCATGAGTAAGGCTAAGGGACTTTAGTGGGTCTCCATGGGTCTCCATGGATCTCCTTATTGTCCACATCTATTATGCCATAGCATCTCCCTTGACATGTGATTGAATTGCGAACTTGCAATCTGCATGCCTTAAGATGAGAGCAGTAGTCATAGCAATTGATGTGATCCTGTCGTTCTATGTTACAGCCTACGGAGATTTTCCTTTCTTTTTCTTGAGAAGAGGTATCATAGATTTCCCTGGTGGGAAAAGAAAAGAGGGTTTGACAACAAACTTGGAAACAGCAACTCCCAGAATGCCTGAGCTGAAAATCAAGCACCTGGAAAATGTGAATATGTGATACAAGAAAAATATTATTCTTGAACAAAATGGGAGTGTGCCAGGGACGGTCAGAAGTGAAAGCATCCTTGGCATTGAAAGAACGCCAGGTAAGTGGAAAACCCAGGGGATAGTTAGAAGTCAGAATTAATGATTTTTAAACTTTTTTTTCCTGAGGAATTTTTAATTTTTTTTTCTTAATCCCACTGAGTCTCATAACCCTGGAAACCATATGAAACATGGTATCTTTGGAGGCTACAAGGTTAAACTTGTAACAGAATTAATTAATAACCTGCTTCTGTTCCAGTGCAAGGGACAAACTTTGCTCTGAGCTGTGATGGTATAAATCAGGGTCATCTTCCTCTGAGTCAGTGAAAAAGCAGAATTGTGACATCTGAGTGGGTGAGATCAGTATCAAGCTCAAGGTATTTTACCTGACAATTGGTATATTATTTAATTTGCAACTCTCCAAGGTCTCAGAAACTGTTCTGCTCATTATTGCATAGATCAGTTTCCTAAATCTTACTGCAGCTCCCTTTTATCATTTCAGGCTGTTCCTAAATTCTCACACCTCCTGGATCCAGAGCCCCTAACAACTGTGTGTTATGTGCAGAATATGAATAATTTTTCACAATACTGGCTGGATGGCAAGCAGAGTTTTTCTGAGCCCTACTTCTTCTTCCATAGGATTCTCCTTTTGCTCTGCTGTTTTACACTGACAGTAAATTAGCAATACATAATCAGGCAGAAATATGTATTCTTTAAAATAGATGGAAAAATCTGGGACAAACTAGTTAAGTCTCAAACAGAATCAGCTTAAACTTTTTATATATTCACTGCTGTAAAGTAAATGCAAAGTAAATGCAATGACACTGTTGTGGTTTAACCCCAGCTGATAACTAAGCACCGCAGAGCCACTCACTTATTCCCCTGCAGTGGGATGGGGCAGAGAATCAGAAAGGTAAAAGTAAGAAAACTCCTTGGTTGAAATAAGAACAGTTTAATAATTGAAATAAATAGCAAAAGCAGTAATAGTAATAGTAATTAATAGTAATGAAAAGAAAATAACAACAAGAGAGAGAACTAAACCCCAAGAAAAACAAATGATGCAAATAAAGAACAGCTGCTCACTACCAACTGACCCCTACCCAGCCTGTTCCCAAGCAGCAGCCCCCGGGACAGCTTCCCCCCTCCCTTTATATGCTGAGCGTGACATCATACAGTATGGGATATCCCTTTGGTCAGCTGGGGTCAGCTGTCCCAGCTGTATCCCCTCCCAAATTCTTGCGCACCTCCAGCCTACTCGTTGGTGGGGTAGTGTGAGCAGCAAAAAAGGTCTTGACTCTGTGTAAGCACTGCTCAGCAACAACTATAACATTAGTGTGTTATCAACATTAATCTCATCCTAAATCCAAACCACAACACTGTACCAGCTACTAGAAAGAAAATTATCCCAGCTGAAACCAGGACAGTCACAGAGGAGCTGACAAGAATACAAGAATACATGGAGGTCACAGCCTTACAGAACAAATACATTTTTAGTACAGGCACAGAATAAGTTGAAGTTAACTATTCACTTGTCTCTAACCTGCT
This sequence comes from Athene noctua, assembly GCF_965140245.1. NCBI lineage: Eukaryota > Metazoa > Chordata > Aves > Strigiformes > Strigidae > Athene > Athene noctua. The sequence continues at coordinate 8,801,492 of NC_134037.1, read as the reverse complement.
GTTTTAAGCTCTACAGGTTTTATAAGCTAAACGAGGAATGGCAGTGGAGAATATATAGTAAAGAACAATGCAGTTATATGACAGGTACATGGATTAGATAAACCTAACTCTTACAACTCTAAAATCTATGATTATAGAAAGTAGTCCATCTGAGCACAGTTGGGATCTATTGATTTCTATCTCCAGTGACTTAAAACAGCAGAAAAAATTCTCCTTCAGCCCCAACAATTTTATTGTTCTATATCCCCTTTTCAACTATACTCATGGGTCATCTTTTCCAAATCAAATGTTAATTTTTTTTCACTGCATTTTTTTTCTTTTGAATATTTTTGTTTGATAAACAGGGCATCTGGTCTTTGCAGCACTTGAATGACCAGACTGTGAAGTGACAAGATAGACTGAAATAAAAAAATATATGCAGCTGGATTCACAATGGTTGGACAGAGGACAAAGTCACTGGCTGGGATCTATGTTCCAACAGAGGTGGAGGAAGCCAAATATGTCTTCTGCATTGCCAAGAGATAAAATGTCACCAGAACAGCCTATGTCGACCATTAGCAATGGGACAGTACGTTAGAACTAGAGGATCAAGTCATTGTTCCATCCATACACTTGTGAAAGGAATTAAAAAGACCAAACCAAAAGAAAGAACGGCCTATGCAGAAGCAATCCAAGCAGGTAGATGGGAGTTAATATATAAAATAAGGAATAGGTGAAGTCTTGAGTCTGCTGTGTACAACACAGAGGGCAAAACAGCTGTGCTAGCTGACAGATGTCTGTGGGGCCAAATAGAGACTAACATTAAAATTATTCTAGTTAACTAGAAAGACAATTAAGAGACACATGGATCTAGATTCAACTAATTAGATGACTACCATTTAGATGTCTATATATTTTCAGGAAGCAGACATCCTGAAGTAGACAGAATAGGTTGGAGGAATCATGTTTTAAGATTGTCTTAAAATTTGGGAAAATTTTGGTCAGGTGAAAAGTGTAGAGGTAGCTGTGTATACATTTGTTGTCTAAATTTACATTAAATGAATCCCAGTGCCTGATTTAATCTGCCCTATATGCAGGATTTTGGACACGTTTGTAGCTCACATGGGTATATAGTAGTCAGCAGAGTATGGCATGCTTTCTGTTGTGTGAGTGGAGGAAGGAGAGGAGAGGAGAGGAGAGGAGAGGAGAGGAGAGGAGAGGAGAGGAGAGGAGAGGAGAGGAGAGGAGAGGAGAGGAGAGGAGAGGAGAGGAGAGGAGAGGAGAGGAGAGGAGAGGAGAGGAGAGGAGAGGAGAGGAGAGGAGAGGGAGAGGAGAGGGAGAGGAGAGGAGAGGAGAGGGAGAGGAGAGGGAGAGGAGAGGAGAGGAGAGGAGAGGAGAGGAGAGGAGAGGAGAGGAGAGGAGAGGAGAGGAGAGGAGAGGAGAGGAGAGGAGAGGAGAGGAGAGGAGAGGAGAGGAGAGGAGTTCACTGACAGTAAGAGGCAAAATCCCAGTAGAAAACTCAGCAACAAAGAAAAATATTTGGCATCTGCCTACATATGCAAGACTGATGCTATATATTTGTAGGAGAACACTTAAGTAATAATTAAGGTTTCTTACTAAAGAATATACAGTTCCTCCTGCCAAAATTAACTGGGAAGACACTAAAGGAGCTGCAGCTAATTGCACAAATACCTGGAAATGATTCTATTCTGGTCCTGTGCAGTTTTGGAGCACTACCAAACTGTCTGAAAGAAGGATGCCAGTTGTAATATTAGAATTCAGCTTTAAAATAAGTGGACATTCAGGAAGTCTAATATTCTGATGGGAATGATTCACCTGCATTCAGCCAGAAACCCAAAACTTTACACTGCAGACATTCACTAGCACAGCAAATAACAGAAAACATCAATGAAATAAATACTTGCTCTCTAGTTAGTATGTGGAATCCAAGAGCTGTGACAGTGACAAGTATGTTGATGTGAGGACCAAGACATGGGCAGTGCTATAGGTGTATTTTTCTTGGTCCAATTTGTCAATTAATTTCCTGAGAAGAAATCAGTCTTTGAATTGACCCATACAATCAGTCACCAGGTCGAGGCTGCAGATATCTTTCAGCTGCATTAACTTAATCACTACAGCATTTTATACTGGCAGAGCGATCTTTTAATTTGTGTATATTTTTCCTCTCATGTAATCATGCAAGACTGAGGTAGCAGGATGGGAAATATTTTGTTCTGATTCTATATTCTGCTTCAATAATTCTGTGGAATTTATTTTCTCAGCAGACAGTTTATATGTTCATTGGACTACAGTTTTGTTTTGTCATTTTTCCAATATTTGCTGCAGTTAAAATTAAACTTCGACCACATAATATGTTAACACTGAATCACTGACTCAGATTCCACAAAAAGGCTGTGTCTGCTGGGGAGGTTGTATGGGACCTGTTCAAATCCAAATTTGCCTGTTCCCTAAGTAGATTGGTGCAGGGAAATTTGCATTCTAAGGCAGGGCAGTGCACGGCTCCCTGTGCCTCAGTACAGACTGCAGTGCATCTGTGATTCCATAAGCCTCACCTCTGTTTGCAGACTGATCAGTGCCAGGGTTGTTCTCTGGCCCTGAAGCCAGCTGGCATGCAACCGCTCTTCTCTGAGATACTAAATTTCTCAATCTCCAAGGCAAGATGGCCACATACAAACTTCTTGTTGGGAAGCAGTTCCTTGCTCACACTAACTATCAGCCATGTCCAGGGTTTGTTTGGGGCAGTGCTCATTGAGGCGAGGCAAAGCCAGGCCAGGACCATCCTTAGAATTTATTAGCAGACAGGCTGAAATTGGGGTCAATGTCCTTGGCACAGTCCAGCTTACTGAAACAGATGTAGCCTTGAACTAGATATGGGCATAGTCTTGGGTGACTGGGTGTGATCCACCAGTATGACCTTTCAAGAGCGTGTTGATGTCCTAGACCAATACAAAGGGAAGACAATCCTACATGCAGCAAGGCACGGTAGGATAGGTAGGATGTCGGAGGTCAGTCTGACTGGCAGACTGTGCACGCTCCTCACTGGATGTCTTCTTCAAGCACCAACCACAAGCTCTGGAAAGGTGCATTTGTAATGGGAGAACTCTGGGACAAGAGGTGCAGAAATGCAACAGAGTTCACCAGGCGAGACAGCTCTGCTGATTTGTGAAAGACAAGGACAGCTAACTCTTGCTGAGCTTGCAACCAGGCTGGCAACATACTTTCTCCAGAGCTGGAAGGGTACACTGAACTATGAAATACTCAGTCATTTTTTTTTCTGCTACCAGGGAGGCTGAATTAGGGAAAAATGCCAAGTTAATTGTAAGAGCCTCTTAAAATCACTAATAAGGGAAGCACAGTTCCCAGCCTCTTATTGGATTACATATTAGGCACAATGACTGTCTTGAAGCAAGTAAATTCCCATTTTTATCATAAAACAGGTAGTGAGGATGTTCATTTTTTCTCTTCAGGGAACTTTTTCAATTCCAGCTTTGTAAACTTCAGTCAAAGAGCCAAAGAACGGTTTAAAAACCTAATAATGGTAAAGAAAGAGTTTTCAAAAAGAAATTCCCTGCAAGTACAGAGCCATTGTTGTGCTACATTTTCTTTTGAAATGCCAGCAAACAATTAAGGAGCAGCACTTGTAATGTATAATTGATGGTTTGCAGGTATCTAGAAACTTAGAGCAATTAGGCCCAGGGTGCAACATTACTTATTCATCACCATCTGGAATTTATAACTTTATAAGCTCTGCTGTAGCTTATGTTTGTCTGACAGAAATGGCAAGTTTAGCGTTTAAGTGCTGCATTATGCTGCAGAAGGTAAATATTTAATAATGTCCCGACATAATGCAGCTGAGTGGGATAAGATGAACATGTTGCGTGGTCAGAGCATAGCAGCACATTGGTTTTGCAAAATATAAGGAACAGAATGCCCTCTGAGAGCAGGAGGACAGTGAATATTTCCAAATAAATCTGCAGCATTTCTATTGCATCAGTAGAAGGCTGTGACATTGATCCTTGGGTCACAGTGTGCATTATCTAGTGACAGCCGTGTTTCAAGTTTAGATATGATTCAGACTGGTGAAAGAACTGTTTCTATGAAAATATGGGAATCTCCCACTTTCTTCTTTGATGTTAAAGTAGAGGTATACTAAAGATGGATAGGGAATTTTGAAGCAAATGTTTTCTTTTTTAATAAAATGTCATTTCATCAAGGATCAAACCTGTTCTAGTTACTGTTTTGACAAATTTCCCACTGGAAAAAACGAAACCAAACCAAACACAAAACCAAAGCAAAACAAAATCAAGCTACAAATCCAGAAGTTTATTTTATACATCTTCAATGTTTTCTAAATGGTGAAGTTCCTCCCTGGGAACAGAACAGATTTTTCTTCTTTGCATTATCCCCACTTAAAACCTGAGCAAAACTGGGTGAAATGTTCTGTCTGGATCTATTCCAACAGTCTCAAGATCTCAAGTTCAAAGTCGTGTTCAAAATTGGCTTGATTCGTGACTGGAAACTTTCTTACAGCATTGAAATTCTTGTGGTTCTGGAAGACCAGTTTCTACTCTGCTCTGGTCTGGCAACCCACTTCAATTTATCTGAGGTGACTGGCAGTGGATTGATCTGCTCCACCTCCAACCTGCACATAGAAAGGAATCCTGCAGTTAACATCTACCTTTTAAAAAAGCTTGATAAGATTAATTGTTTTTTCTGCACTGTCACCTAATTAAAAGATCCTGACAAACACAAAGATCCCTAAATAATTTGTATGTACATGGAGGTGATAATATTATGCCTTGATGGCTGGTCTACATTCATTCAATGCCCAATGGTGAAAATGTCTGTAGTGGTAAGATAAAGGTCCAGTTTTAACCCTTCACATTAAACAGGTCTGTGTAGGTGATATCCTACTTGGGAACCTGAAGTTCTTCCGCATGCAGGTGCCTACAACAGACTTCCTTGGCAGGAAAAGGACTCACTCATGCAACACAACCGAGTCTTGGTGGCTGACTGCAAGTGGGTAACTAGCTATTATGGTCAATCTTCTGGAGACTCACATAGGAAGTACAACACAAACCCTTTCCTTGTTCTCCTAGAGACAACTGCAATGAGTGTCACAGTGCAGTAGATGATACTGACTCAGAGCAATTCAGAAAGGCGCTGTGTTGTTCTGATCCTCACAGGCCAACAAGTATGGCATTGACCATACTAGATTGGTATTGTCGTATTCACAATATAAAATTGAATGAAATGATTGTTCACTTTCTTATCTTAATTTGTTATTTCTGCTTGAATTAATTACCATCTTGCATGTATTCTTATTCATTGATTTCATGGATTTACTTGATTTGTTTCAAATGTCTTCATCTAAATCTACAGTTGTGCAAACAAACTAGACCTTCTTCTGCAACTAGGTTAATATACCGGTACTTTTATTCACTCAAATAGTTCTAACTCTTGAGTCAGTCTACACAGGAATAGAGCATGATATTGCCAGCACGAGTTTCAAAATGTTTTCTGGTTTTGTTACAGCTCCCGTTCCTGGAACCCAGTGATGACAAAAATGTTTTGGTTTCCATGATTACATAGAAACACAAAAAGTCTGACCTATAACTGCTCAAAACCTGAAAGTGAATGAAAACAACACTTTCACTTTGATTGTTATTGCTATAATCTCATAATTCATTGGGGAACCCAACTCATGATGTGTAACTGTTTGAGGATAACAATAATTAGACTCTTCAGTGTTCAACATTTTATCTAACAATATTACAAAGCTAGCTGAAGCCCTAAGAAAATGAAAAACTTGTCTTTTCTTTCTCATGTACTGTTGTAGAAGAGATTAAAAACATGCATTATTTGTATAACATCACGGGTTGTTATTTTCTCCAAAGTGCCTTAAGCATCATTTATTAACATCACTAAAACATATATCTAATAGCACTTTTTATAACAGTTTGCAGGCAAGAAGAATCAGTTTTATTTCAAGTAATAATTTTTGCCAGGTAGATGGTCATGTTCAGTGGAGGACTGATTTACATTGGTACCTTAGGTTTTCAAACATTTTGTGTATGATGACCGAGAACAGAGACATACATCACGCGAAGCTAAAGAGTGGTAGAATTTATCACTGCAGGCTCAGGGGCTGATTAAGGTCTCTCCAGCCCTGACATAAGGCAGCAGCTCTGAAGGTGTCTATTATTCTTATCCTTTATAATCCTTTTTTTTTTTTTTTTTTTTTAAGTCTGTGTTTGTGCAGGAGAGTTCACTGTCATGAATCAGATGCAGTGCTGTAGTGATGTCCAGGCTGTCTGCTGAGAATCTGAAACAGTCTGATATGAACTGACATCAGCATCATCCCAGAAAGAAACTACCTTTGTGGAGCAGGAAAAGCACAACAGACCACTGCTCAAACAAAGTGGATCCCTTCCCATTTTCAGAGAAGCCAGCAGCATCTACTTTGGAGCTAACCATCCTTCAGGGAAGAGAAAGTAGAGCTTTTCTTTCATCAGCCCAGTTTGGAAAAGCAGGGTCATGAAGCACAGCACAGCCCTGTGTCCCTAGGACTCAACACTATGTCACAGCTACGCTGCATAGGACACTTGCAGGTGTGCCTGAATCCAGTGGGAACTGTGCTGGGTTTAAGTGAGTGGTGGGGGTTTTTGGTAGCAGGGGAAGGGGCTACAGCAGTGGCCCCTGTGAGAAGCTTCTCAAAGCTCCCCCGCCTCCAAGTGGGACCCATCTCTGGCCGAGGCCGAGCCACTTAGCAATGGTGGCTGCGCCTCTGTGATAACATATTTAAGAAGGGGAACCTGGGAGGAGGAGTTGGGGTTGTGAGGAGGAGTTGTGAGAAGGACATCTACATGAACACTGAGGTCAGTGGAAGGAAGGAGGATGAAGAGGCAGGAGCTGTGCTGGAGCAGAGACCCCCGCAGCCTGTGGTGAGAGGACAGGCCCTGTCCCCACAGCCCAAGGATGTCCACGGTGGAGCAGATGCTGACCTGCAGCCTGTGGAGGACCCCACACTGGAGCTGGTGGCTGCACCTGACAAAAGCTGGGACTCTGTGGGAAGAAGAATCCTCCAGTGTTGTAGTTCAGTCCTGGAAGGATTGAGACGTGCAGGAGGGACCCATGCTGGAGCATCTTGGGAAGAATGCATCCCATGGGGAGGACTAATTTCAGATAGATTTTGCAAAGGACTGTCTCCCATGAGAGGGACACCACGCTGGATCTGTGGAATATGTGAAGAGTTTCTCTCTGAGGAGGAAAGACCTGCGGACTTTGTGGACCGTAACCCCATTCTCTGACCCCTGTGCTGCTGGTGGGCAGGAGGTAGAGAAATCAGGAGCAAAGCTGAGCCTGGGAAGAAGGGAGACATGGGGGGAGGTGTTTTTAAGATGTGGTAATGCTTCTCACTGTCCTATTTAGTCTGTGGAGTGGTGGTATTATTAATGTTTGAATTAAATTGATGTTCTTTTTCTTCCCTTAATGAATCTGTCTTTTGCCTGTAACCATAACGGGTGACTCATCTCTCTCTGTCCTGATCTCGATTCTTGAGTTTTCTTCTTTATTTTCTCCTTTCCATTCCTGAGGGAGAAGGGGTGAGTGAATGGCTGCATAGTACTTAGTTTCCCTCTGGTCTCAAACTACGACGGATCATTACTCCTCAGAGGAAGACCAACACTTCCCAGAGCTGCAGAAATCAAAGGATGAGCATGAACAGCTAAATTGTCATTGGGGATTCATCCTGCTCCTTCCCTCCCTCAGGATATCTATGTGATGAAGTGCATCTGAGGGGATGATGCATATTTCTGATTACTTCCCAGCACTTTTGTAAACCTGCAGGGAAAATCTCTTTCGGAACTACATAGAACATTACTGACCAGCCTCGACATAGCTGAGTGAGCAGCGCCGTATTCATGTTTCCCAGGTGGCTGCACGCCAGCTGGGACAGATCAAAGCATTTGACACTGGGAACTGCAGCATGGGAAGTTGACCTTAAAGGAAAAACACTGTAAGGCATTTGCATCTGCCTGGGATGGCTGCAGCAGAACTTGATTTAGCCTTTGCTTCAAGAAAGGACAGAATTATGGTAATCAACAACTTCTAATATAGTCTTAGAATATGTAGGATAGACAGTCTTATGCCAGTATAGCCCTTGCCATAGATAGTGGGCAAAAAAAAAGAAAAAAAAAAAAAAGAAATTTGTAAGCATCTTTCAAGCTTGGGTTATTTATGTAGAAGAGCTTGAATGGAAACATTCAGACTGAAGGGGTTTTGTCCATGGTGATTATCTGTCTATGTCACAGACAAATGTAGGAATGATTTTCAGCCTATTCATGAACTAAATTTCTACAATAGGAATGAAAACCAGGCAGAGTGCTGAGTGCTTGCACCAGAGACCTGCTCTCCCTCTGAACGGCAGCGACAACATCCTGCCAAAATAATGAAAAACCTCCTCCTTTTGGAGGGGGCAGCATCCAGAGTCAGGTTGCAAATCATTCCTACTCACCCCTTCTCTGCTTCAATGATTGTACCGGTTGCCAGTAACCCTGTTGCTGAACTGACTTCTCCCTTACTATAGACCTCAGCAAATGTAGGGAAAGTATGGTGCTGGTTGAGAACAGGTAACCAAAGGTACTCCAAAGAAGCATAGCAGGGACATTTGATTATTTTTTGTTTGTTTGTTACCAAGTAATGATGTTTACTGTCAAGAGCTGCTGAAGTCATTGGCTTCCCGTCTCTTCCATTGGGTGTCCCCTGACTAATTTTGACTGGGTTCCCTTTCATCAGGATCTAGAGATCTGTGCTGTCCTCTAAAGTTTAGCTATTGCACCACTTTTCCTTGTGTAGCATTTGTTACACAACGGGTTTTTTTTCCAGCCTAGATTTATTTGTGAAGGTCACAGAGGACTGGCTGTGATAAGAGCCCCAAAGCCTTCCCTTTGCTTCTGAATTGTTAATTCAGTGCTGATTGAAGATTGATACAGCCCTGGAGATCAAAGTCTCCTAACCCCCATGTCAGCTCAAGCTTCTCCTCAAGGCACTTTTGGCTTGACCTAGAGGTAGTACAGGTTCCAAATCCATTAAGTCCTTCACCCTTTTCAGATGGATCTCATTGCTATAAGTTTTGGTAATGGTTTTGTGCTGTGAAAGTCTGTTCTCTTGAAATTAAACTGTCATCTAACTCCTTCTGGTCACTTGGATGAACTCAAATCACAACTGAGAGTGCTATGGAAGCCCGTTCTACTATTTTTCATAATCATCCAGTTGCTGAACTGCCCTTTGAGTCTTCAGGCACAGTCACTGTCAAATTTACCACCTACAAGAAAAGTGGCATTGCCTTTCAGTTCATCTGTGTGCAAGTAATATCACTTTTTTAAAGCCACTCAGGGCCTGGAATGCTTCAAAATCCATATACAGGGATTTAGATGAATAACACCTTTGAAGTAGAAAGACCAGGCCACTTCAGATAAATCATTTTTTTTACATGTACAAATCAAGTAGCTCACAGCAATAGAGCAACAACATGGGCACAGCAAGGCTTGTTGTGTCAGTCTGTAGTTTATCATAGAAACATCACTTCCCCTTGAGTGCTTTTAATTATGGAAGAGAATTTTTTTTTATTAAATTGCATTTATTTTATGTGTATACAGATACAAACACAAGATTTAATAAGACGATACCCATCTGCTATATACTAGGCACACAAGGAAATCTGCTTGTGTGAATTTAAACCCTTCTTCTACATTTACATAGATGAGCACAAGTTATTTGTGCAGTTTTCTTGAGCTTTCTGTTTGAAACAATAACGCCACTATGCTTTGGACCCAGATCTATCGGAATTTAAAAAAATATATATTTAGTCATGGAGAGATATGTCATTTTACACTGTGAACCAAGTTTCTTCCAGTCTTTTCTTGGTGCTCCAAGACCTATAACGCGCTTTTTACGCAAATGTTTTTCATCAGTTTTTGGGCACTGGAAAAGTAAGTTTTCCTTGGTTTTGCTGGAATCCAGGGACTGCAGAGCTACTTGACAAAAAAGAGCTAAGGAAAATAACTCTTCACAGTTTTCCACATAGGGAGGGGACCATCATCCTAATGCGGCCGTGAGGACTGTTCATGGGGTTCCAGTATGGACACATTTGATGGACGCTCTCTTGAATGATGCATCAATGGCACAAATGACCACAATATGTGGAAGGCTAAATCTGAAGGCAGGAATGGGAGCTTACCAGGACTTTACTACTGATAGGGTAGAGGGAAGGGGCTGGATGAACACCACAAATGCTCCCTCAGGGACTTCCCTCTCTTTTTGATCTACAAGTCATAGTGGTATGATAATCTGATAAATACCTGATGATTAAGAATTTTAATAATTATTTTTGAACCCACCTTTCTGGCAACTCTTATCTCCTTCAGAGAATGTTGCTGAATGTCCCTATGGACAGATTGGAGCCTCTGTCCTTACATTTGTGAAAAAAAGGCCCTGTCAGTTAGTTCTGATTCTAGAGATCTTAGTTATGGAAATGAACATTAAAGAACAAAATGTATTTTATATTCTTACAGTCATAGCAAAAATACCTTTTTTTTTTTTTTCCCCCCATATTTTGTAAGTTATCATGATCTTGCTTATGCAGCTGTGAGGAAAGAGACTTTGGTTGTCACTTTTTGCTCTTAAATCTTAAAACAGAAATAAGTAAGAAATCATTGGGCTGAGGTTGGGACAGTGTAGGAGACACAGTACCTAATAACTCTCCAAACAGATGACCAAATCTGGGGGCAGAGCAGCCAGAAATAAAACCCAGTCCACGTTAATGTTTTTGTTCCCACTTTGGCTTCGCAAACACTTACAAAGCTTTTCTCTTAACACTGTGTGTTTAGCTTCATCTCTGACACAAGTTCATAATGAAGGCTGTGAGGACGTCCCCACAGAACAAAATTATAAGAATGTGCTTGGGTCTGACCCTATTCAGCAGTGTTAGGTGTCTGCTTATTTTCAGCTGTCTTGAGGCCTTATTAACAAATATACAGGTTTATACTAAGGCTGTCTTTTTTAATGAAGGTACATTCCCTTGGCTTTCTGCAATCCTATCCAATCTAGACTGCCTGAGCTTTTTGTGTAATGAGGAGTAAAATGCTTTCTAGTCATTCTTTATCTGAATTAACAAACTTTCTCTAAATTTGGTTAAAGTATGTGGCTTCATCACTAGTCCTTCATAGTTCATGGATGGTTTTTCCTGACTTCTGTTTTTATGATTTCTTATCTGGAAATGCAGTATAGTTTCCTTTTTTTTTTTTTTTTTTTTAAAAAAAAAAAAAAAAAAGAGAAAGGAAATTGGAAAGGGTCCTGATATTTGCGTTCTGATTATAGAGACATGGTTAGACATGGTTTCTGTTTAGGAGTAACATTAAGATATTTGCATTCAAATTTCAAACACAAAAATATGGCAGAACTGTCCAGTAACAACACTTAATTTCCCGCCCACACAGAATTTTCCTGTTTAATCCAGCTAAGAGGATACTACAGGGAAAAGTTCTGTGCAAGGTCTAGAGACTGTCGTTGTGTTTTTCAGTCTATTTGCACTGGCAGCTAGGAGTTCTGAAAGGTAAATTTTTTTTTTTACGGATAACTGGCGCCTAAACTTCCTGGGACAGTGCAGTGGAACCTGTCTATCAGAGCTGTATTTGCATTCTTGCGTACAACTAAGTATGAACATTATCTGTCTGACACCTCCTTCGTTGCAAAGCTAATGTTATTTCACACTTAGTAGGATTTGAAAATTGAAATGAGAATAGCTTAAGTAAATAGTTTACTGTTGGACACTGCTCAGTGGTAGGTAGATACTGAGACATGCTAGTGACAGGTCTCCTGATCCTGACATCAGATATACCTGATTCACCTGGTAATTTTCTCAGGAGATGGAAATTGTTTTTTTCCCCAGACCACAGCCAATTTCCATCTCTCAAGAAAATGTGTCTCCTTTATCATGAGGTCATAGGTATGCAGAAATGCCTCACCATATGGTATGAGACTAAGTCTTGTATCTTAAACATACCAAGTATTTCTAAATAAATACAGAGACAGCAATTCCAAAAACAAGCCTGGAGAAGCATAATGTTATTTTCTGACTGTTTTTCTTAGTTACCTTTATTGAATATAGGCTGTTGTAACAGATGCGGGCATTCAGATTGACATTTAATTTATCCTCTGAATTAAAAAAGGATGATAGAGTTTAGTACCAGTTAAAAAATGCTATCACTCTGTCACTAAGCCTTACTTCTATCAAAGTCACATTATTATTCAGCTGTTTACAATTAGATGAGTTTCCCATGCAAGCTGCCTCAAAAAATAGTTTAATAGTAATGAAAAACACATGTGGCAAGAAGGACCTATGCTTCTAGGGAAAGAACAATTAATTATATAGAGAAATTAAGATTACTTGAACATTATATTTCTCTTAATTTTAAGTAATGAGCTATAAAATCTAATCAATGTGCTTCCAAGGGAGCAGTACTCTTGGGTTAGAGGTAACACCACTTGTTCCATCTACCTGGAAGATTTCTGACTGATATGGCATCGTGCTGTTATCTGGCTATGCTTAGTTAAAGATGTCATAGCTGTACATAGATACGTAGCCTACTGAGCATCAAGGACATACATAAAAAAAGACCTTGCAATAAGGACATTCTGATCATACAGAACATAGCCAGAATAATGTGGTGGGTGGAAAAAGGAGAAAGAAGCTGATATGAAATTGAATCATTTATATTCTTATTTCACAATGTGTTTCTGAGTTAATATTTTGCTTTGGTATAAAAAAAAAAAAAAAAAAAATCAGCACCACCACAAATTCATGCAAACAACAAATAAGCGAATCCCAGAGATAACAAAATTGTTGTAGAATTTAGAGGGGAAAAAGACTGTACTGTTCAGTTAACTGGTGTGTGGCTCTTGATATGTGCATTCCGGCAGATTCTACTAGTGCTCAGACTCTTCAGTATTTCTCATGAACTATTGTGAAAACTTCTAATTGGAAAGAGGATGCTTAGCTTTTGTATGAGGTTTCACACATCACACATGCAGACCGCTTACCACGGCATGATGGATGACAAGAGGCGCATTATGGACTGATTCTGCTAAAGGATATCTTTTGCCCAGCACTCACCAGTCCTACTCACCACTCACTATATGCAGTTATCTGCCATACCCAATGGCTGTGGATTTTCATTAAAAGTGCCACGCTTTTCATCACTGGGACAATAATACATGATCTGCTACTACAGAGGGCTGTTTGTTGCAATGTTTGAAAAAACATTCAATATCTTGGAACTTGGAGCCAGAAGCTGATTGTACGTACTACGAAGAGGATAAATTTAATTTTCGTCTGAGATTCCTAGTCAAAAGACATATCAAAAAACTAGAAAAGATAAGGAGGCTCGTGTGAATTATGACATAACACAGTTTAGAAAAGGTCTTATTGCTGTGAACTCCTGAGAATCCACAGGATGACAAAGAGGAAGGAAGTACATAAGACATTTCATATTTTAAACAATAAGAAGGTCTGCCTATTACAATGATGATGGTCATATATTCACTAAATAAACTGTCTTTTGATTCCCTAAGGGTATTCTTCTAGGACAGTGAATAGTCTGTGTTAAACTCTCAAGCCCTCAGACTCCAAAAAAGGATGAGACAGACTTATGGGTGAGCTGGGGATCAAGATTTGGCCTAGTCCCTGAAATGGAGCATATCTAAATTGAAGTAGATGACATTTTCACTGCATTTCACACCTGTTTTTCAAACTGTTGTCGTCAGAAAGCTTATTTATTTGTCAGGAAATTCTGTTTGTCAGGAACAAGAAGAGCAGTGGTGGCTGAGAAGACAGAAAAAGAAATTGAATAATTATTTTTGGTGCTACAAAGAGCTGTATAAGCGTTCATGGAAGGAAATGAAATGAGGAATTCCAAGGAAAAAAATCACAGTGAAGGGAGAATTGCTATTAAAGCTATCGGTCTCTCCATGCATCTTAAATGCACAATGAAGTCATATTGCTCATATCAGGGTTCTGGTACTAGAATATCACCATATAATATGTCCAAATGAAAACATGTAACTCCGAGCTCTAGTCTTATAATAAAGTTTTTCTTTGTTTATTTTTCCTCCTCCCCCGAGTACACTTTATTTTTCATATCATCAATCTGGAAAACATACAAGAGGTCAGGTTTCCAGAAGAACTCTTCTGTCTTTGCAGGCATCCTTAATAAACTGAAAATAATGACGTTTGTGGCAGAACAAATGCACCAAGGGTAGAGCACATAGTAATTAAGGCAGGTTCACAGAGTGACAGTTTTTGCTGAAGCTGGCCATTTTTGTATGCTTTTATCCCTTATAACTGCCTGTTTCCCCAGGAGACATCTTATCAGGCAAACATTGTTCTGGCATCCCAGAACATGACAGACTGTCATTAGATAAAGGAGAAGGTTAATAAAATAGAAATCCAGGTTACAAGCAATGTTTTACCCAGAGGCATCCCATGGGTTGTGGTGAAGCAAACAGCAGACTAGTCAAATGCTGCAAATTACAGTCAGCAGAAGAGTGCCAAATATCCAGCTCTTATTCTATAATTTGCACATGCCAGCAGAATCTCAAATAATTATTTTTGTTGAGATATTTGAACTGAGTTTCTTTTGATCTGCAGGTTCCTATTTCAATATCAATGCGTTAGGAAAGGCTCCCTCAAAGGTTATTATGGGAGGATAACATAAGCAGGGAGGACTTTTTTCCCCTTTATTTTGTTTGTTTGTTTGTTGTTTGTTTTCTTAAAGCATTTCTGAAAATGCCTGGTAGAGCCTGTGGATGTCAAGTGGAATCAGAGCGCATGGGCAGAGCAGGATTGTTTCTCTGGCACAGCTCTGATTGAACAATTTTCTATTTTATTGGATTCCTGGATGATGTTGGCTACTGCATATGTTTCTGCAAAGGAAGTATCTTTTTCTGCTAGACACTGTTGAGACATGCAGAAGTGGCCATTGACCCCAGGCCTTTAGGTAAGGTGGAAATTAAACATTTGAATAAATCAATATGATGAGGAAAGGACACAGCTTAGTTAGTGGTTTAGAAGGTAAGTTTTACTTCTGTTGTTTTCTTCAGACATGTCAGAGGAAGATTAGGGTTGGGGGAGACATAAATAAGTCCTGTTGTCATCTGTGTAACCTGAGCAATGAGCTATGTTTTCTGGTCTTTGTAGCAATAACAAACGTTCAAAATATGCTTAAAGAAGAAAGTAGTGATTGCTTGGATTTTATAAGACCAATTCTCCTCTTTTGAGAAAGAAAGAGAGGAATTAATGTAATGAGAATTTACAGTGAGTTAGGTCCAAGCTGAAAAATTCTAAGGAGAAAAAACAGAAAGTCTATCACAGAGGGAGAGGAAATCTTTGAGTGGATCATCAATGGGTTTAGTCTCAGTGCTGATTTACACTGAGGACTTGGCCTTACATGTCCATCCTGGCAGATTTGTCTTAAGTGTTCTGAAGGAGATTTCCTGTTTCTCTACTTGGTTTGCTTGTGTGACTTTGCAGCCCTTACTGTACACGAGCTCTGGCAGCTGCCATTTGTGGCTGTTAATGAGCCCTTTTAGTAATGTTCAGAAAACCTCTCCTCCCTGTTACATGTAAGGAAACATCCCCTACCACAGTCAGCTGGAAGGTTGACTTCTCTGTGGTTCTAAAAGGCTGGTGCATCTATAGAAAGGATTTCAAAAGAGCTAATACAGCTTAACTTTATTCCCTTCAAACTCCCTGGCAAAACTTGCACTGTCTTTTAAAAACAGAGATAGGTTCATGTGGGGCTTTCCTGAAGCTTCTGTTTTACTTCTGAGGTGACAGGGCAGAAGAAAAAAGTGAAAAGCAGCTAAAGGAGATGTGCTGGAGAGAACTATGCTACATACAAGGCATACCTTTATTTCTTAAAATAAGGAGGCTAGGTGCAATTCTAGCATATGACTGCAAAGAGAAGACAGGAGGTGAACGGTTACAAGGAGAAGAGAAACTGAAATGACAGGAGGTAAGAAGGTTTTTTAAAAGTGCCATTGTATCTGTCAGAATATTTTCCAGTCCCCCCAAAATGGCACATGTCAGCTAGGTTTGATATAAATGTCCCATACAGAAAAACATGCAACACTTGTCTTCCAGGAGAGTGACCCTGAAGACTTACCTCCAAAATTAATGTCTGCATGGATGCTTTAACCCGTCCTTTCTCAAATTTTGCACCTGCATTCATAGTTGTACCTTAGTTAAACCTGGAGCATTTAGTGTCTGCACTTTTCAAATGTACAGACTTCCCTCTCTTACATTGTACTTTTGCAAATACATGTTTTTAACGCCTGCCTTGTCAGTTTTTCTGCATTTCTTACAATTCTCACATCCTTGAGGCTGCTCTGCACCTAACTTCTAAACCAATGACAATCTTTATACATTATTAGCCCATGTTGTCCACTGATACCAGCTTGGTATTACTCAGCTGCTTGGATGAATCAAGGCAGGAGGGTGAGTGTGAAAGATCTCCAGGACAGTGGCAGTGATGTTTGTATCAGTATCTTATTTAAACATGATGAAGTGCTCTGTACTACAGTAGAGCTCTGTGGAGAGAAGAGCTAACATTAGCCTTTTGCTGACAGCTATGCAAAAGAAACAGGAATTCAAAGGGAAAAAATATCTAAAAGACAGCAGACTAAACACTCCCTCCAAGTCTACCTTATATAAAATATCAAGTTTCTCTGTAAGTTAGAGTTCTAATGACAATCTATTCAGCAGAGTGTTTAGCCTCTTGGGTATACTTATGGCTCTTGATAAGGCCCCTTTATCTCTAAGCAGGAATTAAGTAAAGCTTAAACTGTTTCTCTTAATCAGAACCTCCGCATATTTTGGAAGGTTTGTGTAAAGACTTTGTTGTCTTCTCATAGTTTACCTTATTTCCCCTATCATTTCCTGCCATTGCTTCTTTTCAGAAGAAACTAAAAATCCTCTATATTTTGCTACTGCAAAATCATTTTTATGCTGTTAGAAACTGCATTTTAACAATGATATGTATACATAATCTTTCACAAAGGCAGTGAGCATCTATCTATATAGCATTTTCTGCTCTCAGTGCAAGTGCTAATTGACATTTCCTTGTTGCTGCTGCATTACAAGCAGTCTGCAAGAAGAGAAAAAGTACCATCATGCAGATTTGCTGCAGAGAGCAACATGCTGCAGGATGAGGATGCTGCACAGTAATTTTTGATTTATTTTCCTTTTATCACTGATTGTGTATTAGTCATGGAATAGCTACCGGACATGGTAAGCATTTCCACTGTGAAGGGTTCAGTTAAAGCCCAGTGCTTTTATTAGAAACTTACAGTACTGGCCTGTGACATATTGTCAGATGGTTACTAGGTGGTGAACCTGTAGTTCAGCATCTACTCAACAGTCGCAGGCCTAACAGAAACCTTTACTCTACAGCAACCCAGAATCTAGGTGAGGTAGCTTAGTATATGTCCATACTCCTACTTAGTTCCTATTTTGAAGTAAAAAAAGACGTATAGACAGCTACATTAGCTGTCACAATGAAGGTTCATAACATAGCTTACATATTCATTTGCCTACATCTTAGGTTAATACTTAAATAGAAGCAACTCTTATTTAAACAAAAACATTAAACAAACTTTGAATCATATACATCACAGAAACAAAAATCTAGCTACTGAATGCTACAGATGTGGGAGCATGCTCTCTCTGGGAGAAACACAAACTTTTCTATTAACTAATCTCAAAGGAGTTAAGCAGTGATTTGATCACAGTCTCAAATACTTACAAATAGATAATATTTCCCATGCTTGTAGATGCTTCATTATGATGGAAGAATGTTTAAGAGGATGCAACGCCTAGAACTGAGGCTAGACAAGTAGAAATAAGAGAATTTACTCACATTAGGGGGAAAAACACAGTGCACTCTTTATGATGGAAAATCTTCCACAAACTGAGCTTTGAAAGACTAAAATGCAGGCATTAATCTTAACTAAATGAAATATTTCATGCAGAAATAATAATAAGATCCTAAGATCTTGTGTCCAGTGCTATATGGGAGGTCAGGGAGTGCAACTGTGATCATTATTTTCGTCGTTCCCTCTCTTTGAAGTATGTTTTAGTGAAATCATTTTGTGAACAAGGTTTAGAAATATTTTGCTTTCATAGTAACTATTTCTGCATGATTCCTCAAATATTTAATGACTTTCACATAGATTTCAAGCCTCTTGACTTAAGGACATGGTTTGCTGAGCAGGTGTATTTGCCTAGTGAAACAGATGTCTTGTCCTTTGAAGACACTTTATTTTAGCATGAAAGTAGTAATTTAGAAACATGAGGGCAGCTGTAAGATTTTCACTGGTTTTCATCTCTTTCTTGCACCAATAACTTCCCCCAAATCTTCTTTTTCAACTCCAGTTTACTAAAATACTTTTCATCTTTTGAGATTATTAGGACATATTTATTTATTATTTTGATAAATGAAAGGCTTCTCAGGTTCTGAAATGTCTTCTAATAGTATTTTGGAAAATCAGATCTTAAAAATTATTTCACCTATAAAGACCCAGAAAAACAAAACGTTCTGCTTGCACTGTGCGCTGAATTAGTTTGACTGTTATCTGGAAAGCTGGATGTTAGGAGTTACTTGCTCCAAGTTAGGTGTTGCTACAAAATGCATTGCTCTATACATATATTCAAACTAGCTCTAAATAAATTAACTTGCAAAGCAGTAAGGCCAAATCATCTAAGTAGGATGCTTTAGCACAGCAGAGAACAGAACAAAACATGTGGTGTTTAATTCCTTTGATACTCAGCATAGTCCACTGACAGTTTTTTTAAGACTGCTCAGAAAGAACATGATTTGAATAATATATTGTCTAGCAAGTGTTGTACAACCTGTTCAGATTTCGATCATCCAGTGATGTTCCACAATTATAGCTGTCAGAAGTTCAATAATCACAAGTACAGTGTATTGTAAAATCTGGGTTTTGTACAGGTAGCCCACAAAACCTTGATGGAGTCCACCTGTCATTGTATTCCCTTCAGGGGCAAAATGTACTCAAATTTGTGTTTCTAAAGAAGAAAACGTGGCAATGGAAATTAGTAAAAAGTTGAATGATTGAGAACTTTATCAAAGCCATTCTTTAGTTCAAACTGTTTTTTCCAGATCAACAAATTTTTGTAGAGGTTTTCCATCAGGAAATGTCATTTGAATTAAACCCTTTTTTTTTTTTTTTTTCTCTGTTGTGTAATTTAAAGGAAAAAAAAAGCTCAAGCGTTTATTGATCATAAAGATCTCATAAAAAATGAGAAATCTTTTAAAACAATGCTATTAGGACAGAATAAAAGGATACTTCAGATTAGATGTTACTCAATTCCAAGATTCTGTTTTATCTGTAAGTGCAGCCTGCAGGCTTAAAATCCTTGCAGAAAATAATTCATAATGGAATAGCTTTCTATGTGAATCTTATCAAGAGCTACACTACTCCATATGCCTAAACTATTTTGGCAAGAAACCTTTTTAAAAGCCTCGGCATTGGCATGACACTGATAAAAATGAATGATTTACAAAATCATATTAACATTCATAAAGAGGAAATGAGGAAACTTCTTGATTAAAAAGATGTTTTTAATTAACTAGAGTCTAAATATTAGCTTAAAGTATGCTGATACATTTGTGAACATTATCAGAGTACTAATGTAGATAAAACTGACAGGGTGGGAATGAACTTCAGAGACCTAGGGCCTGACTCAGTTGCTTAAATAGATGCATCTCATGTCATTTGAGGTTTTATGGAATCTCCCACCTGGCAGAATGGCATAGTATCTCCATATGGATGTCCTGAATATTTTAGGACATCTCAGGAGGCTCTATGTATAGACAAATGAGTTGCTTTCCTAAATGCAGTGGCTTGATTCAGCTGACAAAGTATGGGCATGCAGTATTATTACCTGACATTCCACGAAGTGTTGCTGCTTCTTCTAGCTGATGCTCTGAAAGTGTAGGGTTTTCCTATAAACACCATGGCACACCGTACTCCCCTGTGCAGATATTTCATGTACCGTAGAATGTCCCCAGTGGTGACAGATGCCTACATGTGGGCATCTGTGTCTAGGTGTCTAGGAATACACCTATGAGACAGATGTTTCAATTGCCTGAGCAACCACTTAACCTCGTTGTTTGTTGTAAACACCAGGTTATTGGGTTTATGACTTAATTAAAATTACAACACCGGGATATATGGCCTGATAATATGAACCTTAGTCCATTTGTTGGGCACAAACCATCACAACAGTTGTGTGATCTAACTTTTATCTTTAAACAATGTTGATATAAAAGCAAATATGACATATATTGCAATCCTTTGGTAGAATACTCTATACAGCAACACTCAGGTATAACATAAAACTGCAGACCAGTTTAGAAGGAATAAGTACATGGACTATTACAACAGATATATAAAACTGGACCCAGGAAAATGTAAAGGTGAAGAGGAAATCGATATCATCAAGATCTGCAGCTCCTCAGGAGGATCCAGAGATATTCATCTCACTGTGACAACCCACTAAGGAGCCATGACTGGAAATCCTTGTGCAATCAAATAGTAAATAGGACACCAGAGAAGATGAAATATCTCTTCTTTAAAGCATCAGCTTTGATAGCTACAGTTCATTTATTTATTTAATTTAATTGCCATTAGCTAGCTTCTGGGATCTCAACAGTGTGTTTAGTCTGGGTGCAAGCAAGTATCTTGCTTAAAATATAGTTAGTGCAACTCACACTGTTATGAGATTACATAGCTCTGTAAACAGGTTTTTGCCATGACTAACATGGGCCATAGGCTTTGTATTGACCTGACAGCGCAGGTCTCAAAATTTTTCCAAACTTGTATTTCCCTGAGCTGATTTTAGGCTGTTTTAGCAGTAACAGGGATTTTCCACTGGTCAGGTAGCTACTGCCTAACTTGCTTTACTCTATCTGTGTATACCATACATGCTAATGGTCTAAAAAACATGGAGGGAGGGTGGGACTACTGTATAACTTTAATTAATATCTAGCAGCTGAAGATAGACAAACTTTAACTGTGAGCCAGTGAAAAAAGACTGAATACACATACTGTGTTAGAACGTGTATAAAAGTAACTCCAAGTGGATAAAAACCAGAAGACAAAGAAAACCTTATGATTAATATCACACTATACTTAGCAGGATATCTGGGACACTGACAACCAGTTGTGATCCCTCCCTGCCACCCTTGAGAAAGACTGTCAGGGCATCTTGGAAGGATCAACAAAAGCATTAAGGCTACCCCCCTCCCACCCATGGAGGTCCATGGTGGAGCAGAGATCCAGCTGTAACCCATGGAGAACCCCACACCAGAGCAGTCAACTGTGCCCAAAGAAAGCCGGGACTCTGTGGGAAGAAGAAGCCCCTGCTATTGTAGTTTGGCTCTGGGAGGATTGCAACATGTGAGGGTGACCCACCCTGGGGCATCCCAGGAAGAAGACATACCATGGGGAGGATTCAGAAAGTTTGTGGAGAACTGTCTCCTGTGAGGGACACCACAAGAAGAAGAGGACTGCTTTCCCATCCCTTGGAGGAAGGAGTGTTAGACTGACCAAAATGTCCCCCATTCCCTGTCCCTTTGCCTCAGGAGGAGGCCGTAGAGATATTGGGAAAAAAAATGAGCCCAAGAAGAAAGGAGAGATGGGGGGAAGTGTTTTTAAGATGTGGTAACACTTCTCACTGTCCCATTCCGTGTGTTAAGTGGTGGTGTTGTTAGTGTTTTGAATTAAAGTGATGTTCTTTTTTTTTTTTTTTTCTTCCCCTAATGAGTCTGTCTTTTGCTTGTGACCATAATGGGTGAGCCATTTCTCCCTGTCCTTATCTGGATACCTGAGCCTTTTGCTTCATTTTCTCCTTCCTAGGACTTGAGAGGAAGGGGGGAGTGAATGACTGCGTGGTGCTGTTGCCCTCTGGGCTCAAAGCATGACACTTGCTTTGTCTGAGATGTCCCAAAGGGCTGGCAGACATGACACAGTGCTAGTGGGAGCTGCATCAGCTGCAGTCCAAGTGAAATACTTCAGGTGTCTAGTGACACCAGCTGTATGTGTTCAGGCAATCAAGGTGTAACAGAAAACACCTAAATGTAGTTGCTTACATGTGGGTGTCAATACCTGAGGCAGGTTATAATCTTTTATTGTAGTCAGTGGAGATCTCAGGTTCAGTTCAGTTGCTCACGTGAAGGCATTTAGCAGTACTCAAGAGCACCAAGGGTTATCAGTGGCTGCCACAAGACCTACAGAAGATCTGTGTCCTGCTGAAGAGGCAGCTGGAGATGTGATGTAGTAACCATAGTGCCTAAAGTGATATTAGATCTCTAGTAAATGCAGTCTATGGATCCTAGATGGCTATTCAGCTTTCCTTGGAGAAAATGCTTTGGGCAAAATTCACCCACATAAACACAATCTCATGCCCTCTGAGATGCCTTGAAGTATCTTACTCACTTTCACAGGCTGCTTCATTTCAAGCATGACTTTTACAGAAGTCCTGTTAACACCTACTTTTAAAAATTACTTGGATATTTTAAGGTGGCCAGGCACATATAACTAACTAACTGACCAAGCCCATGCAGACATCTGTATTTTGGGCTTGCTAATTTCAAACTGACACAACCCTAAAGGTATCAGTTCAGTTGCCTAAACATTTTATTGTTTGAGTTACCCTATGGCATGTACATAATCTCCAAGTGACAGCATGACAGCTGAGGTCTTGTGTCACGCCTGCTCACTTTGTGAACGCAGCCAAACAGTACTAAACACCTTTGCTCTGATAACTGATGTGAAGTACAAGGGATTTTATCAGGACATTGAGAAGTATCTAAAATCCAAACATAAAGCACATGGAAAGCCAAAGCAAGAACAGTTTTTAGCAAGAATCTGAATCTCCTGAGGCTTCTCCAGCCTTGGACATTTTTATGCCCCGATCATAATTCACAAGCTACTACAGCTGATATACAGCTCTAATTTTCATTGCATGTATCTGAAACCATTTCCTTACTTGTCCCAAAGTCTAGAGGCAAAACGCCAACTCATGATGGACAAAAAAGGTGCTCCTGCTGGCAAGAATGCAACTTTAAGAATTGGCAGTTCGTTTCCCTGGTAAGATTAGTGCCACATTACTGCTCAATGCAGAGCAAGTTAATGAGCCAGGAGCTCCCAGGGGGGTATTGTTAGATGATGTATATATCCTTAGCATATCTTTAAAGATTCATAGTCCAACAGGACTGAGGTTTTGTAACACTGAACACAGATATAATCTGAACTATACAAGGCATATAATATTCCTTACAGCTGATGTTACTAAAACAAAATCTCATTTAAATGTTCTCCTTTATTCTGTCACATAGAAGCTCTAATTTATCATCCTCAACATATGCAATTCATTGCACTTGAGATGTACTTTCTCAATTCAGGGCATTTCAGTAGAGAGGTCTGTAGTTTGCTGTGTTGTATTCCAGTTCCTTAGAAGAGTTAAGCAGATAGTTGTTTCCTTTCCTGTTCCACAAAGCAGTTAAGCATAAACTGAAGGTTCGATGAAATCAGACTAAGCGTGCATTTAAGTGCTCTGTTAAACTGCATCACATTTTCATTTTTCAGTCTCTGTTAATGTCTCACGATGCACTAGCCTTCTGAACCGTAACAAAGGCTCTTTTACATTGGACATTATATGAAAGAACACACACGAAAAGGAAAGACTGTAGGAACAGACTAACCATGAATGGTACACTTCCTGAATATATTCCCAGGCTTCAATATTTCTTAAGAATTTCTTAAGAATTTCTTAAGAATAGTGTCTGCATATTTAATAACTTCAGTGTAATATTGTCTTGGCCAGTTTTTATTTGAGAATACGTAAAACTTGTGGCATTCACAACATCCATTGGTCAAACTCTTCATAGCTAATTGTGTTTGCTGAGAAAAATCACGTTTGCTTGTGATTTGAAC
The DNA here is from genome assembly GCF_965140245.1 of Athene noctua. Classification (NCBI taxonomy): domain Eukaryota; kingdom Metazoa; phylum Chordata; class Aves; order Strigiformes; family Strigidae; genus Athene; species Athene noctua. The sequence continues at coordinate 8,777,414 of NC_134037.1, read as the reverse complement.
CTGCTACTCAATAGTTTTAGCAGGTGATCCCTCATTCTTCCTATGCTGGAGGAGGTGGTAGAACAATAATCTCTTGTTTGCTCTATCCTTGTCATTCACTCATTTCTATGTCATTCAGGATTAACCTTTCTTTGGCTATAAAGTCAAAGCTCACTTAGTCCTACATAACTTAGCTGCTCTTAGTAGGAAAGTCAGTCCACACTAGGAATCATCCATTTCAGCCTTCTCTGTATTTTGCTGGCTTTATTATATCCTTTCTGGGATACAATGCACAAAATGTCTCTCTGTTTTAGAATGATCAATTAAAGACAAAATATAAATAAGACTATTACTATCAATGGTTTAATAGTAATAATCCTACTGAAAGATTAGTTTAGGATTTCCTTTTAAAAAACTGGTAGCAGAAAAAGATTGCTATAGCTTTTAAATTGTACACAGCATCCTACCAAGTGCCTGTCCATCCTAATGTCTGAGGTATGTGAAGTTCACCTGCTGTTAGCAAACCGTAGCCTTCACATTATGTGTATAGCAATATCTGCATTTCAACTGTCCGTTTGAAAGACCTGACTATGCACAGTCATTCAGGCATTGACTCTGTTCCCAAGCATAATGCTGTCCGATTTTCTCTGGTTTATTAGAGATATTCCTGTGCATCTCATAGATATTACAAATATGACAAATATCACAGGAATTACAGAATGCAATGCACACTGGAACATCTAAAAAGCACTGGGTTTTTATGCTTAAGCAACTGAGCCTTCAGTTTTTGGCTGCTGAAAATGTAGGCAAGAAAGGGAACCACTATGCTAATCTACGCTGCTCCATTTGTCTTTTGGGGTGGAGGATAATTTAGTACCTGTGACCATTTAGTTTCTGCTGAGATTTGTCAAAGACATTAAAGTTGGCTAAAAATGTGATGCGGTTTTGTTTTGTGAGTAGACATTTTTTCCCCTTCTCTCCCTGTTTATTTTTCAGCACTATACCAAAATAAAGTAAAAAAAAATATCCAAATTCCTCCTGGAAACTCATTTTTAAGGTCATGAAAAAGCTAAAAGTTATAGATACTGTGCCATGCTATATTTCCTCTGGTCCACAGAATTAACTAGGATTTATTAGGATATTGAATATCTATCAGACAAAGAGAGAAGGAACTGTTCCTAGGAAAAAAAAAAAAAAAAATGAAAGACTCAAAAGGATATAGGGTCATAGGAGATAAGTGATTCAATCTGACCTCCCATTGTAGTTATGGGGAAAAAAAAGTAAGAGTACCTTTTAAATGTGTTAATAAAGTAAGAGCAGAAAGGTGGTTTTCACCAGGGTCATGGCATTGGTGAGACTACTACCGGAATATAATATAAAATACTAATGCAAAATTAGTTTTAAAATAACACTGAATCCTGGACAACATGCAGGAGAGTACTTTTTTTTTTTTTTTTTTTTTTTTTTTCCCCCAGGTTTAAAGTTGTTTCTCTGAGGAATAAAAAAAGACTGTGATTTCATCTAATTTATCTGCTGGGAGAAAAGTCCATGGAGTTCAGATTTTCTGGGAGTCCAGACCCAGGGACCCATGGTTTCCATGCAGTTTGGAAGCCAGGATTTTGTTTACAAATAAGTCAGAATGCAGGTGATGGGAAGGGAGTGACATAGGCTTTAGTCTCACTCTGATAAGAACCTGGGATGGTGCCAGAGTGCCATATAGACAGAGCTTAAACATTGACTTCATTGCAGAATGCATAAACTTATGGTAGGAGGAAATACCAGATATAAAATGGCTCTTTAATCTTGCAGACAAATTCCAATTAGAAATGCACTACACACTTTTTACACTAGGCATGATTAATCACTGGAACAAACTACCAGCAGAATTGATGAATTCACCATTTCTTGATGTCTTCAAGTCAAGACTGGATGCACTCCTAGAATTTATGTGATAGCCAAACACATGTTATAGTCAAGTGCAATACTTATTTGGGTTAATATTGTGGGTAATAGAGTAAATTTTAACATTTTTTTCATACACTGGAAGTCAACATAGTGGTCTTTTCTGTCTTAGAACCCTCTAAAGTTGATAAAGACTTTTATTATGGACAACACTGCTCTGGTCTACACGTGATCATCCTCCCCGTATTTTAATCTTGCCCTTTCCCTGCATTGTCTCTGATACAGTTTCCATTTGAAATTCAAGCTCCTGAACCTGTTTAAGTTCCTTCAATTCCAAATTAATGAATTGTTGAATTTAATAGGAAGTTAGTAGATTAATTGGATTTCGGTTGAAACACCTTTCAACAAATATTAAACAAGCAAAAGTGAGATAAAATACCTAATATTTATCAGTAAGACTCGTTTTACGTAGCCTGCGTTTTGCAGCAGCTAGCTCCTCATGAGAGCACAGACTGGAAAGAAGTTCCTGGGTCACCAAATCCAATTTCTTGATATCTCCAAAAAGCAGTTGAATAGCTCCTTTCATAAACTGATCAAACTCCATTTTAAGAAGGCAAACTCCATTTTCCTACCTCTAATTATTCTTATTCAAAAAATCTGATGACTATATACTCGATTTGTAATTTTCAGGTCTCAAAGTCTGTAAATAACTGCTTGTTCTTTACCTTTAGCCCGCTTAGTACTTGAATCTTTCTGGAGTGTAGATGTCAATATATTTAGACAAACTAACCATATAACATCCAGGTTTTATTTTCTGAAGCCAAAGCCTTTTACTTGCTTAATTTAAAGACATGTTCTCAATTCATAACATCACTGTATTGGTCTCTCTTCTTTGTTTTTTCGGCTAGAGTTGGTCTTTCTTAATTGTGGATGACAACGATGCTCTAACTGAGGTCTCAGGAGGACTGTAGACAATAGCAGCATCTCTATACATCTCTTGAAAACTGACAAGCTTTGCATTAGCCTTTTTCACAGCTATATCACATTAGTGACTTCAGCCATCTAGTGACTGTGTAAGTCACCCAGATCCTTTTATTTTTCATTACTTGTGACTGATAAATTTCTACCTAAAGGTAGAAATTCTTGTTATTGGTCCCTAAGGGGACAAGCCTGTATTTTGTGCTATTGAATTTTATTCCTTTTTTGGTGGTCCATTTCTCACAATCACAGTTCTTCCAACAGTGTATCTGGCTTCTCCTTGGTATGGGCAGCGCTGCATATCTTGTTTGTATCAACAAATGGTGGAATTTTTTGTTCTAAATGCATTAATGTTCAGTACTTTGTATTATTGGTTCTGAATCCTCATTCAAGGGAATGAATTATGATCAGTGTCGATAAAAGTATCACGTGAAAGAATGAACATGTAATAATCTCTACTGTAACTATCGACTGATGGTGTTTGAAAAATACATATACAAGGATTTCTCTTAGTCCCCTAAAACAGATGGGAAATGAGAAAAAGTGGCTTCCGTTCCTATTCTGGTACTGACAGTAAATGTGGCCCATCACAATGGGGAACAAATAGTGTGTGGTCTGAATGGTTACAGCAGGGCATACAGAGGCTGGCCAGGTATTAGCACATCCTCTAGGACAGGATGCTAGCACTCTATCTTAAAAAGAAAAACTGAGCTTTCTGCAAAGAAATTACAATTTTCTCAGAATAAAGGGTCTGCAAAAGGATGGAAAATGATCTACAAAAGAATGGCATGTACTCATATACATACACAGAGATTTACAGATTACCTTCAAGTTCCACCTGTGGGTAGCTCACTATGCTAATTACATGTCTTCCTGGAGGGTTTAGAGTCACACATATAGGCAATAGACACGATGTTCAGATTTCCTGTCACGTCCCACTCAGACGAGGGGGACAAGTGACTCAGATTCAAAAATCCCCAATGGAGCAGACAACAAGTCTCCGAGTCCAGGCATTTATTAAGTACCCACAATGTATTAATTGAACACATGATAATTGGCTAAGTACATAGCAAGTTGTGGTGAGCAATATAATATGCCTTGCATTTCTTAATGGAAAAAGGAAAAGAGGGAGATAGAGGGAATGGGGAAATACAGATCACCAGTCTGGGTTCCTGCGTTGATCCTGCTGGCGAGGGTTCCAGGAGGCGGCCGTCTTCTTCACTGGCATCCATCTTCTTCGCTCCACTGCACTCTCCATGTGGGCTCCCCTTTCTTCTCCCCCTTGATTCATACCCGCTTTCCTTGGGTCCGTCCCTTAGGTCGACCCACATACCTACGTATCCCATGTACGGGGAGGGGTAAGGTGTTTCATGGGATGATGTCATTAGCACAATCATGTTAGCCCTCATTAGCATATTGAGGGGTGTTAACTTTAATATGCATTTCGTGGATAATGAAGCAAAGTTCATTCACCGGACACACGGCCCCTGAAATTTGCCCATGTGTCCCAGAGCAGGGCCGTCCTGTCTTCACAGGGCTCTCTCCTCCAGCTGTATCTTGTGTTATTCAGGCAGCTTTATCAGCTTCGGCCTCCACAGAACACACCCTGTGACTCACAGTTTTGTCTTGCGAGTGTTTGAGGCATTTCTTTTGATCAGCCTCAACTTTTGCTTTCTCAGGCTGTTTTTCTTAGTTTCTCGCAGGCCTGGGTTCTCGTCTCTCACATTTCCCACATAATCTGGTAATGTATGTTGATTTTATGTATAATTTAATAATTTAATTGCATAGATATTAAAACATTGATTAAATGTTGTAAACATGGTACAGTACATATAAATTACAATATAGTTGTGTCTTTGCTGGATATAGCTACTGCCAATTAATTGGTCCTGGACAGTTGATATAAAGCATACAAGTACTCACTAAAACCGATGACTGTATAATGACCATTTTAACACAAAGAGGATGCCCTTATGATGTCTATCTGCAGCTAAATGCTACCTACATTACATATCAGAGCACATAGACAGTGAGTTTTTTAATTTCTTTGGAGACTATAGAACTTAAATATGAAGACTCATTACTGTTTTCATTAAAAGCACTGAAATATTTGATTTCAATGACTGGATCTTTGTCACAAGGTAAATTATTAATGGTTATTTGGCATCTAATTATTTCCAAATGTTTTTATTGCTATATATTAAATTAGGGGAGACTAGAAAGGAGAGAGTACAATTTGAAATTGACTGCCAAATTTTAAATGAGATTGTTTCTTCTGAGACTATGGTGATTGGAACTTGCATTAGTAGCTCATTGAAGCACATATATTTCTTCTGACATATGTCATATATAGATCTTTTTCTTGAAGACAAAATACTTTTGTGTTTTAAAATATCACCACGGAAGACTCCTCTCTAGAAATTGTTTGTATTGTAATTATGCATTTTGCAACACTCTAAATACATATACTGTTAATGGGTATAACACCAGATGGTAATATTCTGTGGGTTTTGTTCCACTGTTATTTGTTTTGCAAAAATAGAACTGTATTATATATGATTTTTTTCCACTTACAGAATGTTCCATTATTTAGCAGAATAATGAATAATAATCTCCTTCAATATTTCTGTTGCTATACGAAACTGTACTGTTATGACAATGCTTGCTTATTGTCCTCCATAGAATAAAGCTGCAAATATGTGACCTTGACTTACCGATTTGGATGGAATAAATATAAATTACTTCCTAATGAAGAAAATCTGTATTATATCTGCAAAGGCTGAGGCCCAAATCTTCAAAGGTCTTAAAATACTACATTAACATTTTGATTTGTTTCCAGTAAAAAATAAAGCACATAACTTTGTATGTTGTAACATCCTTATTTGTGTTGATATTACCCCTAAAGAATAACAAGTCAGAAGGATCAAGAGAAGACCTTAGGTTCTCAGAATAAACTTCATCCAGTACTTTGCATCAAACCTAAGACTGTGTTTGAACACACTCATTATTCATTGCATCTAGATAATCTTTGTTTCAGTCTAAAGTGAACTGGCACTCCCTGTGGGCAAAGTACCTTGGTGCAAGCCATCTTAAGCAGCAAGTTTTAGGAGTATGTTGGCACAGTGCTGCATCCTCCTTCATTGAGAATCAGTAGAGATTATTAGTCTTAAATTAATACTGCAGTAAAAACATTTGCTTAGTTTCTGGTTTGAAGTTGGTTTATGGCAAAAGAGTGGTCTCCTAACTGGAAAATCTTGTGGGTTTGTGTCTTTAGAAGATAACCTTGATTCATATAGGAAGGCTTGAAAATGAGATATAAATCAACAAAATCAACGTGACTAAAAGTGTCCATTTTACCTAACCCCAGATGTCCATTCTGTACTTATATGCCTTTGAGGTATACTTGTAGACTTTTGACACAGACAGTGGTAACAAAATACATTTCTAGGTTGGAAATATTTTCATCCAAAAATATTTATTCAGAGTAGGTTAGATGAATTCTACATTTGCTAATTTTTCTTCATTGACTGTAAAGGGAAGAAGGAGAACATTTCTTTGAGGAATACTTGCTGATGCCCAACATCTGAGGGCAAATCCCCAGACTGAGTCTCTGCTAGTTGTCCAGCTGAATTGCTCTCCAGGCTCCACAGACATTATTGACAAGAACTCTTCTGTTAATAGCAGTTTATGCTCTTAATGTCCATAAAGCAACCTAGTTTAGTCACTTAAATTTAGGTGTCTTAATCTTTAACTCAGTTGAGTTGAAGAGATTTGATGCAGTTGCCTAGAAATAGGCACATAACATTTGAGGTAAGCTAGAGTATCCCAGAAATCTGCTTGGGACTAACAGGAAAGATAAAAGGCCTGCAGAAGGACCTGTGTCCTTCTGTCCATTCAGGTCTCTACTAGATGGGATAGACTATAACATTTCAAATGGTAGTAGATGCCTCAGTTTAAGTCACATTCTGGGTGTCAGAGTCTTACACATCCATGGCTGGTGAGTCCACTGCAGTGATTGCCTTTATATAAAAAGACGTATAAAAAGAAACTTTCTAATGTTGGGAAAGGAGTCAAGAGAACTGTCAGTCTATTACAGAGTCACCTCAGACGTTTCATTCTCGAGGGGAGATTTGGATAATTGCAGCTGAGAGAAGTTTATGTGGAGGGATGGCTCAATAGTCCAGTTTAAGGATAGAGATCCAGGGAAGAAAACTTTAATAATGAAGGACTGGACAAGCAAAAGAACAAGGATATCAACCTTGACAATTTGCAAGTCATGGTTCAGGTCCCAGCAGTCATAACATTTAAGAAACAACATCATAGTTGGGTTAGTCTTATGTATAGGTGTTGTTTGGTTTTAATGTCTTTGGTGGACCCACATTGTCCATCCTTTGTTTCTCACCTGTAAGGTTAGAAACACGTATCTTGAATGAAACAGTGTCTAATCGCATGCCTCCAGCAAGAGGCACTTTGGGAAAAATGCACCCAAGAGTTCCCTAAAAAATTCAAACCATCAAGATTAACTTGTAGTTCACAGATTTAATTTCAGTTGCAATTACTCCAATGGCTGTTCCAACCTGGTCAGGTCAGACACAGGCAGGAGTTTTTCCAAGATGTCGACTACTAGTCTGCACACATCTGATTTGGCTAAAGAGCTGCATATATTCCAGTGTCAAACCAGGACTGCTTGCACTACTGTCAGCCATGCTCCCTCTCAGGACAGGGAATCGATAGCTGCTGCTGGCGAGACCTGCTGACTCTTTTCATATGGGACTTTCACTGCTTTTATCCTTGCACAGCCTGTATTAATTTCTGTTGGGGAAGAGTAGCTTGCTATAAAACTTTCCAATCAGATGAGCAGATTTGACAGATTTGTCTACTTATTAATGGACTAAATTCAGCAGAATTTAAGATGCAAATTTATTCTTGGCCTATTTTCCGCTTTGCACTTTCAGTCTCTCTTTTCTCCCCTGTGCTTTTTCCCTAGCTGTTCACATTTCCTCATCTCCTCTGGTCCATATCAATAACATTAAGAATTATAATCTTTTAATCTCCAATAATTCACTAGATTACCTTTTAAGTGAGGGAAGTTGACAATGGATCTGGGAGTTTGTGGCTTTTTGTTCCCACCTTGTCCTTGTGGGAAAATTATTAATGGCACCACAAAGCAAAGAGCCAGGCCTACCTCTTCTCTTCAGCAGACAGAGCAGATAGAGGCCAAGCTATGACAGCAGAGAGAATAAAATCCTGGCATGGGGAAGGGCAAAGTAACAAACAAGCTGAACCTTCAGAGTTTCTAGGAGCTACTGGCAGCCATTTTGCAGTGAAGGTAGGTCACCATGGTAGACATTTCGTGAGGAACAATGGCTGTGCCAGCAGCCATCCTGTCCTTGCTGAGGGGAGGAAAATTAATACTGCTAGAGCTGGAGGGGGGCTCTGTCCTGCGTGCAACCAAACCATCTCTTCCACTAGGGCCAAGGACTGAAAATACATCTGTTTTGTCTAAATTTGGGCATTTTTTGGGGTATAATGAGAATACCAAAAGACTGAGAGATACAGGAATGTACTTCAGCCTGGTGAGCGAGCGCCATGGGCTGCTGCTCTCCTCCAAGGGTAGCAGGAGAGAGATGCACCCTGCCAGCCTCTGCTGTTGCCTCAACTCCCATACAGGAGTCTGGCGATTTCTTCCATGCCGGGGCATCTGAGGGCTGATGGGGTTTGAAGGTTCCTGCTCTGTGGGACCCTCTGCTGCTGGAGTCCTCCAGACATGGCAACTGCATCGTTGCTTTGTCGTGGCATGGCACAGGGGGTGTGAGGACTCCTCCTGCCTTTGTCCCCTTGGCTGCATGTGGAGAAAAACAGGCTGAGTTCTGCCTTTCCCTCTCGGCAGGACAGGTGCTGCTGAAGCGATCAGGAAGGACCTCGCACGTCTGAGTCCGAGCCAGTCTAGTTGTTTTTGCTGATTCATGGATCAGAAGGCCATAGGAAGTCATTATGGACATTCAGCCTCACTAAGGAGCACTGACTGTAACACTTCCTACTCTCTTCATTCACTTTTAAATGAGATGGAACATCTATGTATTTAGGAAATAATAGAACACCCAAGATCACTTAAAAAACTAATTACTGTTGGGAAGCGATGGGAAGCTGCTGATGCTGCAAGGCCTGAATAGGGCACTGGCAGGGAGATGCCAGGCTGCTCAATCCACCCAAGCATGTGCAGTCCTGGTAGCCAGGAGGATCCCCCAGAGCCCCCAGAGCCCAGGAACAGGATTGAATCCTGTGATACAATCGGGAGGATTTTGCCAAATTAAAAAAATTAACACTGAAACCAGGCTGTGGTCTGAAATATTACAAAAACATACTAAGGTGGATTCATCTAGTGTAATACAGAAAAGTATGTCAGCAAAAAGTTGCTACTAAGTATCTCTTCAAATAGAAGTCCGATAAAATGAAAAATATTCCCTTTAGTTAGGAAGTGGAACATAAAGAGGCAAAATTGGTATAAAAGTAGTTGGGCCTCTGAAAGCTAGTAATACAGTAACATATCCTAAATGAGTCTATTCTAAGGAAGAGGAGATTTCTGCATCTACTCCTAAAGACTATTTATGCCTTTCTATTCTTTTTTCCCTTCAGTGGCTCAGACACTTTGCTTCTGTTTTCAGCACATAATATCCATCTTTAGCCAACAAAGGCAATAGGATCTGATTGAGCAAGCATATTATCATAATTCAGAATTACAAGGTTTTCCTTTGTTTCCCTTTTTGGTTAGCTCTGTGCTGCTACGGATTTTATCTAGTATGTTGACTATTGTAAGAGCTTTTGAGACAAATAAACCTCTTGTTGCAGCATGGTCTCAAAACACATATAAATGTGTGTGTCCTCCACTATCATGATATGTCATCAGCATTATATAAAATTTGATTGTTTCTATTTTTGTCAGGGAGTTGACAATGTCAGATTTACTTATATGGATTCTTCCTTGAGATGGAATTGTCATCAGCTTCTCCAATCTTTCTTTGAATGTTTTCTGATGCTCCAAGGAGCTCCAACTGTTTACATGACACAAAGCCAGACAGAGTCAGTGTCTTATGGGATTTAGCCCCTCCACTTAGCCAGGTACAGAGCTGAAGCTGAAGATCACAACTTGTCTGTTTAAGTTCATGGTGGTAGTAGCACTGTGATGTAGAAACTACCCCTCTAGTATGCAGCTAAAATAAATTTCAAAATTCTTCTTTGCACTTCTAAGATATTTCCTGCAGACTAGTGAAAGGCAATGGTTGCATGTAAGGAAGAAGATGATATATAATTAGGATTTGCTGAAATTCTGCAAGTCATGATAATTGTCTCCCACTACTCTGGATGTCAGGGGCACATGTTTACTTAGTACTAATGTTTTAAGATCTGAGGGTCATCTAAGCAGTTCCTCAAAGGTTTTTTTACCATCCAGAGTTCTTGAAGAATGCAAATGTTTCCTAATAACCAGAGTATTTTAGCTTCAATGTTCTTTCTGAGCCAAATAATGAGGTCAAGGAAGCTTTGTCCTTAGTGGACGGATTTTTTTATGCCTCATTTATGCTTTGAAATGGATCAACCTAAAATGGAGCATAAATGTTGTGACTGCCCTTCCTTCACTTGTTTGTAATCACTCTTTAGCTCCTTTGAGGGCTTGACGTATATTTTCCAAGTTGTGGGAAAGGGGGTTTAATTGCTCACTCTTTAATCGATGCATGTCAAATCATGTATTTGCTGTTAACTAAGAATGCATGTGTATGCACTCATAAATACATAGCACTTGTAAAAATCTCCAACCCCTCTAATTTTTTAATCACCCACCAAAGAACAATAGATCTTGAGCATTTTTTATTTCTTACCTTTGTATTTTTCCCTGTGTTCTGTAAAAATGTTACCCTTTTGAAAATTTGCATTGAAAAGAAATGAAACGTCCTCTTTCAGTTCTCAAAACATTCCTTTTACCCATCAAACCTGGGGACCATTATTTTCTTCTACATGCTAGTCAAAAAGGGGAGACAAAGCAAAAGTAAAACTGTTCAATTTTGAAAATGTCTCAGGTTTTGAAACCCCTTAACAGTATTTTCCATTTTAAATAAAAATGAAAACTGCTGTTTAGACATGACAGCAGAAATATTTTTCAGACTTTTTTTTTTTTTTTGACACAACCTAAGCTATTGATGTACTGATGCATTTTTCAGACTAAGTAGTGATAAATCAAATGTAATTTTTCTTTCATTTGAATCTTTTGGTCTACATTATCTCACATTTGTTCTTATTCTGGGAAAAATAAATCATACTCCTGGAATTCAAATCTTGATCTACTGGAGGAAGGGATTTGCCTTCAGGTGAGTGGAAGTGTTATGGTAGCTCTTGGTTCTCATTTTTACTTTATGATCCTTGACAAAATACAAAAAAAAACAAAGAAAAGTTTTCATTCTTGACTGAGCATTTTAACTTAAACAAAGTGGAAACAGCCAAAAGACAAATTTAAGTACCTTTTACAGACTGACAAAGAAACATTTTCCATGCAATATCTAGAGGTCTTCTTCAGAAAGTGAGAAGTCTCATAACAGAAGGAGATCCCCTTCTCTCACGGGAACAGACTGATGCCCCTAACACTGGAAGGGAGTTTCCTAAGCAAGGTACTCTAGGCTGAGCTGTAGGAAAAGGAGAAAGAAAGAGTGAAACTGAGTCTGGCTTTCAGCTACTTTTGGGGACTTTCTTCTCAGAGAGTAATGATTCAAGGGGAAAAGCACTGTATCACCACCTCAGACTCTGTCTCTGAATTATTACTTCTTTTGAGCAAAGATTTTCAATATTTTCAAATTAAATTCCACAATAAGTCAGGGCAATAAAAACAGTATTCACATACAGTAATTTATTTTTAAAAAATATTGCTTGGCCTACTCAGTCTTTTTTTTTTTTTTTTTTTTTTTTCCCATTTGTTTGTTGAGTATCTTATTTATCCTTTTCTCCTGACAATTTAAAGGAACCTGCTTTGGTATCATTCTAAGATATTTGTTTCCTCAGGTGACAAAGTTTGAAAACTCACCATGTTCTTTAGTCTTGTGAATAAACAGCTGAAATAACCTGACTATAAAGTCATGGTGTCCTCACTATTAGCTGAACTTAACTATGATGTGGCAACTTTGTATACACACACTGAAAATAGACATGCTTTTGTAAAGAGAATGGAAAGATTTTGATGTCAGCTTAACTGAAAACATAATGAAAGCATTGAGTCAAGGAATTTGGAGTGCTGAGACTAAGAAGCAAAGAAGAAATGGACTCTATAGTGTATCATGGGCTCCAAACCCATGCCTGATTCAAAGATCCTACTTAAGAACCTATCTAAAATGGGAGAGGTCATTCGCAGGGAAAAGTTTTATGTAAAAAAAAAAAAAATAAATAAAACCAACAACCCCCCCCCCATAATTGTGGTTCATTAATTGCATGTGGAAGGCACACACTGGAAAAAAATAAATAGATCCTGTCATACCTGAAATACAAAAAGGGAGGAGATGATGGTGGGAGAGAAAAGTGATACATAAGACATGACATGAAACCCAAAGTCAGATAAAGTAAAAGACCAAAACAAGAAAGAACAGTGACAAAAAGTCATAGCACAATCTTAACAAGCCAATGTCAGGACACAGGATCATGGATGTTTTCAAGCTGTCTGCCAGTTCCTTCAATAAATTGGCTTTAAAGATTTGATAGCATTTCCCGCAGGAAGGTCTGCAGCCCTATTAAGATGTATTGTATTGGCTAGCCACAGGTTCCAAGTGCTACTATGTCGTTTTCAGTTCAGAGTAAAGGATTTCTTCTATTAGAAATTATCGTTAATAACAAGATGCCTGTCAGTTGACCTTTCTCAGCAAAAATATCACTGGTAAAATCTTTCTAAAAATCTGACATATGTCTCAAATATATCATTTGAATCTTCATTTTGGGGCCAAAATCTCATCTTCAGGTACATGTTCATAATTCTCATTAACATCAGTGGAAGTTGAGGTCAAATCCAAGGACAAAATCTGTCCTCTATTCCTCAAAAGGGTCTGAAGCTGTGTGTGAAAGCTTAAGTTTCTATAGATTATAGAATCTGAGATACTGGTTGGAAATTACTCCTGGAAGTTTATAGTCCAATTTTTTATCAGGGAAGGAGTATTGCCAACACCAGATCATATCATACATTGGCTTTGTCTAAGTAAGTATTGAAAACTTCCAAGGATGGAGACTGCAAAAACTCTCTGGACAAAGTTTTTCAGTGTTGCACTGCTCTACTATTGAAGATAAGCTCCTCTTCCCTTCCCTTCCCTTCCCTTCCCTTCCCTTCCCTTCCCTTCCCTTCCCTTCCCTTCCCTTCCCTTCCCTTCCCTTCCCTTCCCTTCCCTTCCCTTCCCTTCCCTTCCCTTCCCCTCCCTCCCCTCCCCTCCCCTCCCCTCTTCATCTCTTTCTTTATCTCGTTCTCTCTTTCTCTTTCTTTTTCATGAGTACTAATGACTACAGGGAAATGGGATATGGACTATCTGGCCCTAAAGAGATGATATATTTGGTTCCTGAATCAATAACACAAATTATCATTGACTTAACCTTAAGGAGATGTTTCTGCATATTTAAATGAATGAAAACTACTTAATAGAATTTAAAGTATGTCTTTTGACATCCAGGACATTTAATTGGTTGTCTGACACTTAGTAGAGTTAGGAAAATGCTTAAAATGAAACTACTGATTTACGTAGTGTAGCAGATTAATTTTCCTTTTCTAGTAATATAAACAAAGGTTTATTTTGGAGTCCACAAGTTTTAAATGAGCTGGGCTGTTAATACTGTGAAAGCCAATGAAAATGTAAGACACATTGCTTTAAAATCTGCTCTGTAAAGCATTTGAAAGTCTTGATTTGTAGTTTTACCATAGATCTCAAAGGTGTAACTCTGAGATAAAAGATCTGAATTTAGGTGTCAACATGCAGTTATTTATAGCTGCATTAAGAATGGGATTTAGCTGTCTAGCATAGATGTTTTGTGCCACTTGTGATAGTTACCCAAGGCATCTTCACAGGGATGCACATTACAAAAGCCCTAGGGAAAATCTGAACCCCGCTGGAGAAGCTGCTGATGGCCAGATAGGGTTTCCTCAGACACCTCAGATGGCAGCAGGCACCTGTGCTGACAATTAAATCAAAACTTCTCCATCTTATTAATATACTGGAAGGAACCTATAGAGTAATTCAGCTCAGTCTAAAGAAAAGATCAGGTGTCTATAGGTAAGTGTCTACAGGTCCAACAGCTGTCTTAACTCCTGCTGTAGTCAGGGATCAATTTCAGTTGTAGGCACATAGTGTCTAGTACGTTTGAGACGCCCAAGAGATGCCCGAGCTATCTGCCTGGGCTTGGAAGATATGGCAAAGAATTTATAGGATGGCAATGTCCTTCTGATCTGGCAGATGAAGACCAGATGGAATATATCTAGAGTTGTTAGTCATCTACCTGGACTTGTGCAAAGCATTTAACACTGTCCCACACAGCATCCTTGTCCCTAAATGGCAGAGACATGGAATTGATGAATAGACCACTTCATGGGCAGGGATTTGGCTGGATGGTCACACTCAAAGAGTTGTAGTCAACAGCTTGATGTCCAAGTGGAGAGCAGTGACTGATTAGTGGTGTTCCTCAGGGGTCCGTGTTGGGACCGGTGCTGCTTAACATCTTTGTCTGTGAAATGGATAGTGGGATTGAGTTGACCACACCAAGCTGTGTGCAGAGTGTGATGTCTGCAGTGTTGCCACACTGCAGGGAAAAGATGTCATCCAGAGGGGCCTTGACAGGCTTGAGAGGTTGGCCTGTGCAAACTTCATGAAGTTCAACAAGGCCAAGTGCAAGGTCCTGCACATGGGTCGGGGCAATCCCAAGCACAAATACAGGCTGGGGGATGAATGGATTGAGAGCAGCCCTGCAGAGAAGGCCTTGGGGGTGTTAGTGGATGGAAAACTAACTACGAGTCAACATGTGTTTGAAGCCCAGAAAGCCAATGGTGTCCTGGGCTGCATCAAGAGAAGTGTGGCCAGCAGGTCAAGGGAGGTGATTGTCCTCCTCTACTCTGATCTCATGAGACTGCACCTGTAGTGCTGTGTTCAGCTCTGGGCCCCCAACATAAGAATGACATGGACCTGTTAGAATGAGTCAAAAGGAGGCCACAAGGATGACGAGGGGGCTGGAGCACCTCCCTTATGAGGACAGGCTGAGAGAGTTGGGGTTGTTCAGCCTGGAGAAGAGAAGGCTCTGGGGAGACCTCAGAGTGGCCTTCCAATACTTAAAGGGGCTACAGGAAACCTGGGGAGGGACTCTTTATAGGGAGTGCAGTGATACATATGACAAGGGGTACCAGTTTTAGACTGAAAGAGGGTAGGATTAAATTAGATATTAGGAACAAATTCTTTACTGTGAGGGTGATGAGACACTGGAACAGGCTGTCCAGAGAAGCTGTGGATGACCCCTCCCTGAAAGTGCTCAAGGCCAGGTTGGACGGGGCTTTGAGCAACCTGATCAGTGCAACCTGAACAACCCATGGCAGTGGAGTTGGAACTAGATGATCTTTAAGGTCCCTTCCAACCCAAACCGTTCTGGGATTCTAGTTCTATGAATATACAAGGGCATCTAATATAAGCAGAAGATGCTGATTTTGGCAAGGTGTGGGAAGTGAAGAGGAAGATGTGGGTGTTAGACAGACGTGCTGAAATCCTGTCAGTAACCAGCTCTTGTCACTATCTCTATATCACAGAAACAGTTAACAGCACATATTGACACTTTCCAGTGTAAAAAATGTCTCAGTGTTTCCCTACAGTTTAAAGTGTTGGCACCCTAAATGATGGATCTCAAACAGATAGGAAAAAAAGAGGATGCAGTGAAGGAAGAGGGAGGCAAAGTGTATAAGGGAATGAGAATTTGTGGGCATAGTCTCTGGCACACAGGGGAATGCAAATTACTCAGATCAGAATGAACTCTGGATGGTAGAGGACAGACCCCCAAGGATCTAGGGAACAGCAAGATGGACAATATGTGAGGACCCTGAGGAAAAGACATACGGGAGATGGCAGGGAGAGAGGCTGGAGGGGTCTGCACTAATAATAAGCAACACCAAGGCCTGTTCACTGGCCCCAAAGCCAGCTGGCACATTTTGGACACAGCCTTGCTGTTAAACATTCTCTACCTCCAAATGAGAAAAAATATGTCCAAGATTCCTATTGGGAATGTTTCTGTCCAGGTAGCACTGGAGCAATTCTAGCTGACCAGTGACAGCACCAATAGGGACTATTTTAATGACAGCTGTGTGCCAGGGGTCAGATCTCTGTCCTGATTGTATTTGATTTAGTGATCAATGTTCATAATATCCATTCTCGACACCTTTTCCCAGTGGCCAGTTTGGATATAGCCTTGTTTTGGGTGCCAAGCAAATCTAGCTATGTAGATATGAGCCACTCTGTGCTGGTTGCCCTCAAGGCTGCAGAAGAATCCTTTTCCTACTTTATGTGTTAACAGAACAGTCTTCCCAAAATGGGTAGGAGGAGAGGAAGGAGTACAGGGATATGTTGATAAAGAGGAAATTTGGGGACAGGAAATCCCTTGGTCCCTGGGAAAATGATGGAAAATATTATGAGGGACAATGATACCTTGATTTTGGGAAGGATGGTAAGGCAGATGTAGAAGATGCCTCCCCAGCATCATGGGAATGTGGAAACATGGGAATCTTTGTCTAAAGCATCTGAATGTGATCCTCAGATCACACATCACCTTACCATTCACTTATGCTAGAACCATGGGTTAATTCCTGGCTGAAGCACTGGCCAGTTTTTAGGTCTCTGCAGGATTCTGAAGATCCCTGGCCACAGTGAAAATCAGAATTGCAACATCTGAAAATGGGAACAATAAGCACTGTTATGACCTACTTGTAACCTTCAAGGAGAGGATACCAGACTATCCCTTAGGATGTTTGAATTTCATACAGAGAAACCAAAAAGTTAACTGTCCCAGACCCTCTTTGTTTTCCATAAAATTTATCGGTGCAGACTTTAGTGGAGAAATTTTAATTTAAAGAGGATTTTAATGCATTAAAATATATTATTTTGTAATTCAGAACAAAACATCCAGAATCTGAAAAGCCTAATTCCCTGAGACAAACTCGGATCTTTGGACCCCAAAAGATTTGTGTTTTTTCAGTCTGGTTCCTGATATCAGTAAATGTACCCTGAATATTTGGTCTGTGACAGTCACAGAGAAATGGCTTGGCAGAAAACCAAACAAGCTTTTGTCAAAACATTGCCAGATTTCCAGAGTAACATGAATAGCCCCTACAAATGGTTTGATTGTGATCAAATGACAAATGAAGTCAGAATATCTGACTATTCAGCTCTGCTCCCGATTAATAAATCCACTCATGTGGCCTTCCCAGGTCCATCATTTCCTTCCTTCCATTTCCTGGGCAAAACCAGCAAAGTACTGCCTTCCCACCATTTTGTTTTACTCTTCCCTGGCTTCCCAAATTCTTTTTCCTCTGATAATTTTCTGGATATTTTTTAAACTTTATGTATCCACAAATCTACTGTCACCTGAACTCTTCAATTGTCTAGGAAGAATCCATAGTGAAATCTTAATTCTTTTAAGTAAATTAAATGGCATACAGAAGTCATGTGTGTCATTCCAGGTAAATAGGGTTCTTGGTCCTCTGCTGGATTGTTTATTTGTTATTCTTAGAAGTAAGAACAAGAACATGATAGAATCTTCTATAAGCAGAGGAGAGTCATACAAGACCTCATCGATTAAAAAAATGTATCCTAAATATCTCAACAGTGTATTATTTATTAGAGGAATTTGCTCTTCATCTTGCAGTTACGGTTGGTGCAGACAAAGATGTCACTGGCTAGATTATGTCATGAACACAGAACAAGGTGATTGTAAAGCTTGAGGCCAGGGAAGTACATAACCTAGTGAAGACTGGAGATAACCTGTGGGCATAATGAACCAGGGAACTCAGGAAAACAGTTGGACACTTTTCTTCTGCAATTAACCCAGCTGGGTCAGATGAAAAATTTACAGCTTCTCATTTGATTGAACTTTATCTCGTTTTTTCCTGAGGAAGACAGATTCCCTACTTAAGCAGTAACCCCAGAGATGATTGGGACAGTTATAAGGGCATATAATTTTTAAAATCAAAGCCAAATTTTCTCTTCTTGCCTTAAGTGATCTGGGTACATAAAATAGATACATAGATTGCACGTGGTCTGACTTTTTCTCAAGCTAGCTTGGAAGTTTCTTGCTTTTTTTTCAATCTGAAGAAAGGTTTAAACTTGTGAAAGTTTTTCCATTTTACATGAGTTAATTGAATAGAAAATACAACCTCCTTCTATCATTCTCACTTCTCTTATTCTCACTAATAAATAATGTCCGGAATAATGTGTTTTAAAAAAAGCCAAACCAACCAAAACCAAAATTTAATCTTTATCTCGTTCAGAATTAATGTGTGTTGACATAATGTGCCATAATTTCCTCTGGAGTTGTACTTTAGTTCTTGGTACCCTTGTTCTCCTCTTATGCACTGAGTTTTCTGTTAGATTGCAAACCTACAGTAAAACTGGTTTTCCCAGTCTCAGCCAAAGGTCTGCTTACTGGTTATCCCATAATAACTGTTGTTGAGAGACACAGTCCAAGAAAGGAGCATTACCAAAAAGAGAAAGTCGATAGTACTCTGACTATTGCTCCTAAAAAGCAAATAATAGTTGAAGGGATTACTAGACTACTGAAGAGGTGCTTGGATTTAGTTCAATAAACTGAAAATAAATATTTGAATTTCAGAAGATCAACATGTTTTGGAAAAAAAAAAACACCAAAAAACCCCCCAAAACCCCAGATCCAAATGAAGTGATTCAGCATCTCATATTTTCCAGAACTTTCAATTTGATGGAAATGTCAGTATTGTGTCTGAATCAGAATATCAAAAGGCAGGGGAGGGGATTTGTCCCCAATAAAATTTTTAAGTATCTTAACTGATTTATACTTATGAAGCTCCCTTTTGTCCCCTGAAGTGTTCTTTTACAAAGATCAATAGTAGTTGCCCTTTGGCCATTTTTTTTCCAGGCCTTTATGTATCCACAATGGTTTGCTTCATTTCTGCAGCAAAACTAAAACACTGCAAGCATTTAATGTTTACATGGAAGGTTACTGCTGTAGTAAGCATCCTGTAGTTGTACAAACTGTAGCACGAACAATAAATTCACATCCCACCTTTTACAACAAGCAGAGAGTTGACATTGCCTTGTCTGTGTGCTCAGTGCTCTCAGTATCAAACACAGCTCAAGCCCCTGTACTCCCATTTTGCTTCACTGACTTCAGACAGCATTCAAGCAGGCCTTGGAAAAATGTTCTAATTTCACTAGTTGCCTTCTCATTATTTGTAACACATTCTTATTAGGTTTTTTTTTTAATGCATAAGAACCTTGAAGAGTAGCTAAGTAGATCAGATCACTAATTCCTGTGAGCTAGGAAAATGAATTATTTTTCTCCTGTATTTTCTAATTTAAGCTCCTTGTGGCCTACATAAAATTTTTGCCTGCTTTTTTTTATAGTCAAGAAGGTCAGGAATAACTATAGCCAGTAAACAAAGAAGCAAACAATAATGCAACAATAATAGTTAGAAAGATTAATGTTAGTGCCTGAATGCTCAGTGCTCCTGGGAAAATTAATTTTCCTGAAAACATTAATTATTCTTTTTCCTAGGTCCAATGCAAGTTGAGTAAGTGCTATGTTAAACGACCTTGAAGGTTACAGAGGATGATACAGCTCTCTCAAGTTTCTGGGTCTCTCAGACTTTGAGCAGATCACTCATGTCCTGCTTCCTCAGCAGAGGCTGTTGCTGTTGCAGTTCCTAAGATTTTCACAGCCCTTTGGATGCTGATTATCTCCTCTGCTCCCCACGGGTTCATCCTCCCGCAAAAGGTGGATTTCTCTCATCTGAAGTCGGATGGCTATGGCGTGGCTGCCTATATCTGAGCAACTCTCCATGGATCCTCTTTAGAAAGTGGATGTTTTTAGCATGCTGTTCATCTGCCCTGCCTCAGGAGGAGCTAAATCACCAAGTGCATTGCCCAGATCCCCCCGATTGCACAGAGGACCTGCGGTGTCTGCCTCAGACATAGATATCTGCATTGAGACGGGTGAATTTTGGCACAGTGTAGGACCAGAAAGGTGGGAAGCAGTGTGCTCACAGGCTGTACAGAGCCAGGCCATGCTGTCAGTGGATTAATTCTACAGTGGTTCAGAAATGAGTCTAAACACCTCTTTGCTGTGCTGCAGGTTGCCCAGTATCTATTTTGGCCCTGTATCCATGCACTTGGAACACTCTTGCTATGTGCAAGCACTGATTTTGCAAGTGCTATCAGCTTCTGTCATTTTAGAACAAGCTTTCTACTATTTACTGTTTTCCTTTTTTTTTTTTTTTTTTTTTTTTTTTTTTTTTTTTTTTCCCTGAAGGTCCCATTCTTTAATGTCCTGCTGCATAAATAACTGAACTTTCATTTTGAGAGAAAGTGCAATCTTCTGATATGGGGAAATATTTGAAAATGCAGTTCCACAGAGCAGCAATCAAGTTCAAAAACAAACAAACAGACAAACAAAGCACACAACAACCAAACCCCCTGATATTATTTTAAATACTAAATAATTGTGTTTCTTATTTTTAGGTGAAGCTCGATCATGATACTGTTTCTCCCTCAGCAGTCTTGGTTTTGACTAGTGATAAGTTGCTTTTTTGATCTTGTTTTTCTCTATCAATTATATGAAAAAGAAAGAAAGAAAAAAGCCCCAACCACTCTTCTTTCTGTGGCTGACCACAAATCCTGATGTAGCATTCCCTTCCAAGGTTAAATTCAGCAATTCTGCTCTCTGAGATTTTTCTTACATGGAGCCAAGGGCATACGGTTTCCCAGAGAAGAACCTGGCTGGGCTTCACTTTCCTGCACTGCTCTTCTCCACGTTTTTTTTTCCCTATTTAGAGCCCCCCCGGTACCTATTTAGCCCTGCTGTACTCTGATGATCCCAAGAGATGTTTCTGGCAGTTGCAGGAGGTTTGGTGCCCTGCAGTGTGCGGGGGCAGGGTGAAAACAAAAAGACCATCTGCTTTCTGAAGCTTTGGTCACTTAAGCGATGGTAAGCATCTGTCCCTCCTGGCTAATCTCAAAAGGAAAGCGTGGGAGCTGGAATTGGGTAGGGGGGTGCTGCTTTTCCCACTGTTAGATACTGCATGTGGTACTGAATGTTATGTACTTAAGGTAATTACCTCCTGCAGGTCATAACATCTTACATGAATATTTACTCAGCTAGAACCACTGGTTTTTTTTAACCCTTTCCACCAGGGGAAATAAAGGAGAAGATCACTTAGCAGCTGCTCTGTCCAATCTCTATTCAGATGGTGATTGTAACTAAATAAGTTTGCCTTGCCAAAATGCTTTTGAGCATGGAAGCAGCTTCTGCCAATATTTTCCTGGCAGCATCTGAGTCTCATCCTACCTATGCTGGGCATTTCAGACCTCTGTCATGGTAGTCTGAACAAAGAGAGCACCAGTTGGCAGAAGAACTAAGCTTTTAACTTTAATGGTGTTGCTCTGTTGCTTGCTTCCCTCCTTCCTTCCTTGCTTGCTTCCTTCCTTCCTCGTTCCTCTCCTTTCTTCCTTTCTTTCTTCCACATAGATAAACCTGTGATGTGTATTGTTGAATTTAATGTATCTCATAAAGCAGAAATCTACTTGTTTTAAACAAGCAGCTTGACAGTTCATAATTTCACACAGGTATCATGTGTCTTCCTTCTGTCATGTCCAAAATTTAAAGAGCTTTCAAACTGATGGAAAGACCCAAGGCTTTACTTCGTGTGATGCCTTTTGAAATGTTAATTTGAAAAGGACAAAAACCTTTCAATTAGAAACAGTGCCATGCCCTTTGGGTATGATCACCTAATTAAAGTTTGCTCTGATGACATTGTTCTGTATATTCTGTGACTGGATATGATGCTGATAGGTGGAGTTTCTGATGAATGGGGCAGAACTGAAATTATCTCCTTCCTGCATTTGCAATTTAAATAAATCACAGCAGAATTAATTACTTCTGGTACAAATACTTTGTTTCTAAGTTGTAAGGGGATACATCAAGGCTTATTCCCTTCTCAGTTACACACTTTCTCCAGTGAATGAGTTTCTAAAAATTTGTTTGCAAAAGTCATGATTTATACCAATAAAATGAGAAAAATAGGCCTTTTCCTTAATATTTTTTTAACTTTCCATCTTTGGAAACTTTGAAACTTTTCTTTACATATTTTATTGTCTCACTTGTTACACAGAATCCTATAAGAAGCTTGGAGGGTTCCCACCTGCACTCTTCTGACTGATGGTTTAGCACAGAGAAAAATACAGGGTAATGAAGCAAATGTCCCATTAGTGACTAGCCTAGGTCAGCAGCTTCAATAAACAGTTTACTCTCATTGATAAAAGAAATAGTGGTGCTGTTGTAATATGAATAATTGATAGGTACTGTAGTGCACATCAGAGAACATTAAGTGGAAGATCATTAATGGAAAAAGAAACAAGTTGTGAATATTATGAGCCAAGTGGAGGAAAAAATAACTGCAAAGATGAAAGAGCTACAGCTTTTTACAGGAGTAACTGCCCCAACAAATAATTCAATTTTTTTCAGGTAGGTACTGAATTATTTTGCGTGTCTTCCTAGTGTTTGTAGTCATGGCCCTTCTTTCCAGCCTGCCTGGTTTGCTCCAGACTGCCGTCAGGCAGAGAGGTTCCCCTTCCTTCTGCACCTGCACTGGATAGAGAGGTGACTAGCCTCAGACCACTCCCAACTGTTCCTAACCAGGAAGGTTACTTCACCTTCCTAACAAACAGCTTATCAGCTTGTGACCATACTCATTAGCCTGACTGAGACAAAAACCCTACCAGATTTACTGAAACACTTTGGTTCTGTTGATAGAAATGCCTCTCTTGTTTGGTGCTGTGCAGGGACTGAACGAGAAAATGATAATCAGGAAAAGGTCTGAGGATGAATATCTGAGGACAAACTGGAGTTGGTGACTTCAGCCAGGGCAGTGGTGAGAAGCAATGAGCTGGTTGTTCACTTCCCAAATTACAACTTGGATCACATTTTTAACTGCAGTTGGGAGGGAGTCTGTAGGTGCCCCTTTACAGACCCTCTCTGCTGTCCACTCCTTCCTCTACTTCTCTCAGCTTCCCTGTCTACCTCAACACACATCTACATTAATGTCAGGAATTTCTCCTCTGAGGCTCCAGTTATTTGGAACAGGCCTCCTCTCCCTCATTGACTTACGCTTGTTCATCAAACATCCACTAAGAACAAGCAACTGTTTTCCCTTGTCTAAAACACCTAATTGTTTCCTTCCTCTCAACAATGATTTATCTTCATATATAATTAATTAAATGTTTGACCTTTTGAGGTACAGTTTGTCTTTAGGATGTTACATAACATGAAGCTTTGAAATAGGCTTACAGTTGGAAAAAGCAGATGGATGGTAAAAAGCTTTAATTTATATTCCTGCAGAATTCCAACAACATTTCTGTGGAGCAAGTGCACACTCTTCTGCCCTGTAGAAACTGGTGGAGAACACAAAATGGAAATGTTTTCTGGGCATTGTGCATGTTTCTTCTCACCAGATATAGACACCAACACTTAAGACAGAGGCAGTCACCCTGAGCTCCCTCTGTATTGAGACGATAGACAGCGCTGAGCGATCTGGTGTAGTTGGGAACTGTCAATGTTAATGGTTGGATTAGATGACCTTCAATGTCCTTTCCAACCTAGATGATTCTGTGATTCCGTGACATTTTTAGAGCATTATCCATGTCATTCTAATGTAAACCAAGTCAGATTGTTTCCTAAAAGCGGTTTTTCTATTTCTGCAATTTGACTATGAGAAGATACTGTGTTGACTCACTCCGATCTGCACATCACCCTGTAAACCTCTAGCCTTAAGTCTCCTATAGTACCTTTTTATGAAACAAGCCCACAGCCTACCCTATTGCACTGTCTTACTTCTCAGAGAAAACGTCATTATGGGAAATGGAAAAAAATACAAAGATAAGAAAGGAGCATCTGTTCCAAGAAGCTATAAAAATGAAAGCTGAGAAGCATCTATGAGACTCGTGGATTGGACATGCTGAACTAAGTATAAGGGCAGTGACATCTTCACTGTAAAAGCTTTGTTTGCATAGCGCAGCAAGAGTAGTATCTGCCCGAGTCACACATGGGATGAATTCTGGACTGTGAATTTTAGCTCCTGGCTTTTATTTCTGAGAGATAATGAGGAAGAGAAGATGCGATGTGATTTCATAAAAAGAGGCTAAAAGCCCATGTGGTCTGATTCATATTTTTAATAAAGGGCATGCATGCTATTGTAGAACTTCTGATTAATTACATGTTTTCATCTAACTAGCAACAAAAACTTCATGCTGGGGTGAAAAATAGGATAAAAAATCTCATCAGTAAAGCTGTGAACAAATTTAGTACATGCAGTTTAAGTCAAATCTGCATTCCATTGAGCTCAATGAAAAAACCCCTCAAAGACTTCAGTAGGCCCCTAGTCTTTTCACCCTCTGCTTAATTATGTTACCCTCTGCTTAATTATGTCCTGTCAGTATTATAAACCTTAAAAACTTCTTAGGCCTCCAGATGAGCCTGCCTGTATTGGATTCTGCTTTTTTATATCTTCCTCAGATACAATTCTGAATCAGGGCATAAAAGCTGGAGCCACAGATTCTCCTGGAGGATTCGACAGAACACTGTGAAAGAGCACTTGATTTTGTCTTTATTGCACCACACATGAGTGACTCCATCTCGTTAATGTAGGAAATGTGTTATCTGAGGGAGAGGAGCTTGGAAGCTTGGAACGTCAGTGGTGTGTTTTAGAGCCTCTGTTTTTCCATTTTATCTATTAGATGGCATGGCAAATTAAATGGCTCATCATGATGAAACAGCAGCTTTTTCAAATGTGTCCACTTGGCAAGAAAAGAGTGTACTTTTGTCAGCGCGCTACCCTCAGTCCCACAAGGGGACCAACTGGCTTCCAAGCTGTAATAAAGGAAATGACAAGCTGGGTTAGTTGTTGCTGGGCTCTTCTTTTTGTGCTGAAAGCATTTTTTTTAAAATTTTTTTTTTCTTTCACCGGGGATCCTTCCCTGAAAACTTTTTCATCTAAAAGTCTACTTCATTCACAGAAATGTTAGCTGTGGACAGGAGGCCTAGGAACATCTACAATCTGTGCTGATTCCTGCCCTTTCTGCAAAACTGCTCTTGTCTGAGTCTGTCCTTTCCTGTCCTCCTGTCCTCATTCTCGTTGCACGCCCCCTCACAACTGAGCATACTGCAGCTGTTAATCAATGATTTTCTAACACTGTTACTTATTGCTAATGCCTATGCCAATACTTCACTACCTTATAAAGTCTTGAATCTGATAACTTGCAAAATCTGAGTGAACTCCTGATTCCACATCCATATACTCCCTTGATCTATTTCTTTCCTCTGAGATCACATTTTTCACTCCCATGTATTAGGTTGCCTGTTAAACCAGGAGAAGGCCCATCTACTGAGGAGGTAGGATGTGAAACTGCAGGAGGGGTCTGTTCTCTTCTGGGGTCTGAATATGTTCCCCACACAGCATGATCAGCCCCTACCCCTCTGCTGACCAGAAGGCAGTCATTATTAAAGGTTGAGCTGGTGCAAAGCTGTATGAGGAGTCTGTTGGGAATGAACTGGGTGGATGTGGAGGAAGGTGGAGGAATCACAAGCCCTGTGGCAGCCAAACCCAGTGAGACAGGGTGATTGGAACACAAATATTTCAGGATGATACACAGTTTGATACAGTCTTTGCATAGCTACTGTGACAGGTAGTGAACCACAGCCTATCTCTAGTCTAGGGATGGCTTTATCTCTGTCAATGTCATGATAAGTTCTTCTCCCAGTCAGGGAGATCTTTTTTCTGAGGGTTCTAAGCTGAGGAACTGAAATCAAAGACATTACTTTGTCCTCTACTCTCTCTTCCCCACTCTAAATATTGGATTACTTTTTAGCAGAACCTGTGTTATATTTTGGCTGGACAAGAGCAACAGCCTGTGCCTAAAGCCCTGTAGCCCCTAAGAAACCCTCTTGATCAAGATCATGCAGCAGCAGTAAGCATAACCACAGTTTTAACAGACCTACTTTCAACAAGCTGCTTGGTCTTACAGGGACTAGTATATCAAATTCGAACATCTTGCTCTTTATCACTGAGATAATTAGGGCATGCCTTGCCTGTGGATGTAAAGAAATTTGAACCAGCTCTGCAGCTGACTCTGGAGATAGAAATGATACGTGTTAACTGAATGCTTAGATCTTCAACAGCTTTGGCAACTCTGTACCTTGTTCCAAATGACGGCGTAAATCAGCCTTTAATGAAATGGAAGAAAAGATATTTAAAGACTGAGAAAGAATCTTAACAGAGTTTTTCGACCCTGCTCCTCTGACACAGGGGCTTTGCAACCCTGGTAGTTCTCAAGGATCAGTATAACACTGTGGACATAATAAAGACCCAATACACTTCTTAACTCTGGCTGGCTTCAGGGAGAGATGCAGGTTTCTTTTGACATGGTATTCACAAAAAGCAAAATATACCTCTTCTGTAACAACAGCAACACAGGGTCATATTTCCTCTCACCTCGAGAAAGAAGAGCAATGCATTCAGGCTCTAGGTGAACAGACCTTTCACAGGAAGATGAAAATCTGTAATTGGAAAGACAGGAATGGGCTTGAACAGGATGTCATACAGAAAGGCACCATGAAAAGTTTGAAAGAGGAGGTCAAGGTGAGGTTTAAGCTTTGGTAGAGGAGAAGTAAAATCTTCTAATGCACCCCTTTTCTTCATAAAATGTACTTTTCCCTCTCTAAAGTGCATCAAAAGATTATCTGGTAGAAAATCAGACCCAATAATAAATGAGATCCTTATCCCTAACACCCTTGTACTATGTCAAATTCATCTACAAGCAGTCTTTCTGTCCTATCTACATAATATTTAAATATAAGGTGCTAACAAAGGTGTGTTTTTCAGGCTTTATGAGAAAAGAGCCTAGAAATGCTGCATAGAACAATAGAAGGTTTTTACTGCTCCTTGTTGCGTTTTTTCATGTTATCCTGCATATATCCACTCCTGGCTTCCCTCACAAATTTCAAACAAGTCTAAAAATTTTATTTTCAAATTAGCACAATTTTTATACTCTTATTTTCAACTTCAGTGTGTCTCATGATATAGAAGGTAACAAAGCAATTCAGGTTAGAATGATGGGTGATGAAAATGAGTTTAAAGGTATCATTAAGTGGAAAGTTACCTGCATTCTGAGGTACTTAGGCAACAATATAGCTAGAATGGATATACATACTGACTGCTTAGTGTCTATTTTTTGTATTATGAAGTGCTGAATTCTGTTTTCTGGCTTATTCATTTAGAAATAATATGTTGGATCGATATGATTTAAAGCAGAGGTTGGACTGCTTTTATTCTTTATAAGAAATACACATTGTATCACCATACTAAAACCCAGTCATTAGACCTGGTTTCACTTCTATGAGCTTGTCAAAGCAATTTCTCTTGTTCACTTTTCCTTAAATAACATCCCATCTCACTTGATATGTATCTAATTTATGTCTATAAATTTAGCTGAATTTCATCCTTCAAAACATTTGCTACGATTTTAATTTAGATGAATTTGTTTCAACAAAATTGATAATTACCAGCTTGTGTGGAAGATGATACTTCATTTTGTCCATAGGCAAGGAGACAAGGTCCATCTCTTGGAAATACTTATAATAGATGTGAGAAAACACTTGAAAACTTGTTTTAAAATGTGGTATTTCACTAAGAACATAGTGTCTCGCTATTTAAACCAGGCCATCTGTTTTCTATTACTCCATTAGATTATATACTGTTGTTATTAGATCAGTCCTATAATATTTACACCAAATGTCATTTTTTTTAAAAAGGACGTAAATATTCAGAGGTTACAGAAACTTGGTGGATGGAGTTAAACATTCAAGTTCCTTTACTGAACAGAAAGTCCTTGCTTTTCTGTCCTTTAAGAGAGTAGTAAAGTGGTTGGGGGCATTGGCGCATGTGAAGTTTTTACCAGTTTATAATATACTTCCTTATTTATTGTGATGCCAACTTTTTAATTTTGGAGGAACTATCATCTTTTATGATACTATTGGCCATCATTTTTTAAAACCCGGCCTTATAAATCCTGGTGAAGTTTTTATATAAATCTATTTAGAAATTTTAATGGCATATAAAGCTTCAATGGTGAAAGAAGAATTCAGTGCATTTAATATTACTGAACACAAGGATGCAACCATTAATCCATTCTCTTGAGCTGTCTTCTGTGGCATTTTTTTGAAAAGGAGGGAATAAAGTTATTCCTTTAACAAGATAATATTGACAGCCAGAATGAATCACAGTTATAGTCATGTATGATGACTCCAACAACCCTCCTCCTCCTCCCAATACCATTATCTTTCAACTTACCTTGACTCACAGGATGTTTGCCATGGAGTCATCTGCAGTTAAGAGTTAAACAGCTTATACTGATTTAAAAACATACCTAGCCTACATTATGAAAGTGGCAATACTAAGATTCCAATTGTGTATATATCCATTCTTTCCCAGAGACATATGTACCAGGCACTGACTTTACTGAGATATTGGTCCAAAAGTGTATTAAACACTCATATTGTTCTGACTTAATTTTGTTAAGGTTCTTAATTACCGGACAACTATTTTTACTAGTAAGAAAAATAACTTATGTCATCAAATTGTCTGAAACCTGGATAAAGTCTCCAATAGTATTTAGTTAGTTAAAAAGTGGAAATTTTTGAATTAGATGAAAAATAACATTTTAAGAAGATGAGGTTTTTTGGTTTTTTTTGTGTTGTTTTTGTTGTTGGGTTTTGTTTTTTTTTTTTTTTTTTTTTTTAATGAGAAAATACTAGTGCAAGCAATGACTCCTTTGATCACTGTTTTTGTCATTCCAAGAGCCAAGCATATACTCTCCATCTGCAGAATTTCCATTCTATACTGAAGACCAGAAAAGAATTCTGAATGACCCATAAAATAAGTTTATTCCCCATGAGTCCAATTCTGATCCTTTACTTCTGCAGGCTACTTCTGCATCTTCTATTCAAAACCACTGAATTCTCATTGCCACAGAGTTTTATTTATCACAGGTATGTGGCCCCACAAAGCGACTTTATAAGCATACATAGAAGACATTAAAAACAAATGAATGTAAAATTTTTGTTCCAGAGATTTTTTCAAAATGCACCTAGGTAATTTGAAATCACAAGTACTACTTGCCCTTGATGGCACTTGCTTTTCCAGTTTGTGGAGCTTGGTTCCCCTCTCCTCCCTGGCCCCCTCCCCGGGAATCTCTACAGAAGATTTTCAGAAGTCTAAGCATACATCAAGAATTAACAGATTCAGCATGAAGCATCTTATGTTGGTAGGAAAAATTTAATTTTGCCACACTAGTGATGTCAATTAATATCGGGGGTTTTTTTTTCTTCTGTAGATGAAGCAACACGGAATTGAATGATGGCTGTAAGGGAAAGGAGTGGAGGAAACCTGTGTCAGAGTGCATTTTGTAGGAGTGAGGTAGGAGGATGAGTGAGGTCCATCTGGTATGGAGGAGATATGGTGGAAAAGAGGGACTGAGCTAGGTCACCAACAGGGTTGTGGCAGAGGTATTTACCTTGTTCTTTCTCTGTTTCCCATGCCATCTTCCTCTTGTCTAGTACAGCATTTAAGAGTACTTTCCTTCTCACCCTATTGTGAGTAAATCTTTTTTAGCATATAATATAACTAAGATTTTCTCTTTTTCTCCCCTTCTCAGAAACCCCTGGGAAGAACTTTCTTCAGCTTTCTCTAGTTCCTGGTGGGAGTATGAAAGTGGAAAGAGGGAAGGGGAAAGAAGGTGCCAGACTGGGCTAGGGTTGATCCAAAAAATGGGGAAGAGAGAAGAAGTTGAACCCATAGCTACTGCTACATGGGATAAGTGAGAAGCAGGAATGGCTGTGACTAGAGGAGGACACTAGAAAAGTTTCCCCCTAGCTTTGTTAGGAAGGCCATGAGCACCATGGCATGGTCTGATGTCCCTGCCCCTGTGAATCTGCCCCCAGAAATCCCAGAAATATAGAAATATAGCCTGTTTTCTGTTTTTCTTAACCAGAAGCCCATGGGATCATATGTGAAGTTCACGGGATTAACCCCTTGGTGTTTTTTTAGAAATTACTCAATTTTGGGGGCATTTTCCACAAAATCCTTATTTTCCATCTCTGCAAGTGTTGCTCAAAAAAAAAGAAGTGTTTTAGATTTCTCATGATGGCTAAACCTTATTGTTCAGCAATCACAAAGCAAGACTTCTTGTGGTAAAATAATCATAGTCCAACTAAATGGATAATTTTTTTCTTGAGCATTATTCCAGCACAGATCATTGTGAGCTCTAATTAATAAGTAAACAGCATGTTCTACTATTTCTCCCAGGCCTTCTGGTAAAAGGAACACAGCAGAAGGTATTTTTTCTAGTCAAAAACTTATGGTGCCATGTTAGCTATGTTTAAGCATTGAAATATTGATTGAAGAGAGTTTTGAGTTAAAGAGCAAGAAGTATATAATGGTATATTAAAGGAAAGACAGGTTTAATGAGCACATTTCAAGTATGACTTTCTACTGTGAAAACATTACAACGTATTTAAATAATGAAACTGGAGCAAGAATTACAAGTTTATTTTCTCACTTCCTTCACATATCCCAAGGCAATACAGATGTCACATCTTCGCCGTTTCCCCTGCTCCCTAAAAATTACATCAATATTGAAAGGCAAATGTCTACTTAATAATTATACAAAGAAAGACATTGACGGGTAACGTCTCAGCTGAAATGCTTTCTCGTTAGAGAAATTGCACTAGGAACATAATGCTTTGCAAGCCTATCTAGGCCAGAAGTCTAATCAAATTAACACCACTTCAGTGCTAATGAGGATTGGTAGTCATTCACCTTAATTAGCCATTCTGAATAACTATATTTTTAGCGCCATGCCATTTAGGTAGCTCAGATCTCTGATCCCTTCCAACTTCTCATGACCTTAGTGATGAAGTTATAGAAGCAGAAAGAGTATCAGCAGAGGAGGAAGTTTTGATGATCCTCTTACATTCCTAAAAAAAGCCAGGTCATATCCTTGGTGAATGTGTTCCCAATATAAAATGCAGATGATCACAGTAATGTGTTACTATATTTGAAACATTGAATGGGACTTGCAGATTGGGGTCTGCACAGTCCCAGTGGGACTGTGGGACTTTTCTTAAAGCTGCTCGGATCTGCAATCTAAATGTACAATGGCAACAAGAGAGATGGCCTGGGAGTGTGCACAGGGACCAGACTAACCTGCTAGTCTCTTACTCATTTTGGATTTACCTTCAGAAAGGGGAAATTCATTGTATGTCATAAAGCTGTTAATGTACATCTTCTATAAAAAAATATTGTGCATATGTGTGTCGACGTTTGTTTTACATTAAGAGTGCCCAAGGTACCTCCAGACTATGGCTGTAAGAACAATGTTTGATAATTCATCATATTTTAGTCTTAGTGACAGCTTACTTTTGTTTGATTATACCATTTAAGTTTGGATTTTTTCCTAACTTTCTTACTGACAAGACATACTACCAAATCTTTTAGAATAAAGGACATAACATGCAGATTCACTGCAATCAATTACAGGTGTATTTCAGTTTACTTAACACCTGTGAATTCCATTTTAGCTGCACAATTCAGTCCATACAATTAAGATTAAATGAGGTGTTCAGTACTTGCTCAGATTCAAATGCAAATAAATCCCTTTAGCTTCACTAAGAACTACACAGGCATTACATGGAGAAAATAGGCTTAGAACAGTCTGGGAAAGGTTTGTTTCACTTCCATGGTTTTTCCTTGATGAGCTCAGAATTTTTGAGACAGGAAGAAGGAGACAGACTGGGGATCTTCCTATTTACATGTTCCAGAGGGAAACCCTTTGAAGTTGTTGTCATTTAAAGCAGATGTTCTGTTGTAAATGGATTTTTTATTTTTTTATGAGGATTTTGCATTATTATCAATTAATGTCACAAATACCATCTCTCATTCCTCTTTACTGGGAACAGTCATTATTGTAGAAGAAAAGTCTTTCAGTACTTGTAACTCACATGCTGATTCTACAAATTTTTTAATCATAGTCCTGTATGTATCTTTCTGTTTAGATACAGTGATTATCTTTAAGTTAAAATATATGGGTAAGATTTGCTAAGCTAAAAGAAAAATATGATTATTTAATGTTTTGGATTCAGAAAAGGAGACACCTCCTTTATAAATTTTCTTTAGCAGTAAAGCAAATCATGATTTTCCTTACTACAAACAAATCTTCCCATGTCAGTCTTTGACAGCGACTACAAAATATGTGGATTCAGATTGCAGGTCCAACATAAATTTAGATACTAAAAATGTACTCTTAAGGAAAAAATAAATAGCTGAGGAATGGGATAGTGGTGGTAGCAGCATTGTCATTTTTGTGCAGAATCTCAGTTTTTGACAACAACAATATTTTTATTATTCCCCCCAAATGGAGGAAGATCTCCTGTCAGACTGGCTTTCAAATTAACAAGAGAAAGAAATTAGTGCTTCATGACATTTCCACTGGGTGCTGTTAACTGTTCAGGCAATCCTTACTCTGATGCTGACTCATTCTTTCTCCTGGAGTCCATCACTGCAGACATCTCAGAATTATTCAATTTCTTTAGACATCTCCATGTCTAAAGTTTGCAAATATCTGATTTTCAGAGCTTCTCATAGATGGTCCAGAAAACAAGTCACTGTAAGTGATAATGTACCTCCAAAAAATCGGGTCCTTATCCATCTTTTTTATATTTGCCCCACATTTTGAAGCTGTCATGCTGAAACCTATATGACACTGTCTCACTCAACTGGGAATATACTGAAAAAGTCTCCTATCACACTGGTTTTTTCTGTTGGCTGTTGGCCTTCTTGCTGAGTTGCCCTCCACTATGTGTGAAATTCCAGGTAAAATACATATTTTCTTTATCCACATGAATCTTTTTGTTTATGTCTTAACAGAGTGTATAGCTTCTTTATTTTTGCAGTGTGTGGTGGTTTGACCCAGTACACAATGATATGGCTTTGAAGAGGAAACAATATATTTTTTTAATTCCTATAAGGAGCACAGAGCTGACAATCACCCAAAATCTAGTTGAAATGAAGGTAGGATTGTTATACAGTTATAGTTGAAAGATAAAAGTGAGACAAAATTTGCAAAGAGAGGAAATACTATTTCTTAGATATCCTTATTGACAGCTGGAAAAGTACATAAGCTTTTGGATTCACTGGGTCTTTGGTTCTAAAGCAGAACCAGATAGATTCAAGCTAAGCAGAGTTTGGAAACTGCTCTGAATTTGACTTAATTATGCTAGCTGATTAGACAATTTCACAGAAAAAGGCAGTTGGTATCTGAGCAGAGCAGGATACTTAATCAGAATAGAAGTAATAACATCTGTAGCCCCTGTGGTTCATAGAGATAGAAAAACAGGTAATTATAGCACAATAATAACAAAAATAATTATAGCACAAAAGCTAGTGAAATGAGTTTCAAGAAAAATTATTTGTCAGATCACTGTCTCTATTGATACAGTTATTTTTTACATCCAGTACATTTATGATTACGTTTGTAGGCATATTTTTTAAGATCATGTATGTCTTTCATAAATAAGACTGAGAACTTCTATAGAGAGCTATTGTTTTCTTAGAAATGATCTAGAGATGACATGGGGTTTTTTTACTATATTAGTTGCCTTGCCCAATTTCATGATGGTGCACAGCAGTGGCTTGGATTCACCTATATAGTTTTCATGAGTACGAGTGATGGAATGGATGAGGCATTTCTCATTCTGTGATCTGAACTGCTTGTTCATCGAAGATATTCAAGGCCTTATTTCATCACTAACAGTTTGGATCACAGTGTTTTTTTACAAACTAGTTCTGTAGGAAACATGTCCACATGCATCTCAAGTAACGTCAAAGAACCTTTGATAGATAAATAAGCAGTTGTTCCAGCTGGGAGCTCTTATCACAACTACTTTAAAACAAATCTTCCATGTTGTTTTAGTGAGTTCTGGTTGTTTCATATACATACCAATAGCACATAGTCAGAAATACAGGCAGAATCGGTATTTTACAAGTTTCCCTGTAACTAGCAAAACTAATGAAGCTTAATTTCCTAAGATTTTGTGCATTGTGGTTAGAATTTCTGCTGTTTAATAAGAAGCAAGTGTGTACTGAGTCTTTTCCACTGTCCAAGGTCATTGCATCTAAAAATTAAGCTTCACTGTAATCTTCCCTATGAAGTGTCACTGACAAGAATTTCACTATTAGTCTATTTTCACGACAATTCCGTAAGACTGATGTACCTGAGAATTTCACTGCTCTGTCAAATTTGAGTGAAAGTGGTCCTGAAAATCAATTAAGTTTAAAAAGATGGAACAAGCAGACACATATACACTGACAGCATGACTGCCTAACCTCCTCCCTCTAAGAAAACAAGCTAACAATCAAGCCACAAGCTTTTATCTCAAATGTGGAAAAAAAATGCCTCCAGCTAGAGGAAAGAACAGGACATTAGTTACCTGTGCTGGCAACTGAAGGAAGACTTGCTCCACTTCCCACTGACACAGTGTGATAGATTGTAAAACTGTATTGTCAATAAGTAAAAATGTTTGCATGGGTTTACTCTAGAATTTGCTGAGTGTGGCAGAACTTGGATTCTAATTCAATGTCCCTTGATCAGAGGTGTAGAAAAGGTTAGGATAAAGCAATGCTGTCCTCCAAGTTTGTAGAGTAGCTGAGGGGTTTAACATCTACAGAAAGGTTGGGTCCTAGGAGTGATAAAAGAAACCAAATGCTCTGTAATTCTAGAGCCTGTGTAATTCAGGAAGTTAGTGGCTCATCAGTGCTCTCAGTTGTAGAGTACCGGTCTTGAGAAGAAGATACAAAGAGAAAGGACTGTTACAGGCTCCCAGAAATGTTGAACAACCAACTTCACCTTGAGAGCCCTGAGATAATAACTCAAGCGGGAATTGTCAGTCAGGACTAAGCGATGTTTGGTAGAGTACAACAGGCAAACAACATTGAGAACCTTCTAGTTATATTCTTGAGTCCTTTCACTTTTGCACATGTAGAAAATGGAGTACAACCAAACACTAGTTATTTTTTACATTGCTGTATCATGAAGACATTCCATGCTGTTCTATACATGCTGGGAGTAAATGCACACACACACCCTTTTCTTACCCTGAGAGTCTGCAGATGAAGCAGAAAGAAGGTGGCAAATACTTAGGGCACAGATAATTGGAGAAAGTAGAAATAACACTGGTCTGCAGATAGAAACAAAGTCAACAGGATATAGGGGTGTTCAGATGTGTGAAGTTCTATGGGTCTTATGATGAGAGAAAATAAGGACATTGATGAAGATATGTGAATATTTGCAGACAATTCCTCCTGAGAGGGACTGTCACAACCTAGAACATGAGAAATCCCAAAAATGTTTTTTTGAAATGTATGACACAGCTTTCTTTTGCTGCCCATCAGAGAACGGTCAGGTAGAATGTGTTTGTTATGGTGGCATTAGGCTTTTTGTTGATATTTGAAAAGAATATCATTACAAGCTCCAGGGAATCTAAGTTACAGATACTTAGATTTATGTATTTATGTGGATACGAAAATACAGAAATGGCAACATGATTTTGAAATCTTACAGAAGAACAAGCACTAAGAGCAAATGAACACCAATGTAGAAAGAGCACCAAAAAATGGATTGCCTTATAATGTTTAAATTCTTATTAGCACACCGCATGCCACTAAACTTCCCATTCCTCAAATTGTTCAGGTATTGACATTCTTAAAGTAGAGAAACAATTCACATTTGATAGAATGAGGTCACTTCTGTTAAGGTGTTTTCAGACAAACAGCTTAATTTTTCCAGAAAAACTGGGGAATCCATGGACTTGTAAAGCATTCTGCAGGTTTTTCCTCAGCCCAAGCACCTCCCTGATCCTTTAGTATAAGAACTGAACTTTACCAGATACTACGGGAAGAAGTTACTGCGGGAAACCCACACACTTACTTCAGACTTTGTTTGAATTTGGCAAAGATTTTTGTATGCAATTGTTTCCACTCTAACACTTTTGTGAAAAGGGAAAGTAGTACATACTTCAAATAATTGTACTTGCATGAGTATCATTATTAAAAATCTTTGTTCAGCCATCTAGAAAATTCAGTGAGGACTGTGAATTCTTCCACTGAGCAGCAAGAGCTGTACTGTGTTGGGATAAGGAACCAACAGCATATTATTTAGAATAAATATTTGAAACAGTAGTTGCATCAAATAATTTCTAAGTAGTCCCTGGGGTGAAAAATATTGTCACAAACCACTCACTGAGTAACAGATAAAATATGAAAATGAGTCTGCATAACTCATGAAGAAGAAAACAACCTAGTTCATTAAGTGGTTTACTGGCAATGACTTGCTCACCCGTCGTTCTTCCATAAGTTCAATAAATATGCAGTCCTGCTCTCCTACAAAGAAATGGAAATTTTGGAGTATATAATGAAATGAGGTGGTCACCAGAGGAAGTACTTTTGCTTTCTCCACACCTCTCTCCAATCCAAACTCTACCTCTGTTGCACCTCTTATTTAATCAGTTGCAGGCACTTGTCTGATATTAAGGCCCTGAGTTCATCCCCTCCTCTTTGGGGGTTTGGCTGCTGGGGCTCAGGACCATGACAGCAGAGCTGGTAGTTGTGGGGAGATCTCCTCCAGAGAAATTTGTGGGGGGACACCAACAAGGGCTGACCCCTTGCTGGGAGTCTCTTGCTCGGCTGAGCTTGTTACTGAGATCAGCTCCTAGCGGAGAGGAAAACAGGGACTAGATTTTTCTTTTTGGTAACAGCTGAAAACTAATCACAGCATACAGCATTTACAAAAGGAGGAATGCGAAAGTCATTCCACTCAAATCATCTACCTGTAGTAGTGCCTACAGGCACATCAATTTGAAATCCTCCTGTGCCAGATGCAGCCCAGCACAGTCTCTGCTTCAGACTACCTTAAGCATTTCTGAAATTGGTTAGCTATAAAATGATTGTATTTCATGGTACAGAGCAAAGTTGTCATTAAACTACCTTTGGGACTGTAGCATCTTAGAAGACTCACCAGTCATTCTGCAGTATGAGATAATGGTCTTATTTTAAATTCCCACGTAAAGCCTCCCCTGCAAATTCATCTTTGCACATGTATGTGAATGAAGTTGGAGGGAGAGAATATGCTGTGGATTTGTGACTGGTTTGACAGGTGCCTAGTCAGCTGTGACAAGGTAGCTGAAAGAGCAGTTATCACAACAGATAATGCTAATATTCTCTTTGGAAAAAAAAAAAAAAAAAAGGAAAAGAAAAAAGAAAACAGAAATGGAGAATTTCTGCAGTGGGTAAAATCAAGTGGTTGAGTACAAATGAGGGATAAACAACTGAATTTAAATGCAAATAACAGTGAACATATTTGGGGTTTGAGTCTGATAT
This sequence comes from Athene noctua, assembly GCF_965140245.1. NCBI lineage: Eukaryota > Metazoa > Chordata > Aves > Strigiformes > Strigidae > Athene > Athene noctua. Next base: position 8,739,790 of record NC_134037.1, on the reverse strand, counting down.
CTGAAGTAATAGCTATCTCCATATGCTAAGAAATATAAAAGTCACTTGAAAGACAAGATATAAAAAAAAGAACCCAAGCCCACCAGTTTGATCTTTTTGGGGAAAAAAGAACATAACTAATTACTTCCTCATGAGTCACACAGCCTGTATGTCCTCTCTGGACCCAGGATCTCCAGCTGCTATTTCACTACTGGTAGACAGGTTTGTGATGTGCTCTGAGCAGACTGCCAGGCACACCAGCTGCGGGTTGGCATTGCACCCCACCGTTCACCTCGTGACTGATGTGACACCCAGTATTGTCATCTGATGGGATATTGTCCTTTTCTCACTCCTTGGGAAAGACGCTTCCTAGGAGGTCTGGAAATGCCTCCCATGACTGTGATGAAATTGGAGCCTTTGTGTGTAAGACTGATCCGGGTCTTATTCTAATGCTTTTAATCAGTAGATAGCACATTAGCTTTTGTAAGCAAGGCTGGCAATGTGATGCCTATAGTTCACTAAATAGAGTTGGAAACAAAATCTAATCACAGGAATCTACACATCTAATTGAGGTACAGGAGACATACAGGCCTAACAGTTCAACAAGTAGATTTTATTCCAGTAATTCGAACAGTGCTAGAGCATGGGCACAGACTCCACAGCTCAATTGTATTGTGAAATTGCCAAAACAACCCCTGCCAGTGTTTTGGCTGAACAAACCAGAATTATTTCAGACAATTCCCAGACAGTTCATGAAACTTGGAACAGGGCAGGGTCCATTTCAGAAAGTCCAGCTGGGTCTTGTTGCTAAGAAAGTTTATCTATATGGGTGTGACCAGAACATGTCAGTTGGCCTTAGAGCCAGAGAACATCTCTCAACATTGCTTAGTTTATACTACAGCTGTGTCCCAGTTGTCCGGATCACCAAGTGATGGTTCACCTTTTACATTATTACTTCTAGCCCTTGGAGTAATCCTTACATAAGTCACACATGGCAGGTGTGACACACAACCCATAAGGTATCATGGAGTTGCAGCTGAGACCACCATGAAGTTATGCTAGAGAGCTCTCTACAGAGTCCTGCTTCAGAGAACTTCCTAAGTGTCAACTTTTGAATGAACTGGATCAACATCTAAGCTGCACTGACTAGATTATACCAGTTTATACTGACTAGATAGCCACTGAATGATGGGAGCTGAGTTTCACAGTTCACATATGAACTTCTCCATGTAGATAAACAGAATTATGTGTCTTCATCTGAAGATGAATCCCATCACCTGTGGCTGAAAATATACTGCAACTGGGGCATATAATTGCACTGCATGTTGGGAAAATCCAGAATGCTTTATAGGACTATCAAACCCTCTTCTAGGGTGCAATTTGCTACTAGTGTACAGCCCTCACTTCTGATTGAGATTGGACTAGGACATGCTGTGAAGAAAACTTGTGTTTGCCTTTTGATGGTGGAAAGTTTTCACCATCTCTTCTCATGAGCATTATTTGCTGCTGCTGATGAAGCACCATAAGTGGTTTTGGAAACAATGATTTTCTAGTTCCATTCTGCAATCTCACTTGCGTAAGGCAGTATTTTGGGCCAAACTTCCCTGTTCTTCATTGCAACATCTCAAACTAAATTTGTATGGAGTATTTTCATAAAAATGCCAACAGATTGGATTAATATATAAGCACAAGACTATCAATATTCATTGACCCCCAGTGTTAAATATCACCCGACGAAAAGCCAAGGTCATTATTTATTTACTGGTGCAATCAGTCCTCATATGCTTGGACGGGAGTGAGTCAGTGTAGCCTGTGTCATCTCAGACATTCACCGCTACAATTATTCAGCTAAACCCAACCAATGATACAGGTTGCTAGCAAAATTTTCATTTTTGAATTAATATTTAAAAGGAGCAACTGCACTGGTAGCCTCAGAAGTAGTAATGACATAAAAATCTAGAGGAGAAAGAACTTTTATTCACTGAAGTCAAGATATGCTTGTTTGCCCATGTATGTTCTTCCCTGGTTAACAGATCTCAAAATATCAGTTTTGCTGACCTCTGGGAACAAAAAATCACTGGGTCAAAATTCAGGCTAAATTTAAAAAATAAATTAAACATATATAAATTTTATCCCTGTGTGTATGATATTATGTGCTGATTTTTTTAAGTGTACTCTTGTACTCTACAAGAATTAATTAGAAGTTGCAGCAAAAGAGTCAAGGGAATGGGACTAAAATGGAACAGGTGTGAGGTCTACTTCTGGTCTGGTGATGTTTATATCTTTTCATAAATGCCTTCATTTTCCTGGTTTTTTGTTTTTTTTTTTTTTTTTTTTTTTTTTTTTTTTGTTTGTTTGTTTTTTGTGGTTTGGTTTTTTTTTTTCCCTATCTTTGCCCATCATATCTAACTGGCAAGTTAATTTGGGATTCATCTCACCTATCTTGCTGCCTATAATGTTGACATTTATTTCTGAGCTAACCCTCAGGCTTCCTCTCTAATCAATGGAGAAAGATGGGTTCTTTTAGCCTGCATTTCATTTGAGCTATTTTAGACATCAGCTAAAGCTGATGAGATAAATTCTCTCCTAAATATGCTTATTTCTCTCAGTTGACTATGAAGGAATCCTCTGGTAACTGTTGTGGGTGTAAGTGTCTACATTTAATAGAATAAAACGAATGTCTTTCTTTGGAGCCAATGGTATTCAGTATCAGCGTGTAGCAAAAGAAAAAGAACTGTCCCTGGCAAAGGACAAATCAGAAATATGAGGGACAGCTTGATTCCATTTACAGCATGTGCAAGAGGCAGGAAAAGGGAGAGACATATTCATTTTTTGGAGAACTGCTTTGAACAAATATTGGTGTGGAAACCAATGGCATCAGAGGAACAGGTTTCAGAAATGTTGAATCAGATCATACAACTGAACTGCACTGAGCAACATAAGCTCAGTAACAAGCCAAGGTCTAGTCATGGGAAGCATTCTTATTGTCTGCTGAAATCTTCCCAATTTAGGATCTGTTGTAAATCATTACTGTTTGTTCTTGTGTGAGATTATTTGAGTTCAAACACCTTTGGCTGAGGTGATATCCCCTATGCAGCTTTTACTGTGAAACTGTGGGGTTTTGTGTTCCTTTAAATTTTTTCAGTCAGTCATTGATGTACAAAGTTAATGGAATTGGGCAATATTTGAGAGTGCTCTATCACTGGTGTGGGAAGTGTAATTGAGGAGGGATCACCCTCAGCAAGGCATTAGATGTGATGCACACCGGCCCTTGCCTAGCAGCTGAGGAAGGAGATTGCTCTAAGCACAAGCATCTGAAATCTGCTGGAAACCACGTCCACTTGTCAGCGGTTTTGAGCGCAGATTCTTCTGTGTTTTGCCATCAGCCTAGTCCCAGTGGTCTCATTCCTGTGACAGTGCTTTTAAAGATACTGTGCGTGAGGAAAAAACTAAATGTGAATGGCATAAACTTAGATCAGATATATTTTTCCTGTATCAGGGTAGTGGTGACTTCCTAAAAAGCGGTGCACTGCAGCACACAAAATGAAAGACAGGAACTAGACCACAAGGTGCTGTAGGCTATGTAGTTCAGCTTGGGTTTCTGCTTTCCTTCCCCATGTCCCTTGCTTCCTCTCAAGTACAATTTAGAGGTTAGATTGATAGCACAGCTAGCTGGAGGATTTGATACTAGACACATAAAAGGCTTTAGGCTGTTCTATGTGGTGATACAGTCTATATCCCCAGGGCTGCATGTTGCACCTGTGCTCCACAGTCAATAAGCAGATTGGGGAACAAGTCAAAATAGCAAAAATTCTGGGGAAGGGGCATGTGCTCCATCTTTCTGATGTTATTCATTCTCTTGCCCTAGGACAATTAAAGGAAGCTACATGTGTTAAAACAGTTTTGGTAATCTGAAATTAAGGAGATTAAAGCACTCTAAACAGAGGGAGACAGAAAAGTGCTTCTTCACCCCTAGATCTTAATGAGAAAGCTGGTTGCATCTCATCTTCCCTACTAAGATAACATCAAATATACCATCCTATTTAAGTCCAAATGTTTCATTAAAAAAAGGAATCTGAAGTCATAGACTAGGTAGGAGACGCAGCCTGTCCGGATCCCCTTGCCCTTCATATTTACTCAGCTCATACACACAGGCTAAATTATATACAACCATATAGAATGAGGAAGGAAGTATAAGAGCAGGATGGTTAAGTAACTCATCATGGAGGGAATAAGCCAGGTTTGTATCTCCCACATCAAAGAAAATATCCTCCATGATTTTAAGTATGTTGCACAAATATTTTTATTTGTCAGGTCTTATTTTCTCTATGTGGAATTATCTACCACACACCACAGGTGTCCTGTGACTCAGACTGGCAAAAGAGAATTTGTTCACAAACTCAGGATTTTTATGTACTAATTGCCCTGCTCTGACTTTTAATGCACCGTGATTCTGATTATGCCTGGTCTGGTAACCAGAAAGGCCTTGGAAAAGAGAGGAGAAAGGCTAAAGACAGTTCTTTCAAGTATAAGAGAAGTTCTTTTCTATTCATGTAACTGTAGTTACATGATTGTTATGAGGAAAAGGGATATATGTCTATTGTATTGGGGAAAGAAGGGGAGAATTCCTTTTAAAAATTAGAGGGAAAAGCCATTCCATTCTAAATAATGCAGATGAATGCATTTCATTAAAATATAGGGTCTGTGAGACTCTAAGGGTCTACTACTAATTTTACCATTAGCTAGCAATAAAAACCAATGCTTTCACTGGTCTTTTTTTCTCATTTAAAAATGAATCTTATGAAACTTTCTGCACGGAGACTGCTTAATTAATTGACATTTATAGAGTAATTTCATATCCTTGGAGAAAAAGTGCTGGAGGAGATCTAAGCCTTATGGCAACAAATAACTTGCAAAACTCAAGCTGGTTTCCAAATAACTCTATGCTGACAGAAAAATAAAGGCTATGCTGAAGTAGTATGATCATTGTCATATTTTTCTCTCCCTTTTTTCCCTCCCCTGTAATGCTACATACAGTAAAATAGAAGATGCAGATAAAGCTGGAGAAGCTGGAGAGTCTTGGGTGAAGGAGAGAAATAAAAGCTCTTTTCACAAGGACAAGGGGCTAGATTTAGAAGAAAGAAAAAATCAATTAATGAAGTCTTAAAAAGAAATAAACTGGTTGTGAACAGAATTTAACTTAGCCTTGTAATGTGCCTATGCTCCGTACTTCACCAAGCAACCAATGTATGTATATAGGTACCAGCCAAAGCACAGATTCCTAAGAATGGGAAACAGAACAGGGGAGAAGACAAAACTGCCTCACTGTTTCTCCAAGATCATGTCTTTCCTATTTTATCACAAGGGGAAGCTTCTGAGAGGAAATACGCAAAAGCAAGTTGAGATTTCAAGTCTCCCCTAATCTGTGAATCATTGTTTCAGTCTTCTTGCATAGCGGGGTTGTTCCAGCTTTTCTAGGTAACAGCAAGAGTTACAGCAAGACTGAAATGATGGTGAAGCTAGAGTGCACCAACTCACTAGCTTCTTGTTTGCCTGGTGTTATTAGACAGACCCTCTTTTGTCCTTGACTAAGCTGCAGTAACAGTTTCTTCTTTACCAAATGAGCTGTGACACCAGGTGCAGCTGGTCAGCATGACAAGAAATTACCTAAGTGGCTGATCTGATGGAAAATCAAGGAGGCTGCAGAACTGTGCTGGAAAGCAGGTGGGGGATGGATTTTACTATAGTACAACCTGAATTGGGATCAAATTCTGAGAAAATTTCTCTCTATTCATGATTTGTTAAAGGCATGTCAGAGCAGTAAAGAACAACACTACTGCCCCACAGGGTAATACCTGAAAAGCTATGTCCAGCTCAAGCAGCAGCCTCCTTCTTTCTGAGACCTTGAGGAAGTCTGCACTGCCAGTGGGTCAGATGTTTTCCCTGGAGCTGCCAGATCTACACCAGGCAGCACTGTGACATGCAGTAGTTCAGATAACAGTGCAGACACCCTTCCATCCTCAAAATCTGCTCATCTTTTGTAGGGAAGCCATCTGTGAGGGACTGCTTTCCTTAAAAAGCCTCTAACCCTGTTGTGGGGAATAAGCAGAACTGGACTAGCAGAAAATTCAAAATTGACTGGGAAGGTGCGAACCATAGATTCCTGCTGCTGCAGGAACAGCTGTTGTTGCTCAGTGCCACAAAGTAATCTGTTTCCTCCCACTGGCTGAAAAGGCAGGATCAGGAACAGTGAAGAGGGTTTGCTTCTCTGCCATGGATGAAGAAACCCAGGGGACTAATAATAAATCTCTTCATCACTGCGGCTTCTTATCTCTGTTCATCAAGCATGTTGGCTGTGCTGTCAGATAAGATGTTGCTTATCTGCCTTTTGAGGTTAAACAAAGTCTCAGGGGATGCAGGACACATATTCTCTGCACATCTAAGCCTCAGTGGCCCCACGGTTTTAAGGATTAATAATGATGGCAGCCCTTTCTTGGCTCCATGGCAGTGCAGGCTATTGTGATACCCTGCTCATAGCTCCTGGCACTCTTCTTCAGCTGTGAAATCCAGATCCCATTCTCACACAGGCTTTTCACTTTGATCTACCTTGACCCCAGTCTCTCAGACTTTCTTTGTACTCCTGTGTTCCAGTTTTTCTCTCCATTGCCATCTCTCTGCTCAGGTTTTGTTCTTCCTGAAGAAAAAAAAAAAAAACTCTAACAATTTCTCCTGACAAGAACATCACAGATTTGGCTTATCTATGCTGCTATTTTCCTATTCTCATCTTTTAATTTCTTTTTGTATTATTTGGATCAGAAGTTCCTTGCAGCAGGGACTATCTGTTCTTCTGTGCTGAGTATGGCAGGGATGTATCCTCTTTTACCTCTTCTCACTTTTGTAATAAAACATTCATTCTTCAGTGAGGTGTTTGGGCAAGACAGTATTGGAGCCTGCAGCAAAAAGAACTATCTTCTTGTATACATGGATACTTTCAGGACCAGATTCCAGACCTGGGCCCAAATTTCTTTTTCTTTAAATTGCCTTCATCTAGTTCAAATGCAGCACATTCACATGACACTCCTCATCCCAAAAGCATTTGTAGAATTTATGCAGAGGCCTGTCTGTTATGCCAGCATATCTCTGAAATAGTCCTACTAATGTCAACTGAGTTAAAATGTTACAAAACTAGATCAAGGACTGTATGTGCAAAAATACTTTACCACAACTTTGAAGCTGGATATTTACAGTTCTTTGGAAACCTCATCCTAATACTTGGCAACAGTCAAAAAAGCAAATAAAATGTTAGGACGCATTAGAAAAGGAATGAAGAAAGAATCAGAACATATCATTATGCCACTGTATAAATCTATGGTTTGCCCACATCCTGAATACCAATGAGCCCATCTTGAAAAGGAGCTGTTTAGACACTGAAACAGTAGAGAGATGGGGCATGAGGATGCCTAGAACCAGAAAAAATGTTATGCAAGGAGAATGAAAAAGATTGAAGATGCATCAGCTTGAAGAAGAAATGGCTGAAAGGAAAATGTGGTAGAGGAATCTCCAACCACGGGTGCTTTGGAGAAGCTGAATAGAAAAAACATGCATTACTTTTTATTTCAGAAGAATGAAGGAAAACCTAATAAAGTAACAGTAAGTGCTTTTTCACCTAATGCCTAATAAAACCATGGCCCTTATTGTTGGGGAATAATTGGCATGCCAAAAAAATGGATTTACATGGGCTAAAAATGATTTGGTGTGTTTACAGGAAAAAAAAAATCTAACAAGGAGTGAGGACCACTGAAAACTATTAAATGTGGCAATAGGAGTGCTCTTTCCAACTCAGAAAGTCCCTGAAAAAAATCAGGCATCTGGAAGCCAGGAGTGCAGAATCAAGTACTCTGCCTTCAGTTTTACATGTTCACTAAGCATCTGCTATTGAGCATTATAAGAAACATGGGATTGTTCTAGATGTGCTTTATTTGTGCTAAATATTGCTGTGCTTATGTTCCTATGACCTTATTTTGAAACTATGAAGAAAAAGTTGTATTCTAAGAAGCAAAAAAAGAGATTGACATTTTCTGACAGAGGTAAACTTTAGACAATTGACTTCAGCTGAAAAATAGGTCTCAAGTCTTCCACTTTAATGTTTAAAACTTAAAGCTATAACTAAGAAAATGTGTTTGTGGGAGAATATGGCTAAATTATATCATATTTCAAGATTAATAAGTAATTTTTCATGCTAGGAGAAAAGAAGCCCAGAATGCTTCCAGAGCTTTGAATACCTGATAGATATGTCTCTTACATATGCATCTTCCTATATATCCATCCATAGATAGATTTATCTTCTGCCTTTCTCCTCCTTCCCCAGCCCATACCATACAGACTGAAAGGATTCATCAGAGAGGGCTCAGTCAGGTGCTGCACTCAAACCCCTCTATATCAAGAGACAGAGAGAATCCCCTACAGCTGGGAGAAAGGGAAAGACTAAATTACTTCATGTATAAATTCAGCCAGAGAAGACTGGATTGTGTTTGAACATATTTTGTTCCAAAACTAAAGATCTTCCAGGGCACCTGTTCTGTCTGCATAGAACCCTCAGCATAGTTGATGTTTGAGTGATTTCCACCAGAGCACTGAGACCAACATCTGCCTCATGTTATTTGTGTGCTCATTCATCCTCCACCAGACAGAAATGTGTGTGCAATGTCATGTTTTGTTATGAAGGAATTGGCCTGGGGTTTTCTCTAGGTGCAGAGGACTTTTTTTGAGGTGACCTCATATGGGATCTAAGATAAAGTCACACATCTATGATGGCATACATATTCAGAGGAGCAGTGAACAATCCAAGAGACATACTTGGCAGATCTGTCAGATCCAGGCACCTGCAAGTAGATAATGTTCTTTTGGACTCTTCCAGAGCCTTCCTTCATCCCTCCCTGAATTCTATACAGAAATCAAGCACATACTTTAGGAGGACTAGTTGACAAAGTAATGCAAATGTATATGCAAAACATCTGAATCATTTAGATGAACTAGATGTCACATTCTGTCCCTGGCACAGAGATGGGTTGCAGTTGTTCAGTTTAGAGCCTGTATCTAGCTTAAGGCTTAAGGCTTTGTGCTGCAGCTTGTTTCCAGACATTTCACATCTTTAAGATGCAATATGCAGGTGATAACGGGAAAATCCCTCACCTCTGACTTGAGTCAGGAAATAGAAACGCTTGGAGCTAAGGGAAAGGGAGATGAGTGGGAGATCTGACATAGATGTAGTAAAGGGAGTGGGTGGTGTTTGATTTTCCTTTCTTAGAGACTTTTTTTTTTTTTAAAGATAAGACAGTAGCTAAACTGTTAATTTTAAATTCTGAGGGGGAATCTGAATTTCAGGATCTTCATTAGTGCTTTGCTGTGGATCTAAAACAGGCTGTGGGTGTGGGTGTTTCTTTCCTATTTTAAGTCAGCAAATTCCTCAGGGCCTTCCCTGTTCTGCTTTTAAAAATATGATCATTTCTTAGCTGTACAAAACTCACTTGAATTTACCAACTTCAGAGCCTTGCAGCCCCCCCCGGAAGTTCTGGTTATTATTTTCCTACAGATTTTTGTCTAGGGCCAAAGTGTGTTAAAGGGCTTCTTTGTGACGCTGCCATTTGGGACGTATTCAACCTGCTGATAGCAGATATCCATAGGAGACCTGTGATTTCTTCTGTCAACTGACAGCAGAGGCAGAAAGGGCCTGGTAACTCTAGATAGCATGTGTCTGAATCAGTGTCTTGAACTACAACACCCTAACAACTGTGCTAAGGACAAATTTATCTATAGCAGGTGGCCTGAGAATGGACCTAGCCAGGGTCACAGGGTCTTATTAAGTAGGAGGCCCTGTGATTAGTTTTGGCCTCTAGACTGGTACTTAGATGGGAAAATGAGCATTAGCCAATAGCTCTGCTTTTTTCCATAGTGCTATAATCTCACTCCTTCGCTGGAGAGAAGATGTAATGCTTCTAGAAGGGAAGCTGACTGTGTCATCTCCTTTCCATGTAGCATCTGTCTCTGAATTATTTGAGTAGCCAGCCACAGAATATATGAAACAAGAGATTATGTTTATGTACACTTGGTAGTGAAGAGGAAAAGAGACTGGTCAGCTGGCTTGCTTTCAGTAATGACAACAAGTACTGGAGTTAATTCTCTGGGAAAAACAATGTGGTGCTATGACAATGGCCTTACCTCTGTTCCCATTCTTTGAGGAGCTACCTCATCACCAAAACATGGTTGAAAAAGGATAATTTCTGCAGCATAGACAAGTCAGTGCATAGATCCCTTCGGATTTCTCTTGTCAAAAGAGGATGCCTTTTGCTATCAAGCAAGTAAAACATGATGGGCTCATAGAAGTATGTTGCTGGAGGATGTTGCTGAAATCCTGCACAGCTTATAGATTGGTAGCAGGGCTATCTGTTGTGCCAACAGAGCTGCTGTTCATTCTTATTTAGTCTACATTCTGAGCACCTTTATGAATGCTGAGAAGAAACTATTGTTACTGTGCTGCTATGTGTTTACAAGAGTAAATGACTTGATTAGATTACATCTTTTATTTCTGTGATCAAAAGCAATGGCCCATGGAACAGAATAATGACCTTTATCCTTTCAGCTTTAACATATATCCACATTTGAATAATAGGAGTAAAAAAACCAACCAACCAACCAACCAACCAGCTTTTTTTTTTTTTTTTTTTTTTTTTTTTTTAAATAAAGAGGTTAAATAACTCAAAAGTTAAAGAAAACCTCACATGTCTGCAGTTGAACTGGGTGCCTGGTGATCTCAGTCTAGCATTTTGGGGGCATAGATGCACCACAGACTCTGCACTTCCTCTGACATTAGCCCTTGGATTCCCTTGAGAAGAACCACTTGGGCATTTTGCAAGGTGCTGTTGTACTAGAAGACTGCAGGAAGGATGTGCACATAAAGCCATTTTGTTTCCAGTTCTGCAATCCTAGCCTTCAGCCTGATTTCAGTGTAGTTATTTACTGCATTGGTGCTGTGCCTGCACAGAGAACGCATTGTTACTGAAACAATTACCGCGTGAAGGCAAGCACAGCCTTGCCATGTTCCTCCAGCAAGCCATAGCTATAGGAGCAGATCTCCAGTGCACAAAAACCTCCTTTCTTAAAGGGGGAACACTGCTTTACTCACATATCTTTAGCCTCTTTCCAACTGCCACTATGAATTCCTGCTGCTTTTGATGACAAAGGTGATGACACGACCACTATCTTGACCCTTCCTTTGTAGCCTGTGGTGAGAGAGGAGATGCTTTTGCTCCGTCTGCACCTGCCATCCTCATGGGTACAAGGGAGGGGTAAAAGGCCTGGTCCATAGACCCCTGCACTGTATTACTATTCCTCCTCTTTTATTTTCCATTTCTTTTTATGTCTTGACCCTGACCCACTTTTAGGGTTGGTAGTAGTTATCTTCCTTTGAGGAAACCTTTCCAGACTGACATGTTTTGTGAGCAGAGCCCTTCTAATTACATTTCTCACAGGATAACTATCCTGAAGGAGTTGCATAATCCTCCCTTGCACTGTCCTGCTGATGAGCTGCAAATTGACACTATGTAAAAATAGTTGAAGCTTGGCCTCTTTTCTTCTTTTGAGACGGTTTTAGAAAGCTTCTCCTTTCTTCAGAGCGTCACTTACAGATTTGGTTATTTGCATGTGGTGTAACTACCTTTAAATTCTGCTTTATTCATCTTTTTTTTTTCCCTTGCATGCCTTTAGTATTATCTCTGGGCTTTACTATGTTTCAGAGTATAGAAAAGGCTGTGTGGTCTTTGAAGAGGAAAAGAGTCTTCATTTGTGTAAGGTTCCTTCATTCAAAATCAGCTGATAATTAGTGCAGTTTTATCTTTTTAGTAAAAACCTAAGAAGAGCTTTGAAGAGGACCAGGTCAGGAAATGAGGTTTGGGATTAATCATAGCCTTAAAAGGTATCTTAAATCCTGTTCAGATTTGTGATCTGGAGTCAAAGAATAAGGATTGGTTTGCTTTAATGAATCAGTCTAAATGAGAGTATAAGATTCTCAGTGGACTAGAGGAAGAAAAAGTTAAATGGCAGAGGTAAAATTTTGAGGAATAGTTGAAGGAATGGAGTATTTGATGCAAATATAATTCGTACTTAGTAGGATGAATCCTTTTTTCTCTGGTCCAGACTTCTTGGAGTGAGTATTCAGAATGAATGTTAAAACCGTTCTGAAAACTGATCAGTTTCTGGCAGGAAATCTGATTGGTCATAACTGATAATAATGAAAATGTGAATCTTACTGTAATTTCACATCACAAATTTCATTCATACAATCTGACTAAGCTGATTTATTTTTATTCCTTTTGCATGCTCACACTTCTTAGAATGACAAAGACCATAGAAATGTCTTGATAAGTAGACATCCAACTAATTCGATCCACAACTGAGATCAGAAATGCGTTTTTGAAAGATTCCATACAAGCACAGAGGATGAGGCAGTCTGGCTTGATACGAAATCAGCCTCCTAGTAAATGGATAAGATAAAGCAGTAAGTGGAGAATAGGTAAATTGCAACTTTTTACTTACGTATTATGAATTGGAGGAGAGACCATTGACTCAGATAAACAGTTGAGCCACAACAGTCTAACAACTTCCCTTGCATCGCAGTAGTTTATTCCTCTGCTCATTGCAGAAGATACTAAATCAGCAGATTTACCATTGGTTAGCCCTGTGCATGGGAACAGTTAACACACCTCAGCAAAAAAGTCTGCTGATACCACCTGAGAACAGTGTTGTGATCATGTCTGGTGAGGAAGAGATCCGAAGTGAATGAAGAAGAACTGATCAGCTGAAAATAGTAAAGAAAAGAATGAGAACATCCATCTGTTTTCCTAGAGATCTTGATGTGACATTAAGATCAGGTGAATGAAATACAAATTGAAAGACTCTTTATCTTTACTTCCTGAGATACCAGTATGGGCTATGGTATCACTAAGCTTGTGTTGTTCTGGGAGGCATTCTCGTTAGACCGAATGAGGGAGAATGATCTGGTTTGTATTGCATCTCCCAAGACTGAGACAAGCCACCATCCTCCCTTTCAATGTGAAACTTGTGTTCCTGTTTTTTTCCTTTACTATTTTTTCTTATTTGCTGTTTCCCTCTCTTTGTTTTATTTCTTATCCTCTTGACAGTTACTGACTGTGTTTTGTAGAAAGCCATGTCCCAGTAGCAAGCAGTGTGCAATGACTTACACAATCAGGTTCAGATTTGATACTTCTCAAAGTGAGTCAGATCTTACTTGTTGGTCAGTGTTACACTGAAATAATACTAAAATCTGAGATTGTGTTTACACTATTGAAGATAGTGTGGTGTCGCTGTCCTCCTCTGCAATGGAGTGGTATGGAGACAAATTATTGCATCCTCGCTTTACGTCGTTCTTCTTCTCTGTGACCATTTCATAATTTGCTTTAAGGAAATTAGGGTGACTGACCTTAAGTAAACACAAAGGATTCAGCCTGTTCTAACTAACTTTTTCCTTATTTTTTCTTAAAGGGCAGTTTGGGTAATGTTATGTCAGTTAGAGGGGAGAAGCAGAGTTGATTTAAGAACCATACTTAATGTTTTAGACTTCAAGCATTTTTCTTGATTTTGTTTTCCTCTGCTTCTGTTTTTAGTAAAGGATGAGATATTTTGAATACTAATTATTAATGGATTAAAAAAGCTTCTATGAATAATCAGAACTTCAAGCTATTAATTTGATCAACACTAATGTAACAAAGATGGAAATCAGT